>NC_143476.1:60641793-61301543 GCF_987193195.1 Phasianus colchicus | reverse complement strand
CTCAAAACTGTCTCACAAAGCTAGAGTATGGCATAAGATGCATTTTTGTATGTCAAGTTCAGGATTCATAGTTGTGAATAAAAATGCTTTTCCTGACATTTGATTTGTGTGCAAAATATGTGCACCACAAGTCCCCTAGTAGACATACAAAGCATAATAACAACTGTGCAATATTTCAAAGGGAAAAAAAAAAAAAAAAAAAAAAAAAAAAGGAACAAAAATGATGTATGCAAGTACTTTAAGCTACTCCATTAACTCTTTTTAAAAGGTCTGTTGGAATTAAACAGCATATCAAATTCTGGAAAAAAAGTATTCTCCATTTAAAACTATTTAGAAGCACAACAAAAGAGAAAATGAGATTGGAAAGCTAATGAAATGCTATATGTTGTCTGCTTACTAGAAAAAAATAGAAAATATTTTCCAAACTGGTACTGCAGTTCTAGAAAATTCACTACAGATTTTTATACTGTGTATTGTCACTTGCTAAGCACATCGTGATGTACTGGTTTCTTTAGCCTGCAGCTGTAAAGCTTTTACCTAGCTATTGTGACCTCCTTGAAGAATTTTACATAAAAATCATGGGTTAACCTTTTACAAAAACTTGGTGCTAGACCATGGACATATGTCTTTGAAGATACAGATAGGGGAAAAAAAAAAAAAAAGAGAGAACAAAAAAGAAAAAAGAAAAAAGAAAAAAAAAAAGCAATAGTCTCTTTAAAATTCTGGATGTAACATTAGCTGGAGACCCTGCAGGCTGGCTTAGCAAACCTTTCAGAAAATAGAACGCAGATGTGACAGGATGAAAAAAGATAATGAGAAGGGGCAAGGAAAACAAAATACTACACTGTGTCTCAGTTGCCTGGCAGAAATGAAATGCTGAAGAACTTCATCCACATCTTATAAATATATTTGTATTACATCTTCTAAGTAAAATCTTAAACACAGTCCTGCAGTCTTCCTCAAAGAAACAAAAACTGCACTAACTTTGAAGAATTCTCTCTGATAAGTAGTTTATTAATTAGCATATTTTAAATCTCTTCAACTAGTCTCAGAAAATTATGGAGTGATTTTAGCTTTTCACAAAATATATAATATAAGGTAAAACAGTAACATACTTTAGCCTTTTAAAATGGTTTTAAATCATAGTTTTATTTTAAAAATCATGGACTTATTCTTTTATGAGCATATATATGAAGAATTAAATGCATTGTAATGTTAGGCATAATAGCAATAAAATATGGAGAGTTTGTACACTTCCCAAGAAATATTAATTACACAAAGTCATTAAAAGAAATCTTAGTTTACTACAGTACTATTTTTTCATCTATTTATATGCTAGGATATGTACTACATTCATTTGTGCATAATGTGATTTTACATATCTGGAGTCTGTAACAGATACCATCTATTGAAGAATAACGAACAGTTAGGACAAAGAAGTTTTGTGCTGAACATCTCATCCTCTTGTCCTGTGGATTCATACTTTGTACTGCCATGGCTTTCATGTATAGCATTTATAACTCTCAGTGTGCATTTTACCTGACCTTTTCTTTTGAATTTCCTCCATTTTTTTACTTAAAAGACTAGCTTTCCCTATGTCCTCCTGTCATGTGACATATCAATAAACCATGTACATGCAGACTGAGTCTTAGTTCTTCCTTCAAATTTCCCCAGATGAAGGTTTTTCCCGAGGCTCAAAGTTCCATGCACCAAGTTGTTCAGTAAGCATCTGACATCCAAAAATTCTGTTAGGTGTGCTTAAAGACCAGTAAGTCCACTGAATGTCATCTTCTGAAAATGCAAATGGAAGGATCAATCTGTATGTAATTTAAAAGTTTGGAACATTCACTATACAGATTTGTCAAAGATGCTGCATGAAAATCCATATTTCTCCAATACTGCAAATACTTTCTGATTTTCCCCGAACATGATCAAGCATTTTTGTTGGCACAAGTGGCTATTCTGAGTGAAATCTTCCCTGTTAGTCCTGATATTCAGAAAAGGAAACAGACGACATTTAAATATCAGTGAAGAAAAAGCCCATATTTAGGTATTAAATTAGTGTAGAAGATTTCTTGTTGTTGTTGTTGCTGTTGTTTTTAATGCACTGATTATTTAAATAAATAGCAGTAAATGCTTTACCTTCTAAAACTGGCCTCCCAGCAAAAATGTAACTATTTAGCTTTTTGGATTTTTTTTTAATTCTATTAGTAGATCCTAGAAAAATAACCTTAAGAATTGGAATCATAAGCTTTGCACAAATATTTTATTCAGTTTTATCCATGTAGATTTGAGCCTATCCCTTAAGTTTTTGCATAGAGTTTTAGATTCAAATTAAATGAGATTGTCAAAGAAAAATTGCTGAGTATCACTTGGTTCACTGTTGAAACCCTGAAAATCTGCATATTTCACATCATGCAAAATGATAACATGACCCACTTTCTATACAATTAATTTTTTTTATAAAAGAAATTATGTATATATATGCTAATTAATATATATTTCTATTATTTTATAATTTATATATAAATATATATAATAATTGTAATTAAATAATTATAATTATATATTTCCTTGAAATACAGTGATACTTCAGAAGCAAAGATTCTTCCAGCATGTCTTTTTAGTTCTTCTCACTTTTGATAAGGGATTATTTTCCCATCCAATAAACTGTATTTACAGTAGCTGAACAGTGGAACCACTATGAGCCTCATTACTCTTTTGACAAGTCTCGTTGATTTCAATGCTACATGGCCATTAATCGTTATATATAATTGTAATATCTTCTAATCCAGGTGTAATTGACTAGCAGTTAGAGCTATTTTTTTTTTTCTTTTCAGTTTAAGAAACTACCCATCGTCATCAGAAAGCTCTGATATCATTAATTCTGCTCTGCTGTTTTAAAGGAAATTAATACTCAATTTTTATTCTGTTATCCTTAATTAACACTGTAATAAGGACAAAAGAAAAAGACCATTTAGCATGGCAAAGAAATTACAGGATAAAAAATTCTTAAGAATCTACTGTAATTTTTCATCCATGGGACTGACTTTTACAAATGAGAAGTAAGGATCAGTGCACTTCAACTGAAGAATCAATTACATAGAATACTGCAATTGCTCTCCTCATTTCAAGCATACCTGCATGACAACTGTATCGATTCCAGAGGCAGATCTATAAGCAAATCTGAAGCCTTTGGGATAATTATGTTCACATTTGACCTACGAGGGAACTCTACTGTAGATATTTCTTCCAAACTGCCAGCAATATCTAGTATAAAAACATGTCTTCAGATTCAATTTCACAATGATATAACAGTGTTTAGCAAAACTGATTTCACTGTGAGCATTTGTTGTGGAAACTCAAATATAAAGACTCTAGAACAGCTCTGCAAGCAGAGAGAGATATTTTATCACTGTGTCACAGTTACATTTGCAACACATCAAGAAGACTACCAGTAGGCTGATGTTTATTATCTGAAGTACCTATACACAAATGGCTAAGGTCTGATTAAAAAAAAATAGGGTCTTGTCTACTACATCACATCTATCACTACATATTGTAATCTTTGTGAATTACGAGTTTTTTCTCTTTCATAATTTACCGATACCTTGTATCTATGCCAAGTCCTGCAGATCATCCACAGAACTCACACTTGCCTGTTTTTGTAGGAAATGAGTTTACTCAACAGTCTATAGCCGGCAAAGCTCTGTGTTAATTAGTAGATCACATTGTTAATACTTTAAGCCTGGCTAACGAATGGAAAACTGCATACCATGCTGCCCCCTGCTGTAGCACAACATGTTCACTGTTGTATATGACTAATATTACCTGGAAGAAGGTATCACTTAAGCAACAGGAAAAAGAGCAAGCCTCTCAAAAGAGTTATGAATTAATTTGCTATTTTGTTTGTTTGTTTGTTTTAGTTCATTGGTGTTTTGGACTTTGTTGTTGCTGCTGCTACTGCTGTTCTATGGATTTTCTGTTTTCGGGTCTGTTTGGATTTTTTTTTCTTCTGCCTTCTTAATTGTCTTACGTATTCCTGACTTCTAATTGTCTGGTTGGCTGTATTCCCTGATTTCTGTAGCAACAGGATTCAGGATATATAGTAATTCAGATTTTAGAATTGAAACCATGTTCTTGTTTAATTTTCTTCTCAGAAGTTCTAAAAAAATTCCTACATTCTTCCCTACAGAAAACAGATTACTTTTCACCACAGGAAAGAGAAAAAGGGTATCTGTTTCTGATGCTAATCAAAATAATAAATACTTAATGTACTTAAGAAAGGATTCTATACTTAGCATGTATAATAGTAAATCATATACTGAAAATAGTTATTGTACTATTGATCTTCTAGAGAAACAGCAAATGATGTTGGATAGAAATAATGATCTAAAATCAATTGCTGACTAAAAATTGACTTATTCCTTACATATTGAGTACTTCTAAATAAAGTTCCCTTTTAGAGGGAAGGAGTTGTAGTGAAAGAATATATTAACAGATTAAATTTTTAATTTCTTTAGCTTCTTCTTTCTTCTTCAATATTATTCTGAAATCAAATCATACTTGTACGATCTGTGTCTTAACCTTCCCATACCTCTTCTATATGTGTTAGTCTGAAAATTGCTATGAGGTTGTTGAAATTTTCTGCTGTTCCAACTTGAAAGTTATCATTGTATCCATTTTTGAAATAAGAAGAATAGTAAAAAAGAAAGCTAACTGCTATTTACAATGGCTGTTGGTTTATCTGAACTTTTAAATACTACAAAAGCACACATGAAATAGTTGGTGTTAAATGACAGTGTAATATCTCCCAAAATAAAAGAATGGAAAACAATTTAACATAAATAAATTTAACATAACCACAATTCTGAATTACTGTTGAAAAATATATTTCACAGAAGTCTGATATCAGGTTAATGACGGGGGGATTCATGGCCTCATCTGTTGTACACTCTTTCTGGACACTTGCTGTTCGTTCTCTGGCTGATTCACCCCGCGCTGGCCTAAGAGAATAGCCTTCAGAAATACACCCTGGCAAAACAGCTTCCCATGTTCAGTTAGCATTCTTCCATTCAGGGCTAACACACTCTGAAATCTGAGATAGATCTTACCAGGCAGCATACTCACTCCAGGTCATTCCTAAAGTGTCACTGCTTTGACACAAACTGTTGTGTGATCTGTCCACCTTTGGTTTCTGGGTGGACTTTGCCAGACTTCATGCCTTGCTTTAATTCATGCCTATCTGTTTCCGTCCACTCTGCCTAGTGGAAATATATGGCCCTAAGTACCTAATTCTAATTTCTTGCCTTGCCTTCCCTGCCCCACCATATGTGCTGGTGTCATATTGCAATTACTCAAACTTGGTACTAGAAATAACAAAAGAGGGTATTTCACAATACAACAAGTGTACTTCTACTATACAATAAAGAAGAAGCAGCGTCACCTTAACATCCTCAAATTATCTGCTTTCTCTGCACACAAGATTTGATAGTTTTAAGCTTTAAAATCCTGCGATCATTTCTTGCTCGTTAGTTTTCTCTTCATCACTTTAAAACAAACAAAGAGAAATTCTATTTTCATGGTATTCTGTTGGTTCCACTGTTCTCCACAGGAGCCTTTCTGAATTCCTGTTACTAAAGAAAATATACATCAGAGGAGTCAGAGAACAATGAAACCATTTAATTTTACAAGGTTTTTGTATTCTCAGGAACAATTTGCTGATTTAAGTACATTACATTTCTACCTAGCTGAGAAGAGATAAAACCCACTGTTTTTTGCTGCAATAAGTAGGACAGTACTCCCTGTGATATTTTTTGCGTTGCAAGCATATGGTTGCAGTTTAGAAAATCTACTGGAAGAACATTTGTGCAATGTGCAGGCACTCTGGGTTTCTATTATTCATAGTGACAGTATAAAAACTTTTTCCTCCTTTAATTCATGCTTACTGCTGTCTGGCATTTCCATGGTTTTGTTTTGTTTTATTTATCATTTATTTATTTATTTAGCATAAGTCTTAACAAAGCTAAGAATAGTTTTATGAAATGGAAAATGAAGATGTGTTATAAATTAAATGGTAACACCATGGAAAACTCTATGTATATATACTGGAGCACAGACTCAGTTGTTAGATTACAGTGAGTACACAGACAAAAAGAGAAGTAGTAGCAACATGGGGCAAAAGCTAGGTACTCAGCAACCAGGAAAATATTGTTTCATTTTTTAAAGGTGTTTTTCCAAACCAAGGCTTCACAGGAGGACATATAATAGTTTCTGTACTGATCTGTCTTGCATTCAGTGTGGAAAATGAGAGGATAATCTACTTCAAGATAGATCATGCTTTCTACATTCCTCTTTGTTTATGTGTTTGTAGCTGTACTGAATTTCTTTCTAAAAGACATTACAAATTTTATTGTGATGTTAACCAGCAGTCATTGATCTTTCCAATTTTTAATCTTACACTGAAATGTTAGTCTAGATATTACAGTTATAAAGACAACTCTGGTTTAATTTTTGCCATTCTACTACATGGATTCATTATTATGTCAGGTTTAAGTGTTTGCTTTTGACAGTACTTTATAAGGTTGTTTGCTGGCTCAGTCCAGAGCTACTCACTTGCTGTAGCTTGCTGTCATATAAATTAGAAAATTTTCTGCTTAGTCATTTGATTGAGTTCCTGCCTTCTGCTGCTCTTCTTCTGCAGATTTCAGCAAACTGTCCTTTGTACTGGAAATATGCAGCTTATTTCTTGACCCACCAGCTCCTCTATGGGCTGCAAGAATTATAAAATTTCTAGACAGTTTATTATAATGCAATGACATGCCAGATATGGATATTTTCCAGACTGTGTTGCTTGCATATTTGATTGATGCCTCTGTATTTGCTTAATCATTGCTCTGTGAGTAGACATCAGGAGATTTTTTTTAATTTCTACCCCCACTGCTACCTGCAAAATATGCCTTGAATTTTTAATTCTCTGTTATTATGACTGTCATAAAGCCATCCTTTGTTGAAACTGTATAATGAATGCATCATGGAAAAATAATTTCTACCAATGGAAGTTATCTGTAGGAAGCTTTGTTGTTTTATTTTATTTTTTATTGCTTTTATCATTTGTTACTTATATGCTCTGAGCTCTCTCTCCTCTCTTTTTCAAGAAATGGATCTCTTAGCTGTACCTCCCCAAACCCCTTTTCCTGGTTCTAAAGCATGAATCACTCTGCTAATATTAACTCTTAATTCTGTCAGGATTATTATTTGGTCTCCTGTAAACAAATCCCATTTTGAACACATGGTTCATTTCTCAGTAGGTAATAAACTCTTGTGGCATGCACTTTTTGCAATCTACCTGTCCCCAGAGAATTAGCTGTTTTTATCATCTACAGCATGCTTCCTGCTCAGTGATTTGCTAGATAGCTCGGCTCTTTTATTAGAAATGTGAAAATATCATAAGATGTAGATATATTTTATTCCCAATCCACATAGCCATCTGTGATATACTCCAGAAGGCTTATAGTATCTTGCTTACAATATCTCACAGTATTAGCAACATTACCTGGCAGCTTTCACTCCTGAGAATAAATCACTGACAGTTCAGTAATGTGAGTTATGGTCATTCACATTTAGTTTCTTCATCACCCTTTTTAAGCTTTTTATTAGACTGGACATTTCAGGTGCCACACGAATGGATGAAACTATGCAGTTCCAAAAAGATTTTCATAAGGCTTCTTTTAATACAAGTGAAACATATATATATGTATTTTTTCAGTACTCATTGCAACCTCCTTATGCACAAGAGTTCATGAATATACTTTTGTTTATACCTGAAAGAAGACAGAAGGGAAGAAAAGAATTTTATGGCAGCTGAGAAACCCTTTTCTTAACAATTGTTACATTTTTTTTCAATGGCTTAGATAATGTGGGTTTGATCACAAAAACTTTTCTTTATCTGTGCAAACATATGTTCTGCATGTCCTAAATCACAGTGAAGCCTCCTTAGCAGAGGGTTATGGATCTACTGAAGAAAGACAGCTGTGACAGGTGCAAAGAGCTGAATCTCAAAACTCTGGAGATTGCAGATTTTCTCTGGCCCATCATATCCAGGAGAGGATCAAGTATCAAACTGGAGAAGCAAAGCTGTCTTGCAAATGATGCCAATCCTACAAAAAGAAAATAATTTTTAGCAACAGAATAATCATTATTCAATACACCTAAATAAACACAGTGCTCAGTTCACACCCAGTAGCTGCAGACAATAGTATCTGAAAGAAAGAGGCATGAAAGAATGCTGAATGGAAAATCTGTCTCATATCAACAGCAAAATGTAAAAAATAGCCCACACAGTCTTTTGTCCACTAAAGTAATCAGATAGATATTAATTTTAAACAGTTCTGGGTCTCTTTGGGGAATTTGGGGGTATCAGTGGATGACAAACTGAGTATGAGTTGGCAATGTGCAATAAAGAACTACTGCTAGTAGCTTGAGGCTGGTGATTTCACCCCTCTGCTCCTGTCTAATTAGGTCCCATCTGGAGCACTGGTGCCCCCAACATAAGAAGGACATGGATGTGCTGGAACAAATCCAGAGGAGATGACCAAAGGACTGGAGCACTCCTCCTATGAAGACAGGCTGAGATTACTGAGGTTGTTCTGCCTGGAGAAGAAAAGACTCCTTGGAGATCTTACAGCAGTCTTTCTTTTTCTAAAGGGTGTCTATAGGAATGATAGGGAGAAAGTGCAGATCACTGAACTATAAAGGAAAATAAGAAATAGTTTTAACCAAAAAAAAAAAAAAAAAAAAAAGTGTAAAGTTAGATTAAATGTTAGACAGAAAATCTTTACTCAAAGAGTGATAAGACACTAGAATAAGTTGCCCAGAGAAGCTGTGGATGCCCCAGCCCTGGAGTTGTTTAAGGATGGATTGAACAGGGCTTTGGACAACCTGGGCTGCTGGAAGTTTTCCCTGTCCATGGCATGGGGGAGCTAAATAATTTTGGGTGATCCTTTCCAACCCAAATGATTCTATGATTCTTATGGTGATCCTCTATAATATTTAATAAATATATTCAGTAATAACAAAACACCACCTATTACTGCACCAGTATTTAGTAGTAGGGTGAACTGGCATTGTAGCATTTTATTCTAGGTGCCCCTTTCAACTGAAGTGCTCTTTACCTCGGACAAAACTATATTAAAGTATATATGTTACTTAGAAGTATATGCTAGTAGCACTTCCTGATATTCAGGTAAGATGATAAATTCTTTTACATACTTTCAGTGATCATAAAAATTGCCTTCAGCTTATGCAAAATCAATAGTTAGATATATTATTTAGACAGCATGAGTTTCATTGTACTTTCTCATTTTTAGTGACTTGGTTGATTAACTTTTTGGTTCCCACAGTAAATTCTTACTGTAAACATATACCATAATTTCCAGTGGCCTTGGGGTAATTGTAAATTCAGCTTCTATATTTCACAGTAGCTTACATGTGAAGACAGTAAAGAATCAATGAATCACAGAATCACAGAATGGCCAGGTTGGAAGGAACCTCAAGAATGATGAATTTCCAACCCCCCTGCCACAGACAGGGCCACCAACTTCCACATTAAATAATAGACCAGTCTGCCCTGCGCCCCATCCAATCTGGCCTTGAACACCTTCAGGGATGGACAGGGCATCCACAATCTCTCTGGGCAGCCTGTTCCAGCACCTCACCACTCTCTGTAAAGAACTTCCCCCTGACATCCAACCTAAATCTTCCCTCCCTCAACTTAAAACCATTTTCCCTTGTCTGCTGTTATCTACCCTTTCAGAGAGTTGACTCACCTCCAGTTTCTAGGCTCCCTTTAGGCACTGAAAGGCTGCAATTAGGTTACTCCGCAGCCTTCTCTTCTCCAGGCTGAACAAGCCCAGCTCTCTCAGCCTGTCTTCATAGGGGAGGCGCTCCAGCCCCCTGATCATCTTCCTGGCCCTTCTCTGGACCCTCTCCAGCACCTCACTGCCTTTCTTGTATTGGGAGCTCCAGACCTGGACACAGTACTCCAGATGGTGCCTCATGAGGGCAGAGTAAAGAGAGACAATCACCTCCCTGTCCCTGCTGGCCACCCCTCTTCTGATGGAGCCCAGGTACCATTTGCTTCTCAAGCTGCAAGAACACACTGATGGTTCATGGTAGGTTCTTAATCCATCAGGACCCCAATATCTTCTCTGCAGGGGTACTTTCCAGTCTATATATATGCCTGGGATTCCTCCGACCCAAGTGCAAAATCTTGATAAAGATGTTAAGGAGCACCAGACCCCAGACAGACCCCTGGGGGACACCGCTTGTTACCAGCCTCCACCTGGACATAGAACCATTGATGACCACCCTCTGTCTGCAGCCTTTCAACCAGTTTCTTATCCATCGAGTGGTCCACCCATCAAATCCTCATCCCTCCAATTTGGAGATAAGGATGTGGTGGAGGACCATGTCAAAGGCCTTGCTCAAGTCCAGGAAAATGACATTGGTCGCCTTTCTCTTGTCCATCAATGCCATCACTCCATCACAGAAGGCCACCAGATTCATTAGGAATGCCCTTCCTCTGATGAAGCTGTGCTGGCTGTCTTGGATCACACGCTCATCCCTTACGTGATCAAGCATGTTGTCCAGGAGGATCTGTTCCATGATCTTCCCAGATACAAAGGTGAGACTCACTGCCCTGTAGTTCCCCGGGTCCTCCTTCCTCCATTTCTTATAAAATGGGAGTGACATGACCCTTCCTCCAGTCATCTGGGACCACACCTAACAGCCACAACTTTTCAAATATGATGGAGAGTGGCTCAGCAACCACCTCAGCCAGGCCACATATACTTGTACACATTCAGTCTCATGAGGCGGACTTGGACTTGCACTACCCTTACAGTGGGGGTGGATTTACCACCCCAGTCCAAACCTAGAATATTAGGGCTCAGGGACGTGAGAAATACTAGAATCCTGGCTGCCAGTGAAGACAGAGGCTAAGAACTCATTCAGTACCTCAGCCTTCTCTTCATCCATGGAAGCCAGTTCTCCTTTTACATTTACCAAAGGAGGTACACTTACTTTGGCCTGTCTCTTCTGGCCAATTTACTTGTAGAATGACTTCCTACTGTTTTTCACATAACTTGTCAAATTCAGTTCTGTCTGTGCCTTGGCTTTCCTGATCCCACATCTGCAAATCTGGATGGCATGCCCTTGTTTCCAGAGCTTGTACGCACCTTTCTTTGCCCTCAGCGTTCCCAGCAGGTCCTTGTCGAGCCATGCCGGTTTCCTGCCTACTCTGCCTGCTTTCTTATTCAGAAGGATAGAGAGCTCTAGTGCTCTCAGAAAGGCATCCTTGAAGAGTAGCCAGCATTCCTCAACATCTTTGTCTTTAAGGACATCATCCCAGGAGATCTTGGCCAACAGTCCATTGAACAGCTTAAAGATTGGCCAAGGTTGGAAGGGACCTTAAGGATCTCCTCCACATTGGTGAGCAGCAGGTCCAGCAGTACTTCACCTCTGGTCAGTCTGTCCAATATCTGAACCAGAAAGTTATCATCAATGGATTCCAGGAGCCTCCCAGAAGTATAGCTTATATCTTTAAACTGGTATAAGCAGCATTATTAGCATTATAACTTATACCATTAACCGTAAGTTAAGCATACCATACCATCTGCTTTATTTTATAAATTCCAGTGACATTTTTGTACAAGCGATAATAATAATAATAATAATAATAATAATAATAATAATAGTAATAATAATAATAAATTAATAAAAAATCTGTGCCCCTTATCCCCACAAACTGAAGTCAGTCCTTTTTGGCTCAAAAATTACTTTCCTTTGGGGATTCAAGATATGATGCCTTTTATTGTGTTGAAAACTAAATCTCATTGGATTATTAGTAATTTTAATTAACTTCTATTCTTTCCTTTGGTGTTAGACTTAGTAGAAGACTGTGGAGAATAGTACTGCTTATATTACTCTGAAATCTGAGAAAGGAAACAATATTTAAAGCAAAGCAACGATCTACAACCCTTCATCTACTAAGTTCTAGCACATGTCAAGAAAATACTTAGAAGAGACAAAAGAAGTAATGCCTTATGGAGCACCAACACAATCATGTTGAGAAAAACACCGGAGACAGGCGTATTCTCTGTTGTACAGAACTATGCTTCAGACAAAAGATTTGCCTTATTTTCACAAATAGAAATTGGAATATTGAAAGGAGCTGCAAGAGTGACAGCAAAACTGTGTCTACATTAGTCATTCTGTCAAGGATGGAAAAATGTAGAAAGAAAAGTAGTAATTGCCAAAGAAAACTATCTCAGGTCTCAGCAGTTATAAATTGGCAGTGCTGTTTTCTCCATTCTCTCTATTCAACATGTCCCAGCTGTGCACGTGTCATTCAACTGTCTAACTCAGTGTATGCAGGGTTTTCTTACTAAGGCACCTACCTAATCAGTTTGTGGAAGCACAGTGCTTCGTTTCTTCAGTTTGCCTGCATAGAGGAAGACATGACAGATGTATTTGAAGTAAAGCTAAAAACTACATAGTCAGTGTGAAATATACCAATCCCGGCTCACAAGTGAATATTGTGAGAAATTCTTAATGCAGCACTAGCTGCAGCAGCAGCACATAATCATTCACGGATATATTCTGCTATTTAATGGCGACATATATCAAGGCTTCACCTATAAGAAGCTCATATAGTCACTCAAGAGCAGATGATGGAAGAGAATGTGGGATAAGTAGCAGAGCTTTAACCAGTTATTGTACTTTGTACATTGTTCTTAAAAGACTCTGATTGCTTTCTGTGGCCTTACTGCTATTGTTTTGATTGTGTGTTGCCAAGGAATTGAGGCATTCAATTTTGTTTACATTCATCCTGTACTGATGATGATGTGATATGATGAAGGTATAGCATAAAACAGTTCCTGCAAAAGCACTGTAATTTATTGTAATCTATAAATCATCTGCAAAACAGCTTGCAATTCAGCAACAGTAATAGTTCCATATGTGTGAGTAGTGTAGAGGAAGATTACTCGACAATGTCTTCATGCCCTTCATCTTTTTTGGTTCTCATTCCCTCTGTAGAATCCAAATTTACAGACACAACTATATTTTAAAAGAAATAGCTTACACCTTTGACAGGAAAATATACATAGGTCACAGCCCCATTTATTTCTACAGAAACTGCAACAGATACAAAGAGCACAATAACACTATTTGATAGAACAAATTCTTAGCTATAAAACACTATTTTTCACTGTAACCAGCACCATTAGCTATATGTTTTCACCTGTGCTCATAAAAATCTGCAGCAGCAGGAGTGACCAACTGTCACTGTTGTATCTGCTGAAATGCACTACCTCACTGCACTCATATCCACTCTTTGGTCTTCATAAACATTCAGTAAGTGTCAGAGAATGTCAATGGGTGCAATTTTTTTTTTTTTTTTTTCAGCATGGAGGAATTCAATGACATACTTCTGCTTCATTAGCACTTCCATGTCAGACACCATTTTGTCTGACTGCTGCTATCTGTCACAGGGAAATAAAATTAATTAAACACTGATAGGAAAGTTCAACTTCTACTGCCATACCACCAACATCTGCTTCTGATGTTATGGACCAACATAATATAATAGGAGGCATTATTTTCAGAGCACCCCTCAAAGAAGGTGCTTGGAAAAATATAGTGGTTTACTTGATGTAGCCATGAGTTGTGAAAATAATAATTACACTAGCATTCTAATATTACTTGAATGTTTAATTCATTGTGAATATAGACACAAACAAATATCAAGGAGAAATTCACTATTGAAAGCAAAAATTCATGTACTTTGCATATGCCTGAAATATTAAATAGAGGGGTTTGCTTTCATAGGTGAGATAGTTTCATAATCACAGACACTTGTTATCTGAACTTGAAGTACATAGGCTTTAACTGTAAAAATCATGTATTTTAACAGCCTGAGGCATTTTACAGGATTAAAATATATGTGCTCACTTAAATATTCTATCATAAGGATTCTTTAATTGAAGAGGAACTGTGGGAATATTAAGACATGAGATCATCTTGCTTTGTGGAAAGCACGGGCATAAAACGGTAAGATCTTGCTTTGACGTCAGGTTCCTGCTGTGTTTAAAGTTGGGTACAATCAGTGAGTCAGGAGTTACAGAAATGACACCAATTATTTGATCAATCCATCTTTGGTAGGTTTTTGCCAAGTTACAGTTGAGTTCTGCAGAGACTGCTACCCCCACAGCACTGCAAGATGTTTAATTTAGAAGTAAGAAACAGAAAGGGGTGTGGGGAAAAAAAAAAAGACAGACACCTGTTTTATAACATACTTCTTTGTTTTCTTTTCCCACTCACAGCACCACATAAGCACAACTTTCTGACAAAAGATTCAGAGAGCCTGTTTACTTTGAGCTCCAGGTTTTAAGTGCCTATCCTAGTTTGTTTTGGTACAGGTTTTGTACTGAGATTCAGTAAAGAAATCAGATTTAAACTGGACCAGAAAACCAATCTCATTAAGTCAGCAGACCGGAAATTTCATGTCATTCTTCTGCTCCAGAAAGACAGACTTGCCTAGCAAGGGACACTCCAATGTTTATATCAGCATCCAGTTTTGTTGCCCTGTTAGGAACTTCTGGAGTCATCCTGCCACAGAAAAAAACCATACTGACTCTTTGGACTCCTGTGAGGAAAGAGGGTACTTGTCTGTAACACTGCTATTGTAGTGTATACAGCTTTTTCATGTGCTCATAGCTCTTTTTCACATACAGTGTCCTGTGGAGACTGCAGTGTATCAGGACAGAGAAAAATATGTATTTGTGAAATGTACGTTCTGCATCTTTTCACATAGCACTCCCATATGAGGTTAATACAAGCTATTTTTCCAGTATCTGGAAAATCAGAGATACAAGGCCTTTTGACTTATGTAATATTAATAATTCATAGATATTTATAAAATGGTTGCTGATTCTTTTCCTTAATGATTTTTAAAGCATTCGTCATACCTATAGCCACAAACTATCCATTGTTCTTGTATCTATAATGTGATTGCATGTATTTCTTTTTAATCCCTGATGTGACTCAGGCCATTTCTGAAACAGAGACTTTTTCACAATATCATCTATTGTTGTTTTTATTTTTTCAAAGATGATGTTTATTTTTTATGTGAGCGTCAAACCTTTAATTCCACCTCTCTGAATATTATGTGATGTAGGAGTATACTCCACACTGGCTTTCCTTGGAGAATATTGGTACTGACTGAATCTGACCATTGAGATTTCACAGAATCACAGAATCATACAATGGCCCGGCTTGGAAGGCACCTCAAGGATAATGAATCTCCAAACCTCCGTCCACATGCAGGGCCACCAATCTCCCCATTTAATACTAAACCAGGATGCTCAGGGGCCCATCCAATCTGGCCTTGAACACCTCCAGGGATGGGGCATCCACAACCTCTCTGGGCAGCTGTTCCAGCACCTCACCACTCTCATAGTACAGAACTTTCCCCTGACATCTAAATCTTCCTTCTCTCAAGTTAAAACCATTTCAGATTTCAGTATTGCATCTTAGCTAACAGATGAAAACTGAGGTGAAACTAAACACCAATAGTAAAAAGAAGAACTAAGTGAATGTGTATTTTTCACAATACAGTTGTTGTTGTTGTTGTTGTTGTTGTTTTTCAGTTAGTAAATAAACTATGTATATAAATATAAGTAAAGTAAGCATATTACAGCAAGGCACAGTTTATCTGCGGAAAAAAAAAATGTTTAGAATCCAAGAATTTAAAAGAAAAAAAAACTTTTTATATCATATTTTTTAACAATAAGTGGCTTTAGAAATGACTTTATTTGGTTCTGAACAGATATTTATGGTAAAAGGAATACTTTCTTCCTCCTTTTCCTCCTTTATAGTATAGTAGTGGAATAATTTATTTGATTGGTCAATATAAAAGGTACTAAAAAGAAAATATGTGTATTAGTATAATGAATTATCAAACATAGCCTAAAGTTCAGGAATTCTTTTGACCCCTTACAAATCTTAGATAACCTTTTGTATAAATCACTGAAAAATTATACCAACAATCACTGAAGAAAATTATAAAAATTAGAAGAGAGAATGCAAAGAGGATAGAATGATCAGTGAAATTTATCTAGTTGTATTGCCCTGAATAGTATTTCTCAGCTGCACTGCTGCTCTGTAAAGAAGATAGAAGGACAAGGCTATAAAACTCCATACTGATCAGACTAAAGCCTGAAAGGGCTATAAAAAAGTTTTTAATAACAATAGCAAAACAGTCTTAGAAAGATTTATTGAAAGTGAAAATCATTTTTTGGACTACAACATTTATATACAACTATAAATACCAAGTCAGCAGTGAATAACCCAATGACATGACACTCCGCTGATGAGTAAAAAAGCTGCAGGAGTCAGGAATATCAGCGGTTACACAATTAGCATCTAATAGGCACATTGTGTGTCCTAGAAATCTTTAGAGTCATTTCTTCTGGTGAAACTGGGACAGAAAGACAGCAATTGACCGTTTTAGAATGAGGTAATGAGCCTGCAGCTTTCAATTCCTGACACAATGTGTGATTTTTCTATGCCAAAGTATGGATAAGAGACAAGGCGAGATTCACTGTAAGAACTGTCAAAGATATTCAACATGGCTTTTTCAGTACCAATGGTTTACAGGCTAGTTCAGCCCCATTCCATGAATATTAGGGCAGGGGGATCCACAGACCCATGCCTCTGGAAAGGAGAAAGGGAAAAAGGAGAAAAGGGTAAAGAGATGGGCCTAAAAATAAAACAGTGGCTACAATCTGAGGAGAAACAAACTAATTTACTAAATAAGATATTGACATGCAAGATAACACACTATAATACAATATAACACAATATAAATGAAGTGAAAGCTCATAAATCAAATCAAATGAGAGTATCCAAAAACCAAAAGCTGTACTCTAATGCTGAAGCAATATGGCTGGGAGCAGATATGAGCTGGAAGGTTGAAAAGGGGAGGACAAGTGATCTACAAAGGGTTTTTTATCTTCCCCTCTGAGCGGAAATGGTAACAGAAAAGAGAACAGTCCTCTAGAAGATGTAGCTCTTATCTTGCGGGACAGGCACCCAGATCTGGAGCATTAACTCTTAAACTCTCAGTGAACTACATGATGCTATGATGTGGAATACCAATAATCAAAAATCATAAAACCATGATATTCAGTCAGCTGAATACACAACCTATCTCTGTTATTCTCCTTTAAATTTTATTAAAAAGCAACCAACCAAACTAATAAAACAAAACATAAACAAAACAAAAACAACAAAACAAAAATAATTTGAAAAATAGGAGATTCTTTAATTTAAAAATTAAGAAAATAATTATCCTTAAAAATAATTAAATATTTTATTAATTACCTGATAATAAACTAATTGTGGAAATAAATTACTTAAATGACTTTTAAAAAGAAAAACAGCTCTACAAAAACAAACAAAAAAATTTTTGACTGAAAATTGCATAGAAAAATAATACTTTGTTTGATAATTTAAAATCATTTGTTTCTTTATTCTTCTTGTAAGAAAGTAATTTTGCAGTTAATAATGCACTTGTTGGTCTCATTAATAGACATAGACTAGGGCATCAAAATGACACAGTATATCCAATACTAATAAATCACATTCTGTATGGTAAAAGTGCTGCCAATCATCAACAAAAATAGCATAGGTAAATTGGAAATAAACCTGTAAAAAGAAGAGTTATATAGCACTGGAAATATCACAAGAAAGAGTGTAAATTTGCAGAGACAGACTTGTGTGAATCATAGATAAACAATTCATTCTGCCAATGTAAATTTCAGAGTTTCTGAAAAATACAGGAGAATGAGAACATGGCTGTCCAAGAAATACCAGAATGTCCAAGGAGCACCATAAAAAGCAGAGGACATACAAATTAACAGATATGACTCTGGAGATTTAAAAAAAAAAAAAAAAAAAAAAAAATTACGAGCATTTTGTGTAGCCACAAATCACTGTTCCAAAAATCAGGAAAGAAAATGACATGAGAACACAGCTGATAACTTTGAGAGCTGATAACAAATATATATATTTGTGTGTGTGTATAAGAAATATCTTAGCATGAAATTCATTTTGTCTGTTTTCTGTTGCTCATTTGCACAAAATAAATCATTGTCCCCTTGATTTTCCCATCCATCAGTGGAGTAGTATAAAATGCTCAGGACTTCTTTTTTTTTTTTTTTTTTAAGTAAACAAACAAACAAACAAGCAAAGAAATCAAACTAAACCCACAATCACAAAACAAACAAAAGCAAAGACACAAACAAAATCTCTTGTTCTGTAACATAGATTAGTGAAGGCTGAAAGAGCACTTTGGGAAACAGCATGATTAACACAGCAGTGATGTCCTTCCAGCTCATGTTGCTACAGCAAAATCCAAATTTCTAATGAATTAAATGTACTTCTAAAGGGCTCAGAAGTTCACCAGAGGAGATTCTGAGAGTAATGTTCTGTAGCTAAGGGAAACCAAGACAACCAGTACTGCCATCACTGCTTTTGTGATAGCCCTGACCAGTCAATTCACCTACAGATTGATCGTGTTCTTTTATAGACCTTGGTGACAGAAACCTGAGCACCAAGATACAACACTGTGTATAAAGGTGGTGTGTATTTATTTAGGCCCGAAATATCATATCTTAAACAGATCAGCTTTGCTATACAAATGTAATGCATTATTATGGGTCTACTGTTATGTAACTTTCATAATGTAAAAAGTCTCCAGTTTCAAGAGCATTCCTAAATTGCAGGTCAAGTCCTTTAATATTGCTTTCATTATCTACTGAGTGTAGTAGAATTTTTTCCTTTTAGTATTTTCATTCATTCAATACCTTGCTTTATATTAAATGTATGCATGCATAAAGTCATTTAGACATATTTTTTTCCAGCACTTTTTGAAGAAACAGTCCTCCAGTAGCTTCAGCAATATTAGATCCAAAGTTACTGTATATTTTTGACAAGATGGGAAGCTAATGTATCTTAGAATGTTTCTATTACTATAGAAAGGATACCACTCTCTGTATTCTGTAATTTTGCATAATGCTTGCAAGTAACAGGAGAGGATTTCATGTTGTCAAATGGAAAGAACCTTTTTCATTCCAGATAACAACATAACCACCTCCCTGATATTTGTTTTCTTAATTCCTATAGGCTGGATATGCCTTGTCTCAACAGCATCCACAATTTTGCATCTTTCTCCTGTTATGACTTTGTTTGAGCTGATGGTTAGATAGTGACATTTGTTTCATACAAATATTTCATAATGGAGGACAGTTATATTAAATGTCTACTCATTTTTATCTTTTCATTGAAACAAGTTCCCAGCTTTTTGCAGATTGCTCATTCCCTTTATACACTGTCCTCAAAACTGGAATAAAGATCCTGTGGTGTCATTAGAAAAGGCCTATTTTTCTATATGCTTATCAATGAGCTAGGCTGATACTGTTCCTTTGGAAAAGACAGATGAGATTATATCATTGCAAGTAGAATAGCCAATAGCTCTTTTTTCAGAGTGAAAATACCCATTTCTAGGTTGACATGACTCAAAATATAAATATGGATTGTTGTCTTTCAGCTGTGCTGCTGCTCATTCTCCTGAGGTACTGCTGTAGCTTTATCTGTCCCCAAAGTTTAGAGACTTTAGATATAATGTTTTATTTGTTATTCTTTTCACTCTTTCAAATGCTTGATATTAGATTTCTATTACAGTGCCACACTAGCTTAGAAAGGCTGTTAGCTATCCTCTAAATCTTCTGCCTTCTTTCTCATTCTTTAATTTGTCATTTCTCAGGGTCCAGTTAGAGTAGCTGAAAATTCAAAAGATTCAGTGGAAAGTACTTTGTTTTCAAATCTGCATGTAGGTCACATTTTTTTCTTTATTATTTGTTAATTATTTGCTATTTGTTTATTATTTGTTATTATTTGCTTTTCTTTCTTTCTTTCTCTTATGAGAACAGAAGATCAGAATTTCTCTACAGTCTTAATACTAATACAGATCAGCTGTAGAAATGTGTCTCACATGCATGTGTCTCATTTCAAAATCAGATTTCTAATGAAATAAGAAATATTGCCCTATCTGATTATAAACTCTTCTGCCGAATACATTTGAATTTTAACCTACTTGAACAGTATAAAATTTGAGAGCTGCAATCTAAAAAATATCTAAAAACAGTTTTCTATAGCTGTGAAGAAAAGTGATGGTGTCTTCAGAGTGCCAGTTATATATTCATGTTCTCAAGAGGGCAAAAGTCTGGAAGGTGAATTCAAGGGATTCTTTGGCCTGCAAGCTGGTCAGTCAGCTCACTTGCTAATTAGCCAAGAAGCAAGTATGTGGTTCCAAATAACCTGTGACATATGCTGTGTCATGTCCATCTTGTACATAGAAAATATAGGTAGAAACTGCACGTACACTGAGGTAAAGGGGTAGTGAGTTAGGATTAGGTTAGGGTTAGGGTTAGGCAAAACTGAAAATAAAGTGATAGTGAGGAGACAGTGGAAAAAAATATCTCCTTTGGCTGTAGAGTGAGTATGAGGTAGTTGATGGAAAGAATGCAGGGAGCTTGACTGCCCAAACTATATTCTCAACAGGGGCTGCATTTTGTCTTTCATCTGTGGTCTATCCTAAGAAACAGATCCTGTTCACTTCCATGTTTTCCACTTTAACCATGCTTAGGGATGTTTTGGCTCTGTTTTTTGTTTTGTACTGTCTTGTTTTCATGTGGAAATGCAGCATCCTTTGCCTGATGTCCCCATAGCTGAACGAGACCAACTCCCTCAAACTTTCTTCACAGGAGTAGTGCTCCAGCCTCTGACCATCTTCAAGTCCTTTCTCTGGACCCAATCCAATTGCTCCACATTCTTCTTTTGCTCCCAACACCTGGATGCAGTACTCCAAATGGGGCCTTACAACAGCAGAGTAGAGGGGAACAATCATTTGTGTTTTCATACAGTCCAGGATACTATTGACATCCTGGGCTGCAAGCACACAACACTGGCTTGTGTCAAGCTTTTCATCCATCAGAACCCAAAAGACTTTCCCTGCAAGGCTGCTTCTCCCAGTCTGTAGTCATATCTGAGTTTGCCACAGTCCAAGTGCAACACCTTACATTTGGCCTTGTCAAAACTCAGTAGGTTCCTGTGAGTCCAGTTTTTGAGCCTGTGAATGAAGAGATCAGTTTCAGAGTAGTTCAAGGAACTGGATGAAACAATTACGAAGAGTGAAGAACTCTGATGAAGAGTAAAGTTCTATTAAGACATATAAATTAAGTAAATGTTGAAAACTTAGAGGTGATAGAGATTTCCCTAAGGCTTTAATGATGTACTGAAACATTTACAACATGCCCCTTTTGTTACCTACCTGGAAGATGACATTCCTCTTAAGACTAATTGGTAAAGCAAGTCAAAAACATCACTTCTCATTTTGGCCCGTGTTTTCAAGGGCAGTAATTTCCTTTGTAAATGGTGACATCTGACATACCTCATTTCCCATAACTGAAGGATGTTAGTTCAAGATGGTTAAAAATGTGTCCTGTAAGGGCAATAATAGCCCCATAGTTTATTGACAACCTTGAATGAGATAGCTGAATATCTAAAGATAGGTTTCTTTTTACCATCTTTCACCTGTTTTATTTATTTTCATATTGAAGTTTTCAGATTAGAGAAAATTTCAAAGTACAGATAAATATGTTGTCAAAAGCTCTCCTGCAGCTCTTAGTTTGGAATTAAAATATCAATTGTGATATCACAAATGATTCACACACAGTCTTTTTTTTTTTTTTTAATTTATTTAATGAAACACTATTTTAGCAATATTGATTTAGAATGAATGTGCTTCACAAAATTTTTTGTTGTTGCCTGACAAGCAAAATAAAACAGCAAATAATCATTATTATTTTAAGACAGAAGGGACATTCATATGTGTACATTAACTTGAGGATCATTTATTATACTATTTTCACAGTCTTTCACCTGACTTGTGTTAAAGGAAACTTCATCACCACCTAATTCGTTTGCACACTGTTCTTTTCAGTGCACAGAGATAGACTGAAAATGTTCAGGAGGAAAGTTACAGCAGCAACATCAGCTATTCAGCACTATTTTTAAGGTGAACAAGAAGTTGACAAGAAGTTAAGCTTATACTCAAACATTTTCACCATTCCATATAAAAATATTTTGGTAGATACATATTCAGAGTAGTTTACAAGCATATCTGTGAGCAATCACATAAAAATTAAAGATGCTCACTTTGATAACCTTCCTACTAGTGTGTGGCAGTCAATATGAAGTAGCCTAAGATTGTCATAGTGTTTTAAAATCTCAGTAGTCTTTTTTATTGTGAAAAGCACATAGGTCAAAGAAAACTCAGTGCCCCAGACTAACGATCATGAAAACTTGAACTACTTTTTCTTTTTTTTCTCTCTTTTTTGCATATTTAGAAGCTATAAAAAGCTCTTATTACTGAAGGAAACTAAAAGCCAATACAACTTCTTGAAGCAGGCAATTTAATGCTACGGAAAATTATAGATGAGCAAAAAGAAGAGAAAAGCATTTGCAATAAATATATACCTTCTGCTCAGATGGTGGAAGAGTTTTTTGAAGAAAAATTCAGGACAGCATGATAACACTTTGAAAGGGGATAGCAGAGGAAAAAGAGTATGACTTAATACATCAAGAAAAAATCCTCCTAGTATTTGCAAAAGCAAGTATATGTGTGAATGTGTTGTGAGAGGGCAAAAACATGAAAGCAATGACCTTGTTCAAGATTAAATCTAAACCTCCTCATCTGCTAATTCAGCTACTACATCAGCTGATGCATTAAACCTGCTGTCAGCCTTCCCTACTCTGTGTATGAAGGAAAAAAAAAAAAAAAAAAAAAAAGCTTTTAATAAAAGGCTAGCATGCTCTTCTATTGTCTATTATTTGTATATTATTTAAGTATATAATAAAATCATTTGCAACATGAATGCATTCACTGTTCAATCTTCCTGATTTTAATTAGCTATCCTGGACACTGAGCATTACTCCTTGATTAAAAAGCATTTCTTAAAAAATGGGGGAAGAAGGGAAAAATCCTCTGGGTAACCCCATTTCCATACTCATAATTTCTTCTTATGCTTATCAGATCTTTGCAGTATGTGTTGACTACAATAAAGATAAAAGACACAAAAAGATGCTAGACTGAAGGCAACATTTTAAAAGGTCTGTTTAATTAGCATCTATTTTCTTCAAGCCTGTGTGATATTCCTATTTGGATACTCCTGTCATCTTAAATCTGTTATTAAAAAAAAAAAAAAAAAAAAAAAAAAAAAAAAAAAAACTATTGTCAATTTAGAAGATCTAGAATAAGGGCAATTTTGTGCTGAACTCCAGTTAGATTTCAATCTGGATGGGATGTGGAGTGCAGAGAATACATTTCCCATACTGTGCTATAACAAAACAATATAGTATATGCTATGATATGTATATCATATTGTACAATTCAGAATAAATCTCCTCTTCCCTCTTCCGACTGCTAGGTATAAATATTGCTACAGCAATTACTGGTCTTATATCTAAATTTCATAGTCTTATACTGTCTTATTCTCAATAGAATGTTTCAAAGCACTCCCTTACTCTTCATGGATTATATCAGAGCCTGTGTGAAAACACAATAATTTAAATACCTTACTGCATAAAGGATTAACAATCTTTCAAAAGACAGAGATTCCATCATATGACCTCAAAACAAAATTAATGAGTTTGCTTCAATTTAAAGAGCATAATCCAGGATCTATCTTGACAGATCTCATTTGAAAAAGGAATCCAGAAGTTTATGCTCTCTCTCCACTTGCCTTCATTCTGAATAACTCGACAAATAGAAACAAAGCTCATGTTAATGACCTTGTATTTTCTTAATGACCTTGGCATTATAGGATGTATTCACAGTGGACACAAAATCAATCTGTATTTGTGAACAGTTTAAATACATTTCAACCACTGATAAATCTTCTCTCATAAATTTGAATCAATGTTAATGGATATGTGGTGACATCCAACAGATACAGATAACAGTGTGACAAATTTTCTACTGGTTGTAGATGTTCTATAAATTCAATATAGGACATTATCAAGTCATAATAATTGCTACACTTACATCAGAAAGAATAGTTGTTTATACCTGAACAAAAGAATGAAATAAAATTTTATTTGTGCTGTAAAAAAAGTAGGGCAACTGAAGGCATTTTTATGTTTCCTCAGCATGTATGCAAATCACTGCACAAAATGTTGTGCTGAGAGGAGTCTAAGTGGACTTCTGTCATGACTCCTCAACATACTAACTTAATTTACATAGTGCAAATGATCTTAAGCAATATGCCATTTGCATCCTTCCAAAAGCCCCCCCCCCCCCCCCTTTTTTTTTTTTATCCTTAACAATCAATTTCTGTCTTACACAAGTACAAATAGAGACCTACGGAGACCTAAGTATTGAACAGCATCCATTTTTTAAAAAAACAAATTCAAATTACCTTTTATCTGTCCAAATTTTGAATGTTTGAAACATTTGTTGGTATCCTCTCATTTGGCACTTACACATAATTCAACTTTGAGGTGAAAGCCAGACTTTGAAATAGTACTGCAAATATTTCTTTATATCTTTCTTGGGTTTCTCAGATGCTTCAGTGAAGTTTTTCAGCCAGAAATTTTTCCTGAGGTTTATGGAATTATAGAGTTTTCTGCATTTTTATGAAGTGATATAGTTTATATGAGAAAATAAATTATTGTTTCAAGCCTAGAAATTTATTTCTTACTGACATATTGTAAGGAATTGGCAGAACCTTATGATCATGTATGAAAAACTTTACATAATGACCAAAAGCTTTAGGACAACTAGCTCTAACTGCTGCACAATGATAACTGGAACAATGATGCTGGGCTCAGACACTGAAGCACTAAAGATAAGCAGTAAAATACATTTTTTTTTTTCATTTTTGAGTGGTGTTATTCTCTTTAGAAAAGTGTAGTTTCCCTTTTACGTGATATCAGCTAGAATAATCAAAAGCATCGAGAATTAAACACTGCAAACCTAATAAAAGTGAGGTTTTTTATATGAATGTTATCAAATTTAGCATCTTATTCTGTACATGAGTTATCTGCAGTTTCTATCTATCATTGCATTAATCGTTTAGCTTGGCATTATTGTTTTTGTCTCTGAATTGTTTATAAGTTCTTTTGGTTGTGTGTTCTAATGATAATATTTATTAAGTACTATTATTTGTAATTGTTATTCACGTACATTTAATATTCAGATTGTGCTGTTTGTGAAGATTGATAATGACTCGTTGGTTCAGTCATGGGACAGTTTATTCCCTAGTGGACTTTATTTTTAGAAAGACATTTCTAATCTTAAATATGCCCTTTTGATGTAATGAATGTGTGAACACTTTAAACACATACCTTTTACAAAAATTTTTGAACTAGCTTTTTGTGGTGAGCGGGCAGGAAGTCATCCAAAGTGTATGCAGCTGCAGCAAGTTGGCTCCACTGGATAGCATCTTTTTGCACTTGCATTAAAAAACAAAATCTGATTCTGGAACAAACTCCATATGGAAGAATGCTGGCACCTTAGCAGATCTCCAAAGGTGTTCTGCTCCTGTTGTGACTGTATCAGCATTGTCACCATAATACATCATGTCATGATGTTTACTTAACTGCTATATAGATTCACAGTTCCTTAAATATTTTAGTAGGAGTATTATTTGCCTATTATAATCTTCAGAAACAAAATGGGTTGCCTTAGTATTCAGTATGAAACATACTGAAAACAAACAAACAGAAAATCCAACTCTTTTTATGAATAGCACTGACAAATTTTGTTCTCATTGACATTCAAACACCATGTCTCACTTTATTTGCAATTATTTAAACACCTGCTGAGAAGAGCTAGTTGCAACATGAAATATGTTGAATTAGCTTCTAATTCAGAGGGCTGGAAAATGTAGTGTGTTTTATATCAGTAAACATGCTTTGTTTATCATTTTCCAGAAATGCAGAAATGCTACTTTCTTGTAACAATAAAAGTTTGCTTTTTTTTTTTTTTTTTTTTTTTTTTAAATAAATGCAATGAAATGGCCAGTGTCAGCAGCCAACTGGGTTAGTTCTTTTCAGTGTTTTATTTATGTATTTAGCTACTTGTGTATTTATTTATTTATTACTTCATAATATTTAAGTTTTATACAAGGAAATATTTGGAAAAAACAAGAAAATAAATAAAACTCAATTCTAAGATAGTTCAACTGTTCAAAGTGATTAAATTTAAAGATACAGCATTTAATTTCTTTTGTTACCATCTTTTCTAAAAAGAGAAAGTTTAATTTTTCATATTACTTACATTTTATTTATATCCCAGGTACCTCATCATTGGTTCCTTTATTTGGTTATAAACATTAGTTCTACTTTGCTAACTGAAGATTATGACTTGCTAGGATGCAGAATTTGCTGTACAGTGTTCCTGATTTAGGAAAAAGTATTATGTTGCACAATTCCTTTTTTTCAGTCCTTCCTTTGATACGTGTCTGAGACTTGAAACTCATTCTGAGTGTTGCAGTGTGACATGAGTAATGCATAATCATACAAGAAGGATGGCACCTACTATTGAGTTTGAGAATTGTGGGAGGTTATTGTTCTCTTTTGTTCCTTTTTTATTATTATTATTATTTTATTTTATTTTCTTGCAATAGCAGCATTGATAAAGGATAACACCCAGGTTTTCCCAATATGTCCTGGAGAAATATTGATGATTAAAAATTCATGCAGACAGCTTTTAGAATTGTTCACAGTTGCTTCTTGTATCCATTAGTGATTATGCCCTATCAAAGACTAACTCTAAAGAACCATCAAATAATATTATTTCTATTTAGATAGCTACAGAAAACTCCAGTGATATTTCAGCTTCTTAATGTGTAAGAATGAATCCAGACTGAACTAGCAATTCTCTTTTACACTGTTTGAAATATTTAATCAACTGAAATTTAACTAAACTCATCACAGTTCATAGAGGTTATGAAAATCACTTAGTGCCACCCTTCTACATTATGACATTGTAAAGTGTTTGTAAAAATTGGTGAGATACTGTAGATACCTAATCCTTACATTCTGTATGTTTTCTTGTGTCTGATGAGAAAGAAGATTCCTTGTGTCTTGCACCCAGATAATTTTCTTAACAATTTTCTGATTAAATTAATGTTTTTAAGGGAAAAGATATAAGTAAGCACATCTCAGGGAGCTCCATACATCTTATCTCAGTTACTTCCTAATCACACAAAATGGAGGTGCAAAGCTGTAATATTTACTTTGTAATCAGGCAGCAAGCATCAGGCTATGATCCAATTCTAGTCTGAATATGTTCTGTTATTCACATTATTTAAAAAGCTGTCACTTGAAAGCGGGAATGATAAGCTTTCACGCAATGAATCAAAGGAATGCTATGCCTTCTTCCTTTATTATGCATGCTACATTTGAAGCTAATGAAGCATAACCTCTGAGCTGATATTTTTATAGATGAAAGAGACATCATGTTACATATTCTGTTTATTTCATCAAGTTCTCTGTAGTCAACACAAAAGACAATGATTGCCTTGCACTTCTTATTTGACAGTTGATGGGCATGCTTGCTGAAAACGTGTCTAATAATTTTCTGCTCTGTGCATAGCTAGGGACCTAATTATGAATGAAAGAATAAGGAAAAAATGGTGGAGGATAATAGTATATTTAATTTAAAATTATTGTGGAAAAAAAAAATCATTTATTACACGCTTTCATTTATTTCTCTCAATATTACAAATACTGCATGTTGTTTTGCTACTAACAACCCTTTTTCCTACCCCCCCCCCTTTTTTTTTTTTTTTTTTTTACAAACTATTTCATGACTTAACTTTGTTTCCATGGTGCCTTTATGACTATGAAGAAAAAGCCGACCAGATCATAACTTCAGATAAAACTTAATCATCTTCACAACATAGAAGACTGTTTTATTTATCAAAAGAGATTAAAAGAAATAATACATGGCATAACAGAACAACAAAATACTGATCACTATGCTACTATGAGCCCAAGAATATAGCTTAAGAAAAACATAATTTAAGGAATACATTTTCAGAGACAAATGCTGTGTTATCTTATTGTCTCCTACAAACATATTTTTCTATCTATAATTAGAAAAGCAGTGTATGTTTATAAGCCACTGTATTGATCTTTTTAATGTTGTGTTTTGCTAGATAGTAGTGTACAATAGATATTGTTGTGTCTCAACCAGTAAAACTTTCACAATTAAAAATAAAAATCAAATAAATGGTTTCTGACTTCATTGGCAGTCAAGCTCTCCACATATCTTACAATTCTGGAAGTCTAGGCCGCAGCTGAGGAAGCAAAATTTCTCCAATTGTAAGTAAAGAGCAAGTCCAAGACCACCTGATGAGACTGAGAGTATACAAGTCTATGAGGTTTGATGGCATGCATCCCAAGGTTCTGAAGGAACTGGCTGATGTGGCTGTCAAACTACTCTAACATCATAGCTGAAAAATCTTGTCTGTCAGGTGAAGTCCTCAGTGACTAGAAAAAGGGAAACATCACACCCATATTTAAGAAAGGGAGTTTGGAAGACCTGAGGAACTGCAGATCACAAAGCATATCCCTAAACTGGAGAGATATGGATTGGAAGGGTAGACTATTCAGCTCAGAACAACAAATTTGATAGGATGCTTGCAGACCGAAGGTTGTTCTTAATAGCTCTATGTCCCGTGGAGACTGGTGATGAGTGCTATCCCCAAGGGTTCATTTTAGGACTGGTCATCTACAATATCATTATTAGCATTTTGTGAGACTTGATTGTGAGCTTGATTGTGAGACTGAGTGCACTCCCATCAAGTTTGCTGGTGACACCAGATGGCGCAGTTGAACTAATAGAAGAAAGGGATGCCATCCAGAGGGACCTGGACAAGTCTGAGGCAGCATTAAATGACAACTGGCCAACAAGGTGAGAAAGATTATAATTCCTTTCTACTTCTCCCTTGTGAAGACCCATCTGAAGTACTATAACCATTCTTAAGGGCTCCAGCACAAAAAAAGATGTAGAGCAGTTGAAACTTTTCCAGAGCAGGACAACAAAGATGACCAGAGATCTGGAGCAACTTTCCTATGAATACGGTTGAGGGAACTGGACTTGTTCACCCTAACAAAAAGAAGGCTCTGGAAAGATCACAATCTGGCCTTCTCGTGCCTAAGGAGAGCATCTAAACATGAGGGAGACTGACTTTTTAGGTGGATGGACGATGATAGGACAAGGTGGAACAATTTTCAGCTAGTAGAGGTGAGATTTATTTTAGATATTAGGTGGAAAATTTTTACACAGAGAATGATGAGGTGCCATTGTATAGTAATAAAACAATTTATTCCTTATCTATAGATGATTTATGCTGCTATATTTCTTTTCTTTTCTATACTCTTTGTTATTTATTTGCATCAATTTCTAAATGAACAATATCAAAATTAAAACTGAGTTAGAGTGATAAAATCAAAAGAAAAAGATTACAAAGAGAAACAGGAGAAGAAAATTTAGACATGCCAACAAACTAGAGCTGGTAAAATGAGAGTACAGGGAAAACATTCTTTTCAATTTTGTAGCTACCTGGAATTAATCCTTTATAAAAGATTTC
The DNA here is from genome assembly GCF_987193195.1 of Phasianus colchicus. Classification (NCBI taxonomy): domain Eukaryota; kingdom Metazoa; phylum Chordata; class Aves; order Galliformes; family Phasianidae; genus Phasianus; species Phasianus colchicus. Next base: position 61,271,757 of record NC_143476.1, on the reverse strand, counting down.
AAATTTTGAGACTTAATATCCTCTAAGATACCTTTCATGTTTTTCTTTTTCTGATCATCCATTAGAGGGTATAAAATCAGTTTAACATTCTGTTAGTAATTCTTTACAAAATCCAAATCAAATTGAATGAATCACTCTGAAGCCCAAAGAACTATCCCATAATTTTATTCTGAGTTTATTAGCATAGATAGTTGTTTCCTGTCAAATGTTTCTGCCTTTTCACAAAGCATTACCACAAATATTCAAAATTATTGAACTGTAATGCTTACTGTTATAACAACGCTTAGAGATAATTTGTCCTATATATAAAAAGTGCTGACTGATGTGGAAAAGGATTTTGAAATTGCACTTGTTTTGGTGACTGTATTATACACACACTGACACTGACTCTGAAAATTTACTTCTTAAATAGCTTTAATTAATATAACCAATTCAATGTTGTTGTTGTCGAAAGAATAACAATATATATTATCACTGAGTAGAAAAAATAATTAAAAACTTTATCCCCATATAAATGATGAAATGAGTTAGTTTGTAATCTTTGTAAGTACCTAGATTGTCATAGTTTTTATAAGAGTGCATCTAAACTCCATAAAATAGAATAGAAATGATGACGATAAATAATTTCAAGAAGCCAAATTAAATTTATGTTCCCAAATCCCCTAAAAACAATAAACATTTAGGATGCAAGGATATAACCCCCAAATACTGCTTACTATAGGAAACTGTCTGTGAGGAAAATATTACAATCAGATTTATTTCTGTTAACTTTCTTTCATTTTTTGATGGATAGCTCTCCAGAACTGCTAAAGTAATATTTTGTTTCTTTTTTTTTTTTATTTCATACTTAACATCCATGTGTCCAGACACTTGCCTTTTTGTAGACTAACTTAAACTACTGCTATGTTATTTACTTTAGTGAACTATTCACCTACTCTTTGCATTCATCACATATCAGTTAATTTATAGGCTAATTGACATAAAATATTTGGATGTGACAGATCAAATTAGACATTGAACTAATATTATAAATATCCAAAAGTTAATTTTGGAACACTTTCCCATGTGAATAGGGGAAAAATCTTTTTCTTTTTTTCTTTTTTTTGGGGGGAGAGTGGGGGGGAAAGGGAGAGAAGCCGGGAGGGGGGGTAGGGATAGTAACAGGGGGGCAATGATCTCTAGGGAAAGCAATTGGGAATAATTAATAAGGAATGAATTATCCTTTGAGAAGAGTCCCTGCTAGCTTTCTAGATTATCTTCTATCTCTTGCTAATCTGTATATTTTAATCTCACTGAAACCACAATTGGAGGAGCTCTAGGGACTGGCACTCACTAACTCTCATTGAGCCTGTAAATCTCTTTTTCTTGGTGTGATTGTTAGAGCAGAGAAATCATCTGTAGCACAGGTGATCAGATATTGTTCTTCTCCATATATTATTCCTTCACTTAATTTTCTACTAAAACACTTAGTTTTCTACATGTCTACTTTCTCAGTTTTTCCATTATTGTTGTTAAAAAAGCTGTAGATTCATTGATGTAAAATAGTCATCACAGACTCCTCGGGTCTTTTTCATTTTGATTAGCTGTGTCTGTCTGTTCAGTTTAAGTAGGAAGCGAAGATACAGAGGAAACCAATCCTAAAATGTGAGCTACTAGTTCTCAATTAAAGAAGTAAGGCAAGGTTCTCCGTTATTTTCCTTAGATTCTGCTTCTGACAATCTCTTACTCATTTACTTGACCAAGATGTTACTAGGAACATCGTAAATCAGAGATATGAACTTCTGTCTCTGTGCAGTCAGGGAGTGCTGTTTTGCATTCCCAAACTGGATCTTTGTGCAATTGCAATGAGACAGTTTATCAGCAGCTTTACACAGAGGTCTTGGTAACCTCACCAGTCTTCTCTTTTCTTATTAAATATTGCACCAGCTCTTGTTTTGGGCACCTTCTGACGTAGGCCATGCTATGATACTGCTGTTTTGCTCTCTTCCTAGACATCTGGTTTTGACCACTTTTGCATTATTCGTCTCAACAACAGAAAGAACTTCTTGTGGCTCTGCCTTCACAGAAAACTACTGAGAAAATGATCATAGGAAAAACAAAACAAAACAAAACAAAACAAAAACAAATAAATAAATAAAAGGAGGAACGAAGGACAAAGGGTCAAGTGTGTAAGAACAAGATACTATTGGGATACACTGAAAACAGCACTCTTCTCAGTGATCTGAAGCTATTTAAGTAATATCTCTGTCCAGAAGCAAAATGGGAACAGAAATTAGCTCTAAATGCTTTTAATTCACCACCTTCTTTTTGAACAGTTCTGGATGTACCAACTGGAGATGTTTGAACTAACCCATTTTTATGACTGTAAGACAACATGAACCATGGATAATGTCAAATGATCTGAACATAACATATTCAGAGAAGGAAATATATTTTTAGAGTTGGGGTAAAACATTCACATTTTCTGACGGTATGTCTCTTCTTAGGACACATGTACTTTAAAATAATAGACCTGATGATAATCCTCAGTAGGTGAGCTGTAAGTATTGACTCTTCCTCTGTCTGATATGTGATGGGATTCGAGGTTCTCCAAGTTCTCTGAAGTCAAATAGAGTTCTTCAGTAGCAGTAGAAATACAGTGTTTTATTTCCAAAACAAGTAAAAACGAAACATTCAGAAGGATTCGAGTCACAAAATTCCAAACTGAAGACAATCTTTCAGAGAAAAATTAAGTGATTAGACAGACTGGAAATATTTCTGGAAACAAGTCTCCTTTTCCTCACTTGCAAGTTTGCAATGCTGATTTTCATCTTGCTTCTTGTCTGTTTAGTACTAATGATAGTTTTCTTCACTTACAGAAAATTCCCCCCATTCTTCCCATTCCTTTTCTTTGCTATTTCTGTTTTCTACCATCTCTGGAGTCTTACAAGATCTATTGACACTAGGGGCTCTGTGCATTTGCTTGCGTATTTCCCTATCCTCTTTCCAAGAGCTTCATGCAGATGAATTTACTGAGGCATTTTTATACTTCTCTCAAGGTCTGCGACACATATCAGGCAGTGGCATATGCAGTACACACATAGAAAGTATTACAGAAGATCTACAAATTGCTTAGAATAGGATGAAAAGAAAATTCAGTTCTTGTAATACCACTCATCCTTTATACTCATTGCTATATTTGTGTTTTCATTATTACTATGGCTTCCTTCTATGCTGGAGTGTAAGGAATTTATTGTTTTTTCTCTTGTGAAAAAAACACCATACTGAGGATCATGCAAAACACAACCTTCATTGAAATTTCACATGTCCTTTAAGATAAATACCATTATAGCTTACTAGACCTCAAAACATTCTCTTAAATATAATCCGTATTTCAATGAAATTACTGTGGATGCCATTGTTAGCATGTGTCAATGAATATTAATGATATTAATGAAAAATATGAAAATCTCTTAGAAGAGTGAACTACTAATAAAAAAAAGATTCAGGCTGTATAAATAAATCATAGACTAAACAGCGGTGGTGGCAAGTGCAAACTAGCACATTTCATCAGATCAATCATAGCTATATTTTTTTATCAGTAAAGATCTAGTATTAGTAGTTTTCCTATACTCAGATATAATCTAAGTTCTCATTTTTTTTTTTTTTTAATACCCTGAATACATAAAACTGAAGACACTAGAAAAAACAAACTCACAAATATTAATTGACTAATGTAATGACAGGGAATTATATACTTAAAATAAGAAGTAAAAAAAAAAAAAAAAAAAAAATGGTGCTTTATGATTTATCAATTGTTTTATTTTTAAGAAAAAAATGCTTCATATCCATATTGGTTGAACTACAATTCAGTTGTTGGGAAGCTCATCAGTATCTAAGTAAAAAGATTATAAAAAAGATTATATAAATATCAATACATATTTTATATTAAATTTCTTTCCAGAAGAAGAGGAGTATATACTCTTTTTTCCTCAGATAATATATATAATCAATGACCTGCTAATCAGAATCATATTGCTGGTTACAGCATTGATCACTAACAAGCTACAAGTTTTATGTGAACAAATTATGGTAAATCATGTTATTTTAATTTTTAGCACATAAGTCAACAAATTAAAACATATTCCATATTTTTTTTTTCTTATACAATACAATATAACAGTTTGAAGACTCTATACATGGATCAGGATATATTATCTCCGTAGTTTCCCATAACCCATAATTCTAACTTTCTGTCAACATATGTCTCTCACCCTAAGAAACATCCATACAAACATACTGAGAGGAAATTAGAGATTTTTTTCAATTTGACTGGGAAGTGAGAATGTCATTCTTCTCACAGTATATTTTACATTTCTTATTCTATATTATTTACAAAACCACTGTTTTGATTTTTGTAAATTAATCAAATAACAAAGAGTAATGGATTTGAGCAATAGTGAAGCCATAAAGTTCAAGGTAGCACTCTATATTTCTGCAACATATGCAACTTGCTGATTGTTTTGCTAATCTAATTTTAACAAGTAATTTCTTGCTAAAGCCTCAAGGTTCTGAACTGTGGTCTGTTGCATGTGTAAATCAATATCCTGAACAAATAATTGCAGGAAAGGAACACATTTGTTTTCCTGTTAGCAATTGTGGAACAGTTACAGGCAAAAGACCATCACCATTACTTTCACCACTTGTCTGGAAAAAAAGGAGTTTCCTTCTGCCCAGTCTTCTAAATGAGGCTAGCTATAAGACACATGGCTGATTGAGATGGAAAGTATTGAACTAAATATATTACTTTGTATTTTACTACAGCTATACGTTTATGCCAGAGTTATGCACGTTTTTCATAGAACTCTGAATGTGGAAAGTGAAGATAACTACCGTCACAACAAGCAGACATAGAGATTTTATAAAAATGGATGGTGAGCATTGTTTATTAGATACAAATCATTAAGCAGAGATGCCTAGTGACTCAGAGTATAAAGCTTCCTGACCATATTATGATCCAGAAAGAATGGATCCTGTATTTACACTTAAATATTTCTAAATTGTAACCACAGAAAAGAATAAACAGAGATAGAAGTATTGTATTATTTACTCCTGCGCACTTATTTTTAATTAATATATATAACGTGATTTTTGACATTATTTTAGGCAAAATATGATTATCTGATTCAAATCAAGAAAAAGTCTGAGAGTTCTAAAATCACCAAACATGATTCTTTGTTTAGTTCTAGCTAACATGGAGGAAATATATTTTCGACATCATTGGAATATTTCATAATAGATTATATGATTCTTTGTTTAAAATTTTTAATACAGTCTGAGCAGCAACATAACCAGTGGAAAGTGGAAAGCAAGATACATCAGCTGGATTCCCTACTTTTTGATGGTCATAGTATTATTTTAATGTAAACAAGTGAATAGATATGCAAGCTTTATCTCAAAATTTCTATCGTCTCATAAGTCCTGCCAGTCATGTATGAGGCTTGTAAGAAACTGGAGCAGTGTGTTACTGTAGAGTGTATTTGACATAGCCAGCAGCTATATACTTACCCATCTTATACTCTGTCTCCTTCGCAGGATTAGGAAATAAAATTGGGTGAAAAAGATTATAGATAAGACAGAGATAGAAAGATTGCTAATCATTTAATGTAATGGGCAAAACATATTTGATTTGGGAAAATTAATTGAATATACTGTCAAGTAAAGCAGAAACAAAGACAAAAAATTAAAACACTCTTTCATCTCTCCACCTTCCCAGGCTCAGCTTCACTCCTTCAGTCTCAGTTCCTCTACAGTACAGGGTTAATAGAAAATGGGAGTTTATAGTTAGCCCATAACGGTTCTTTTCTGCTTTTCCCCTTTCTCCTTGCGTTTTTCCATAGGCTATATCATCCAGTTTAAACCCATTGTAGCATGTGGTCTCCATGAACTACAAGGGAATATTTGCCTCATCACTGAGATGCCCATTTTCCCTACATTTTTCTCTGGTTCCCTCTGCTATTTCTCAACTTTCTCACTCTTTCCTCCTCCCTCCCCCCCCCTTCTCCTACCTCTCTCAAGAACTGTTTCCTCTTTTTTAATTACATCTCCCTGATGGACTCTGTTATGTCCTTTAGCAGGTCCAACAGAGTTATCTGGGACACAATCCAGAATTCTGAATTCTTCTCACAGAGGCCACCCTGGCAGTCTATCTGCAGCTAACATCTTGATGCTAACAACCTGTACAAGTCAGTTACTTCTCAGAATTTGTAAGATACTAATTGATGGGATTCTGAATTCATATCAATGTGCCCAATGTTTTGTTTAAATCAATCATAAGTTTTAATTAAATCTAGGGATATAAATCAGTTTCTGAATTCTATGTGTTTGGATATCAGAATTAGAATATCTTTAGATCAGAGCCCAAATTTATTATTTTACAAGTTATTGTAGATGAGAAAATAGACCAAAAAAAAACCAAAAAAAAAACACAAAAAAAAACCAAAAACAAAAACAATAACAAAAAAAGAAAAGGTTGTTCATATAATAGTTTTTAGGTGATGTAAGTGACGTCCCACATAATTTTGTGCAAATGCTATTTCTCCATAATGAGAAATGAAATTCCAAATCTATGAGCAATTATGAGCAGTATCATAGATAGAATGATTTAAGTTGGTGGGGACCTTAAAGATCATTTAGTTCCAAACCCCTGTTGTGGGCAGGGATGTGGATGGAGAAGTACTTTGTACTATAGTAATTGTATTTAGAGGTGATAAATAGTTCATAAGGATGTAGTGGGAGGAGGAGATTACTGACAATGCCATTCCCATCCTAAAGAATGTACTAGAAAGTTGATTTGGCTTCTGGATGGCGCCCCTATTACTTACCTGTCAAAAAAATGAAAATTCAGAAATGCCTTCCTGTTAAAAGCTGGACTTAAAAGCAGGCCTAAAACTTCAGGAATTCAGATGAAAACCTGTGGGCAGTCAAGAACCACATGGGTTTGGTTTTTTCTGCCATCTTGCTCAAAAGAAGGAATATGGACTTGTCTCTCTCTGGAGTCCGTTCTTGGTAATGGGCTAGGAACTGCCACTGGCAATTTGTCCTGAAATTTCTCAAGTCTTCTGGAAACCAAAGTGGAACTGAGTGCTACCCACAGTCCTTGCAGCCACACACATCAGTGTGCATCTCGCCCTGGGTGCCAGCTGCTCTCCAGGAAGCAGGAGGATCAGAGCTGTGCGATCTGTGTGTGATCTGTAGGATGTAGTGTGGTGAATAGCTAGATGATTCTGTATGTTACCAATTTCTATAAAAACATTTGCCTTATAAGAAGAGATTGAAATTAAAGTAAGTACAAATGAAAAATCATTTTTGGAGAATAGGTTTACATCAGAATGAACACAATGGGATCAAATCTGTCATCCTATAACAGGTAAGAGTAAGAAGCACAGAAAAAAAAAGAAAATAATATGATGAAGATAAGAGAGGTTTTATTTATTTATTTATTTATTTTTAAACTTTGCATACCTTCTTCTCTTCAGATAACTTTTTCATATATAGGAATGACACTAGGCTATATGGAGGTCAGGTACTGCTTCCCAATTCCAAACTGTGGATGCATACCACAGCCATATTTGTGTCCTTCCATTTGTTGAGATCTGAATCATGCTCAATCTAGTTTACCTGTTCTGGGAATCTGTCTCTGTTGAGTGAAAACATGAAGGGTAGACCAGAACTGCTTCTTGATATGACTTGGTGCAAACTGTAGAGAGCAAAGACAAATTATAGTTTCCAGCTGTATTCCACAGCCTTATGATTACAAAGGCTTTCCAGTTCAAAATTTGTTTTCATATACAGGTACATAGCATTAACTTTTATGTTGTAGTACCATTTTGAGCACTCCCACGACCAATGTAGCCCCTGGAAATGCAGAAAGACCAGTGTGCACAGGGAAGATGGGAAGTGGAATAACATGATTTCCACACAGCAGTAGATTTTTTAGATCTGTAAACAAGATGAACTAATCAATAGCTGCAACATAGAACTTTCTAGAGATGAAAAACTAACACATCAACATGCATTTCTTTCTTATATTCTTTTTTCCTTCCTTCCCAATTTTCCATCTACCTGGGAGGTTTGAACTTCACTTCTTTTTCTACAGATGTGAAATACAGACAGAGACTTAAATTAATGCCTAATGCCCCCATTAACCATTAATTAGAATCACAGTGAAGTATCAGTACTGTCTTTGATATTTTCTGTTGCACTTTTTGGGAGAATAGGCAATGAAATTTCCCTCATCAAGAGAAATAAGTGTGGTTTTCTTAACTTTCTTCTTAAAATTGCTAAATAGTGTTGACAAGATTGGCATATCTCAGAGTTTTCTTATTTCAGTGAAAAAGACAGAGTGATTTAATGCAATGTAGATGATCTAATCCAAGAAACATATTAAATCCTTGAAGACTTTATGATATAATGAACTATGAAAATTTATATTTTATGCTACCAATCAAAATTTTTGTAACTCAGTATATCATTCCTTTGCGCAGTAGATTTTAATGACATTCTATTCTCTTCAGATGACCTCAGCAAAAATCTCTATTTGATTTTCTGTATTTTTAAAAATTATTATTTATTTTCTTGTTATTATTTATTTTGTATATTTTTCTGCTTTTCAATGCCACTATTTACTTTCTGGTTAATATATTTCTCTGTGACTAGCAGTCAAAAGCAAACAGAGAAGCAAAATTAACATGAGATTAATAATCCCATAAATCCCATGGGAAAAAAAAATAATAATAACTACCATACATTCATAAATCCCAAACAAATGTCACGAAGAAGTTCACAGTTATGCAGACTGAAATTTGAGAATTGAAATTCAATAAAATTCGCAGTTCTTTCTCTGATATATGTGAACTGTTATGTTAATAAAATCATTTAAAATGTTAATATACTATCATTCAGGCTTGAATGACTCAGAATAACTGAGTATGGATCCTTTCAAATTGAGTTCAGAGGATTTAAGACTAATGCTGACCAAATGTGGATTGCACATGGTGTTACTTCGTAGCTTTTAATTAAGGTAGTTTTTCACACTCCAATTCCCATATCCCAGATTGATCTAGATAGACTGGAGCATTGGACAATTATCAGCATCAAGAAATTCAACACAGGTAAAATCTGACTTCTAAACTTAAGATGGAGTAATATGCAGGCACAATACAGACTGGGAAAGGAGTGTTTGGAGAGCAGTTCTACAGAAAGATTTGGGGTTGCCAGTGACAGCAGTCTCAGTATGAATCAGCATTGTGTCCTAGCAGTTCAAATGGCATTTTTCTGTGTAGAAAATATAACACAGACAGCTGTTCAAAAGGGAAGACTCTCCCACTATATTTAGTGCCTATACAACCTCACCTTGAATACTGTGTGCAGTTTTGAGCTCCACAATTTAAAAAGGATGTTAAGGTCCTTGAAATTGTCTGGATGAAGACTACAGATATGATGAAAAGACTAGTTGTCTTACGAGGTATGGTTGAGGACACTTTGATTGACTAGTCTGGAGAAAAGAAGGTTGATGGGTGACCTCAGTGATCTCCACAACTTTCTGAAAGTGGAGCTGCCAATCTCTTCTTCTGGTAATCAATGACAGAATGTAAGGAAAGAATAAAATTCTAGCAGAGTTTCAGACTTGGTAATAGGAAAAATTTCATTACCATGTGGGTCAAACACTGGGGCAGGCTTGCTAAAAGAAGTAGCTTATGTCACATACCTGCCAGCCTTCAGGAAGAATTTAAATAACGCTCTTAATAATATACTTGAAGATTATCTTCCCTGAAATGGTCAAGCCAGTGAAAAATAGACTGCATGGCAACATTTTCCTGGTAATGACACCATCATAGCAGCTGTGAACCTGTAAGTCAGTTCTGCTGGTGCCTATTTTTACAAGCATGGCATGCAGACTCTTGATCAGTGCTGGGAAAAATGGCATAGTTAATGGTGATGACTATGTTGAAAACTACTGCTGTGTAGAAGAAAATGTGCTCTATCAAACAGCATTATTATATTATATATATATATATATATATATATATATATATATATATACATACATACATATATTTATTGTTGTATTATTATTTTATCCATAGTTTCTATGGAAAAAAAAATAGGAGCAACCAACATACTCATATATGGGTTTATACATAGAAGAAATATGGATCCATTCACTATATGGCTGTTGATATATGTCTGTATAGCATCTTGCCTTTGTATCTCCTGATTTACTTGTTGCCTTTCACACACATTCACACATATATCAGACACATAAACAAATACACACAAGCAGATCATCACAGTAACTGGCTTGGCCACTCGAATAGCCAAATTTCAGACTTCTGACATGTACATATTGACCTCTTAATTATGGCTAGTCCAACAAGCAGTTTTCAGATCCCTGGTCCTTCTTACTACTGGTTCATCTTGAAATTTGGTAGCCATTAAACACATTGACATATTCACCTAGACAACAGGGAGAGCCCCTGTTCTCTCCAGTTACTGGCACTCTAGTCACTTATGGTTCCACACCTGCAGCTGGCAATGAGTCTCCACAAACATGAGACGGAGATCCCTGCCTATGAAAGCAAAAAGTAATCAGTAGTAAGACAAGACAGATTGTGCTATTGAATACTCCCACAGCTGGAATGGTCAACCCCTTTTCACAAATCTTTACAGACTTTTAACCATTTAACCTTCTACTTTCCCATGTTTTCTTCTTGCCTAAAACAGCCTAATCTCTCCCTTTCTCCACTTCTGGTCCTTCCACTACACATAACTGAAAGACTTCTGAAGTGTTCCCTTCATCCTGTGATACATCCCATCATCCTCCATTTTCTAACCACTTCAGTTTGAAGGTTATTTAAGGATGTACAGTACAAGAGGATTTTACTCTTAGTTTTTACATTTTTAATAGCTTCAACAGACTCAAGCAAGAAGCTACAATTTAAAATCTTATTCCATTCCACTGTGACAGATTTCAGAATTAATCCCAGATTCCTAACACAAAATTATTTTTTAATCACAATGTTATTATTGTTTTTAACATTCAACAACCTTTCCTCATTTTCTATTTACAGCATGATTCAGTTAAAACAGACTCTATTTCATTTTAAAATCATTCATGGACTGTTTGGTATTGCAAATTAACTTTTGTTTATGTGTTCTTGCTGAGATATATTTCTGAAGCTTTTGCCAAGTTCAAGTAATAGTCCAGCCTACAATCAGTGACACATGGCTTTCACTCTTCACCAAATATTACTGTTCTCATAGCTTTAATTACTGTTCTTTTTTACTTTTCTTTTTCTTTACTTTATACATATTCATTTGCCCTTTTTTATTCCTAGGTTTTCAAAGGTTATAAATCACGTTATTCAGATCTTTAAGTCACATTCATTCTGATTTTTTTGTTTTTCTCAAAAGAAAAATATTATGTTTGACTTAGAATTTTGTAATGTTTTCTTTTGCTTGTTTTTTATGGTTTTTGTTGGTTTTTATTTCTTTTTCTAAAATTCATCTTTGTAAATAGTTACCAAAGATTCAAGAAAATGAGGAAAAAACTCCCCTTTTTAATTTTAATTTCTTTTAATAGAACTATGTATTGATTAATATTGAATTGAATTACAGTACAAGATTTATGGTTTTTGTCAGTCATGATACTGTTGGGGTAGTTTCCCCAAAACCATCATTCACTATACATCAGACATTTACCTTTTTAATACCAAATACCTGCTTGAAAACTAGGAGTTTCAAAAGCTTTACACAGAAGTAGTGAAAATTGATTTGAATATAATGAAGATGAAGCTTCTACTCTTTACTTTTATTTTGAAATTTCTGAGCTAATTTCTACTGGAAGTCTGAAACAAAGAATTTCCTTGCCTTTCATGAAAGTTTTTAATATTACAGAAAATATAAAACCTTTTATCTTGAAATTATTAGTTAAAAACGAGTGGTAGATAACTCCTAACAGCTATAATAGTATGTTACAGTGTTCACATGAGCTGTGAATGAAGTTTAATCAAACTTAAATTATCAATCAAATGATCTGCTAGGAAGGCTTTTTTTTTTTTTTTTTTTTTTTTTTTTTTTTAAGCAGAAGATATTAGAGAAGACAAATAAAAACAAAAACAAACAAACAAAAAACTATGTGCGTCATTATCACTCCCAGAGTCACTACAGATAAAAGAAGAAAGAAATGAGTCAAAAATAAAGTCTTAGTTTCACACTGGGAACTTTATGTTTTTGGCTGCAGCTATGAAAACTTTATACTTTTAAATGATTATCTTAAAAGATAAAGAATATGAAGGGTTTATTACCTAGTTCCTGTAAATTTTTATTTACATATCATAAAAAAAAATAATGTGCTATTTATACCTTGTGAATAGCAGTCTGGATATCTTTGGTAATACAGATTTTTACATACAAGTATTTGCTGCATAACAGAAAGCCATCAGATTTGGTTATCCTTTGTTTAAAAGAAAGCTTACTTTCATGTATAGTGATACATACGCGTCATTTAAAATAGCTGATTATGCCACCAAGCAGCACAAAGCATATGTTGTTGATATGGTAAAATATCATTTTTGCAAAAATGAAAGTCAACACGTTGTACTATAGATAATCTTTCTGGAGAACACTGAAGAAATTAATGATAGAATATAGATGAAAACAGAATTGAAACAAACATTTCATGATGGTAGGAAAAATGAAACAAAACAAGTGTTTGAGAATAAAACAACTAAGCATCACTTTTTATTGGAAACAGTATATTCATATCAGCATACCAAGAAGATTCTGAATTTTGAAGTAGTGAAGCAATTAATGTTATACTAATACTAAATATAACACGCTGATTGCTAAATACTTTTATATTTGTTTTGAATCTAACTTGTTTTTTTATCAAACAATAGATGAACTTACATTTATTTCACTGAATCTTTCAGTACTCATAAGTCAACATAATTTTTGTGGTAGTGATCAAAGAAAACAAAATTCTGTATTTTCAGTGTGACTTGAACATGTAAAACTTTTAATAATCTGACTAAAGAATTCAAAGACAAATAAAATGTAATCTGAAATAGGCAAAAAATATAATGTCTTACCAAAAAGTTGTCTAGACAATAATAACAAGTTCCATAATTTCATTTATAAAAAAATTAAATATATTCATCACTTTCTTCCACATAAGTTTGACACCTGCTCTCTGGGATTTTATGAACATTTGATCATTTATTATATAAGCTGTCATACGCATGACAGAAACTTCAGTTGGCCAAAGCTTATACCATTATTTCTTTAGAGTCAGCAAAATCAAGTAACTTCACAAAGGATTCAGCAGAATACCTATACCTATACCTTGTACAAAATGTGTACATCTGTATCTGAATATATATGCATACAGCACTTCGATTGAGGATAACTCCTTAAATTAACTCAACGTCAAATGGAAAAAGAAAGATTAAAAAAAAAAATCTTACTGTTCTCTGAAGTGAAAGCAATGTTTACTTGTTGAGCTCTCTTTGGCTATTTGATTCTGTAGCCTGGATAACTGTCTGATACTGCTAAAAGCCTTCACAAACACAAGCACTGAAATTTTTATATATTAATAAAAGAAAAATGTCTTAGTTCTAGCACCTTCATCTTCTCCAATTCCATACTGAATATTGAAAGAGGAGCCAAAATCATGCAGAAAAGCTTTCAATTGAGTCCAAATTACAGATAATTCCATCAAAACCAGAAGTCTTACAAGTGCAATTATTTACTATTCTTTCCTAACCTGTGTGATTTTTGGAATCTGTCCCACTTGTTACTTACAGAAGACTCCTTTGTGTTTCTCTTTGACATATGATTTGGATACCTGAGTTTCAGATAACAGTGTTGAAAACTGAAGCTCTGAAGAAAGTTTCTAGTTAATATTTTTCTATCCATAGAACAGTAGGAATACTACTATTACTACCACTGACCTAGGAAATGACTTCTACACTTTACTGCTATGACAATAAACAGCACTAATTGGAGTAATGTAAATCATAATGTAAACCATAATGTAAAACCATAGTAGGTGAAGATCCCAAGTATAGAAAACTTACTACTGCTTAATTTAAAATGTATACCTGTTGGTTGATTGATTTTCATACAAATATGATTGTATACTTTCTTACATTATTCATTTTTTCAATAGATGGAAAAAAAATGTGTAATCAATCTGTTAACAAGAATTTATTTTCCTGTCTCTGTTAAAATTTGGGCAGAACATAATGTCCCTTCTTGTACCACCAAAAACAGATTTTATTTCTTGTTTTACATGTAAATATTTTGAATTTGCAACAGTTTTATTCTCAAAAAAATGTATTTGTAATTAAAGAGAGGAAACTCTTTTTACTTTTAATTATGCAAATACTAGATCTAGGTTAATATAGATCAGGTTTATTTTTCTGATGGAAAAAAAACCATAGCATATAGTATTAGTCTGAAACATGAGTTAAGACCTCAAGTTCTAGAATACTTTAAATTCTACACTCACAGAAGTCAGATTACACAATTGTTCTTAATGTGCAAGAAGGGTGGTACAGCCAGTGGTCCTGAGTGCTGTGGGTCTGTCTATGTCACACTGCCAGTGTGAAATCAACTGAGCTCATGTTACAGTTGGGCACAAAGAGAAGAAAGGAATGAACTTTGGCTGGCATGCAGGATTACAGGAGAGTTGGATTAAATGGTCCTCAGAGGTCCCTTCCAACTCTGAGGATTCAAAGATGATTCTGTGATTATGATTATATAATGTCAGATTTTTTTATATTTTTTATTTTCAGATACTTAGGTTTAGAGAATGAAATGTTGTCTGTTTGTGCAATCTCCTACATTTTTTCAAGGAAAAAAATAGCAGGCATTATATTTCTTTTGTCACTCATTCAATTGCTTGTTCTCTGACAAAAATAAGAAGATTGAGCAAAGATACAATTATGGAAAATGCAAGCTAGGAGGCACGACACTAAGACACAAAAAAGAATAAAATAAATATGAAGCTATGCTTGTAACAATTCAAAATGTTGTTGAAGTGTGGGCTATTATGATCATTCTAGAAAACATCTCTTTTTAAATTCCCTCATTCTTGGGTTGCAAATGCTTAGCAAGGCAATTTAGTTCTCAAAAAACTTCTAATGATCATGGAAAAGAATATTTCATAGCTGAGGAACTGTGGAACATGAAATAATATGTAAACAGTGCACACACAATCAGGAACAAAAACGCATTTTTTTTCCCACTAAACCAAAAATATATTTTTCAGTCACAAAAGTGCAAGATTTCACTAATGCAAGTATTCTCAGCGTGTTCTTTCCCGTTAATAAAATTCAATGAAAAGCAAAATTCTAAAAACAAATGTCATTAATTCTTCCCTATGTTACATTTGGCAACATCTAAATAGTGTCCAAAATGTGTGGAAACACAGCCAGTAATATTTTACGCTGGTAATTCAGTTGGAAGTTGCTTCATCTTTTTTTTCTATACAGTCAGAAATCTAGAAGTGTTAGGTAAAGTCATCCTCAAGGCATAAGATTTGCTTCAGCAAAACTGATACCACAGTCTTACTCCTGAAGTACAGAATTTGCCTGGCTCCTTGGCAAATCTAAGGTCTTTCAAACAATTTGAGTAGGAAAATGATTTGTGATGTATACAGGAAAGCACTACAAACAGGAGTAAATACTTGCACAAGGTGACTTAAATCTGCCTAAAGACAGAATGAGAATTTATTCTACAGAGGCTTAATGTGATTTTGCTGTAATGCTGTGCAAAATAGTCTAATAGACATAACATGATTAATGTGCTTTTACACTCTGAAGTGGGCAATAGACCCAGCAGGGAAACACCATAAAAGTAAAGTAAAAAGTTCAGTTACTGATTAAGCACTGGTAAACAGGCAATTATATTACCATACAATAGGAAGCTATTGTGAGAGATGATTTTATTTAATTTCATTTTATGTTTCTATTAAAATGCTTCATAGGCAATAAAGCAGACATTATTACTTGAGAGATTTTAAGCCACTCTCATCTCACAGTTAAACACATTTGAGTCAAAGTATTTTAAGAATTTTAAAGCAAACTTCTTTTTCTGATTATGTTTTCATTGGTAGAACTGCAATTATTTTCTCTCTACATTAGCTGCTTTTTGATACTCAGAATGAGGTATGAAGCTAGCTCTGGTAACTAACTCCAAAGCTCCTCCAGAAAGGAAAGTTCTTCTTGTCTTATGTACTTAAATTGAAAAGAAGACACTGACGCAGTGCAGCTGGGTTACCATTTTAACTGCCACATTCTTTCAACCCAAGCAAGTTTCTGAGCTCATCTAATTTAAGCACTGAGAATAGACAATGAACAAAATGGTAAAGAATTCTGAGTGATATAAAGCTTGAATACATTTCAAATCAAGTTACATATAAATATACCAGAAAAAAAAAAAAAAAAAAGATTTGATTTTAAATTACTGCTGTTTTATAATGCAATGTCTTCAACTACTTTGGACTAGGGAACAATGATACAAATCCAATTAACAGGCAAAAGAATACTGTAAACAAAATTATCTAACTTAAGAAAGCACAAGAAGTTTCAGAAAGAAACTTCATACCTGAGAATTTTGGTTTAGCCTCATTTTTGCTTACTCATGTAGTTTTTATAGTGTAAATCACAATTTTTCATCCATTTTTGTAAGAGATCCCTCATGCTTTCATGCAGAATGAAGAGTAGTCTCACGTCTATACTATATACAATTTAGTACCTCTCTTTCACTGTTTTATGGAAGCACATCTTCCCTACTCTAGATTGTACGTAAGAAAGAAATAAATCCCTAGTTAGTGCCTGTCTTTCCATAAAGTACGAGATGGTACAATCAAGTGTTTACAACATCATTTTGATTATTCTTAATGGCATTAATTAAAAGTTATTTGTGACTATTTTTTCCCTACACTGCTGCTTCCCAAAAGCAAGAATACCTAAAACTACAAACTCTTCACTTAACAGAGGAGCCTGAATCAAGCCCTGTTAACCATGGTAGCTTTACCAATTCCAGACTGTTAAAATCTGTTTGATGTTTTCACACAACACACACAAAAAAACTCTTTCAATATATTCCTGAGAAGTAGAAAAATTCAATACTAGACTGTCTTTCCAATTCAGGAAAAAAACAACAAACAAACAACAAAAAAGAATTATTTGCATTTTCTTAACAAGCAGCAAGAAATAGTGGTTTGCACTATTTCTTGCGGCTTTAAAAACAGAGGCCTGTTACGAGGACAAAATCAATTTCTATTCTGCATGGAACAGGAAGAATTCCTGGATGAGGAACTATGGGATAAAGCTGTTTGTTACTTACATTCAGCTAGACATCTCAGTATGAATCAGCTTTTGTCTTTAGGGCTTAAAAAGGTAGGCATGCAGTACTTCCTGGGGTCACACAAAATTTGATCATTCTTTCAGCAGAAAGACATTTTAGGAAATATAACAGGCTTTTCCCTGAGCCTTTACACATTTCTGAATATCAAATACAAATTTAAGCTTCCAAAAAATCTGAAATATATAGTAAATTTCTCCTTTCCTGTTACTCAGTTTTTCAGGAGTATTTATACCAGAAGTACAATATTACTTACTCTTAAGAGATAGCAAGAGCCAGAAATGCTATAGGTAAATTATAGTTGACTCCTATCATTCAGTTAGTGTGATAAATTGGTTATGAAAAATCATGGTGAAAATAAATAGCTAATAGAGATAAATAGCTAATCAGATTTGCATGGAAATGAATGAATGTTTGCAGATTTCTTATTGTGACTTTTTAAAAAATCAGGCAGCTGCATATAAAAACAATTTTTTTGTCTGCCTATTTTATATGTGTAAGAGAGAGTATTTGGAGAAACTTGTATGTGATCTTCCCACCACCACAAGTACCCCCCCAAAAAACGTATTATTACCTTCAAAATTTTGTCTTGAGATAAATAAATTCATCTCTGTAATTGGTATATCTGAGGATGTCTGAAGTTTAGTTTTAAAATGTAACACAGTTATCTAGGAGAAAAAAAAAAAAACATAAAAAACATATCTTTATGTAGTCTCATCCCTGCTTCTGAAGTTCCACAATCTGAGACAAAAGATTACTCACAAAAAGAAAGAAATAGAAATAATTTCTCATATTTCCAAACTTGCAGCCATAAAAATAAGACATCTGATTTCCAGAGTTGGGTATTGGTACAATCAATGCTTCAATGATGAAATGCCTGAAGAGAAGATCTCATCTATCCTATTTCTAACGAAATTCAAAAGATTAAATTTCATTTTTATCTCAAAATAGTAATAAAAAAAATCAGGGACTGTTTTTATTACAGTGATTCTAAGACTTCCATAGATGGGAACAATTGAAGCAAAAGAAGATATGTAATAAGGTATTTGGGAGCAGAAGAATAACGTATGTGTGGTTTTGTATTTTTATTTTTTTTTTCCCCTTCTTATCCCCTGTACTTTCTTTTGTCTGTTCTGTGTAGCTCCCTTTATACTAATATCTCTGATTGTTTTCTGTTAACACTCTTCAGACTTCTGATATCCTGCTTGTCACTTTTCCATGGTCCTACTTCCTTGTCCTACTCACTGCGAAACAAAAGCTTATACATAAAAAAGCACTAGAAAAAAACTTATCTTGTATTTAACCTCTGACTGGACTGCTTAGAGTTTGATCAAGATCAATGAAATAAAAACCGAAATATGGAGAAGAAAACCATTAAAAAAAAAAGAGAGATAAGAGGATATATAACTGGGTTATGGAAGGAATAACTAATTTATGAATGAAAGGTGAAGACACCGTATTATATAGTCAAACAAACACATATATACACAAAGAGATAAAGAGGCAATCACATACAATCCCTTTACAGCTATTAATTAAAGAGGTGCATATAAAAGCCAGTTCTTTTACCTTCACTTCTACATTTAAAATGTTGATTTAAACATAAATTGCCGCTAAGCAGGACATAATTCTCTGTATTGATGTCACCAGTAATACTGAGGACAAACTTCAAATATTTGCTCATTTAGAAGCAACTCAGGGAGGCAAAATCAATTTTTATCAGCCTAAGCTGCAGCAGATTTATCTGATTCTCCACTACACGAAAAGTTGTTCTTGTGTTTTGTTTTTCATTATCAAATCAAACAAAATTTCTATCAGAAAGAAATAAAAGAGAAAATAATTTTGTGTTTTAAAGGAGATGCCATGTGAAAGGGAATGGTTTGCTGCAAGGATTTAGTGTTAATTTTCCTCAATGGCGGAATTGGTGCAGAAGGATCTCTATGCACTAAGAAAATGGAATGAATCGGTATTACAGAAACACAAATACAAGATTCAGTAAAGCTTCACTAGCAGAACTGGCATATTAACTTATCTACATCTTGAAAGCTCTGAATTGTACTATGATTCGTGGCAAAGTAAATTACAAGTTCAGATGGTCGTCTTCAGGGGATGGACTAGATCTTAAGCTGGCTCACTTATTTACTGACACAATGCAGACACACCTTCATTGAGTGACCAGTTCAAAAATACTTCAACTCTTGCTCTTCTCTTTACTGTTGTTACTTTTGACAAGCAAGATTAATCAATACAGAGACAGTTATCAAATTCTGAGATGCTGATCTGTACTGAAGACTCAATCTAGTCATTCATAAGTCCTGCTGTTAGGCAGGAAGATTCTAATTGCCATTGAAATTGTTTTTTTATGGCACCTCACATTAGGAGACCTAATAGAGTGAGGATCAGTTCTGAAAAGAGCAAATGCATTGACACTTGCCATGTCCACAACATAGCCATAAGTTCAACTGCATTCAGTTTTAACATCGCAGAGTTAACTGCATAAATATTTCATTTTAGTTATCTAATTTTGTACTTTCATTTTCCAGCCTCATCAGATTCTGATTTTACTTCTGTCCTTTGTTGTTTTATCTTTATTAGTAAGAATATTTTCTCCAGAACTTTTCAAAAGATCATAGAATCATAGAATTGCTTGAGTTGGAAGGGACCTCAAGGATCATCTAGCTCCAAAACCTCCTCCACAGGCAGAGCCACCATCTTCTACACTTAATTCTAGACCAGGCTGCCCTGAGCCCCATCCAACCTGACCTTGAACACCTCCAGGGATGAGGATGAGTCAAGAATATTGATTTCTCTCTTTTCTGCACTCAAGCAGCTGTAATTATGCAGAAGTGGTTAAGCTATTATATGTTCAGTGGTTGTTTATATAATCAGGCCACAGAAGAAGAACAAAGTAGGAAAAAGAAAAAAAAAAAAAAAAGAAGAAAAAAAAGAACAAAGCAGAATAAGAGGCTATTTTAAATCTCAACGGAGAGCACTTTTTGCAGAGACATAGCTCCAGCCCTTTTCACACTGCAGAAACCACATAACTCAGATTTTTCTAATGACAGATGTCTGAAAAGAGTCCTTTCCTACTCACTACCGATGTTATGTCTGATGGTCAGAATGTGTGGATATGCACAATAGCGTTAGCTAAGGAAGTCACTGCTTTTCAATGTTGCACTTGCAAAGTTTCACCTAAAGTTGATAAAGCTTCAGTATCTTACAAAGTAGGTCAGGTCTTGTTAATAACCCTATGTGTGGAGACCTTCAGAAGTTTGCCTTTTACATAACAGGACTTCTCTACTAGCCTGCATATGAGCATATCTGCTACTTCTGTTTTGAATGGCTGCATTAGAGAGAAGAAATTATTGGAATAAAGCTGGTGGTCATGTTCAGTATCCCTTTGAACTGTTTGCTAAATAATTACTCACTAACTATATTGTTAGATGACTGAAGTAAATAACATGATCTCAGAACTTATCAGAGATGTACTATTATACTCGCCAAAGAAGTTCAGCTTGGAAAATTTAAGCAAAGTTGACATAACAACTTATTCTTGAAAATCTAGTTTTGTAGTAAAAGTTCTGATGAAAAATCTTTCATTAAACACATTCTTTTACCTCCCTGTACAAGAGCTTCCACCTATCCTTTCAGGTAATAATTTCTTTATAACATGTATTTTTATTTTGTTTTCTACGATTTCTATGAAATCTTTGTTTCATTCTCTTCTACTTTAATGAAAATAAATTGTTGTTTTGTCTTTTTCTTAAGGTTGGTCAACACTTTCAAGTTCATGGAATATACTCATTAGATTTATCTGAAAGGATTAGTCTTCCAATAATTTATGTTATACATTAAATATAAAATAAAATCAAACTACATCTTTGTTATATGATGTTCATGATAGTCAAACTAATGACAAAAAGTTATTGGTAATTTCAGTTCATGTTTTCCAAACGATGAAAAAGCTATGTTACACAATATATTCGTGGCCTTGCAACAAATATCATACCAGTAAAACAGCAAGTATAAATATTTATTTATTTATTTATTCACCAAACAGCATACATTTAGCTAGGTAATTCATTGTGGTCAGTGATGGGGGAATGCAATCTTTTTCCAAAAAGCAACAAAAAGAAAAGTGGTCATAGCAGATGCTACCAGTTGCACTACTAAGTTCAAAGGAAAACAAACAAAACCAGGGAAGATATAAGCTCTTTACAGAAGGAAGCTGAAGACCAGGTCATGAGGGGTATGGAGGAAATTGGGGCTTTCAATGACTTTGTTGCCTCACTGTTCACCAGCAAAGGCTCTAGTCACAATGTCCAAGCTGCAGAAAGTAAAGGTAAGAACTGGGAGAAGGAAAACCTGCTTGCTCTAAGTCATGATCATGTCTGAGACCATCTAAAGAACCAGAAGGTGCAGAAGTCCATGGGACCAAACAAGATTCATCTGCAGATTCTGAGGGAACTGGCAAATTAAGTTGCCAAGCTGCTATCTGTCATATTTGAAAGGTCATGGCAGTCTAATGAACTTCCCACTCATTGAAAAAGGGGAAACATAACCCCTATTTTCAAGAAGAGAAAAAAAAAGAAGATCCAGGGAACTACAGGCTAGTCAGTCTCACCTCTGTGCCTGGAAAGATCATGGTGCAGATCCTCCTCAATGCCCTACTAAGGCACATGGAAAATAAAGATGAAGTGATTGATGGCAACCAATATGGCTTCACCAAGGGCTAGTCATGCCTGACAAATTTGGTCGCCTTTCATGATGGAGTTCAGCATCAATGGACAAAGGAAGAGCAACTGACCCAAACTTGTGCAAAGTGTCTGACTTTCCAGCATGACATCCTGATCAGCAAATGGGAGAAAAATGATTTGAAGGGTGGACCATGGATTGGATAAGGAATTAGCTGGATGGCAACACTTAGAAAGTTATGGTCAATGGCGCAATGTCCATGTGGAGATCAGTGATGAGTAGTGTTCCTCAGGAACTGCTGCTGGGACTAGTGCTATTTGACATCTTTGTAGGCAACATGGAAAGTGGGATCAAGTGCACCCTCAGCAAGTTTGCAGATGACACCAAGTTGAGTGTCACAGTTATCACGCTAGCGGGAAGGGATGCTATCCAGAAGGACCTAGACAGACTTGAGAGAAGGCTCAGGCCCACTTCATTAAGTTCAACAAGGCCGAGTGCAAGGTCTTGCATCTGGGTCATGGCAAACCCAACCACAGTTACAAGTTGGGCAGAGAATATCTTAAGAGCAGCCGTGGCGAGAAGGATTTCGAGGTGTCAGTTGATGAAAGATTCAATCATGTGTGCTTGTAGCCCAGAAGGTCAACCGTATCCTTGGTTGCACCAAGAGAAGCGTGACCAGAAGGTTGAGGGAGATGATTCTGCCTTCTACTCTGCTGTCATGAAACCCCACCTGGAGTACTGCACCCAGTTCTGGGGCCTCCAACACAAGAAGGACATTGAGCTGTTGGAGCAAGTCCAGAGAAAGGTCACAAAGATTATCAGAAGTCTGGAGAACGTTCCCTGCAAGGGCAAGCCAAGAGAGCTGGGGCTTTTCAGCCTGGAGAAAACTCCAGGGGGAATCTTATAGTGGCCTTCCAGTACCTGAAGGGAGCCTACAGAAAAAGAGCCTTTTTATGAGGTAGTAGCAGAACAAGGGGAAATGGTTTAAAACTGGAAGAGAATGGATTTAGATAACAGGAAAAAAATCTTTATTGTGAGGATGATGAAACAGTGGAATAGGTTGCCCTGCAAAGTTGTGGATGCCCCCTCCCTGGAAGCATTCAAGGCCAGGCTGGAAGGGGCTTTGAGCAACCTGGTCTAGTGGGAGGTGTTCCTGCTTATAGCAGGGATGATCTTAAAGGTCCCTTCCAATTCAGACTATTCTATGATTCTATGAAAACAAAAGAAAAGAAAAGAAAAATAAATATAAAAACATACATAATGGGCCATAGTGAAGTGTTCACAGATTTAGCTAAAAAGCTGCCCTGAGCTTTGTAATGTCTTCTCAGAAAAGCAGTTGAAAATGGAACCATTCTGTAAAATACAAAATTAAAAAAATAGGAAATAATCTAGAATGTCATAGAAATCATTATAAAAGCCAGAATTAATGTTTTTCAAGAGAGCAGAGAGAGCATATTTCTATGACACATGCAGGAAAGTCAAAAGATTGTAGGTAAACTGTCTGACAGATTAAGATAGTGAGAGATAACTTGGCACTTGGCACTGTGAACAGATTTAGGAATGATAGTATGAAGATAAGGGATGGGGGAAGGGAGTTTGCTTTCTGCCCCATTCTCTTAGGACGAATATATTAGATTGTACAGTCCATCTTACCCTTAGCTATTCATACCAAGTTCAGGATTAGCCTTTTTTTTCCTATCTGCTGCCCTGGCATGCTGATTTCTCCTCCGATCTCTTTTACAGCCTTCATCTCCTGCCAGAAAATTCACTAGCAAAAAGCACTCAAATCTCCAGAGAACTCTAAGTTCTGATTGAAAGCTCAATGCCATCCTAACTTTGATGACTAGTGAAGGCCAGTGCAGAGCCAAATGTGACAAGGACAGGCAACAGAAGACAGTTCTTGGCAAGGTTCACTAGCTTTTCTGCAACCTGCCTCTTCTTTGGCAGATCGGAGTGCATATGTTCAGAGTGTGCTTCCCAAGATTCAGGCCACATTTGCTTCTAACGAACCTGCTGCAGCAGCATAGGAGACATTTTGCCCTTACTGGTGATTGTCAATGTAATGTTCACTATAGCTTTTGTGGGTAAAACAAACTGTCTGTTCTCTCGGATTATGTACTAACAGAAAAGAAGGTCACTGTATTAGGTGACCTATGCAGTAAACACGGACAAGGTGTGCATTTTAATGCTTCTATGAAGGGAAAGCACATGGTTTCCAAAAATTATTTATACAACTGGAGAATGTTTGAAATTTGTTAAATAATGTACAGCGTTGAAAAGTCAATTTATTCAAGCAAAAACATATATTTTCTAGGCATTTTCTACTCAAATTTGCTTTGGAGATCCTCAGCTGTGATAACACGCAGAGATCTTAAAGTCACAAATACATGATAACCCCACAAATTCTGCTGTCACTGTGTTATCACATTAATAATCGCAGTATATTGCAGTATTATGCTTATTATTGTTATATCAGAACTCTTCTCCCATCCATTAAGGAGGTTTTTTAATGAAATAACTCAGGAATTGGCTTATATGAAAATCTTCCTTGAGCTTTTCAAATATACTTACAGATAGCTGCTGCATATTGATTGCCATTAGTGCTTAACATGAGAAGATCTGAGATGGAAACAGTACCACAGTTTTTTTCACATTAGCTTTATGAAGTCAAAATTTCCCAGTAATAAAATGGGAAGTTTTACAGTCTAACTCAATTATTAATGAAGTCACATTCTTCCTGAATTGAAACCCATGCTAAACATTATTTTGTTCTTCCCTATGCGTGGTAACTATTTTTAGACAGAAGGAAAATAACAGCTGGTGGATTGTATTTGATTTGGTCTAAGTAGCTGAGGATGTCCCATTCATGAAAGTGGTCAAGTCTAGGTTGGAAGGGGATTTAAGCAACCTGACCAAGTAGAAAATATCCTTGCTCATGCAACAGGGGTTGGAAACAGATATTTAAGAGTCCTCTCAACCCTACTTTGTGATTCCATGATCTATTCAACTCTGCATATATGTATTTTTGTTATAAAAGAGAAAAAACATTTTTTCTATTACTGAACCCTATATTCAGCTTGTTTCATTTGCTAGGAATAACAAAGGCTGTGTGTGAGAACAAGTAAATTTTTTTTTTTTTTAATTTAAGCTGTATTTTTAGATCTTTTACTTTTTTCTGAAATAAAATGTAATGATTGTAAAGCAACAAATTCATTGTAAAGCAACAGATTCCTTACGGAATTCAGGCAGAGCATTTCAGCTAACTTTCTTTTTTCATACTTAAGTGCTGGATATTATGAGACTGACATATAGATCAGTTGTGGAAAAATATGTTTTGTTTTTTTAAGACTGTGTAGTTTGTATTATGTAAATTAATTGGTTGAAGTTTGAGATTATCGAATTCTGTAATTTGGACTCCTTTATTAGTAGAAAAAGCAGGTGTTGAAATTATTTAAATCTGTGTAATTCTGTTCTCTGCTGGCGTAGCGTGGGTAGATTCTCACTTGTTAATTATATTTAGAACACATAAAATGGTGAAAAAAAAAAAAAAAAAAAGCAACAGAGAAAAAAATACTTTTCACTGGCATCTACTTAAGTTTCTGTCCACATGTATATGACTTATGATTCCCCAAACGATCAAACCTGCAGTTCCCTCCATCATGGCAATTATTACAACAGAAATATTGAAACATATTTCTCATAAGCGGCTTCTGAGTATAATATCACTAGATCACAAAGACTAGATTCTCTTAAGTGGAATATGAAAATGATTGCAGACAAATAAATTTTTGGAGCTCTTCTGAAGGAAGAGCCATACGGTCTCCCCTGAGCCCTCTCTTCTCCAGACTAAACAATCAGTCAATCTCTCAGTTGCACCTCGTAAGACTCATGCTCCAGACTCTTCACCAGCTTTGTTGTCCTTTTTTGCACTTGCTCCAGGGCCTCAATGCCCTTTTTTGCAGTGATGGGCCCAAAACTGATACTCAAAGTGCAGCCTCACCAGTGCTGAATACAGGGGAAAAATGGACAAATCCTGGATTTATTCACAAACGAAGTGAAGCGTATGTATAGTATATGAGATTTCAAATGTATTTACTGTCTGCTTAACAGTATTTTCATGACATTTAGTGAGAGGTTTAATGGGAAGATGTATTGAATTAATAGGTTCGAGTAAAAACTTATGTTAAATACATAAATACATGTTAAGTTTTAACATTTTAGCTGTACTGTGCAAGAAAGGCCAAACCAGAAACATATGAAGAATTTCATGTTACTCAGCAGGAATCAATAAAGTGAATGGTTCACATCCTGAACACCAGCTAGGAGTGAAATAAACTACAAATTTTCCCAAGGAGACAAAGTGGTGAAAGTGAAGCTTTCAGAAGTATCAGATAAAGACCTGCTCAAAATCAGCAGGAATAAAATAAATAAATTTGACACCAACTACAAGTAAATAAACAAACAGCAAAGTCTACAAAGAAGAGTTGTATTACTGGCAGAAGGAATCTACAAAATCATACAACAATATGGAAGACTAGAAAGCATGATGAAAATATGTAAAAATGTACTCATGGTGTTCTACAGTACCTGATAAATAGACAAGCTGAGTTTTAAACAAAGCTGAATGTTCAATACAAATGTTTTGTCAGCTTTCTCCTAGGCATTTGGAAACTGGCCATTACAGGAAAATAAAATATTCAAGACCAAATGTTTCCATTGCCTATCCTGAATCAAATAGCAAAGCCACACAACTAATTGAACAAGATCCCAATAGTT
Source organism: Phasianus colchicus (assembly GCF_987193195.1). Taxonomy (NCBI): domain Eukaryota; kingdom Metazoa; phylum Chordata; class Aves; order Galliformes; family Phasianidae; genus Phasianus; species Phasianus colchicus. Next base: position 61,244,871 of record NC_143476.1, on the reverse strand, counting down.
GTCTTGATTGAATAAACCACTGGCACGAAAATGCTAGTTAGTTCCTCACAGGTGACAGAAATGAGTCCGGAGTATGCAGGGGGCTTTCATATGACTCACTAAACTATTCTGATATAGCACATTCAATGTATCTGTTGCAGTTTTACTAAAACAAACTTTCTAGGGCACATTCATATCTGCCAATAACAGCATCATAAATAGCAGGTGTTTTGTTTTGTTTTTTGCTTGCTTGATTTTTTTTTTTTTTTTGGAAGTTGAAAGATTAAGATTAATATGCATTAATATGTAGATATAGAAGGCAATGAGACATTGCCCTGAGATATGACAAAATCATGTAGTTTTAAGCATTAGGTATCTACAACTGAGATGGATCTTTTGATTAGATACATAAATTGTTATAAGAATATCCAGTAGGTCAAGTATATTTGATTGCATATAAAATTATATATGCTTATTTATTTATTTCCAGCACACAATATGAAAACAGAAATGTTATTCCTTGTACTACACCTTTAATTTTCACCACTCAGTATACCTCTATTTCATTCCAAACAATGGAAACAGAAATGCTTCTCACTGCTTGCCCATCCGTTACAAAAAAAAGTGCATAGTATAGAAACAGAAAACAAACATGCCGACACATGAGAAGGACTAACATGGGTGGGTAAAGAAGGACTGCTGTAGGGCCATATCCAAATGTGAGAAGAGGCGTAAGCATAGTTTAAGAATCTCTGAAAATGAAAATTTATATATATATATATACATATATATACATACATAAAATTCCTCATTGTTGTCTGCTTTAGTTTATTGATGTTTACACTTGTCTTCTTGGGGGAAAAAATATCATAAAAGGAAAAAGGTGGGGGAAAAACACAGCCACCCAGGTCTCCGTGTGTTCAGCTCTTATACAGAAGATGAAATTTTCAAGAAAGATAAACATCTAGGAGCTCCCACTGAGAACAATTTACACCTATGAATCTGAATGTTTATTGAGGCTGCTGGATGCTGAACCCACTGAAAAATTCAGTCCAAGGACAATCTTTCTTTGTAAAACAAACATTCAAAATGTTCTCGTTCAAAGTTGTGTTGGTAGGAGAAATTGATATCTAGGATCCATCTCCTGAAGGTTTCATTTATTTTAAATTTTTTATGTATCTTAATTAAAAAAAAAAAAAATCTTAATATATGTACATTTTGTTCATTACTGGATCTTAGTTGCTTCAATTCTAATAGATTAATAAAATTTATACCCGTATTATTAAGTAAGTGTTGCAAGGAAGAGTATAATTGGAGCAAATATCTCTCTTTTAACAAAATTTTACAACTCAGAACCTAAAAATCATTTTATTCTTTTGGGTTACATCCATTTTCCAAGAATAATTAAACTTTTGAAATAAAAACTCTTAAATTTCATTGGAAAACTCTTTAAAGGAGTCATAAATGGAAAGTAAATGTGAAAAAAGAAGACAACAATCATTGTTAAATGGCAAGAACATTGACATTTAATGTGACACAAATGTTAACTGAAAAGTTTACTTTTAAAAGAGATTTTTGCTAGAATCTACTTCATTATAAAGATGTCACAGTATCCTGCATCAGTATCATTCTGGATATTTTAAAGAGTTATATTAGACTCTTATTTTATTACTAAATAACAGGTTCTAATCATGTGATAGGCAGAATTGTGGACTTTTATATCTTTTAAGTTCAGTCTTCATATGATCTGGATTTCCTGCATAATTATAGTAAAAGCACTGGTGTGAAAAAATACTCTTAACACTGACTAAACAAAATGATAAATAAAGCATTAGGTATTAAAAACATGTATCATGACATCATGGTAAGCTTGACAGAATAACATCATAAATAACTATCACTGTAGTTGTTGATTCTGAAGAGAGATTTTCAATGCAGAATAATTTCAGTAAGGAGTTTACACAACATTTTTCACAAAGTAGAAGGTGTTATTAAGAAAAGTAGAGATTATTCATATAGTAATCATATTGAGAAAGATATTTTTTTCTGAAGGAGTTTGTAAAGAAATTTTCTACAGAAATTACAAATAATTCTTTCAATATAAAACAGAGAAGGAAAAAAATAAAAATAAAACTGCAAGAAAATACAGTAATTGCAAATTTTTCACAGGAAGAACAAGAACAATTCTTTTTTTTCTTAGAGCTTATAAACTGAATTATGCAAATCAATATGTATTTACAAAAAAAAAAAAAAAAAAAAAAAAGAACATGCAAGGCAATTATCTATCTAAATCACCACTGCAGAGCATAGAAATTGCTTAAAACAGCCCCAAATGTGAAGGAAATTTCTAATTCTTTTTTCCCCAATATTCTAAATAGCAATTTTTCATTATTACAATTTTGCTGCAGTGCAGTGGAGAAAAATAATATCTGATTGAAATTTCCTTACTGCTGTCAGAATAAAGCAGGGTAATAAAAATAAAGCTAGAAATATCCTGAAGTCTCTGTAGCTATTTCTTCAGAAGTCTTATTATGCAAATGTCTTAGAAATCAACTGCAAGTGTAATTATAAAATACTTTGTAATATATTTACTTTCAAGACCATTCTATTTTTAAAAAAGCATACAAAAGAAATCTGGAATAGTTTTCATCTATCATCTATCTATCTATCTATATTTCTTTTACAGTGCACTTTAATTGTAATAAATTAAATATTTTAAAATACATAACCTTCAAATTACTAATATCTTCTGTATGAAATTACATATTTATACAAGAAAACTGATGTATTTGAAAATAGTTCTTAAAAGACTGCATTTCAATAAGCAAAGGAAAAAAAGCCGGCTCACGTTCAACTTTTTGTGAGTCAGAACCCCCAAGTCCTCCATTGGTCTGCACTCAAGATGTTCTTCAAGCCCATACTCATATCTAGGATAGCCCTATTCCAAGTGCAACACCTTGCATTTAGCCTTGTTAAACAGAAGATTCACATGTGCCCATTTGTATGGGAACTGTTGATCATGGCCTGAACCTCTGATTGACCACCTGAGGCAAGCAATGATTCAGCTGTGGGAACACAGGTGGAAGCAATTCACATGTGCTACTGGAAGGGGTGGAGCCTGGCTCCCATTTAAGTGCTGACTGCCACTGGGGAAGGATCTCTTCTGGAGATTGTTCCTCATGGAGTCTATTGCAAGCCTAGAACTGATGAGTTTTGTGAAATGATATGTGATTGTGGTAGAGATATAAAAGAGGTTAATGTTCTGCAACGAATAAATCTCCAGGTTTCCTAAGATACTGTATTCCGGACACTGAGATAACAGTTTTCAGAGAATATAAAATAGCAGGGAGGAATAGAAATAGATTTCTAGCACGGGGCGTATGTTGCTATGGCTTCAGGTGCTCACAGCATGTAAAATATACAATATTACCATCTGTTTTATTGATCTGTTGAGGAACAGGATACGATTAACAGATAGCACTCTCCTCGTATGTCTAGACTACAGTTTCCCGTTTAAAACGTAAATAATTTTGCTGTGGATGAGGTTTCACTGTGTGCAGCCATGCAAGGTATTCATACTCTACTGGAAGTGTACTTCTGGTTCATCAGAGACTAACGGGTGAGGAATTACAAACTTCTGCAAGGAATATTTTGCTTCAGGTGGCTGATTTGCTGGAAGCTGAATGAGTCACTTGCTGACAATGGACTTATGAAGTTATTGTTTTTGTTAAACAATAAAGAATGTCATAATTTCACTCTGGACATTTAATGAGAGCTCAAGAATAGAATGAGAGAAAGTTTGTGAAAGAATGTGAGTATGATACAAAGCACTGTTGTATCTGATTAACTATAGGTACAGCTTTACCACAGCTTAATCTTAAATTCAGTAAAGTTTTGGTCAGTTTGAAAAATAGATTCTGGAATTTGAAATAAGCAGCCATTCTTGTAATCTAAAACAGTACAGTAACAATTCAACTTCCTCCTGCATTTGATAGGCTTGTAGGCTGAGGGTAACATGCTGCCCTTTATTCATAGAATGGCTTGGGTTGAGAGGGATCTCAAGGATCATCAAGTTTCCATCCCCTGTAACAGGCAGGGGTGACAACCTCTAGATGAAGTACTAGATCAGATTGCCCGGGGCCCTGTCAAACCTGGTCTTAAACACCTCCATAAATGGGGAATCCACAGCCTTTCTGGGCAAACTGTTCCTGCACCTCATCACTCTCTCAGTAAAAAATTTCCCTCGACATCTAATTTAAATTTCCTCTCATTTGTTTTAAAACCATTCTCCCTTGTTATATCACTATCTACTCATGTAAAATGTTGATTTCCCTCATGTTCATAAACTCATTCTAAATACTGGAAAGCTGCAATGAGGTCCCCCTGCAATCTTCTCTTTTTCAGGCTGAACAAGCCTAGTTTCTTCAGTCTGTCTTCATAGAAGAAGTGCTCTGGGCTCCTGATCATATTTGTGGCCCTCCTCTGGACCCTCTCCAAAAACTCTACATCTAATCTTTGCAACTAAGAAGCAACGCTGTATAATGTCTTCATCTGCCATTTGGATTAACTTCCTTGCAGTTCCAAGACAAGGTTAAATCTAGCAAATATCATTGCAGTCCTTTAAAGTAGCAAAATCTAGGAGCTTTACAGTTTCATCATGGGACAATATGGAACAACACTCTGTTGCAAGACAGAATGCTGCATGTCACAGAGGCTGCCAGCTAATTTATTTCAGAGCTAAGAAAAAAATCTAAAGGAAAGCTGAGAGAAAGAAAAAACAACATAAGATGCTAGTTTTCAAACAACTTTCAAACCTTCCAACAATCTTTATCATATATCACAATAACTCTTATGCCAAGCTCACAGTGAGTTACACAAGTCCACTATGTGTGGGCATAATATTCATGAAAAACTGAAGATGTAGAAGCTGGTTGTATGGAGCAGATATAAAAAGTGATGCCACGATGTATTAGGAATTGCACATCAGTGGTCAGTTCCAGTATGCATACACTGAATGTCAAGAAAAGGATGCATCTCTCCATATTCATGATGAGCTCCTGCAGTGAAGATACAGCATAATACTTAATTCATTTCAAAACTAAAATTGAAACTTATGCTACAGACCTAGAGCAGAGCACTGTCCATGTGTGACTGGTTTATCTTGAACTCCAACAACAGATACAACACTACTCAAACCAGTGAAAGGATCTATGCTCTTTACTGGAATTATGCATGAACAGATGTAATGTAAAAGGATGCCTGTAGTAGAAGATTTTATAAAGTTTACACACTTCAGTGGTCAGTGCTGAGCCGACAAGTAGTAAAAGGACCAAAAATTCAGCATGGTCAAATCTCAGATAGCCTAAGCTATATATTAAAAAATAATTTTTTTAAAAAATAATAATAATAAATAAATAAAAAAGAGCTAAATCAAGAAATTCCAGAGATTTCCAGTGAGCTGAGGAAGCCAAGTATCTGTACCAGATTAAGAAAATAGTACACTCTCCAGCAAGCTTAAGGCCATCTCGAGAATTTTGGTTAATGACCATCTCCTGAGAACTGGCCAAACTAACTGAATTTGCTCTTCTATAGAGAAGTTACAGATTCATCTGCTGGACACCTGAATTTTCTCCTGAGATCTTTCAGAAGAGCATAAGGTAGTCACTGAAAAGTTTGGGATAAATTATGTTAATTATTTCCTTGTAAATGAATTCCACTATGTTTATTTGCACAGCCTAGGCTAAGTTCTTAAGATTAATTGGCTTTAAAAAAAGAAAAAGTGAGTCCATGAAGACAGCTATTTCCTGCAATGTTATACCACTGATGGTGGTATTTATTCTGATAAAATTACAGATGGAATCATCTGGACAACAGCCAGACCTAGCAACATCCCAGCGCTTGGACATTATGATCCTCATGGATCCCTTCCAGCTCAGGATATTCTATGAACTGTCATCTGGATATATTAGTCAGTTTAAGCCTGTTTATATCTCACATAGTTTATAACTCAGTTGTTTGGCAAAAGTATTTACACAAGAGCATGGAATGCCATGGAATCTAATGCAAAATAATAGATACTGTTTTCTTTACTTCCAGTTTGATAATACCAATTTTACTGTCTTACGTAATGCATCATAATATAGTCTGAGAAATGTTCTAATCAGACTGGAGAATAACCAAGTGAGATTCACAGTATAAATGCAACAAACAGAAAAACTGTACTGAGGTAGAATATGGTATTAGAGATTGTTTGTTTATGTCAATGTTTTCAAGACTCCATTAACAGCGAGAGTCTGATTGACAGATTTTCTTGTCACAGTACCTTTGCTCCATTATTGTATAAGTATCAGATCAGATTTTTATGACAGGACACTCATACAATTTTCCATGAATCTAGATGGCTTGTCAAGAAACCAGCCACTCAGGAGATGTTAACAGCAGCTAAGGAAGTAGTTGTACATGTAGAACTGTTCATCATTTTAACTACTTGCAATGGGTTAGAATTCAATTAAAATTTATTTGGTTCAGCAAACTTTCCAAGTAGATCAGCAGCTTGCCAGGTTCTGTCATTAGGGATAGCCTTTCAGATATTTCTAATTACAGGTGTAAATAGGAACACAGAGGAGAGACTATGCTGCCAATTAAGGTGTATGTCTCACTAAGCCATACGACTTACAACTGCAGCATATAAATTGCACTTCTACAAAGCTTGTAGAATGGGTGTCAACACATTTCTATACACAACTCTCACCCTCTCTATGCTGGCTATTAGCAATCTTTTCTTCAGAATTAAAGAGTATATCATGCTTATTGTTTTCCTGATGTTTGAATCCGCTGGTCGTATATGTCACCAGACTACAGGCACTTTGCTCATCCGAAGCTTATCAGGGATTAGATCTATAAACTGTTTTATTTTCTTATTGCCTCTCAAAAGAAGTAAATGGGTAATGTAAGGGTATATCTGGTCTTCGAAGCATGTCTGGTCAAGGACTTTTTTGATGCAAAGAGATATATATGTTTAAAAAAAAAAAGAAGAGCGGGGGAGGGAGGGGTGAGGGATAAGCTGTAAACAAAACCATACAGGGGTACCTGACTGACAATTGTTAATGAGGTAGTGATGAGAAGAAACATAGTCAGTCATATTAATTGGTGAAGACATGTGGAATGTAAGAATATTAAATTTTCAATAAAATTAGTTGACTAAGCACCTTGTCAATCTGAGATTATAAGGAAGGAATATGACACTGAGAAATAAAATCTGAGGAGTTTTCATTAACAAAGTCTACAATCATAAATAAGCCTAAACAATTCCACTGATAGGCAAGATGTTACCAGCAAATCAGGAATTTGCAACAGGAAAGGATGTAATCTGGAGTCTGGGATGTTGGAGGCACCTGTGGAGCTGTGCAAGAGGATGAGGAGAAGGGAAGCGCAAGAAGGAACGCAGAGGATGTAGACAGAAAAAAATCATGAAAGCGGCCAGTCAGATGTTTAACAGGGTCAGTCAGTATGCTTGTTTGAGTGAGCACTCACTGATCACTGCAGTCTGCTATGGCTTCTCATCTCCCCTTATTAAATAAACATCAGCAAGCCCTTGTTGACTGTGCAGGTGACAGCACTGGCACAGGCCTAGAGATGTTGTGTAGTTTCCTTCCTTGAAGAACTTCAGAAGCCATCTAGACGTGGTCTGGGACAATCTGCTGCAGATATTCCTGCTTGAGCAGAAGAGTTGGAGTAGACAACTACCATGGGGCCTTTCCAACCTCACCTGTCTGTAATTATTTGAAATATTTTTTTTAACTGTCTCTCTGTGTAATAATCTCCATCCACACATATCTGTGTTTCAAGGTCTATGTGCCAGCTATTTGTGAGACTTCTATGTGCATGTGAAACTTAGTGCTAGCTACATGAGTCAGAACAGGAGCACAGGCAGCACCCCTGCCCCAGCACTAGCTATCGGAGTGAGTGGGGAGTCTCTACCTCCAGCTAGTGGGGTGGGAATGGTGCGTGTTCTGAAAACAAGTTCCTGGATGTATTGGTGTGAATGAAGCAAGGGGTTCAGCACTGCAAGCTGGAGCAGGTCCACATTGCTGTTGCTGGCTTTTGGGAGAATGGGACCAAGTGTCTTTATCTTCCCCAAAATGGAGTATGCATAGAAGTGTAGTGTAATTCACTAGCAAACTTAAGTCCAGGCCAGCTAACAAGTCTGAGTTCTGGCCTGGGGTGGTTGGAGGATCCATGCTGGTATGCCCAGGGGAAATGGGATGTGTGGAGTGCCTATGGAATGAGACTGTAAGTGCTGCATATTCACAGTGAGCCATCAGGCTGGATCAGTGAGGGAACAGGGGACTGTAATCAGGTAAGTGGAACAAAGGGCCAGACCATGTCAGTATTCGAGGGATCCACAAATGTGCTTGTAAACCTGGAGTATTTATGTATATGCCTTAATAAGTGAGATCGTATCTCTCCCAGCCAAAGAGGAGGAGAGTACTTGTCTATGTTTATGTTATATGTGAGTCCTTTAAGTAGGTGCTGTTGAAAGAAGCACTGTGGCTGTGGCAGCCTGCATAACTGATGAGTATGTATATGAATGTTCATGACTGTCTCTGAGATATGCGATTGTCTTTATCACTGGTCGGACCTGCAAATGGAACAGTGGAAGCTGGATCATTTAGCCTGAGCAAATACCCTGCATCCTTGGACACTGCGCTGGGCTCCAGAAAGTAGGCAAGATGCCTGGGACCAGGCTGCTAGAGGCTGCATCTTTTCCTAGCATCCCTTTACAGTTAATAGGGCTGTTTTCTGTAGACTATATCACAGCTAGAATGCAAGTCTATTCATGTTCAAGATAAACACAGGACATAGGTAAGAGATGTGTAAGGGTTCATCCTTGACTTTGACAGAAAGCATGGAACTCCACCTGCTAGATTCTTAAGTACATAAGGACACACATTACAGACAGCAGAAAGGCACAGATGGGCTTAATGAAACAACCAAAGTTATATGCAATAACATGTTCTCAGTTTTGGTATTTATACATAATCTTCTTTAGTCATCATGCCTATATCTTCAATAAAAGAAACAGCACTTATAAACAAAACAAACAAACAACAACAACAAAAGCAAAAAAGAGGAACATGCAGAAACGTATTTCCTCTGGCAAACAGTTTCATGATTTCCCAAGCCAATGATTATATCCATGTCTTTGTGTTTAAAATAGCTTCATGGATATATTTCTATATATATATATATATATTTATAAAGTACTTTATGAATATACTTCTACTTTTCTAATGTACAAGATCTCACAGCATTTTTAATTAGTAATGATTTATTTTGCTTGTTAAGCTTGATGTCTAATCATTTTAGTTGCTATAACTCAATTATTCTTCATTATTTTTAGAATCATAGAATTATAGAATTGTTTAGGTCACCTAGTCCAACTCTTCTGAACAAACAAGGACATCTACAGATTGATCAGGGTGCTCCAAGCCTGGTCCACACTGACCTTGAATGTTCTCCAGCACTCTGGGGCAACTCCACTGCTTCAGTACTTTTATCATATAAAACTTTTCACAGAAATCCAATGCAAATTTCCCATCTTATAGTCTACCTTTTAGTTTATTTTCATATCTGTCATGATTTCATGCATCTTCACATTACGTTCACCCATAACTTTAAACTTTTATCCAGTATTCAGTTCTTGCTCATGTTTTTGGCTCTTTTAAACTGTATACTCTATAAGAAGAGTCTGATCAGTAATGCTTATACTTTCAAGGATGCAGGCACACAACACCTTTATACAGCCATAGAATTTTATTCTCTTAACTTATCCCAGTAAGTTACATCCTTTTATCCTTTCTATCTCTGAACAGCAAGGTGGTGTTTGTAGAGAATTTTTAAGTCTGGTATCTCTTCCTAAAGTACTACTAGCTAGCTTAGGGTTTATTCTGAATTCTTTATTTTAGGAAACTGTATCTCAAGGCTTGTCTGACACATCATAAACATACAGTCTTGACAAATTATCTCATGTAGTGAGTATTCATTTTGAAAGAATTGCCTTCCTTTTAAAAGAAATGTTTTTGCTGATACAGAAATTGTTCATTGCTTTCATCAAGAACTGCTTTTCTTAACTGATCTCTTTGAAGCATCAACAGGATAAACACTTTTAAGTACTAAATATTAAATAAAATATCTGGTTGTGTGCTGTAAGGTCACTTCCTTTTCTCCCCTAGGTGGAAGAAAAAAGAAACATTAATAGAACAGAAGATGGCATCAAATTTCTAGTAGCAACTATCTCAAAACCTTCCTCATTCACTGAAGCAGAAAACAATAAGAGGGAAAAAAAAAGAAGTAAGCTGTAATATACCAACACTAAAGGGTTACAGCCACATCCTAAAAGTTCTTACTGTTAAGGCTTGTTGCTTTGAACTTGTACATCTTGTAGCTACTTCCAGTCTTTGATCAAGACACAGCATCTTAAACCATTGTCTCATTTCAACCTGTATGTATGACGTTTATTCTATTTCCCACCAGTGCATCAAATAAATGTCCTACTGTATTACACTAAGTGCCTTATTATTATTTTTAAAGTAACCCTTAATTCCTTATTTGAAGAATCTGAGACCTATATAGCATAATATAAAGGAAAGAAGCCTTGTTAGGGAGTTCTAGTAATTAGAATCATGGAATCATAGAATCACAAAATCATAAATCGTAGAATCATAGAATCATAAAATAGTTTGGGTTATAAAGGGACCTTAAAGATAATCTGATTACAACTTCCTTGCTATGAGCAGAGCTGCCTTGTGTCCCATTATCATGGAGTTAACTAGATCAATCTATGCCTGTGACAGGGGGGTAGTAGGCCACTGGGCCATGCCTCAACCCCACAAAATGGGAAGGAAAATGGGAAAAGGGATAGGGAGATGAGAGCTGGGCTCAAGGAAGGAAAAAAAAACAGTGGCAACGATCTATGGAGGAAAACATATTTCACTAACTATGATATCAGAATGCAAGATTACATAATATAATACAATCTAATTGAAATTGAGACTAATAAATCAAATAAAATAGGAGAGAGAGTTCCTGAGACCGAGTCAAACCTGAAGAGCTTGGTATGGCTAGGAAAACACCCTCCAGCACTCACTGCAAAGTAGTAAGAGATGCCCAACCAGGAAGGGCCGGATCCCATGACTTCCACAATAGGGACAGATACACAGAATTGGAGCATTAACATTTTAACTCCCAGTGCACTACATGATGTTATGATTTAGAATACTGAAAACCAAAAATCACAAAACCATGACATCCATCCAATTTGGCCTTGAACACCTCCAGTGATGGGGCAACCACATCTTCTGTGGGAGAAATGTTCCAGTGCCTCACCATGCTCCAAGAAATTTTCTCCTAACATCTATTTTTTTTTCTCTTTTATTTTAATCATTCCCCCTTGCCAATCACTGTGTAAAAAGTTGGTCTTCATCTTTTCAGGACCCTGAGGTGCATGTTATCAGGTCCAAAAAAATGGGGAGCAACAGAAATCAGTCATTCTGTTGATGCAAAAGAGTATACTCAGAGACTCACTGTATAAACTGTAAATTAAAGGTGAATATTTTCACAGCACCTTTTTATGTTCTGTGTTTTGTGCCCTTATTTTTCCATTAGTAGATTGACACTTATGCATATTTTCCAAATACTCACAAATATCTGACATCAGGTTCTCTCAAGTCAGAAAGCCAGAAAAAAACCTTATGATATCTTTTCTGCACAGGATAGTAGGTACATTAAGCATTGCAGATAAATCGTCTGTAATTAAATATGGATAAATTTGTTCTTTCCCTTGCAGAACAGAACAAAAAGTTACTCATACTTACCATCCAGAAGAAACATAAATTGTTTTATGGCAGGATAATAAAATAAATATAAGTAACAATCAGAAAAAAAGAACTTTTTTCATAAATGAATAATTTTTTAAGAGAGGTCAAAATGTTAACAATCAGACATTAAACTTAAGAACAGCACTATGTTTTCTATGACTTAATGGAAACTGGAAGTTACAAATGTTTCTGAAGTTTGATTATAATGATGTTTTCATCAGAAAACTTCAGTAGCAGCTCTACATAGGTAAAGATTTTACAATGTAATGATCTGAACTTAACCATGTTTCTGCTTTCTCTCAGGAAAGTGAATAGGAAAAAAGAAGTTTTTTTCTTCCAAAAAGAAAACAGAATATATTAAGAAATATTAATAGGTATCCAGAGCTATGAAAACCACTGGATTTGAGCAAGCATCTACCATTTAAGGTTTCATATGCTTTTGAGTTTGAAATTTGAAGTTGGGTGATTTTAGGGAAGAGTATTAATACATAACAAAGTATTACATATAATATCTTCCTACATTCCCTTCATCCAACCAGATAACTGAATAAATAAATACCTATATGTCTCAGTTTTGCTCTTGGAAGAATCATACAAGTGATACTTATAGGGGGGATACATAAACTGAGACTGCAGTTAAGAGCAAAGATGTTACTACCCTTTTGTTCTTTTCCTGTGTGTTCACACACACTCTATAGTCCTACTCACTGAAAAGCTGAGAATCACAAAGGTACTCTGTCATTACTTTTGTATAACTTCCTTCTCATATATCTATCCCAAAGGATCTTTTTTTCAGAATATTAATGGACACAAGAACTATTTAGCTGATAATAATTTCCCATTTCTGGGCTAAGTCTTTTAATCACGGACCACCTGGTACAGAAACAGAGACATCTTTCTCATCTCTCTATACACCTGAAAAGTTGTAGAAACTTCCTCACACAAATACAAACTGAAATAAAAATCTGAAACAGCAGTCCCTGACAGCAATACTTACAGGTGCCAATAACAAAAAAACAAAAATTTTAAAAAAAATAAAAAATAAAAATAAAAATAATTTTTAAAAATTATAAAGTTGCATATAAAGTTGCATAAACATGACACTTCTAAGTGCTAATGTTGCAGAAATGCTCTGTGTATAATGTTAAATTTCTCTTCCTTTTAATTAATACGACAAAAAGAGACAAGACAGTATGAAAAAGGTTTTAATGAAGCAGATCTTCATTTTTTTATTTCAACATGAAATGACAAATTTCAGTTTATTACACACTGTCAAGTGTTCTTCTCTTATTGATGAGAATCATGTAAAACAAGATGTATTAAATTACAGACCAGCAGTTATAAATTGACCATGACTTATTTAAGTCTAATACTGTGAACTGCCGAGGAAAGCTAGAGAAAGATTTTTAAAGTCTGTCTGCAGTGTCCTCTTTTTACCCTCTGACAAATAAGGCAAAGAGAGCAAACATCAGAGAACCGGTACAGATATTGAGTTCTGAATCTCATGACTACCCATTGTATGTTAAGATAGTCTGAAAGAAAAGTCAGAACAGAAAGAAAGATAATACTGAACTAACTGGAGGGGGAAAGTAGTAGTTTTGTTTTGTTTTGTTTTGATGTTGATAGCTGTGCAGTGCCAGAGAGCAGAATATTTTCAAAAGAAGACAAAAATGTCAAAGTGAAAACCTACAGGACTACTTTTCAGCACTGCCATGATAACCAGAGGCCTTATGCAGGATCAGTACAGCTAAAATTCAGCAACAAGTGTCTTAGAGCCAAGGAGACATCTATTTCCTTATTCCAAAATATTTCAAATAAGGGATACATTCAGTGTCCTGGTTGACAGATATCCTTGACAATCCTTGATCGGAAACTCTGAATGAAGCATCTGGAGAATATTTCTGTACAAGCTGATTTTTTAATTTTTCTTTTTCCTAGGAGATAACTACTTATTACTGCATTGACAATTTTCCAGTCTCTCACTCCATCTCTGATTTAACTCTTATATTCTTCAATTTTGATATTTCTGCATGACATGGAGCTCTAGCTGGAGAGATAGAGGATCTAGCTTTGAAATGTGGAAAAGGGTGTGTCCACCTGCGGAGAATATAAGAATGTTGTGACTTCATTTATTCAAATTTAAAGATACTATGGAAACTTACTGCTATTCTACTAATGATTAGCTATAACGGCCTTAAAGGAGATACTCATTTTCATGCTTTTCTCTCTACTGAGAAGTGTCTGAAAGAGAATACTGACAACATGAGATGGGGGGAAAAGAAAAAAGAAAAAAAAGGCATGTAAATGAAACAGCAAAAAGCTGATTCCAAACACACGCCTATAAAATCTGTCAGGGCTTCATAGGTGTTAGAATTCTGCTTCACAAATTAGTCTATTATAGTGCTATTTACTATTAGCAAGTATAAAGAGGAAACAGGGAAGAGATAAGAGAGCTTTCTGCAAGACTAAACTTGGGGTGGTTTTCCCAAGACTGTGTAGTTACTTGAGTGGTTGCACAGGCCAGATACAGAGTGATGAGATCCACAAATGCAGTAATTTAAAGGTGGTTAAACTTTGTTCAAACTGCATATGAGAGATCTGTTCAGTAACCACACAGTTTCTTTCCCTCAGATCTAGAAGGGACATTGACTTTTAGTACTTAATGGTATATAAAGAATTGACACAAAGCCCATTCAGAAAACCTGGAGTATATGTTGTGTTTTAACCAGGAAAGCAGCTAAACACCACACAGATTTTCACTCGCATACCCTCTTCCCCAGGGGGATATGGGAGAGAATAATTTTTAAAAAAACAAACAAACCCAAATTCATAGTTTGAGATAAAATCTGCTTATTAAAACAGAAAAGGAATAGATAAATAATAGTAACAACAATTATATATAGTGTGCATATTTACAAAACATGGAGTGCACAATGCAATAAGTCTTCAGCCTCCAACCAATACCAGACAGTATGTGCCAGCCTTCCCCCCCCACACACACAACTTCGGACAGTTTAGGGTCTTCCCAGCCCCACCAGCCTCCTAACAAGAGGTATGAGAAGCTGAATAATTGATATGCTCTTGCTCTGTTCCACAACAACTAAAACATCAGTGTTTTATCAACACTGTTTTTCTGCTAAAGCCTAAAGATAGAGTTGTTCCAGACAGCATGAAGAAAATCAGTTCAGTCCTTGATGAAATCAGAAGCATCCAAAATAACCATATTCACAAAAAAAAAAAAAAAAAAAAAAAAACATATCTTCCTCAAATTTATACAGTGTTGCAATATTTACTCAAAAGCTTTCAGACGTAGCTCGGAGCTAGACTGAGATTTGGTTCACCCTTTCTTCTTTAGATCAAGTTTTATTAGATCTTCCATCATATCTATTCATATGTGAAATGTTTATTAAAAAAAAAAAAAAAAAGAAAAGAAAAAGATAATAATGAGTAAATTCATTAGTGTGTATGATATCACCCAAATTTTCACATCTAATTTTTTCAATCATGTTAGTGCAAATGTCATTTTATTGGCTGATATAACTGTATAACAGCAGATCTCTTTAGAGACACAAGAAAGAAAGAAAGAAAGAAAGAAAGAAAGAAAGAAAGAAAGAAAGAAAGAAAGAAAGAAAGAAAGAAAGAGAAAGAAAGAAAGAAAGAAAGAAAGAAAGAAAGAAAGAAAGAAAGAAAGAAAGAAAGAAAGAAAGAAAGAAAGAAAGAAAGAAAGAAAGAGAGGAAGGAAGGAAGGAAGGAAGGAAGGAAGGAAGGAAGGAAGGAAGGAAGGAAGGAAGGAAGGAAGGAAGGAAGGGAGGGAGGGAGGGAGGGAGGGAAGGAGGGAGGAAGGAAGAAAAAGAAAATGATGAAAGTGACACAAGCTTTCTACTTTCCAATTTAAAATCCTAGTCATTTGTTTGAATTATGCCAAAAATAACAAGAGGTTAATGATAGGGTGAAATCTTAATTGCAATTCTTTCTTGCCTCTTGGCACAGACAATATGCATTGTTATACTTTAATTTGCTACATCAAATTAAACTCTTTGTCTTCAGACCTGAATGTTCTCCATGTTTGTTGAATGACATTTTCTTCTTCTATCCACAGAGATATTTGGCTTAAATTAAGAGAAGATATTATGTAGTTCACCTTCTGCTCCCTTAATAACCATTTATCTGCCTGCCACCATGAACACTGTTCTCAACCAGCAAGAAATTAAAACATGAATCAGATTTCCTTCTTACTTACTACAATGCAAATCAGTGAAGTCAGAAAAACTACATTTTCATAAAAAGGAAAAATCTAATAGAAGAGAATTAGCCTGACATTTATCTAGCATCATCAATGATGTTTTTACACAGAGTATTAATTTTGTTTTAGAAGTATTGCTCTTCCATGGCTTCAATTGCATGGCATGATGTTTCTTTTAAAATAAGGACCTGTGTGTTCAAGACAAAAACTATGTCTTTTTCACTATATGTCTGCTGAGTACATGATACAACACAGTTGTGCTATTTAATAGGATTGCCAGTAACAGACCCAATATAATCAGAAAACAGAAAAAATACTTCTGGAGAGTTTTGCTGTTGCAGAAGGTTTAAACCATTTTGTGAATAAGCACCTGGAAAAGTTTTTGAAAACTCAGAAATGTTTTGAAAAGCTTGAAAAAATAATTAAAAATTAAAAAAAAAAAAAAAAAAAAAAAAAAAAAAAAAAAAGCAAATCAGTCTTTTTATAGACCTAATTCCAGGGAACAAAATTAACTGCAGCTAATTTTAAATGTGTTTTCGCAGTTCCATTAGAGGATGTTAAGCAATTGGAATGTTTCCCTGTTTAACTGAAAAACAGTTTGAGCCAAAGTTATTTTACAGGTTAGATCACTATGCTCAGGGAATAAGAGTTTAGAAGCAGCACATTAGGATGTCTTGCCTTGAATCAACTGCATTAGATTAATTGTTTTAGCATTATTGATGAAAACAATTACTTACAGGAAGCCCAGTAATCTGAACAAGAATGGCATCTGAAGGATGTTGTTAGTCTATAGGCAGGTGCCAGATCTAGGTAATGATCTTCCCCATCATTACAGGAAAAAAGGTTTGATATATTTTTTATCCTTGATCAAAATTTGATAGCAAGCAATTAGCACTAAAGATTATGTTTCTCTTGGCATATTAAAAAAAAAAAAAATGGTGGAGATGCATGAACTGTTTTCTTGTGACTTATTGTGTACTTACTGTTACACATTTGTTCTAAGAAATAAGTGAATGACCAGGAAGCACAAAACACCTGTTTGCCTTGTTCTGGCTGAGCACAAAGGAATGCCTGACATTGTAGGGGGGAGAGAAATCTCTTCCCTCTCATCAGCTGAACATGAACAGACAGAACAACTACAGAGAAAGACAGCACTCAGACAGCTCGTAGAAGTATATACCATGTTTGTAGCAGGAATTTGAGCTACTGTCAAGCCTCAGATATGACAGTAAAAAAAATGTTTCACAGGAGCCCAAAGAGGTCTGGGGAAATGTCATCTAAGAAACCACTGAAAGATGTCAAACAGAATACTAGAGGGAAGGACCAGCCCTGCGAATATTGAGCTGGCAGACAATCTCAGAATTGTATAATGGCTTAGGTTGGAAGGGACCTTAAAGAACATCTAGTTCCAAAACCATTACTCCTGGCAGAATTTCCAACCATTAAACAAGGCACTAGATCAGGTAATCCAGAACCCTATCCAATCTGGCCTTGAACACTTCCAGGGATGAGGCATCAACAGCCTTTCTGGGAAGTCTGTTTCAGTGTTTTGCCAAGCTCAGATTAAAATATTTTCTCCTAATACGTATTCTAACTCTCCCCTTTCTTACTTTAAAACTATTTCCTTGTGTTCCCCAACTCTTCCTTGATCACTGAGGTTTGCTGCTTCGAAGCTGTCCTGGCCAGAACTGCAGTGACTGATTGCTAGGTACAGCAACCTGAAAACAGGGGGGTTTTGGATGGTTTCTTCATCCAGGGAACCCCAATATAATAGAGAAGCCCGGCAGCTCTCATGAGAGTAGCTGACATGGAGTGGGCGTTGCCTGGGATGGATTTCACCCTAGAGTGCTGAGGGAGTTGGCAGATGTGATTACCAAGCCACTCTTGCCAAGCAATCATTCTTCAGCAGTCCTGGCCAATTAGGGATGTTCCGGTGGACTGGAGATTGGCAAATGTGACACCAAACTTCAAAAGGAGCCAGAAAGACGATCCTGGTGGCTACAGACCTATCTCTCTTTGGTGCTGGTGAAGGTTATGGAATGGATAAACCTGGGAGCCAGAATGGACCAGTTAAAGGTCAACCAGGGGATCAGACCAGTCAGTATGGGTTTATGAAGTAGATCCTGTTTGACAAACCTGATTTCATTCTATGACAAAGTGACCTGCTTAGCAGATGGAGGTAAGGCTGTCGATCTGGTCTACTTGGACTTCAGTAAAGCCTTTGACACTGTCCCCCACAACGCTCTCGTGGAGAAGCTGGCTGCCCACAGTTTGGATGGGCGTATGCTCCTCTGGGTGAAACACTGGCTGGATGGCCAGGCCCAAAGAGTTGTGGTCAATGGAGTTAAATCCAGTTGGTGGCCGGTCAAGAGCGGTGTCTCCCAGGGCTTGGTACTGGGGCTGTTTCTATTTAAAATCTTTATCAATAATCCTGATGAGGGATTGAGTGCATCCTCAGTAAGTCTGCAGACAATACCAAGTTGGGAGGGTGTGTTGATCAGCCTGAGGGGAGAAAGGCACTACAGAGGGACCTGGATAGACTGGATTGATGGGTCAAGGGTAACTGCATGAGTTTCAATAGGGCCAAATGTCAACTCCTGCATTTTGGTTGCAACAAACCCAGGCAACATTACAGACTTGGGGAAAAGTGACTGGATAGTCACCTGATGGAAAGGGACCTTGGTGTACTGATAGACAGTCAGCTGAATATGAGCCAGCAGTGTGCCCAGGTGGCCAAGAAGGCCAGTGGCATCCTGGCTTGTATCAGGAATGTGTGATGAGCAGGACTAGGGAAGTAATCCTGCCCCTGCACTTGGCATTGGTGAGGCCTCACTTTGAGTACTGTGTTCAGTTTTGGGCACCTAGATACAGAAAGGACATTGAGGTGCTGGAGCAGGTCTAAAGAAGGGCAACAAGTCTGGTGAAGGGCCTGGAGAATATGCCCTATGAAGAGAGACTGAAGGAACTGGGGCTATTTAGTCTGGGGAAAAGGAGGCTGAGGAGAGACCTTATTGTTCTCTTTCAGTATCTGAAACATGCTTATAGTGAGAGTGATGGTATTGGTCTCTTCTCACTAGTACCAGGTTTCAGGACAAGGAGAAATGGCCTTAAGTTGCATCAGGGTAAGTTTAGGTTGGATATCAGAAAAAAAACTTATTTACAAAAAATGTTGTTAAGCTCAGGAATGGGCTCCCCAGGGAGGTGGTTGAGTCACCATCCCTCGATGTGTTTAAAAATTGTTTGGATGTGGTGCTCAGAGACATGATTTAGTGGAGGGTTGTTAGAGTCAGGGTAATATGGCTAGGTCGTGGTTGGACTCAATGATCTATAAGGTCTTTTCCATCCTGAGTGATTCTATGATTCTATGATTCTATTCCTTTAACTCTTAATTCCTTTAATGAGAATTCTGTTTTCCTTTTTCAGGTCATTTGGGACTTCACCTGACAGGTATGACTTTTCAGCTATGGAGGAAAATGGCTTGGCAACTACTTCAGCCAGTTTCTTCAGGACCCTGAGATGTATGCTGTCTGGCCCCATAGACTTATACATGTTTAGTCTCATCAGGAAGTCTTGGACTTTTTGCTTTCAGTTGGAAGGATTTTGTTCCCCCAACCCCTGTCAAGAGGTTCAGTGACATTCAGAATTCATGGCACATCTTTTCCAATGTCCTTTTCAGCTTGTTCCAAGATAGTATGTAAGAGTTTGTTCTCTTTCAAAGATATTTTATTTTGATTTAGTTTAATTAAATCAATCCATTAAAGTAGATATTGAGAAAATGTAAGCTTTTCACTTCAAAAGGAAGAAAAGGAAGATAAGCCCCATCTTGAGGATCACATGAATGAGTAGGGAGTATTTTATAAAGGAACAAATCCTTCACAGCCCTGCATCATTGTGAATTTATTTTATTTCTAATAAGAAACCACAAAGTTTCTTTGTACTTCGGGTCTACACTATTAAAAGAAAAGCAAGCAAAACATGCTGTTGGAACTGAAGAAAATAGATGAGACTGAGAAACAAAAAAAAAGGAAAATGCTCTCTGACTAAAAGAATAAGGAACTTTGAAAGTTTCTGTCAACTAATAGTTAACTACTGGCAAATATTATCAGACTCAAAACTTATACGGTGCAACTTTTCATAGGAAACAGGTTGATTTTACAAATCAGTGAGAGAAGTTATTTTTATCAGAAATGGTGTGAACAACACAAATATGACTATTCTCCTGAGCGGTATCACATCCCACTCATTAGTAAAGACTCTGCCAAAATAAGATATGTTTAATCGACTGAAAAATAATAAGTTCACATTAAGTTTTTGATAAGAAATTAACTCTCTGGCTAGCTCTTCTGAACTTATTTATACCAAACACTTCGCTGACACTATTTGCTTCAGTGTTCACTACCTTTAATATACAGTCATTTCTTCTTACAATGCACTAATTGTACTGCAGTGTCAAAGGTTTCAGTCATAGAACAAGATCACATAAAACTGAACACTACATAAAAATTATTAAAAAAAAAAAAAGAGCACTTTCCAGAAAATTTTCATTTTAAAATGTAAAACATACAAAGAAATGCTAAAAAAGTAAAGTTGAAGACAACGTTATCTCATTTTGGTAGGATTCTTTATAGAAGCTGCAGGTAAGTAGGAAGCAAGTAGTGAAAAACAGAAAAAAAAAAAAAAGAAAAAAAGAAAAAAAAAAGAGAGAATTCTTTCCACTCTGGCATTTTGTGATTCATTAATAAAAATAACTTTAGTATGTATGATTAAGTAAATAGCAGATTAATAATGCAAATGTTGGAAAATCTTTTGTACATTTAAAATTGACCTTTTATAATGTTTATCAAAGAGCTAGTTAAAAAAACTTGTCAGGTACAGCAAAATTAAAGACTCATTTTAAAAACACAAAGAAACTTTCACATCAACATCAAACAAAGAACCTGCTCTTCATACACACTGACCCATGAAGAGGTCAGACCCATTGCATAAGATCAAGTCTGCAATCAGTGAGATACAAGTTGTTCTCCAAGAGAACAGAAATAATACATATCTGTACTGAGGCTCAGGGAAATGCCAAGAGTATGGAAGGAATCTACATATGGCCTTTTTTGTCAGGTGTTTCTCTGATGACTAGTTCTTGGTGACAGAAAAAGTAAATTACTTCACATTGACACTGTATATGTAGATCATACCAAAAGTACTGTCTCCTATTGATTTCCGTGGAAACTACAACAGATACAAAGACCACAATATTCAGTATAGCAAATTAACAGCTGCAAAATGCTATTCTTCAACACTGTCACTATTTGATCTTCATTTTTACCAGTGATGACCAAGAGCCTGTATGCCATGCTCTTAAAAATCTGCATCAGAAAGTAACTCACTGTCACTGTCACCAGTGCTGAAAAGCACCATCTATCACCTCACTGTGTTCACATCCACTGTTTGGTCTCCATTAACATCCAGAAAGCATCAATGAATGTCAATGGGTGCAATTTTTCCCACATGGAGGAATTCACTATGACATGTTTTGCTTCATTAGCACTTCCATGCCAGATTCCATTTTTTCAGACTACTCCTCTGCTGCCATCTGCTTCATGGCAGCAAAATATAATGAAATACTGGTGTGAAGGTTCAACTTCTACTGCCATAATAACAGCATTCACCTCTGATATCGTGGACCAATAAAATAGGAGGCACTACTTTGAGAGCAACCCTCATATAATTTCTGTACAAGTAAATGGTCCTTGCAGATAATGACATTAATCATCTGGATTCTATGTGGGCTCAAGTAGTCATTTAGTCATTCATCTTTCCTTTTAGTCTTCAACTGGATGTAAATTGGATGATTGAAAGGGGATTTAAAAGGTGTAGCTTATGCTGGGTTCTGTTGAGTAACATGCATCTTAAAGAAATGCTGATCAAAGACTGATCACTGCAGTATTGGCATCTATGACTTAGCAGCAGTAAAATTTCATTTACTCTCAGAGACTCCTTGACAAGAATATTGTCTGGGATTCAGCACTGGCACCACAGAGAATATATGCCTACAGAAGGAAATAAGCAGGATGTCTAAAATAGGAAACCTCATCAGCTTAGCATCCAGAAAGCCAGAAGCTTTAAGTTATGCCTTGGGTAAGCCATGTACTAAGCACTTGTATCAAATAATCTCAGCATTTATACAGACCAGTTTTTTTTAAGTAACTCAAATAGCCTATTTCCCCAAACTTATTAAGTTATTCAAATATACTGTAACACTACGCAACACTTTTCCCTGATAAATAAATAAATAAAATTAAATTAAAATAAATAAAATAAAATTAAGTACAAAATGTCTATTACTTGGCATCAATTGATGACAGTCACTAGCAGATTTGGATGCAGCTCCATAATGTGTGAATGATATCATCTTCTTGGATTTCTTTTCCAAGGATTTTTTTGTACCAAACATAATTTACACTCTCTAAGTTATGAGAAGACCTGCACCTAAACTTGGAAAATAAAATCCACTTTATTCCTCCATATGGGTCAGTATCGGCTTGGATGAAATTCTACTTATTATGGTTATTTTTATGTTTCTTAAAAATAAGATTTTCTATATGTAATGTGGGATAAAATGTTATGAAACCTTCTTTCGAAAGAACATTAAGATAAAAATTGGGAAGATACTAATTGTCTATTACAAAGTACCTCAATACCAAATAAATCATATAAATGGAAGACAGCATCTTCATCTGTCATTCAGAAAAAATATCTTTTATATATTGTTATTTTTTCCTGTATACTGTAACAACAAGAATACTGCATGTATGAGAGCAAAATGCTTTAAATAAAACTCATGAATTGTCAAAGATTTTTTGACAATTGTCAAACAGGTTTTGATTTTTAAAAAGCCAGCAATTTCAGAAAACATAATTTTAGAAATTGTACCCATACATCCAAAGAATAAAACAATACTATGCAATTTATTTAGCATATCAGAAGCACCTAAAAAGATTGAATTTTATACAAAGTACACCCTACACAAGTGTCACATCCTACAAATCTAGAATAATACTTTGAGATCATTTTTAACTTATTTGTCCATAGACTTGTTCACTAAGAGGAAGGGTTTCATTTGTCAATCATTTACTTAACTCTGGTGCCTCAGGTAGCCATTTTTGTTTGTGTAATAAGCAAATTGTTATTAGTCAGATGTAAATAGGAGGCTATTGTTCTGAAATATTCCCAGTGGAAAAGAAAATAGTAGGCTATATCATTTATTGGAGACAACTTAGAACTGTGTCATTTGCTAAAAAATATAGCATCATTATTATATAGCATCATTAAAATCAGTAAAATTATTTGAAAATACAGAATCCTTAAAGATATATATTGCAAGGAAACTTTCTGCATGGAACTAAAGAATGTCATCTAAATCTACGTGTGAACTATACAAAATATATACATATATTTGGAGAACAGAAGGAGAAAACATGCTGTTTTTGAACACTGATCTGTTAAGTATTTTGTATATATATATATATGTGTGTATATATATATATATGAAGTATCATGTTGTGTGCCTCTCACAAAGTTTCTAAATGTTTTATTTGCACAATGATTGATTTACTGTGAACAATTTTAATCTTGTAATAGACAGTTCCCCCTTTGTTTACGAGATTTTTATCATCGAAGATGTAAACAGAGTATCTAAATTAGTATTCTGTTAATAAGCAGCTTTTGAAGTGAATCATCCCATTACATTTGAGTATACCACACTGTAAAACTGTAACTTGCAAACTAGATTCAAGTGGCATTAAAAGAAGTCTGAAGACACACTGAAGTTCAGAACACAGTATCAGAGTCTAGTTGATCATAAGTAAAATAATTCAGATGCACACAGCATAAGTGAAAAATTCTTAGCATCAATCTGCTTTGCGCTCCTGTTGTCAGTGTTACTTGCTAGCACAGACATACACAGAGACTGCCTCCTGTAGATGAAAGGTAACTACACAGAAATGTAAATTAAGAAATATTAACTACTTTGCTTCATGTTGAACTGAAAATGGTGCCTTGTTTCTTTAGCTCCAAAAACTGTCCTAATTTGGCATGGAAGCAGCATTCAAAAAAGATTTAATTCAGTAAATTCTTGTTATCAAAGATAATGAAGCAAATGAGCTAATCAGTGTTAATCTCTAGTCAGAATAATTACACCATTTGGTTTAGTAGCACTTTTGGATGCATGGCCCATGTAATAATCTCTTGAGATGAACATGACTGTATGGAAACAAAAAAGATATGCGTTTGCCTTAATCTTCATGTGGAGTTTAAGAACAGAGGTAATGTTCTGGAAATTATATGAGGACTCTCTATTTCTGAATTTCACGAACTGTTTAATATCAGGAAACTTTTGTGTGACAGAGAGAGCACAGATTCCTGTGAATTCGTAAAAAAATCTCATGTGGAGAAATTCAATCACTAAATACAGTGAAAGCAGTTTTCCATTCCTAGGCCTTTACATTTTTATGAACACAGACTCCAACCCAAAGCTGAGGTAAACTGTGTTGAGAACCTGATGTTGCATATATTTGTGTGAGAACCTGATGCTGCCTTAATCCTACTGATTCTGAGGAAGTATAAAAAAAAAAAAAAATTGTTAATAAATATCATTTTTTCTTTCCGGAGAGTAAACAACAAGCTAAATTCTGGCCAATTCAACCAAGAAAATATTGTGTGCATTGCGTTATGCACCTACATGCAAGAAGTGAAAGAATTACTAGAACAAACAGTGTAATATATTCTTTACTCACACATCTAAGAATAAATAAAATAAAACACCTTCATCGCTGCACAGAAACTATGAAAACCTCTAGGCAATTTTTAAAGCATGCATACTAAATGCATCAGAGAAATCACAGCATGAAACAGCCTACAGTTTTGTATAATTATAACAGATTAAATCGTGGGTAATGGTCAAAGCATCTTTTTCTTTTTTTTTTTTTTTCCTCTTAATTTCTTTGAAAAAAAAATCAAGTATCTTAGTATATAAAATATAAAACACCTGACAAAATTTAAAAACAGATTTTCTATTATATGTAATTGTAGTTTTCCTATCAAGAAAAACATATTTAAAGAGAAAATGTTGAGAACCGCAATTGTGTGATTATTTTACAAAAGACTTATTTCTTATAGGTGAATCAAACTTTTTGTGTACTCAAGGAATAACAAACTGGGAATAATTCACTTTTTTTTTTTTTTTATGCTGCAAATATAAAGCATTTTACTTTCACAAGAAAAAGTCAGTATTAAAATTTAAATGACATACATTTATATTCCTTAATGAGATATTTTCTGATCTTAGAAAAAAACAACAGCAAATATCACTTATCTGTCCACTGAGTTAACCTACTGATTCGAGCAAGACACTTCTGCACAAAAAGTATTTTAAATCCATTAGCCTGAACTCAAAAATGTAAAGTAGAAATATTTTATTTAGTTCTGTGTCCATAACTGAGTCAAAATCATTAGTTTTCCATGGTTAATGATCCAAAATCATATGTTATGCAATCTTTCCCCATTCCAAAAATTACGTACATTGTTATTATGCAACTATTTTACTAACCATGGCATTTTTAATATTGTATAATAAAATATTATAGCACTGTTTATTCTCCACTAACAGCTGCTTAGTTTAAAGCTCAATACTGTATTTGACATATTTTATTCTGCTTCAGTAACAGGATAACAAGAGGAAACAAACTCTTATTTCTTCTGCTGTTGTAGTTAATCAGCACAGAAGTCACACACTGGATCACTGGAAGTATAAGGTATATGATTTTAAGCTGCAATATCAACCCACCCTTGGTCTCTTCTAACCCAGCACTGTGTAGCTTGGAGTCTGGTGTAGGTTAGAGTGTATTTGGAGAGTCTGAAATCTTAACATCTAGATAACTGGTTGATTGCAAACAAGAGATAGAGGCTTTCTCCTTTTGGATCATCTTCCCCTGAGTCAGTGTCTCCCCTCCTCTGCTAGACCTACCTATATTAACCTGTACAATAAAATATGAGCTCAGTAAGGGTCATTGAACTCTTTTAATGAGACCAACTTGATATGAATCATGTTGACTCTGCTAAATTTATTTACTTTGTCAGGCTGAAGATCTCCAGTTTAATTTTCCAGAAAAATTAGTCTCTTATGTAGCATATGAAAACATATGCTACTGTATCAGACTAGATCTTAAAGATATTGGCTTAAAGGTGATAAAAAGTTAAGATGTGCACTGAATTAGTTTTGTCTAGAAAAGATCTTTTGGAACTCCTGGTTAGAAGTCTGGAAGGAGAGATTTGAACTAAAATGGAAGATACCATGGGAAGGTATCTTCTTTGATATGACCAAAGCAATCAACCTGCATACTTACATACTGAAGTTGCAGTTGAGGAATGTTCTGTAAATCTAATTTGAGAGGGTGGGATCTGTTTGTGTGCTTGTGTTTGTTTGTTTTGTACATACTCAACACTGCTTGGCTATGTTTCTTCCTATATCTTAGAACCAATTCTGTGATCATTTGCCGAATGTAGATTCCTACTTTTTTAAGATGTTATCAGTGGGAGCAATTTATGTGCCTAAATATCAGTATATACTGGTCTCAGGACATCAGGAGGGAGCTGACAAGTTTAACAGGACTTCTGTTCACTCCTAGAACGTTTGTTAGAGATGCAGTGATCTAGAATTATATTAAAAACTCAGCCATGTAAGTGTCTATCACAGAGTTCATGAGCACTAAATTCATTCACCCTCTGAAGATTTCCTTTTCATGTTTGAGTTTGGCCATTCCAGGCTTCCTCTTTACTGAGATGTATTACTTCCAAGCTTGGAGGATTGTATCCTTGAATATTAGCCATCTTTTTTGGGTCCTCTTCTCTGCAGGGCATTATTTCACAACACTCTACCAAGCAGATATCAGAAGAGGCCAAAGTCTGCTCTCCAGAATTCCAGGCCTGTGAACATGCTGTATGTCTTCCTCAGTGCCCAAAGGATCTTGAAGTCCCTATTTTGGTCACTGCAGCTAACATTCCCCTTAAGCTTTTTATTGGGAATCTGGTCCTCCTTTTTGTTGGGAGTGAAGTCCAGCATAGCATCTCTTCTGATTGGTTATCTATTATTTGAGAAAGAAATTTATCATTAACATACTCTAGGCATCTCCTGAATTGCTTATGCCTTGTTGTACTGTCCTTCCAAGAGACACTGGGATGGCTGAAATTCCTTATGAAGACCAGACCTTGTGAAAGTGAGGCTGCTTCTATCTGTCTACAGAAGGTCCGATTCATTCAGTCTTCCAGGCCTGGTGATCTTTAGAACTCTTCACTATAATGTCACCTGTCTCTGCCCTTGTAAGAGATTATTATTTTGCATCATCATTGTCTCAAAGCTTGCTGAGGACACAGACGAACAAGTTCAAGCAAGTCCTGGTCAGGGGTTGAGAGACCTTTTGTCTGGAGAAGTTTGATGGACAAGTCTTGGGCAAGGATTGCAAAATCTTTTGTCCGAGGGTGACAGATGGACTGGGCCGGGGGCAACGAGAGAGAGATAAGCTGCAGCTTAATAGCTGTGAAGTGGTCTTTTGTGTGGGCTTATCTCAAGGAAGATGGCCATCTCAGGAAGTACTCGCAGGACTCCTGCTCAAGCACCCAGGGATGTCACGTAGGCAGGAGAAGGAGAAGGATAAAAAGAGGAATCGAAAACCATGAGAGGGTGAAGGTTTTCTGCCATCAGATTCCTCACCACGGAACTCCTGCATGCTGACGGACTCTCCTGGGCCTGCTACCTGAATCCTGCTGCTGCTTCCTCCTGGATTGGCTCTGCGACTTCTTCCTGCTACCTGTTGCTGCCCCAGGCCTTCCACGCTGCTGCTCTCCCCCCCGCTGCTTCTGCCTCGGACCTTCGGAACGTCGTGCAACGGGACCGCCGCTGAATCCTGG
Source organism: Phasianus colchicus (assembly GCF_987193195.1). Classification (NCBI taxonomy): domain Eukaryota; kingdom Metazoa; phylum Chordata; class Aves; order Galliformes; family Phasianidae; genus Phasianus; species Phasianus colchicus. Next base: position 61,216,812 of record NC_143476.1, on the reverse strand, counting down.
TGGTGACTATCCCCGCTTCACGGCATTCTTGCTTTTTCCTAGCTTTTCTATCGCACTCCTTCCCTTCCCCGTCTCCCTAATTAGACTTGTAATAAACTGGTTGGACTAACATATGAACCGTTGTTTCTTAATCTCACACCGGGTATACAGATATTAAAAGAACCTCAGCTCCTTCCTATAAATTGGAGCGTGACAGCCCTTTCTCTAGCCCTAGCCCAAAAACTCTCAGTCAGCTTCTCACCCATCCCGAGGTGGAGCTACACACTCTCCACCTGGTGAGTGACAGAGAGGACAACAGCCTTTCCTCATCTTCCTTGTTTTTCCTAAGGAGCCTATATTCTTCCATTCCAATGGAAGAACTGGTCATGGAATCTGTCTCACAATATCTTCACGACAGCAATAAGATAATAGCCTTGCAAGCATATACACTTCTCTAAGTTTTTCTGTTTAATCCGCATTCTATGTGCATTTCATAGAGATATTTAAATTGGGACCCTGATGAAGATTACTTTCTACCTGAAAAGACTGGAATGCTGTAGGTGTTTCAGGTACTCTCCTACTGACCTTGTGATTCTTCTCCAGGCTTTAGGCATCTATTGCTGGCACTGGCATTGAAGTACTAGGATTGGAAACATCAAGATTCCTGTTCCCTGGCAACTTTATAAGTTAATAAAGTCCTCTTAAACAAGCTGCCAAACTTGTAACCAAAAATGCTCTTCCTCTTCTTTGACAGGTGGATCCCATCAGACTCAAGATTAGGTATCTCAAAGAGATTCCTCTGACATAAGAAACCAAATATCTGGCTATAAGTGTAGTCCCACAATCATGTACTGATCCACTCACTGTACTGAGCTGGATCTTTCAAAGCCTCTTTCTTTGACTAGTAGGATTAAAAAAATCACCTGTGCTCTAGAGCATCTTTCAGTTGCTGCAAGGGCTCTGTAGCCCTTCATGACATACTCTGGTCTTCTCCTGAATATGTCCTGCATGACACATAAAATAACAACAGTCTGTAGGATTTACAAGGTTCAGCGGCCTTTTGGTAATATCTCTAATATGTACCCCTAGTAGGCAACACATCTCTCTTTAGAGTATATCAAGTTGGTAAATAGGTATCTCTGTACCTCTCAAGGAGGGTCTCTTACAACTAATTTATTCTTATTATCACATTTTAGAATAAAGGTAAAGTATGTCTCCTAAAACTGTAAAATTGAGGGTATTAAAAAAAAAAAAAAAGAAAGAAAGAAAAAAGAAAAAAAAGAAATAGGGTAACTCACCCAATTGTAAGCCTACTCAGGGTGGATACAGAATATCAGACTAGGCTAAAGACCTTGGACTCTTCCAGTCTCTTTTTTAAGGTTTTTCTGTTCCACTGTTCAAGATTCTGGTAATGTCATACAATGAGGGAAACTGTTCTCTGAAATGTATTTTATCTACATAATAGTAAAATTATTTGAACAAAACAATGTGATTAAGACTTTATAAAAAATATCAAGGAAATGACTGGAAAGGGACACACTGTATACTTCTTAGGAGAATTTGGAAAATTATGATCATTTTAACATTGAGAAAATCCATATGAACGCAGCTTTTTATATATTTTATCTGCTGCTTATACTCTTCTAATTCATTCAAAAAGAAAAGCACTCAGCTACTGAAGAAGTTCAAAAAGCCAAGCTAGCTGTAGTTATATGTGCAAATGAAGAATGGTTTTGAGCGCTTCCATAAAGGTTTGAAATATCCTTTTAAAATTTAGCCACAAATAGAAGGAGGGAACCAATATAAGCCTGCTGGCATAAAGTACATGTACCACAGGGATAAGTCTGCCATAGTCTGCTTTGATCACAAAACTGCATACAGATGATAGAAAAGTTTCTAAAAGTTAATGATGTCAGACTTCTGGCAAGCACAAAGACCAACTGGCAAAATTAATTGTCTACAAGTGGTCTGAAAAGAGCTGAAAAAGACTTCAAAAAGAGGAACCAAAGCCATGACCCTTCATGGCATTAATTTCTCATTGATACATTGGGAACTACTTAGGGAACCAGAACTTGGAACAGATCCTGTCATGACTCAAAAGCCAGGAGACAGGCTCAATTCTTACTCAGCTGTATAATCCCTAGTAATGTTTAGGAGATATTTTCCTCACTGTAATTCTGTTTGTTATGTAATTTTCTAATACAAATAAAACTTTTATTCAAGGAGCCCATGGGGATGTTATTAAAAAGGTAGTCTGTAATCTGGGTCCTCTTTCTTGAGAGATGGTAGCCCATCAATGCATGCACAAGCAAAAGTACTTGAAGACTGACAATCTTCCACTGGCTAGCTTGAGACCAACAAGATCTCTGTCAATTCATGGGAAATCCAAATGAATCCTAAAACATCCCTCCGGCATTCTAGGTGTTATTTGTTATCACTCTAGGTGATAAAATCTTCAGACACAGTGTTCATATGACCAAGAGAGAAGAAGCTATTTAGACACATTGGCTTTTACAACTGGGTTACTAGCACCAAGGTTAGGCAGGCCTGACTATAATCACCAGATATTCATTACTCAGGAAGACTGAAATGGAGACAAACACATGTAGGAGTTACTACCCATATGTTACATCAGTAACTTTTACTTGGATTCTCTCTTTACTTTGAACTAAGCCTAATGATATAGAGATTTTTAATTTAATTGTGTTAATGTTGTATTAAACTCACATATAAAACAGGGAAACATTTGAAGCCCTGTAATCTTTATGTGCAGAGATCATCTCCAGTGAACTGTTGCTTGTAGAGCAGCTCTAAATCACAGTGTTGTATTGCAGATATACAGAACCAGGTTATTCGAATTAGAATTGCAAAAAGAAATTCATTAATTAATTTTAATCCATAAAACCTTTCAGGTCCTCAGTCTTAAGAAATAGTAAAAATTTTTTTAAAGGATGTAATCTAGACTTTTCAACCTAATTTTGGTAGTGCTATATAGTAAAAAGTATTGCATAATTTCAGTATCATTTGTACCAGCATAACACCTACATCTTCTGTTTTCTGTGTACATACAGAAAACATAATTTACTGTTATTTGTGTTTTGTTAAATGATCACTCACAGTCCAGTCTTGCCTTAGACTGAACTTACTTTGCATAAAACCAAAGCAATCCAAGCATCATGGGTATGCCTGTGAGAACAAAATCTATCAATTATCAAGTATTTCAATAAAATTTAAATCAAGACATCAGTGTGTTTCACAATGCTTTTTCATCTCTTATATTATTAGTACTGTAGTCCCCAGGTAAAGACAAACCCTGCTCTCTTCCACGTTTGCAGACAGCTTTCCACCTATCTATGCATGCTTATCTATACATTCCTGTATCATAGTCAATTATTTTCATTCCAGATGACTGCTCCCATTCATACTGCCACCAAAATGTTTAAGGGTCCTTGCAATATGTCTCTCCATCAGAGCTGTAATCCTATCTAAGGAAAAGTATATGAACACTGAAATATTATTTTCTCTAGCTAGATTCTTTCTGTAAGTGAATAATAGCCTTCCAAAAATGAATAAATAAGTGGAGTAAAAAGTATAAGCATTTGCAGATAAATGTGCAAGTACAATAGGATATAACTTTGTTAAAATCATGTTTTCTTAAGTAACGTTAACAGGATAAGAAATAGAGCAACCATAAGCAGGTTGCCCAGTATATCATATCCAGACAGCTTGCGAATATCTCTAAGAAGGGATGTTCCACGCAATTCCTCTAGGTGACCTAGTCCACTGCTCAGTTACCCTCATATTAAAGAAAGTTTTCTTGATGTTCACATGGAATCTCCTGTGTTTCAGTTGGTGTCCATTGTCTCTTGTCCTGGCAACACTTGAAAAAAAAATCATAGTAGTATCTTCCTTGCACACTCTCTACTGTTTTGAGGCATTTGTGTGATCATTATCTTCCCAAGTCCCAGCTCTCAGCCTTTCTCCATGAGAGTGATGTTCCAGTCTCTTATTCATTTTTATGTTGAATAGAGGGTAAACAACATCACCCTCAGCTGCTGGCAACACTTTTCCTCATGCAGACCCGTGATACAGTTAAACCTTGTTGTCACAAGGGCTGCTGGCCCGTGCTGCACACTCCTGGCTTATGGTCCACTACTGCCCTTAGGGTATTTAATGCAAAGCTGCTTGGCAACCAGTCAGCTGCCAACATGCACTTGTTCATGGGTAGATTCCTTCCGAGGTGAGAAATAAATAAGCATTTCTGTGAAGTCAACATTTCACAAAAATAATTGGTGTGTTTTCAAATGTTGCAGAAATAGAACAGGCTGTTCAATAGCATGTTCAATTGTTTTGAATATTTAGACACAAAACAGCCCTAATATTTGAGTCTTGATGTTTTCTGGTAATAATTATTTAAAATAATATTTTGTATTTGCTTTCTCTACTTTTTATAGATCTAAAACTAGATCATTTCTCAAAATTTACAAATCTATTATGCCACTTAAGAATACTTCTCTTCATATTGTTACTTATTTTTCCAATTTTCCAACATTCAGATCATATAATAATTACATCAGTTTGCTTTATCTATAATTTAAATTCACTGATATTTCCAGAATTTCTAGTCTAAATTTCATCCATAGTTATTATTTCTAATATCTTTCTTCTACATAGTTATCTTCAAATCATTTTATACGTCTTTTTGAACATACTATTTTATACATAATGTATTGGACTTCTATTTCTTCATTTTTTTTTTTCTATTTACCATGTTTATATTTCCAAACTGAGCATTCAAATTTGAATGCTTTATCTGATTTACAATTTATTTATGTGCATTACAATAGCTAAAGTAACAGTCCTAACAGGTTTTGCAGATAAGCATCCTTTCTTTCATCAGTATTATCAGCATTTCTTTGTATGTTCCTTCAGTTCTACAATAGTTTCCACAGGATCTTCTGATCAATTTTAACTAACCTTTAACTTCAGTTAAGATTCTGTAGCTTTCACTGTTGGAACAGACTGAAGTCACAAATCTGAACCTGTGTTTCTACTTTTATTTCATTCCTTACTCTGCATCATTTCAGCAAGGCATTTGACACTGTCTCCCACGACATCCTTATAACAAAGCTGAAGAAGTGTGGGATAGATGAGTGGACAGTGAGGTGGGTTGAGAACTGGCTGACTGGCAGAGCACAGAGGGTTGTCATTGGCGGTGCAGAGTCTGGTTGGAGACCTGTAACCAGCGGTGTTCCCCAGGGGTCGGTGCTGGGACCGGTCCTGTTCAACATCTTCATCAATGACCTTGATGAGGGGGTAGTGGCCACCCTCAGCAAGTTTGCTGATGATACGAAGTTGGGAGGATTGGCTGACACGCCCGAAGGCTGTGCTGCCATTCAGCGAGACCTGGACAGGCTGGAGAGCTGGGCAGTAAGGAACCAGATGAAGTTTAACAAAAGCAAGTGTAGAGTCTTGCACCTAGGGAGGAATAATTCCATGCACCGGTACAGGTTGGGGGATGACCTGCTGGAGAGGAGCTCTGTGGAGAGGGACCTGGGTGTCCTGGTGGACGACAGGTTGGCCATGAGCCAGCAGTGTGCCCTTGTGGCCAAAAAGGCCAATGGTATTCTGGGGTGCATTAAAAGGAGCGTGGCCAGCAGGTCGAGGGAGGTTATCCTCCCCCTCTACTCTGCCCTGGTAAGGCCTCATCTGGAGTACTGTGTCCAGTTCTGGGCTCCCCAGTACAAAAAAGACAGGGATCTCTTGGAAAGAGTCCAGCGGAGAGCCACAAAGATGGTGAAGGGCCTGGAGCATCTCCCCTATGAGGAAAGGCTAAGTGAGCTGGGTCTGTTTAGCCTTGAGAAGAGAAGACTGAGAGGGGACCTGATCCAGGTCTATAAATATCTAAGGTGTGGGGGGCAAAGTGGCGAGGCCAGACTCTTTTCAGCAGTGTGTGGAGACAGGACAAGGGGAAATGGCCAGAAGCTGGAGCATAGGAAGTTCCGCACCAATGTGCGCAAGAACTTCTTTACGGTGAGGGTGACGGAGCACTGGAACAGGCTGCCCAGGGAGGTTGTGGAGTCTCCTTCTCTGGAGATATTCAAGACCCGCCTGGACGCCTACCTGTGCGACCTGGTGTAGGGATCCTGCTTTGGCAGGGGGGTTGGACTCGATGATCTCTGGAGGTCCCTTCCAACCCCTACGATTCTGTGATTCTGTGATTCTGTGATTAGATGACTGGATATCTAAATACATACTTCAGTATCTTACTGAACAGCAATGAATCATATTAAATTATTTTATGCATAGTTTCTTAAGTATTTTTTTTCTGGTTTATTTGTTTGTTTTCTGTTAGTAGTCAGTTAGAAATGTTCACTCTTCCCTTCTTTGTAACCACTATTTCCCATCAGCAGGAATATAGTTATAAATCAAAAAAGAATGGACAAACTGCAAGTGCCATGGAGGTAGGAAATAGATCAATTAGGTAGAAAACTTTGTAACTACTTAATTAAAAAAAGAGATTTGTTTCTCTAGGGATTTTGTATTGTCCTATTCAGATATACTCCTCTTTCGGTAAGGAACTGGCTAGAGGGCCATGCCCAATGGGTAGTGGTTAATGGAGCTAAGTCCAGCTGGCGACCCATTACGAGTGGTGTCCCCCAGGGGTCGGTACTGGGGCCCATCTTGTTTAATATATTTACTGATGACCTAGATGAAGGGATTGAGTTTACCCTCAGTAAGTTTGCAGATGACACCAAGTTGGGAGGTAATGTCTATCTACCTGAGGGTAGGGAGGCCCTTCAGAGGGATCTAGGTAAGCTGGATCGCTGGGCTGAGGTGAATAGGATGAGGTTCAACAAGGCCAAGTTCTGGGTCCTGCACTTCGGCCACAATAACTCCATGCAGTGCTACAGGCTTGGGTTGAGTGGCTGGATAACTGTAAAAAGGAAAGGGACCTGGCGGTGTTCGTTGATGCTCGGCGGAACATGAGCTGAGAGTGTGCCCAGGTGGCCAAGGGGGCCAACGGCATCCTGGCCTGCATTAAAAAGAGTTGCCAGCAGGAGCAGGGAGGTAACCATCCCTCTGTATTCAGTGCTGGTGAGGCCACACCTTGAGTACTGTGTTCTGTTTTGGGCCCCTCACTAAAAAAAAAAAATTGAGGCCCTGAAACATGTCCAGAGAAGGGCAACAAAACTAGTGAGGAGTCTGGAGCACAAGTCTTATGAGGGAGCTGGGATTGTTTAGGCTAGAGTAAAATGGGCTTATTGCAGTCTACAACTTCCTGAAGGGAGGTTGTGATGAGGAGGGGCTGGGCCTCTTCTCCCAGGCAGCAAACAGGACCCAAGGAAACGTCCACAAGTTGTACCAGAGGAGGCTTAGGTTAGACACAAGGAAGAACTTTTTCACTCAGAGAGTGGTCAGGCACTGCAATGACCTGCCCAGGGAGGTGGTGGAGTCGCTGTCCCTGGCGGTATTCAAGAGGCGTCTGGATGAGGAGCTACAAGATATGGTTTAGAGGCTTGTGGTAGCAATGGTAGTGGGAGGACAGTTGGACTAGGTGATCTTGCAGGTCATTTCCAACCTTGTGATTCTATGATTCTATTCAGTAATTGAAGTAAATCCAACGTCTTTCAATATATTAATAATCTGGATTTCGGATAAAAAAGACTGGACATATTGTTCTAGGTGGATCCAACAGATCCAAGAGAAACCATCAATTCCCTCAATCCACTTACTAGCTATGTTTTTTACCTCTTATTCACCCGTAGCTGATGCAGACTTCTATACTGATCTTTTTTTAGTTTAGTAAGATTTCCTTTGGTATGCTTTCTCATGTTATTTGTATCCTTATGAGAGAAATTTCTGTTCTCCAGTGTGTTTGTGACACTTTGTGAAGGCACAATCTTTGGTGAAGATACTAAGAAGGATGAGTTCAAGATGGGCTTCTGTAGAAACTCTTGCAGCCAGCCTCCAGGTTGAGTAATACCTCTCTGTGCAGAAAACAAACAAAATACAGATTAGCAAGACTAATATCTATTTTTAATTTAATATTATTACCAAACTATATTCTTTTAAATCACATACAATTCCATTTCTATCCTTAGACAAAACTCTCATCCAGAATAACTGATACTTATATTGGAATCATAATAATGGTAAATTTATTTCCTTTGTAGAATGTAAATTCCATTTCCTATTAAAATATATGTATGTATGTAGATAACAATGGAAGAAATGTATCCTGTTATTAAAAAAAAACAAAACAAAAAAAACCAAACACCAAAACTAAAGGATCAACAAATACAATTTATTTTCTTATGTAACATTAACCGTACAGATTCTCATAACATATAAATTTAGATTTTTAATTTAGCTGCTCCAGTAATTTCACATGTCATTTTAAAGTACTCTATATCTCAGAACATATCAGAATCTTCACTGCCTCTAGTCAATTTGTAAATAGTTTAAAATAAACACTGTCATTCATTTGTATTTTGCAACTGCAGTAAAAGAAGCATTATCCTTCAATTTTTCTGCTCATGATCCTGATAATAATTTCTACATTGTTTCTTGTAATTGCTTTCCAAGTTCACACACTCTTCTTCTACATAATAATCTTACGTTTATATTGAATCCTTTATCCTGAAAAATACAAAAGCCCTTCAAATATCTTAAGCAGAATTCTATCCTCTGTTATATCCTAGCACTCACCAGCTGCAAAGAAATGGAAAATCTTTGAGGACATAATTGGATGACTTGAATGAAAGAAAACCTTTTCTTTTCAGCAGAAATAAATAAATAAATAAATAAAAATAAAAAATAATAATAATAAAAAAAGAGAACTAGTCTAAACTAGCAAAAAAATAGCTTCCTGTAATTTAATTTGTTTTTCTCCTGGGATTGTTCATCTTTTCATCAGCAGGTACCCTATCAGCTGTCAGTCCATATTATCACACTGATATCTGATTTCTCTTCTGTTTTCATACCAGTTAATATTGAATTGTTTTAACTCATCACTTCTGCATTTTCGCTGCTTTGGTTTTGTTGTTTTTGGTGTGTTTTTTTTAATCCCATTTTTTTTTCTTAAGTTTCCAAGTAGGACCAATAGTGCCAGTGTTCTGTGTCAGGCATATCCAAACACCATCCTGTGGGCTGCATGCAGTCCAGCCTAGTCTGTTCTACGACCATACTGGCCTCTGCTCTGCACCATCATGGCAGCTATTCCCCACTGAGTGGCCCAGTCCGGCTTTGGGCATATGTCCATTGCTCAGTACCAACCAAACCCCAGTGCTCAACTGGCACTGTCTTGGCTGAAAGAAAGGCATGGGAACAGTGAATCAGCCGTGCAGTGCTGATTCTTGCTCTCGTCCTGTCACACACACCTGGTCACATAGAAACCCTGATGTACTACAGGTGGCATGCACTTGCGCCACTTGGTGATTGCCAATATTGATATTTCAGCCTACCTCTTGAGGTCTCAGAAGACAACCAGAATCTCTAAAAAGAAAAAACATGAATGAAGGAAGAGTATTCAATGAAAAATGGACAGACAAGTACTTTTTTGTTAGGACAAATAATGCAGTACTATGCTTAATTTGCAAGGAAAATGTGTTAGTTTCCAAATATCATAACTTGAAAAGTCATTATTTTCAGAAACATGCTGCCAAATTTGATTAATATCAAGGAACACTCTGTAAAGACAAAAGAGCAGAACTGAAAAAAAAAAAAACTGTCATCTCAACAAAATCTTTTTAAAAATTTAAAACTCAAACAGACTCTGTTATAGAAGCTTGTAGTGTGGTAACAAATCTGATTGCCAAAAAGTAAAAACAGTTTACTGTCAGTGAATTTAAATAGACAATATATGCAAAGTGTGTCAGATAATTTGTTCTGATAAAACAACAGATTTTTCTAAAATTGGTTTGCACCACCAGACCATAGCCAGGAGAACTGATAAAATAAGAAAATCTATTGAATGAAATTGGGAAAATGATGCTACTAATTACAATTTTCAAAGTGAATCAACATATTCTCCTCCAACCTCCCCATCCCACCTGTACATTAATTTTTAGTATCTCCTCAAAATGTATTGATTTTAATTCTAAAAAATCAAATTATATAAGTTATTTTCAGAGGGCAAAGGACCTACAAATACCACCAATCTTTGTTATACATGGTGGCTAGTCTTTTTTTTTTTTTTTTTTTTTTTTTCCCTACACTATTGAATGGCAAATTTGAAGTTCCAAATATCTTCTTAAGCATGGGTTATGAATGCATGCTCTTAGAACAGAAACAGAATAGCTTTTGAAATGACAAATTGATTTTTTTCCTACTCACAAAAATGTTTCCTTGATCTCTGAATATTTATTTTTACAGGAAAAGTTTTCCACATGAGAAAGTGGACTGTATACTGTACTTGATGTTCAGCTGGTGTTCATATAGGTGATGATTGTTACTGTTACTGATACTCAAAAGAGCTTCCATAGGTCTTCAGCTACATAAAACTCTGAGACACCACATATGCCAAAAAGAGAAAATGTAATTTCAGTTCATGTGAAACTATGAAGTGCTAGTAGAAAAAGGTCACAACACATCATCATTTATTTCTTAGCAGTGAAGACTGTAAGGTGAATTGTCTGTAGATACATAGAGATGGCTATATGCTAGATCAAGGAGAGAAGGAAACAGGGGGCTGCAGTTGCTCGGGAAGGATTTTAGTGATAGGATTTTAGTGGTATAAAATGGAAGGACTCAATTATATCCACCATCATTAGAGAGGTCTTCAAAACCTTTGAGGGAAACAAAAGTCAGCTCAGATACAGATATCTAGAACACTCATTAATGTGTCCTAGACATCAGGAGCTAGCTCATCAACTGTGCAATAACACAGCCAAATTATCTGTTATGGCATAAATATGCACCTTGTTTAGTGAGAGTAATTGATCATCTGAAATCATGCATGAAACAGAGAGAACCTTCCTCTGTTTTTCAACCCCCTGTTATGAAGATAAAACCTTTTATACTTTTTGCTTTGCTTCTATTCACTTTGCCAACACTTTATTTCACTGCATTCCTAGACATAATGAAAGCAAACAGCCTAGGAAATTATTTACTTAACTAGTTTTTAAGTCTGGGCACCTGTTACTCCCCACAGAAGAAAATTCAGAACGCATAAGGGGCCTGACGTTTTGTAAGAGGTCCATACTTCATAAACAGTTCATCTTGTTTTTTCAAATTAAGAAATAATTTTGCAGACTACATTTCAGGCAGTTGAGTTACATAACTTGAAGTAGACTGGAACTATACAATTTCTTTTCCCTCTTGTAATGGAAAATCAATTAGAGATTTTTATAATGGGTCAGAGGGTCCCCTCCCCTCCCCTCCCCTTCCCTCAAAATGAGAACTGTAATACTGACCTCTTCATGCAATTTTTAAGTACTATCTTTCTCAGTGTTGTACTTTTTTTTTCTATCCTGAATCTGACAAAAATAATATTTAAGGTGACTAAGTGAATGCATATTCATTCCTACACATCAAGTCCTTGTATATTTAAAACTAACAAATACTATAAAGCCCAAACTGAAATATGAATTTAGTGTTTTAAATGTGACAGAAGTAGATAATATTGAAGAAATAATAGTAATAATATAAAATTGCCTTTGCAAACTGAAATCTACCTCAAGTTCTCTTAACACAATTGTATCATATAGTCCTTAGAATTGGAAGAGACCTTTAAAGGTCATCTAGTCCAACTCCCCTGCAATAAACAGCAACATCCGCAGCTAGATCAGGCTGCCCAGGGCCTGATCCAGCCTTGCCTTGAAAGTCTCCAGGAGTGCGGCATTTGACTAAATGACTAAACTGATAAAGCTACATACTGCTGTTCTGCAGATCCTGAGAATGTTTGTTTAAAGGAAAAATCATTTTCTGAGGTACTGAGAGAGAGCTATGTTTATGTAAGGAATCATAAAAACATAGAATCATACAATTGCTCAGGTTAGAAAAGACTTTAAAGATCATGAAGTCTAACCATAATACCCTAAGTCTAACCCTATGCTAAATCATGTCCCTGAGCACCACATCCAAAATCAGATGGAAAGGTTAATGTGTGGGAATGGACATCTCTATAGTAAGAGTTCTGACAACGTCATCTTCAGTTTCAACTGGCCCTCTGCCCACAAAGATTTTATAATCCAAATAATCTGTTTTTCTACATGACTGTTCCAGTCATGTATGTAGAACGTAGAACAAGGCCAAAGGATAGGAACATGCAGTAATTCAGATTGAAGGAGATCTTAGAAAGTCTCCAACTAGCTATTCTGGCTTTGAGGCCATACTGAGTTGCTCAAAGTTTCATCCATCACTTCACAACTTCAAAGGACAGAGCCAATACAAACTATCTAGTCTCCTTTGTGCTGCAACTTCACTGTTCTATCAGTGATTTCTTTTTTTTTTTTTTCTTTAAGTCTTTATAGGTCCCACTATGTACCTAAATATATAAATACATATATTTAAATAATTCACATCCAGAAGAAGTAAAACAAGAACTTAGCTTACAAGATCAAAATCTTTCTCAGTAATGGAAATAATGGAAAGTATTTACAAACAGACAATCACCCATTCTTTTCAAATTAACTGGTATAATAAATACATTTATATTTATATATAAATATATAAAACTGGTATAATAAATATATACTAAATCCACTGTTTTTCAAACAAGGTTTTTTTAATAGAATTTTCACTGTTCTCTTATGGTGGTACAACTCTCTTTATTGCTTTCTCCCCCTTCTACTTGTTCTTGGTGCAATTCCTCTCCTGATGCACGCTGATCTTAGCAGAAATTGCATAAGGCAGAGGACAAGTACACAAAGGCACTCTTCACGTCTAGAATGTGCTTTCTGGTAAATTGTGAAAAGCAGCAGATCAGAATCCTAAGGCATTACTATATCTCCTTTGATAACCTGGGAATCACAGAATCATAGAATGCCTCAAGTTGCAAGTACCTTAAAGATCACCTAGTTTCAACCCCCCTGCATGGGCAGTTGCCACTCCCCAAATCAGGATACTTAAGATCCTATCCAACTTACCCTTGAATGCTTTCAGGGATGGGCCATCCACAACTTATCTGGACAACCTCAGCACCCTCTGAGTAAAAAAATTTCTGAGGCCCTCCTCTGAACATGCTCCAAAATTTATGCATCGTATCTGTGCTCGAGGCTCCAAATCTGGATGTACTACTTGAAGTGGGGCCTCACAAGGGCAGAACAGAAGGGGACAATCACCTCCCTCTCCCTTCTAGCCACCTCTTTTTTAATGCATCCAAGGATCCCACTGGCCTTCTAGGCTGCAGGTGCACACTGCAGGCTCATTTCCAGCTTTCTGTCTAGCAGGATCCCCAACTTCTCTGCAGGGCTGCTTTCAAGGAATTCTTCTCTCAGTCTGTATTGTATTTGGGATTGTCCCCACCCAAATACATCACCATGCTCTTGACCTTGATTAACCTGTTACTGTGGTAACAGGTTACTGTGGGCCCACTTTTCAAGCCTGTCCAAGTCCCTCTGGATGGTATGCCGTCTTGTGTGCCTGTGTGCCTGGATCATGACCAAGGAAGTTAACATGGAATTTGTGAATACAGTAAGTTCTGAGATTCACTCAAGTTGTGGAAAGTGTCACAATATTTTGTAATCCCACGGGGTCTGATATGGAAAAGTACCTGAAAAAGTCAATTACCCAGGACTCTACAAGTAGCAGTTCTATGTGGAACGCTTTCAGCGTTCCTGGATCACAGTGAGATGTGATCAGTATCTCCCCTGCATTGGGAAGCCTCACAAATAGTACCAAATCCTCAAGGCCACCTATTATTGGAGACCACAGCGAAGTGATTCCACTGAAGTCAGTCTCAGTTATTGTCCATTGAGGAATCGTATTTGCTCTAAACTCAAGTAAAGGAAAATTTTAACTATAGGCTAGCTTTTTTTCTCCACCTCCCTCCCTGTATTCATACAAATGTTTTAACAATCCTCACTTGTTTCATAAGTGCTGAGTTTTTTTACTGGATCCACATATTTCTGTTTAATCATGCGTGCATGTGTGTATATGTACACAAACTGATTTAGGATAAGGTAAGTTACTACTGTTCTGTTCTGTTGGGAAGTTAGTGAAAAACTTGTCATCCATGAATCTATAATCAAATCACCATTCAACTGCCATGTATTTCACTAAGTCACCTTATTAATCTCCAAAAGGGTAGTTAATAATTAAATGCTGTTAAAATTAAATCCTTTGATTCACCTCACATTATCAATAAATCTTAAGTTGCTGCTAAACATAACAATATGTAATGTATTTTTATTTACAGCAATGGCAATTCTGGTTCACAAATGAAGAATATAATTAGCATTTTCTTACCAGGGAATGCAGTAACACATAGTATCAGACCTCATTCAAAGCAGAATTAACCAAAGAGTTCAGTTTAAATGATTCTGTATTTTGACCTCGTTGATAAAATGGCACCCTATAGGGAGCTATTGTATGAGTTTTTCCTGATTCCACTCATTTTCCCTGTCATTAAGATGTCTGAAGTTTTGCCATTCATCTATTGATAGCCTCTGCTGCCAGTTACAGTCCAGAGCTATAATATTTCAAGAAGCTAGCAGCAATAGCAGCAGCACAGTGTGCTGAAGTTGATTTTCTTCAGCATGACTAAGAAATGGTGTTATACTGAAAAAAAGTTTCAATTGACTGAAAAAGGATGCTGACAAAGAAGTCATAGCTATCTGCATAGCAATTTTAAACTTAAACATAAAATTTCAAATTCATTTTAGCTGAGGCTTTAGCTACTGCTTACCTGATACAGCTTCTGCTGGAAAGCTTGACTTGTGAAATAAAAAAAATTTCCAGCTTTGAAAATTAATAGTAACATAAATAAAGTCTAAGAAGTAATGGAATACTGTAAATATAACTAATAATTTTAGAACGGAGATGGAATAAACCTATGCATTTTTGTGAGTACAAACCAAGATGCTTTTTCATGAACTTAAGCTGTCAAGTGAGTTTTATATCAATAATTTTCTCCCTAACATATTATGTTAATCATTTGAAAACAGGGTCTGCTTAACAGGAAGACAATGAGCAATAATATTAGATAACATCATTGCTAAATAGATTAATGACCATAAATCTGTCTCATGCTGGGGACTGGAAGAATTGATAGCAGACATCTGGTCCATCAGCTGAGGGCCAATAGAGCATGTACCTAAAAGCACAGTATAACTGTGAGTCAATTAGCTTGCTCTATATACAGTGAGCAGCCCAAAAGCCCACTGAGCTATCCTGCATGGCAGCCCACTACAACAGTAACTCCCTTCAAGCAGGGATTGTTGGAGGTTATGACCATGTAGCAATACTTTACACCTTAACATCAAGACGCCTTGCCAAAATAGATCCTCTGTAAGCGACATAATAGCTTGCTTTAAGCTTAGTTAATTTTGCTAAATTATATCTCAGATTAACTGAGCACATATTATTCCACAGACATAAAGCTGTTGATTAAGTCTGGGACTAGGAGTGAATCCAGCTGCATCTAGACTCCTTACCTTCATGGAAGAAGGAGTTTAGAAAGTAAGGGGATCCACTCTGAACCTTGTGACTCAACTGGAGGATCTACTCCACCTTTAGACATAAACCACTGATTGAATCTGGGACTAGGCATGCATTCAGCTGCACCCAAGCTCCTTATCTCCATGGTTCAAGGAGTTTAGAAAGGAAGGGGATCCAGTCCTAACCCCATGATTCAACAAGAGGGCTTCCTAGCTGAGTGTCTTCTATGCAGTAAATAATCCCAGTCATCCTGACTCTCATTATGTTGCTGTTAAATCATTACGTTATATCTACATCTATATGTATCAATAAATATATTCCTGCTTCTGTCTTATGAGTGAAGTGTATAGTGTGGTTGTTTCCATTCACAATAGTGATTCTTCCTTGGAAAAAGGATCTAAGCCAGTATGACAACAGGCATACACTGTGAGACAGTATTCTTGTCATTATACCCATAAAACTTCACACGGCAAATTTAAATTAATTAATTAATTAATGCAAGGGTTTAACATATTTATACAACTGAGCAGTCCATCTTCCTATGAAGCTTGGTTAAAAATAAAAATAAAAATCTGTAGTCAACTTAAAAAGTTAGTCCATAATTATAATGCTTCAGTAGTACTTAAACAGGATGAGATTGTGCCTGACTACCACTTTGCTATCCTTTGTATATTGTCTAGATCATGAAGCTCAAGAAAATGTCCATTTCTGCATTCTGGGAAGGACCATTTCTGCAGGTCCTTCTTTCTTGATTTAATTTAGATGAATTAAATGTCAGAGTTGAATGGATATAAATAACAGTGATACAACTTCTCTTTCAGGCAGCTTATTTATTTATTTATTTATTTTGCTGAGGTCTGGAGGAGTGGCTGAGAAGGTGGAAAAATCTTGTTATCAGCATAGCATTGTCAAACTATGATACGTGAACTGCAGTCAAACTGCTAAGAAAATAAATGCCCTAAGCTCTTCCTTGTTGGCACTGAAAATCAAGGAAGAAACACAAGAGCATTAGGCAATGCTAGATGTTTTTTGGTTTTTTTTTTCAAATGCATATTTATATATTTCTGCTGATGAAAACCTCTTCCTTAAGGCCTTCATATTTACATCTTCAGTAGTACAATTTAAGAAATACTGCTAATTTTCAGTACGTATTAATTATCTGCAATCAAGTTTTTATATATATGATACAATATGGCATTTTACTGCATCAACCAACAGTTAAAAGAGAACAATAAAAACAGAGTTTTGCCCTTGAAATTCCATGGCCTCTAAAAGGCAGTACTATCAAGTATTACTATATCTGAAGATAAAACAAACAAAAACAAAACTGCAGTATTCCTTATGAAACCCTGTCAGAGATGAATTGTGATCAGTTTACAGATGAGGAAATGAATCATGACAATTGTTGAAGAACGTGTCTGTGTTTATAAGTAGTACAGTACAATACCAAAAAGCTGGTGAAAAATCTCTAATGTTGACACTAAATGGTTTCCTGATACCACTGCTACATGAAGAAAATGGCCTAGAATCATATTAGTGTGGTATTTAGTTTTTTAAAAAATAACAATTTTATGGCTTTAAGGCCTCATTAATTGTTTTCCTGAGATGTTTCTTAACTTTTCAATTGATATTCTTCCTCCTCCATTTTCTTGTTCATCCACAGTCATGCAAGAGTCTGTTTTGTGAACTTTTAAGAACAAACTGCTTCATCAACCATAAAGCATAGAATACCAAATGTTGTTTCAAGAATACACTCCTGATCTTAATCAAAAGTACCAGACACATGCCCAAAGTGCATGTGTACCATAAAGCTGTTGCTGTGTCAGATATTTAATCCTTATTACAAATTCTAAGTATCATTCCAGAGGTTATACAGTACAAGAATTATCCTAGACTGATACTCAGTTTTTCAGTACTTGAAAACATATGCGAGTTATTGATAATCCTCTCTTCCACAATCTGAACAGTACATTCCTGCATCCTGGTGCTGCGATGCAACATCTTTGCATGTTTCCTGTCATCCTGGGATAAGCAGCTCTGTTCAGACCATTCATATCTTTGTAGGACCAAATGCAGCTCCATAAAAAATAAATCCAAACAAAACAAACAAAAAGGAAGCTTTAAAATGACTCGTGAACACAGATCTAAGGCTTGTTAGTTCAAAAATATTATTTTTATTTTTAGAATGTACAGAAAGGAGTAAACAAAAAGGGAGAAGGAGGGGAACATGGGATATACGTAAAATTCTTTGGGATCCTTGGGGTTCCTTCCAACCCAAGCCATTCTGTGATTCTATCATTTGAATTATTATGGCTTGGATAATCACAATATAGTAGAGGTAAGAAGAAAAAGGGTAGAAGAAATTAAATGAAACCCAGATGAAAAGATACTGCCAGAGATCTCAACAGTTTTGAGAAATCCTCATGTTTTTGGAACACGGGTCTAGCATCTATTTCCTGATCTGCATAATTTCAGGCATAATCCCATATTTTTAAGCATCAGACTAAGACAAGATGTTATTCAGAAAATATTTTTTATTCCATTCCACTTACTTTCATTCAGATCTTCCACTTCATATTTTCTCAGGGTGACACTCTGCAGAGCTCACAAGTAAGGTGAGGCAAAATAAACAGTAGCCAAGCAAACAAAATAATTAATAAATGATAGTAAGTCTGAAGCATAGAGATCCAGAAGGGATTCGTTCAGTGGAAAATTAGGTGTCCATCAAGCTCCTTCTGGATTTCCCTAGTCTGGCTAATCAGCATTTAGGAACTATTAGGCTTGACAGCTTGACCCTTGTCAATCACAGTTGGTACAATGCAGTACTGAAAACAGAGCAGCCACTGAAGATGGCACTATTTCTAGCTAACCTATTTTGGCAGAATGTTTGTGTGCATCAACAGACTGAAATGTCAGAGAGCTGAAGATGACGTGGGTGAATGTGAAAAAGCAGAAAAGACCGCAGAGGAAAAGGAAGAAGCCAGAAGAAAAACTTAGCAAGAAACAAAATACAAGGAAGAGCTGAAGATGAAAAATATGTGTCAATGCAGTAAAGAATATTCGTGAAACAACATACAGGAAATTTTGAAGCATAAATGATTATAGTTCAGTCAGGTTGCTGCAAAGACACAATAAATATAAAAGGAAATTGATCACTCAGATTGTAAAGTTATTCATGCCACAATTATCCTTTAATGAATTCATACAGGAACTAGACCTGAATAACACTGAAGGACAGAATTAAGGCAATAGAAATCCCAGATCTGAAGAAATTTTTAGCCTAATATCACACAGTCACTTCACTGAAGCTGTACAGGTTTTATTTTTGATATTCTCTCAACCATTGTGCATTAAATGGTGAGCACTACAAGTCTATTTTGTTAATATACAGAGATCCTATAAACCTGAAATATCTATTCCTGTTTTGATAGTTACCTTAGCACCAAGTCTAACTAAAGTTCTACATAATATCTGTATTACAGACACTTTTCATGTTCAACAGATGTACTTATTACACAACATTAAAACTTATTTTAACTTTTGTTTTATATAAATCCTAGATTTAAAAAGTCATGTATTTTTGGTTTTGTTCATTTTCAGTTTTTTAATCAATAGTTAATTTTTTTTTCACCTTCTCTGATACAGATGTTTTCTTGTATGCTTAATTCCTATGCAACTTTATTTCATACAACAAAGCAGTAGATTCTCCATAGGCATTAACAACAAAAAACTTTTTAGGATGCAGATAAGGTACTGCAGATAAGGCTTTATTGTTTTTATTTCTTTTTCTAAAAGAGAACTAAAATAGGTATGTTCTCTCTCTAAACCAAAATACCATTATCACTGCAGTTATTTTAGGAGAGTGAAACATGTCACAACTACATATTTACAGACAGCAGATTAGCTCAGACTTCTTTATTTCCAGTACTCTTTCTGCACTTATGTTTTGTTTCTCTTTCTTCTTTACTGCATTATATTGGCATAACATGCAAAGAAAAGCATATTGCATATTTGTCTGTGAGTCTGTTGGTAGAGCTTGGCTAGCTCAACTATGCAAAGAAAAATATCCATTTAAAGATAATAGGCATAGACTCAGGTCCTTCTTTTTAGAGAAGATATTAGAAAGACAACTAAAGTCTTTGTCCAAATAATGTCATAACAATAGTAAACTGTGACCTCCTGTTACAATCTTATCTGGAATATG
This sequence comes from Phasianus colchicus, assembly GCF_987193195.1. Classification (NCBI taxonomy): domain Eukaryota; kingdom Metazoa; phylum Chordata; class Aves; order Galliformes; family Phasianidae; genus Phasianus; species Phasianus colchicus. The sequence continues at coordinate 61,197,026 of NC_143476.1, read as the reverse complement.
GCACAGTTATAAGAATTATGAAGAATTGAATCAGTTTTCTTAAGACATAATCTGGCATAGTCTGTTGTAGATACAGAACTACTTTTAACAACTTATTGACAATTAAAATATATTAAAAGTAGTGCACATAGCTAGATATACTATGTGAAAAAGAATTGTTTTTGTCAGTTTTGTTTCAAACAGAAGAAAAAATGCCAGTAATGCCCCTCAGTAGAAGCTAACATGAATTGTCTGACGGCCTTGGAGAACATGGACAGAATAGTATTTCCATTGGTGATCAGTGCCCATTCAACTCTACAACTCAAAAAAAAAAAAAAAAAAAAAAAAAAAAAAAAAAAAAAGCCCAAAAAGCTGGGGAAAGTTGTGTCTCTCTGAGATCATGCAGATATTATAAACTGAGAGTCAACATCTTGTTTGATATAAGCCATTCAATAATCCATTCAAATAACAGTGCAACCGTTGAGTTCAGAAAAGACTGCAATGTTTCTCAGGGGGATTCAAGAGAGGAAGGGCTGCAGACTCTCCCCTAGTTGGAGGTTTCGAGCAGAGCGCTGCCGTGCAAGCCACGAGGACCCCAAGCACGGCTGCTTCCAGCGGAGGCCGAAAGGCGCTCGCGGCACCGTGGTCCAGCAGGGCGCAACAGACTCCTTGGGAACCAACCCACGGCGATCACAGGTGCAGTAGCGCCACCTGGAGGACAGCGGTAGCAGCGTTGGTGAGGTCGCTGCGACCGCCTACTTCACTTCTCCCGTCGAAGTGGCCCCGGGGGCCGTGGGGCAGTGGCGGTCGGACGTTAGAAAACAGAGGGCTGTGATCTGTATTAAATCACACACACACACACAAAGACCTTCTTGGAGTGACTACTGTGATGTTCTCATTTTTCCTTTTTGTTTCAGTCACATTACATCATCTACATGGAAGGCAGCTGGAAATAGCATTTAAAGAATTGATCTGCTGATTAAAATTCCTCTTTTCTGTTTTCTGCATTCAGCTTTTATATAACCAGTGCATTTTGGCACTCAAATGTGTGAAATGGGAGAGAGATTTCTGTCTGAAAAATATGACTTTTCCTTTAGCTATATCTGAATACATACTGTTGGAGCAACATACTGAAACAGGGAAAAAAAAAAAGAAAAGAAAAAAAAGAAAAAAAAAAAAAAAGCACAGTTTGAGAGGTTCCTTTGTTCTTTTGAATCTTAAAGGAAAGCTTTTGATAGGAAAAAAAAATGGACCTTCTGTTGAGAATGTCAATTCACCTTAACAAAAGGACTGTGTTCCAGCTCTGGCTTATTTTAGTTCCCTAATAAAGTACTGCTGGCTGAATCAAATTTGGATCAGTTTTTGAATGTCTTTAACAAGGTTTCCACTATCATCTTCCCTGCAACACATCTCAGCAGGAACCTTGATGCGCAAAGCATGAGCCGTAGGAGGGAGATGGCTGGCAGAGCGTAGCTCCACAGACCTTCTATAAGACCACTTTATATTAAGTACTCATAATGTTGTTTGTGTAAACAAAGCATTACTCTCTTTTAGGATTCAGTGCAAGAAACTACTAATATGCAAGAATTAACAGGGCAAATAAACCCTTCTTTAGAACTAATGGCATTGCAAGTGGTATTGTTATATGTGTATTTCTGATAACACTCACGACTTCTTATCTCTTCAGTGTTAATATTTTCAGATGTGCAATTCACATTCTAACTCTAACCCTTTCCTCTCTGAAACCTAAATAGTAGGGAGAAAAAAAAAAAAAAAAAAGAATATTTGCATCTAAACATTGGCTATACTTCAGCTGAGTGAGAACATTACAAATTTGATCACATAGAGGACATTTAGTGGCTGTTATGTTTAAACACTACATGATATCTTCTGCCTGTATGACTATGGCCTCTTAATCTGTAACTCAATATGCAAAAAATATTAGTGAGTGAGAAAGTCTATGACTGAAAAAAAATGTCTTTCTTATTGTGATATGTTCAAATTCTAAAAATGAAATATACTCTTGTAGATATCTAAGAATTGTCCCAAGACATGGTCCTACATACATGATTGCTAATGACTTGATGTGATCAATGTGTGTTGAGTAATCTGTAATTCAATCTTTTTTTCCTGCAGCAAGACCAAAATAAGTATGCAAGCATATAAATAAATATAATAGTTTTGGTTGTTTTTTTGTTTTTTGTTTTTTTTAATCTTCTGGAAAGTTTGGAGATGAAAACTGAAAAGTTTCCTGTGGATTCGGTGTAACATGAAGCAGTGTAAGCTTAGATGAATTTGAAAAATTACCTTAGTTTCTTCATCGGGGAACTGATAATGTGACATTAGGCATTTAGGTGAAACCAAATTGGAAAACCACAAGAAGATTTTCATTCTAAATAATTTCTGCTGATGGCACATTCTTTAAGTACTGCTTTTATTATCACATTCCTTCTCTTTATCTTGTCTGAGCCTAGCTTTCCACTTGGACTATCTAACTGATGCTATACAAATAGCAAGTCATAGCAAAATAAGTGGATATTGGACATTCTGTGTACGCACATCTATTTTAAAAAATCCCACTCAATTGAATGTCCTTCGAACAACAACAAAAAAAGTTTCAAAGATTGACTTATGCATCTTCTCGTTACTACCGTGCTCCTCATTAGCAGTATTTAACATTCTCTGTTAATCTATATGGTATGAAGAAAAAAGAATATGTTTGCTTTGAAATAAACAGACATAATATTAAATAATTCATATGAACAAAGTAAAGAGTGCTATTCTGAGTCTGATTTAGCTTTTTATGATTCTTTTTTGGAAACTCATTTTTAGATTCTATGTAGGTCTGGTTTTCAGTTTCTTATTAGAACTCTTGCAAAAGAGTTATGCCTTAGCACAGTGGCTTTCAGGTTCTCAGCATTTTCCTTTTCTGTCAGAAATTTTGTAACAAATGTTTATATTATATATTTTGTATTATATATTATATATTTAAGTAAGACAAACTTTGTAATAAATATAGCAGATTTTATTTTCAGATAAGGTAGAAAAATTATCTGTAACTCTGAAATAGTTCTAGATCATTCGGCTAATGTTTTAATTATTGCTTGAGTGACTAAATCAGTCATTTTTTCTTTAGTTTTCTCTGCAAATTATTTAGCCAGATTCTAGTGTGAAAAACCTAATAATCATAGGCAAAATGTGCAGAAGTACAAAGGATTTTGCATGTGTGTGTGTGTGTGTGTTGAATAAGAAAGATAATACAGCCTACAAAATATAATACATCATTGTAAAAGCTGAAATTGTTAGTACAGTAAACAACACTGCAGCTTTCTCCCATATGGATTACCTAATAATATGTCTTGTTATTTTGGAAGCAAACGGGTTGTTTTCTCTTCATACTGCTTAGATTGGCAGTGAATGTATGAATAGTACTGCTATGGAGCTCGACAGGAAGGAGAGAAAAAGAGATATCATTACAGAATACTTAACATCCACTTATTATATTTAGCCCAGTGGGAACACAGGTTTTTAAATCACTGTACTGTTTTTCAAATAGTTTTCAAATACTGAGAAAATAGATTTCTTTTCCCAGATCTTCCATGAATCTCAAAATTTATTATTGGATTCAAACTCACAAAAGATCACAGGACTACCACTGAAGGTATCCGAGTACTTGAATGAAAAATATATTTTGCAAAGATAAAATACTCAACAAATTTTGGTTTATGCTGAGCACTCTCAAGGAATTGTGCCTTGCATTTCTGTGAGCTACTGACAAACAAATGCATCATTTTCTACCAAACAATATGGCTATTCTTGTCGCTCCAGATTATGTTCATCTTCTCCAGTATGGGAGATGGAGAGAATGGAAAAGAATGGGAAATTTCTGTATAGGATGAAATTCCCTCATGGGGCTGAAAATACTCAGGTCTTGAGACTTTAACAGCCTCCGATAACCAGGGAACAGATATACTGCAGAGTCCACATATACACCTAATGATTGAAACTACAGTGTGCTGTTAAAAACTTAATGCCTTTAACAATGAAGTCTAGATATGCCCAGAACTATGTCTCCTGTGACTAGTTAGTAGAGACAGTGGAGAGTAAATATAGTAGGAAAACAGAACCCTCATTCTACCAGCATTCATTCTTCTGCTGGTTTCTGAGAAAACAGAATCAGGCATATTTGTACAGTACCCAATATTAGTTATTTGTCATACAAAGCTACTAATATTGCATGCTGTAGTTGTAGAATTATCTCCATGTCATTTACTACATCTTTTCCCATTGGACTTACCATTTAAATTTTGTTTCTGTCACTACTTCTTATGCAGTCATCCCAAGTGTGCCACCAATTTTGCATTATTCCTTGTATGTTCAGTTTTCTATTTTGCAAAGGATACTCTCAGTCTTCTGTTTTGTTCAGACTATTGTTCAGACTCCATTCATTATCAATATTTGAAATTTCTTTCTTTATTTCATCTGGGGTTTTTTTGTTTATTTTTTTATTTGCCACTTTTGGTTTGGTAGGAGTAAGGAAGATGATAATTCCCAGCTTGTGATTACAGCTGTTCATATGGGTGTGTACTGAAAATTATTCATTCTTGAACATGAAAATTTCTGCATCCAGTATGAACTAGAGGGATGTAGGCTCTGTGCGATTGGTAAACAGATAGAGAAACACAGCAGTTGAAATATACCTTCCCTTTGGCACATACACGCATTTTTCAGTCACCCAGATCTCACTGAAGATGTGTGAAAATAGAAGAAACACAGATGTAGTTTTAAACTCTGTCTACACCACACTGCATAATGGGTTGAAAACAGGAACATATCTTTACCTTTACAGAACACCATGCTGTACACACACTTACCTTGAAAATTATCGCTTATATTTTCCTGGTATATATTTATTGCAGGCGTACATTTGCAAAATCCTTCTCTGCAAACCAAGGACAATTAATATTTTAACTTACTGTCTCCATTATTCATAATTTTATTTTTTAATATTCATGTGTTTCCATTTACTTTTTGTGTATGATTTAAAAAAAAAAAAAAAAAAAAAAAGTTTTACAAATGAATAAAAATTCACTTCCACTAATAAAATCCTAAATGGCTGTATTTGCATAAACTAAGAAAAGAGAGAGAAAGGGAGAAATGCCACTTACAATAACAATTTTCTGGGTTAAGCTAATATCATTTAACATTCCAGAAACTTAGTTGCAGACTGGCTGATTTGTAAAAATGCAATATAAAAGAAGGAAGAGGGAGAAAGAAACCCTTGGCTCAGTAAAAATCCTGCACTGTGGGTTTTGACAGAGTTTAAAAATAAAACTGAAACAAGGTAAATCTGGATTTGAACGTCCTACTTTTTTTTTCAGTTTAATTTGCACAGTGACCCTTTAAACTCTGTTCCCAGCAACATAGCCCTAGGCAAAGCCATAAGGCATAACCATCCACTGCAGTGTGACTTCATCATAGGTTCTTACCTCCCTTCCCAGCCAGTCCTGAAATATCTAGTCATTTTTCATGCCCCACTTATGCTTTCATATATCAAAATATAATGAAAAGTTGCTGGTACTGCTAACTCCTTATAGATGATGAAATCCTTTGAAGAGGAAAGCATAAAGAAATTTTGTTGTCTACTCAATTAAAATTCAGGGAGGAAAAAAATTAAATAGGGTGTTGTTTGGTTTTTTTTTTAATTTTTCAGATTGAAACAATCCCTTGAGCTATTTATAACTCACTGCTGAAGCGTGATACTACTGTAGAAATAAAATGGGGGAACATTTTCAATCGGAATATGGATCTGGGTACATCTATATCTTAAATCTCAAACTTTTAATAGTCAAGCAGGTTGCTTAGCCACTAAACACATTATTTTTAATCTGATTAGCAAAAGAAAGAAAATAATATGATCCATAAAGCCATTGTAATTGGTATTATTATTTCTTTGCTTATATAAGTTTGTACCTTACTGAATTGTTGTAAAAATAGGGGTTTTAATTTTTATCAGGTATATTATATTTTCAAGTGAATCATGGAATTAGGAGAATAATCAGTGCTGACCTAAATACTATGTCATATTTGAAGTATAGATTTATAGATTTCTAAAGCCAGAACTGTTATCACTTCTGTTTCCAAATAGTTTAATACATGCTAAGCAAAATAATGAACATCTATTCCCAGGATCCACATTAAGCTGCTGCAGTTAAATAGAAAATCTGTGCTCTTGACTGCTTGTACTCAGCAAGGCCTACTTAAAAATTCCACAGTCACAAGTTCAGAGTTTTTTGGGGAATTGTGATGACAACCAACAAAGTTCTGCAGACATTTCTCTGATTGTATCAACCTAAAGCAAAATAATGTTGCGATCAAAAGTCTGCTGTGGGAAAAAACAAAAACAAACAAACAAACAAACAACAAAAAAAAACAGTCATGGGACAAAATAGAACATCTACTTAACACTAATTAAAACTGTATAATCAACAATTTTACTGTGATTTTTAAAGGATCTATACCCACTTGCTTATCTTTATTGCTTGTTGTCTCCTAATTTAGAATCAGTTCTTCCGAGTCCTTAGAGATATTATCATTCTATTAAAGTCAAGCCTGGATTCTCATTGGAGAGCGTGTTCCTTCAGATAGAAAAAGTTGGTTATTATTTTCAGTGTAGCAAGCATTCAAGCTTGTCAGTAGGGGTTATCAGAAAAATCCCCCCAAAATCTCATTATCTTCCTTTCAGAGAAAGCTGAATCTCACAATTCTACTCTGCAAGGTTTGTTTGAAAAGAGAGCTTCAGTCTGAGAACACCAGAAGCTACTGCTTACAGCACTTTTTATAAACCTTCTAAATAAGCTTTAAGAGAGTTTTAACTGACATCAGTTACTATTTAATTTAAAGTAAATAATAATAAAAAAACAGCAACTTCCCATTGATTGCCCTTTATTTTCATTTTCCTTTTGAGAATTCCTTTCTGCCATTACACTCTTGAAGATGATTCATTACAAGAACTGCTATTTAACCTCACTGAAGAGAGAACTAGTGCTTTCTTTTCATTATTTATACTTCCATGTCATTACATTTCAAACTCCTTTATTTTAATTGCAAGACATTCATTACTTCAGTGATTACACCCAGGGTGATTTTTAACTTCTTGATGGATTTTTCTGGAATTAGCTCAATGAAATTCAGGTATTTTTCAGACATAATAAATAAGTGCCTTTAAATATTAAATGCTATAACCAAGATTATGCAGTGCTTAAAATGCTTCAGCAGACCATATTGGTTGTTAATAAATATCAGGGCATTCCTTGGACTTTTGACTTCTTTTTATTATGAATAAGGGGTAGATAAAGTCCTGATTTCAACTGGGACAGGGATGGTTTTCTTCCTAGGCATGAAGATAAGTTTTTGTCTTTATAGGAAAACAATGTTGATAATGCACTGATGTTTTAGTTACTGAAAAGTGTTCTACAGAGCCAAGGACATTTCAGTTTTCAGCTTCTCATGCTGTCCTACTGGCAAGAGGCTGAGAGAGCCAAGGAGATAGTAGGGGACAGAACCAGGATAGCTGACCTACACTGGAAAGGCAATATTCCATACCATGTGACACCATGAGGAAAAACAATAAAACTGTGGGGAGCTGTTGGGGCAGCTGCTAATCATATACAACAGTCAGTGGGTGGTAAGCAATTGCACTGTTCATCATTAACTTTGTAAATATAAATATCTATAGTTATCACTATTGTTATTTCTCTCTTTCTTTTGTGTCTTATTAAATAGCTTTAATCCCAACCTATAAGTTCTAATTTTCTTTTTTTTCCTAATTCTCTGCCCAATCCCGCTCAGAGTTGGGGGGTGAGGAAAAGTCTATCCATTTAGCTCCTTCTCAGGTTCAACCACAACACAGGACAACTTAAGAGTTAAGCTGTATATCTAAGCACATTTTTCAAATGCTACTTCAACACTGGCAGCTTGAGGCCATGACTCTCTGGAGCTTCTTCCACTGCTTTATCATTTTCTCAGCATAGAAATTTTCCTAAGAGATTTCAGCTATAGTTTGAGATAGTGTAACTACCATTTGAAATGTCCACGTCCACTCAAGATCACTGGCCCGGCTCACAGAAAATGTTACTGCTGTTGTTGCTGTGGAAGGGATATTACTTTAGCTCTTTAGAGTGCAGACCAGGTCTACACTGCACATTTTCAGGATATAGTACAAAACACTTCAAAACACCTGCTATTTAGCCACTGAACTTACGTGTAAACAAAGTAAAAACACAAGGCCAACAGATGCATGAGCACACAGTACTAAGCATTTTCCAGAAGGAAATACTAGCTTTGACTGAAGTTTCCTCTTGAAAATTGTTGAAAAACAAAAACAAACAAAAAAAACCCATAATATAATCATCCAGTGTCACCTAGTTGTAATTACCAGTGTCTTTTACAGCACCCTCACTTCTGCAGTCTTCCTCTCACCCAACTTACACTCTCAGATACATGGACTAATAAATAAATAAAAACACTCAAACCAGGTAGGATATTCCAAATTAAGCAATTTTGAAAAAGTAAGGCGAGCAGAGAAATAACAGAACATATTTCCCCCAATACCTAGGATCTATCCTCAAAGAAGAGACAGGTATTAACTGTAAGTGTATCTTCCCTACAGGGAACAGAACATCCAGTATACCAGGCAGACCCTTTTCTTAGAGAAGTCTGATGTCTCCCTAGGGCTCAGGTGAAGGATGTCACTAGGAAATTCCGTAGCTTGTTATGGCCAACAGACTATTAAGGATTACTCTTTTTCTATTCAGAGAGTGGTAATGCAGCTACATGCAGTTCAGTAGCCATCAAAAGGAACTTCAGAGCCTTGGAACATCAGCTGAAGGAATTGAGGCTAGAGAAATCTCATCTCTGCTTTCTGCACTGGGTAAGGACACTGAAAGAAATGGAAGATTCTTATCTATAAGCACCTGGCTTCAGGACTGGTGCCATCACCAAAACTTTGGGTAGTTTTTTTTACAAAAATAAAAATACAAAAAAAAAAAAAAAAGAAATCTGGCCTACATGGCACTGGGCTTGCAGGCAGCAGATAAGTTCACCTTTCTCAAAGGTAGAATAGGGTCGTTGGGGGAAAGCTATCAGGGCTCATTGTCAGGACTTTAAAATAGGTCCAGAGAACGAAGACAGTTATAGTGGTCCTGCTCCTGATAAGTTGTGGAGTGGCACAGCACTAGATTAGATTAGAGGGGCAAGGTGGTAGTGAGGACCATCAATCTGCTGTCCTGAGATGTGCTGACAATATTGCAGCACACTTAAAATCTTAGTATGACAAGCTAAGGATCACTGAGACAATAGGTGAAGGCAACTGAAAAATTTAAGGAAAATACTTCAAAGAAATGGAGAAGTTATCCTCCAAGAAGATGACAGGGCTGGCTTCCCAACTGAATTGCTTGCACGTTAAGCATGCATATTGAGAAACAAACAGAAGGAGTTGGAAGTCACTATGTTACTAGAAAACCATGATATAGTTGCCATCACTGAAACCTGGTGGATGATTACCGCCCCTAGAATGTGGCTATCAACAAGCTTCAAGCAATCCAGAAGAGACAGGAAAGGAAGGAGGGGAGGAGACATTGCCCTCTACATCAAAGAAGGAATAGAATGTGAAGTTTGTCCTTGATGAGCGGCCATGAGCAAGTCAAAAGTCTATGGATGAGGGTTAGAAACAGAGGCAAGAAAGGGAGCCTTGTGGTTGGTGCTGACTACAGGCCACAAGCCACAGGAGATGTTGTTGTCATAAGGTTTTGTGCCCCTGGAGGACTTCGACCATACTGTCATCTACTGGAAAAAGTAGCATGGCAAGCTGTGGGCAATCCAGGAGTATCCTGGAATGCATAGAGAATAACTTCTTGAGCCCTCAAGTAATAGACAGCCCTCCCAGGGAGAAATCTGTAACACTCATCAATACAAGTGAACTGCATGATGACATCAGGATTGGAGGCTGCCTGAGCAGTAGTGAACATGCAGTGGTGGAGTTCATACTTTTGAGGAATACAGGACAAAATGTAAAATCAGCGTACTAAATTTTAAGAAAGCCAAGTTCCAGATCTTCAGGGAGTTAGTCAATAAAACACCTTGTGAATCTGTACTCAAAAACAAGGAGCAGAGCAGAGCTGACACATCTTTATGGAAATTCTCCTTAGGGCACAAGAACTCTCCATCACCAGGTGGAAGAAGTCAGGAAAGAAAGGCAAGAAATCAGCATGGCTGAACCAGGACCTGCTGATCAAATTGGAGGGCAATAGGAAATGCACAGCCAAGGGAAGCAGGGACCAGTAACCTTGAAAGAGTAGAGAGATGCTGCTATACTCTTTAGGAATGGGGTCAGGAAAACCAAGGTCCTATTGGAACTGGATTTGACAAGGGGTGCAAAGAACAAGAAAGGTATCTGCAGGCATGCAAACCACAAAATGAAAGTCCAAGTGGGCTTCCCCCACCTAGTGAGTAATACAGGCAGGCTGGTAACAATAGACAAGGAAAAGACTGAGATACTCAACATAATTTTTTCTTCAGTCTTCACTGATGACCATTCTTCACATACCCCTCATGTGGATGGGTCAGAAGGTGAGGACAGGGGAAGCAATGTCCCTCCCTCTGTAGGAAAAGATCAGAATTGTGATCAGCTGAGGAACCCGAATATCTCTAAATCCCAATGAGAAGCATTTCAAAATTCTGAAGGGAAATTGCTAATGTTTGAAAAGTCATGGTGGTCAGGTGAAGTCCCTGGTGACTGAAGAAAAGGCAATGTTATATCCATTTTTAAGAAGGATGGAAGGGATAACCCATCAAAATACCAACATATCAGCCTTACCTCAGTGCCAGGGAGGATCACAGAACGGATCCTCCTGGAGGATATGTTAAGGCACTTAGCAAGTTCTGGCCAATCTATTAGCCTTCTATGATGGCATAACTGCATCAACAAACAGGGGAAGAGCCACTGATATCATCTCTCTGGACTTCAGTAAGGCCTTTGCCATGGTCCTCCGCAACATCCTCCTCTCCAAACTGGAAAGATGAATTTGATGGGTTGACTTGTCAATAGATGAGGAACTGCTTACGAGATTGTTCCCAGAGAGTGGTGATCAGTAGCTCAATTTCCAGATGTAGATCAGTGATGTGCGGTGTCCCTTGGGAATCAGTGTTGGGACTGGTGCTTTTTATATGTTCATCAATAACATCAACAGTAGGATCAAGTGTTTGCAGATGACACCAAGCTGTGGAATGCAGCAAACATGTTCAAGGGACAGCATGACATCTGGAGAGATCTACACAGGTTTGAGTAATAGGCCCAGGAGAACCTCATGAGAACCAGTAAAACTAAGTGCAAGATCTTGCACATGGGTCACAGCAACCCTGACTATCAGTGCAAGATAGGGGATTAAAGGATTGAGAACAGTTCTGCAAAAGGATTTGGGAGTACTTGTGGATGGTGAACTGGAGACCAGGCAGTAATGTGCCCTCACAGTCCAGAAAGCAAACTGTATCCCAGACTGCTCCAAAAGAAGCATGGCCAGCAGGCAAAGGAAGGTGATCTACTCTGTGCTATCAGATCTCACCTGGAGTACTGTATCCTCAGTACAAGAGAAATGTGAACCTGGTGGAATGCATCCAAGGAAGAGCAAGAAAAATGATCCGAGGAAAGGAACTGCTTCCATTCGAGAACAGGTTGAGAGAGCTGGAGCTGCAGGAGAAGAGAAGGCTCCAGGGAGACCTGAAATAGCCTTTCAGCATGTAAAGGGCATAAAAGAAAGAAGACAACAAGACACACCAGAGTCCATTGTGATAGGATGAGGGAAAATGGTTTCAAACTAAAAGAGGGAAGATTTAGATAGGATATCAGTAAAAAGTTTATTATGATAAAGTTAGTGAAGCAAATTGTCCAGAGAGCTGGTAGATGCCTTGTCCTTGGAGATGTTCAAGGTCCCTGGAGACATTCAAGGTCAGTCTGGATGAGGAAGACTAATCTGATTTAGATGTTCATTGCAGGAGAGTTGAATGAGATAACATTTCATGGTCCCTTCCAACTCAATTTGTGATCCTATTCTCTCCCTAATAGAGTCCCAATACACTATGTACCATCCATTATTTACTTTCTTTTTCCTTCTGAGCTCCATGTCCTCAAGACACAGCACAGCACTGTCTTAATATTGTCACTCCAATGCTTATGGCAGTTGTTTCTATCTTCCCTAGCTTCCTCAGAAGACAGTAGCAAATAACTTCACATTTTTCTACTGAGAACAGCTAGTTTTGATGCTTATCAGAACATTTGATTTTTCAATTAATTTGCACTAACTTCTAACAGTTACATGAATATGAAGCTTCCCAGAATCTGGGTATTGCTACTTACTTCAGAATACTGAAGTTGTGTGTGTAAAACTTCACAGTAATTCTATATGCAGTCACAGACACATGATATTGCAGAGGTTGGAAGGGACCTCAAAAGATCAAGTCCAACCCCATATCTAAAGCAAGTACCCTACAATAGATCACACAAGTACTTGCCCAGAAGGGCTTTGAATATCTCTGTGTAAGGAGACTGCACAGCCTCTCTAGGCAACCTGTTCCAATGCTCTGTCAGTGCTCCTATGTTCAAGTTTTAGTCCATTGCTCCTTGTTCTATTACTATGCACCACTGAGGAGAGCCTGGCCTCATCCATTTACCTCCCACTTCCTTTAGCTATTTGTTGTCAGATTCCCCGTCAGTCTGCTTTTCCCCAGGCTGAAGAGGTCCAGGTTACTCAGCCTTTCCTCATACAGGTGATTCTTCAGGCCTCTTATCATCTTTGTGGCCCTCTGCTGGACTCCTTCTAGGAGATCTCTGTCTTTTTTGAACTGGGGAATCTAAAACTGGACTAAGTGTTCTAGATATGTCGAGTTTATTCTTCCATAGCACTCGAAAAGATAATAATGTACTGATGAACCTTTGGTAATTCACTTAATTCACTTCTATTTTTCATCTATTTTTCACAACATCATTTGATATTTTCAGCAATTCCCCTCATCAGAAGAAAAATAATTTCTTTCCATATCCTGTTTAATATGCTTATTGAATAATTTTGTGATTAACTATAAACACTATACAATAAAACAGGCTGTAATATCTGTCTGTATATAAGATTCTAGCTTATTCTTAGCATATCAGAAAGAGGCTACATACAGACTGCTACTAAAACAAAAGTGATCCGAAACTAAATTACTAAATTTATTTCTCCCACCCTCCTCCATCTTGACATTTATGCTGTGTGGAATGCTGTCACCTTTTAGAGTGTCTGTTAACACTGTTAAACAGTTCTTGTAGATCAGGTATGGTTACAAGGGAGAAAAGAAGGAGATCATGTACTTTAGATAAATTTTATGAGTCAGATTCACTTATAAGACTTACAGAAATTTAGCTTAATTTGATTCCCAATTACTATGTGCAGCAAAATACTATATACACTTGTTTTCATCTTAACATCTAAAAAATGGTAAGTATATAAACTATAAAGTCTCTGAAGAGAATGTATTAAACTGTTTAACCTACTCACTTTTGAACTATTGAGTGATATTTTGTCAGTGTGAGTAATATAATGCCACATTTTATCTCATTTTAAATTAAAACCAGATTTTTAATTAATTTTAATACTCAAGCAGTATTTTTCTCCTCTTCTTGAAAACACCAAATATGGGAAGAGTTGACAATACTAAAGACGCTTTCTTTCCAGATTTATCCCAATGACTAAGAGTGAATGTTAACTACTGCTTAGCTTTATTTCCAAACTGTTAAGCTGTGGCTGATTTTAGATAACATAGTTGCAGAATTAAAACATTGAATAATCAAGTTGGTTTTACACATTTCAATTAGTCGTAATAATGACAACAACAAGTAGAAAATTAAAACAAAGATTTCAGTAGGGTATTTATTAATAGAATCTTGGTCTGTCTTCAGCTTGTGAAATCTGAAAACAACATTTCTTTATTATTTAATTCTCTTCTTAATATATTTTTCTTGACTTGTGCTCTTTGTCATCAGTCTTACTTTCTCCATTCCATCTCTGATGGTTCTGCATCAAAGTTCAACTAAAAAAAATATCCTCCAGATATTCCATGAATCTGAGAATCTGAAACATTACTAATAGTTTTAGTTATAAAATTGTACTGCATCTTCACTCTTCTAGAGGTGCAAGAAGAAGCCAGTATACTTACAATGGTTTGTGCTTCTTTAAGATGCTTCTGAGAAAGAAAAAAAGAGATGCTTCCTAGAGAAAAAAAATTAACCTGACATTAATTATTTGCTTGAGAGTTCACACCACACATTCCTCCTTTTGTGAAGCCAGATGTGCTGCACATACCCCAAACATCTGCTACCCCTTGTGAAAAAGTCATCTGGGTACAGTTTGTATCTGGCAAAATGCAAATTTGTATAACTATCTTTTCTCTGTCTATTTGCTGCCATGGTTTCATGGTCAATTGAGATTTTGCAGATGATTTGATGATTTTAGAAAAAGCTGGATTTGACACTAAGTAAAAAATGTTTATTTCATCATTACTCCTGTAACTCTGGCATTTGCTGGATTTTTATAGGGCCAATAAACAAACTGGTCCTATAAAATATGGTAAATAAACCCATCATATGTTTATGCCTTTCATTAACTCTTAATTTTGTCTGTATGTGTCATAATTTCATCTGAGACAATTAATTTTCTTCATAGTGTCTCATATGACAATATGTTCTGTCTTTAGGAGAAAAACAAAGTTGATAAAAACTGATGTTCTGGTTGTTTCTGAGCAGTGTGGTACATAGCCAAGGACACTGCAGTTTTTCAGTTTCTTGTACTGTCTTGCCAGCAAGGGGGCTGATGGGACAGAACAGCTTACTTAAACTGACCAAAGGGATATTCCATACCATACAATGTCATGCAGAAATATAAACTCTGTGGAGTTGGCAAGGCAAGGGTTGCTCACTGCTAAGGGACTTGCTTGGCATTGGTCATCATTACCACCATCAGGTGGTAAGCAATTGCACTGTGTATCACTTTTTTGTAAATATAGATACACACTCACACACACATATATATAAATCTATATACATATACATTGTTTTCATTACTTTTTTTTTTTTTTTTTTTTTTTTTTTCTGTTTTGGTAAATAGTTTTTTTCTGTCAACACATGAATTCTACTTTGGCTTTTTGGTCTGATTTTTTCCCCCATGTCACTCAGAGGGGAGGAGTGAGAGAACATCTTACAGTTTAACTCATAACAAAGGCCAACTTATTTTTTCAGTAGTTTTGTGTGTATTTCAACACTTCCAATTTCTCTTTATTTTCATGTTGCTTTGTTCATTGTATATCATCGGTTATCATGTATTTTTAGTCAAGTTTGAAAAAATAAATCCATTTCCCTCTCCATTAAAAAAAAAAAAAAAAAAAAAAACTTCAGGCTTTTATGATGCAGAATTGCACAGTTGCACAGTCATTAATTGAAAATGTACAAATTAAAATTTTGATAATCACAGAATCACAGAATTGTAGGGGGCTGGAAAGGACCTACAGAGATCATCTAGTCCAACCTTCCCTGCAAAGCAGACCTCCTACAGGAAGCTTCACAGTTAGGCATCCAGGCGGGTCTTCAATATCTCCAGAGAAGGAGAATCTATAACCTTCCTGGGCAGCCTCTTTCAGTGCTCTGTCACCCTCACTGTGAAGAAGTTCCTTAGCATATTGGTGCAGAACTTCCTACGCTCTACATTTCCCCTTGTCCTGTCCCCAGAGACCACTTAAAAGAGGTTCGCCATGTCCCTTTGACTCCTACACTTAAGATGCTTATAAACATTAATAAGATTGCCTCTCAGTCTTCTTTTCTCAAGTCTGAACAGACCTAGTTGGCTCAATCTTTCCTCACAGGGGAGGTGCTTCAGGCCCTTTACCATCTTTGTAGCCCTCTGCTGGATTCTCTCCAGGAGAATCTTGTCTTTTTTTGTTGCTGTTTTTGTTTTTTTTTGTTTGTTTGTTTGTTTTAGCAATCTCTAAGTCCACAGTAAGAAAACATAACACAGTATCATGTCATTTAAGAAAAAGTGCATCCATGTTTGGTACTACTATGTGAGTATGCATTTAATGTTTTGTTTTGTTTTGTTTTGTATCTTATTCATCCTCAGGTGAGAGGAAGAAAAATCAATATAATCCACGTATGGAGGAGTTACATCACATTAGGAAAAAAAGTTATTATTTCCTCCCTTGTGATAGGTTGCTATATATGAGTGCAGAAATAAAATAATAATAATAATTTTGTACAAGAAAAAAAAAATCAGGCATATTCTGTAGAGATTTTTTAGTGTGTGAATATGACTGAGCAGAGATTCCTTTCTATATTCAGTTAGCATAGAAGAGTTCCTTAACAGTGATGACCATGGTCTGAAGACGGAAATGTTTTACACTTCTCAGGCTACTCAAGATTTTCGTGAGTAATTTAATTCGTGAGAAAATTAATAGGGATGCAATTGTGAAGATATAGATTAAAGGGTTTCTCAAAGATCACAGATTTTTTTGTGGTTTCTGATGGGCTTTTTTTGTTTGTTTGTTTGTTGATAAAATCATTAAGGTTGAAAAGATCACAAGGATCATCAAGTCTAAACATTAATCCTCACATTAAGCCTGTGACCACTGTAGACCATGTCACTGAGTGCCATATCTACAAGTTTCTTGAAAAACTCCAGGGATGGTGACTCAACCATTTCCCTGGAAAGCCTGTTCCAATACCTCATCATTCTTTCAGAGAAGAAATTTTTCCTGAAATCCAACCTGAAACTCCCCTGGCACAAGTTAAGTCCATTACCTTTTATCCTTTCACTACTTAGATGGGAGAAGAGAATGATCCCCACCTCACCACAAGCTCCTTTCAAGAGTTATAGAGAGTGATAAGATATCCCTTGACCCTCCTCTTCTAAACAATCACAGCTCTTTCATCTACATCTCATAAGGCTTGTGCTCCAGACCCCTCACCAGTTTCATTACCCTTCTCTGACCACACTTCAGGACCTCAGTGTCTTTCTTGTAGTGAGGGGCACAAAGCTGAGCACAGTACTCAAGTTGTAGCCTAACCAGGGCTGAATACAGAGAGACGATCCAGCAGAATTACATTATTAATATTACATTATTAGTATTTTCTGCATTTTTAAATCTCAGAATACATTGGCAGAAATAACACTTCTAAAATCCTAGGGGGGAAAAAAAAGTTGTTACCAGATATAGAATCATAGAATCACTGAGGTTGGAAAAGACCTACAGGATCACCCAGTCCAACCATCACCAATAGTTCTCACTAAACCATGTCCCTCGGTGTTCAAATGTTCCTTGAACACCTCCCTGGGCAACCCATTCCAGTGCCTGACCACTCTTTCAGAGAAGTAGTATATCCTAACGTCGAGCCTGAATCTCCCCTGGAGCAGCTTGAAGCCATTTCCTTTAGTCCTATCACTAGTTACATGAGAGAAGAGGCTGACGTCCAGCTCACTACAACCTCCCTTCAGGTTGTTATAGAGAGCAATAAGGTCTCCCCCCGAGCCTCCTCTTCTCCAGACTGAACAATCCCAGCTCCCTCAGCCACTCCTCATAAGGCCTGTGCTCCAGACCCCTCACCAGCTTTGTTGCCCTTCTCTGGACACATTCCAGGACCTCAGTGTCTTTTTTGTAGTGAGGGGCCCAAAACTGAGCACTTGAGGTGCAGCCTCACCAGATCCGAGTACAGGGGAAAAATCACTTCTCAGTTAGGCCTTCAACACTGTTTCTGATGCAAGCCAGGATGCCATTGGCCTTCTTGGCCGCCTGGGCACACTGCTGGCTCATGTTCAGCTGAGCATCAGTCAATACCCCCAGGTTCTTTTCCTCTAGGCAGTCTTCCAGCTACTCTGCCCCAAGCCTGTAGTGTTCCCTATGGTTGTTATGGCCAAAGTGCAGGATCCAGCATTTGGTCTTACTGAACCTCATCCCATGGGCTTCAACCCAGTGTCCAGCCTGTCCAGGTCCCTCTGTAGGGCCACACTATCCCCAGGCAGATTAACACTTCCAGCTAACTTGGTGTCATCTGCAGACTTACTGAGGGTGCACTCAGTGCCCTCATCCAGGCCATCAATAAAGATATTGAACAGGACAGGACCCAGCATCAACCCCTGGGGAACACTTCTCGTGACTGGTCACCAGCTGGATTTAACTCCATTCATCACCACTCTCTGGGCCCAGACTCCAGCCACTTCCTTACCAGCCAAGAATGTACCTGTCCAAGTCACAGGCTGCCAGCTTCTGTGGAGGATACAGTGGGAGACAATGTCAAAGGCTTGGCTGAAGTCTAGGTAGACTACATGAACAGCCTTCCGCTCGTTACCAGACAGGTCACTAGATCACAGAAGGAGATCAGGTTGGTCAAGCAGGACCTGCCCTTCGTGAACCCATGCTGGCTAGGCCTGCTCCCCTGGTTGTCCTGCACATGCATGTGGTCTCCCTCAAGACAATCTGCTCCATTGGCTTATTTTGCGGCTCAGATGGACAGCCTGCTCCTGCGCTTTAAGACTTCCTTACTGAAGAGTAACCAGCCATCTTGGACCCCTTTACTCTCTAAGACTGAAACCCAGGGGAGTCCCCTGCTAGTCTTCTGAACAATTCAAAGTCCACCCTCCAAAAGTCCAAGGTAACAGTTTTGCTGTTCACTCTCCTGGCTCCACCAAGAGTGTCCATTTCATGGTAACTCTGTCCAAGACAGCCCCCAACCTCTACATCTCCCACTAGACCTTCTCTGTTTGTGAGCAGCAGGTCTAGCAGGGCAGCTTCTCTCATAGGCTTTCTCACCAGCTGCATCAGGAAGTTATCCTCCATATACTCCAGAAACCTCCTAGCCTGCTTCTTCTTTAGTATGTTGTATTCTCAGCATATTTCAGGGAAGTTGAAGTCCCCCATGAGGACAAGGGTTGGTGATTGCACCGCTTCTGCCAGCTGCTCGTAGAACACCTCATCTGTCTCTTCATCCTGGATCAGTGGTCTATAAAGACGCCCACCAGGATGTCTGCCTTGTCAGCCCTTCCACTAATCTTTACCCATAGGGATTCAACCTTATCATCCCCAGCTACAAGCTCAGTAATATTAAAGCACTCTCTAACATAGAGAGCCATGCCACCACCCCTCCTTCCTTGCCTAATCTTCCTGAAGAGTTTGTAACCATCTACTGCAGCACTTCAGTCATGGGAGCAGTCCCACCATGTTTCCATAATGGCAACTAGGTCATAGCTTGCCTGCTGCACAATGGCTTCCAATTCTTCATGTTTGTTGCCCATGCTGTGTGCACTGGTGTAGATGCACTTCAACTGAACCCCTTGCCTCAATCCTAATCCCATTACTGCACCCCCTGGCTCATTTCTAGTGGGCCTGGTTTTATCCCCTTCCCCCTTCATATCTAGTTGAAAGCCCTCTCTACAAGTCCTGCCAGTTCCTGAGCAAGGATCTGTTTCCCCCTTTGAGACAGGTGATACCCACCAGCAGATCTCAGGCCAGATGCTGAGTAGACCACCACATGATCAAAGAACCCCAAATTCTTGCATTTGCACCTGCCTCTCAGCCATGTGTTTAAAAATGGGTTTTCATGGGCCTCTCAGTGTTTTTCCCTCCCACTGTAGGAATAAAGGAAAATACTACTTGATGCCTGCTCCATCATCTAACCTCCCCAATCCCTAAAATCATTTTTATAGTCCTCAGGCTTCTGTGAATGACCTCATCACTGCCAGCCTGAACTATCAATAAAGGATAATAATCAGAGGGGTGGATCAGAATGGGAAGTTTTCTAGAGATATCCCTGACCCAAGCCCCAGGGAGGCAGCACATCTCCCTGCAGGTAGGGTCAGGCCAATATATTGGTCCCTCAGTTCCTCTCAGAAGAGAGTTATCTATGACTATCACCCTCCTTTCTTTTCTGGAGGAGGGAGTCTTCAAGCATGGAGCTGACCTCCTCACCTTAGACAAGTTTGGGGGCAATCTTCTCACCTCATCCTTACTCACCTCTCCCTCGGTTTCAGGGCTTCAGACCTATTACATAAAGGCACCTGGGGAACTGAGGTAGGTCGGGATCAGGGTTGCCTGCATCGCAACTGCTGCCATTCCTTTTACTTTCAAGTTGGCTCTCTCTGCTCGACTATGGCAAAGGAGAGAGTCCACTATGGTTTGGAAGGTGCAGTCTCTGTGTCTTTCTCGCAGAGAGTCACTCCACCAGTTGATCTCCCACTCGCACTCTCTGATAGTCCTTAATCTCTCTACCTCCTCCATAAGTGCCACCACCAGGCTGAGCAGTTCATCCTCCTGCTCACACCTCACACAGGTAGCATCCTTCCCATCCTCCCCTGGCAGCAGCAGGCTCAGACACTCCCTGCAGCTAGAGACCTGAACAGCTACATTTCTCTGTCTGGGTTGCCATAGTCTTCTTGTGGTGAGCCCGCTGTCTGGTAGAGATCATGTTTGAACCTCAGGTCTCAGTAGCAGAGCTGGTCTCCCGAGCAAAGACAAAAGCACTCACATCTCCTGCCACAAGACCCACCTCCCACCATACACCTGCTGCTGCAGTAATGTATGGGCACCGTGGGCTATGCTCACACTCTGACTTCCCTCCCTGTTGTCAGGGGACAGTAACACTCTTTTCTCACCTGGCGCGTTATGTAGGCCACCCTCCTGAGGGTGAGATTTTATGTACAGTAGTTTAATTTTAAGTTACTTTAGATTCTTATACATACACAGAACTGAAAGCAGCCCTGGTACTCCATCCATTCTGAATCAGGTGTGTTAAAGAAGAAAGACAGCGTTTCCGTTTGAGCATCAACCATCTGTTAGTGCTAATATCCACAAGCAGCTGAAGTTTAAAAGACTGGATTCTTTCCTTCTTGTCTTCTACAAAATGTCAGAAGGCCAGGAGATTTCTAAGGATTTCTTAGAGTTTTTGTTGTTATTATTATTTTCTATTCTTGGATATCAGCCTGTGCTTCATCTTCTCTTAGTGCATATGCATTTTCTGATACATTCAGACGTGCAGCACATGCTCAGTTGAAGTATAAATTTGAAGTTTAAGATAAAATTATCAATTATCATTGGTTATTTCCTTTTCCATTAAGAATGTTCATACAATTATATTAATACCTTTAAATGAAAATCATAAATCATTTTCTGCCCAAGGAGAAAGCTTTTCTTTTTGTTCTCCTTCTTACACCTCAACAATAAACATCCTCTACCCTTCCTGATACTTCATTTTCATCTTGATAAAAAAAAAATTCAGGTGAGATGTGATGAAATGTGTGTAATTTCTCTGCAGATTTGACATCACTTCACAAAATTAGAAATTCCCAAGCCCAGTAATCTGGAAAGATTCCACAGAATAATTATTTAATATCCTTTTTTTTTTTTTTTTCCATCTGAATAGTTTAAATTATATTTTGTTATCTCCTATTCTGAAATGTGATCTGTTCCTTTGCACAATCACTTGTAATATCTGTTCTTAGAGGTAATTGCGAATGAATACAGACTGATAGCTCGCTAACACCTTCAAAGACATTCAGGATGTTTAAGTAATTAAGTGACTGATCATTAAGAAAAAATGCTGTGTTTATGCTGTTTAGTGATCTCAGTCACATTATAATATAATATTTTCACAATATTTTAATACAAAGTAAGATATCCATAATAATTTTTCTGCACTATTTCCCAAAGTCCTTTAGTTTTGCCTTGAGTTATTCCATTAGAAAACCACAACACTCAGTAATATTCATTTGTAGAACTAGAGAGATCAGAGCTTGAGACCATATAGCTGCACACAGTAGTGCGTGCCAATAAATTCATACAATATTTTGAGTCCAATTTTCTCTGTGATTTTAAGTCAGTTACAGTAGTAGGAAGAGAAATGGGAACAAGGTAAAGAGGCATTAACTTCTCTTCTTTCTTGACTTACTACATTAATTTCAGATGGAATTTTGCTTCAGATAAGCAATTCAAGGTCAAGCCAGTCTCAGAATTTTGTATCTTCAGAAAAAAATAATTCTAGGGAAAAAATCCTTATGAAGAAGGAAATCAATTTTGGCTGAATGATTTAAAAGCTTTAAAAAGGTAGAATCTATAATTCAAGCAAATAGGTTTATTGCATCTCCTGTATGTTTAATAAAGAAAATGGTCGCTCACTGGGAGAAGCACTAGCAGGAAGAAACTGTACCAACTTTTTATCTCCTTAAATCAGTGTGATAGAGTGTGATAGAGTGTGTGATAGAGTGTGACTCAAACCTACTCTGCTACTTAGGCACTGAAAGAAGTTGATCTCAGTCACTAGGACAAGGGTTGTTCTTGGTTAAGGAGTGTAATTCTAATAGATTTCAGCATTCATGGTACTATAAATCAAGATTAGCAGCCCCTGAGATGCCAAATGGTACTCAAAGATTCATAACCAGTAACAAAATTTGGTGCACTAAGAATGTGACATTTTCAAAATAGTTGAGAACAGTGAGATTATGAGCTATTTCTTTGATTTAAAAGATTATTTGACATTATATGTGTCATAGGAACTCTTAGGTCTTGTTGTGTTCAAAGATGATTACAAATAATGAGCCACAGGTAAAAGAAGATACAAATAAGAACTGAGTGTGAATCATGGTACAGAACATAAAATAACAAGTTCCAAGTGAAAACCACATGAATCTGCTGGAAAAGCATGGCATCATCATTTGATGTGGACCAATACATTAAAAAATGGTGATAAGCCCCTGGGCCAGAGCATGCTATGGAGCAATTGGAGACAATGTCACATTTCCTCAAAGCTCAACTATGCCAACTTTGTGCAGTGAGTCAGCAGTAAGTGTGTGTATGTTGAGTGTCTGTCTGTTCATCTGTCTGTCTGTGTGCACACACACATGCGTGCATGTCTGGGACGAGCTTTCTCTCAATTGGCCAGACCCTCAGTTAGTCTGTTTACTAAATTGGGTTAGCACTGCTATATTGTCTGGTATTCCTTTTTACCTTATTGCTTGAGATATTTAAAATGTGAATTCCATAGAATAAAAGAGAATGAATAAGAGAGAACATTATCCTGGAAGGATTTGTATTACAGTACTCAGCTGGGTGATGTATATATATGCATTAATATCAACAATCTTGGGACTAGACTTTTGTTACTCTTATCCTCATATAATAGTCATTAATTTCTCTATATAATTAGCAAAATGCTACTTAACTTACAAGCAAAAAACCTGACATCTTTCACATAAACTTGTCTTGTTCAGTAAGGCAGTTGCAAAGCTCTTGAAGAAACATTCAAATGTCAGCATTTTACTGTAGCAACATCTAATTTCTTCTCAAAGATATCAAATCATTTGAAGAAACATCCAAATATCAGTGTTTTACTGTAGTAATATTTAATTTCTTGTCTAAGATATCAAACCATTTTTTGGACCTTTTTTTTTTTTTTCCTAAAGGTAGTTTCATATCGCTGAATCCTGTTCAGAAATAAAATGGAAGAGAGCAGTTGGGAAAACAAACAAACAAACAACAACAACAAAAAGATTAGGAATTCAGAAAATCTGTTTCATATATGATTAAGAAATCAGGAGCTAGTAAGGATATGACAATCTCTTTTCTTCACATTAGTGGAAGAAAGAAACAAAATGCTTCTAGAATTTTCAAGATGAACATATTTGATTTTATTCTCACATTGATTAAAAAATTACAGTTAATAAAGAGCTTTACTTTCTTCCAGGGTACGCAACAATAAAACACTAATGGGAATTGTTGCTATAACATAGAGGACTCTACACTGAAAAATCCCATTTCCTCCAAATTTCTTTGTTCTGCTATCCTTGTTCATTTTCCATAGCTCCTTCTTTAAACATTTATTGATAGCCTTCAAAGTAATCTGTGTAGTTCATGGACTCTGACCAAATCTTGCCGGTGCTGTAATGGTCATGGCATCTCTGTTAAAACTACTGTGTAATTATCTCGGAGCAAACTCCCTAGTTAGATACCTTACCCTAATGCTACAAGGAACTATTGATTCACTTCTCTTCAGTAATCTTTCTCACTCCAATAAGCTATAGGATTCCACTCTGTACTATAGTCATGTATCTTTACCATGGATTTACACTTGGCTTGACAAATCCATAAGTTCCTATTAATTTACAAAGTATGAGGTGCTACCTGATTTATAGGATCTCACTATTGAGTTCTCAAAAGCAAATCTACATATTTTATGGGCACATGAATCCATGTGTTAACCATCACCGGGCACAACATACTGCTTATAACAAGTGATGCATTCAAATTTTCATAAATCTTATGTAGCCTTTCCAGAGAAGGTTTTGATCAATATTTGCTCAGGCAAAACTTCTTAGAAAAGTGAAGCTGTATCATTATGAATGTTTTTTTCCATAAACAAAAAAAAAAATCCTAATAACCTGAAAAGATATACTAATTCTTTGTAATGACCACATAATTTTGTCAAGGAAGTGTGACTTATGCAGGCAGATCTGTGATTCTGTCTCTTCCTAACAATGCCTGAACTTTATTTAGCAACTTCAATTAAATCTAAAAGAAAGATAGAGGTCCTAGAAATAATCTACATAGATAATAATTGGAGAAGAGTCTGAATATATCTGATTAGATCTGATATCTGATATCTCTTTGAGACAGAGCATGAGTGTCCTCGCCAGAAGATGAGTTCAGATACATATTCAATGTGGTAGCAGTGAGCTAGTCAGCCAGCAGTGACTTTCTAATCTACAGTCCACAACAAGTGCAGTCCCTGCCTAGAGGCAGAGGGTGAAAAGGCATCTGGTCTATTGTGTCTGAAGGGACTAGAGGGCAAAAGATGCAAACTCACTGAAAAACAGACTTCATTAGTTCTAGTGCTGAACAGTTTGATCATTTGGCTCCTGTATGCAGTAAGCCCTAGAGTGTTATCATCCTTCCTTGACTGTTTTATTCCTGACTCCATGTAGTTATTCCTATATGGTCAGAAAGGGGAGATAATTGAGATATGACATCCCAACTCTAAAGATCCAAAATGCTAACCAGTATACTCACCTTATAGTGTAGGCAGACTAAGCAGACGTAAAAGAAAAAGACAGCACAGCCTCTCTTGCTGACAACATGAACCTGAGGCATTACTATCTCTCTGTTACTATCCTCCCACATAACTCTGAAAGGAAAAGGTCAGAATCCATTTTTGCAAGGTGAAAGAGCACCTGCAGTTTAAAATGGGAATATAGATATAAATCTTTACAGATAATTCAATAGTTATCTGTATATATCATGTATCTCAGTAGTTTTCTGGGGGCAATCCATAGTTTAAATAATAAGCATAAATATTAAATTTTAAGATCAATTTTTATAATCAAACTGCTATTAATAAAACACATATTTACTTCCAAAGTATGAAATATTTTTCCAAATCAACTTCATGCTTAAAAAGTCATTTGTATAATTCATAAATCAGTGGCAAACCTAATGAATTAGTCACATAACTGGTACATTAGAGACAGAAGTTTAAATTCAGCCATGTTTTATTTCAAGTTTGATGTGCTGTATGAATAAGCCATGAAAATGAACTTCTGAACCAAATGGTAAATAATAATGTAAAGGGTAGCAGCCTCTAGGAAAAATGGGGAAAAAAGGGTAATTGAATGACCTTGTGTTGTTTGGCTTGCAAAGGCAAGAACCATCAGAAGCACTTCAGGATCCTGATACTTTCTGCCAGGTTAAGGTAGTGACATCCATCTCTCAAAATTGAAGAGGTATGGATTTGAAGGATGGGTTGTTCAGTGGATTAAGAACTGGTTGGCTGGATATGTCCAAAGGGTTGTGATCAATGGTTCTATGTCAGGGTGGAGGTCAGTCACAAGCGGTGTCCCTCAGGGGTCAGTCTTGGGACTGGTGCTCTTCAACATCTTCATTAGTGACACAGACGATGGCATCAAGTGCACCCTCAGCAAGTTTGTAGATGACACCAAGTTGAGCAACGCATTGGAAGGAAGGAAAGTCATTGGGAGGGACCTGGATTAGGTGGAGAAGTGGGCCCATGGAAACCTAATGAGGTTCAGTAATGAGGTTCAGTATAGGGTGATGCACTGGAACAGGTTGCCCAAGGAGTTTGCAGATGCCCCATCCCAGGATGCATTCAAGACCAGGCTGGATGTGGCACTCAGCAGCCTTGTCTGGTGGTTGGCAACCCTGCACATAGCAGGGGGATTGAAACTAAATGATCATTGTGTCCTTTTTGACCCAGGCTATTCTATGATTCTGTGATGATTCTACGTTCAAAGTTAAATGTGCAATTGGGAAATGTATATGCCAAGCCACCTGATTACATTCAAAAGGATTTAAAAAATCTTATGAATAAAGCTTCCTTTCTCTACAGGTTCTTTTGCAACTTGAAAAATAATTTGGAAGATTGAACATAAATCACAGAATTCCCTTCTGAAAGTAATTCCAGACTCACTCAGTGCTAGTAAAACATAGTAACACGCCTGTGGAAAGAAATGCCCAGACTCACCTAATGTACAGCTGCAATTTGCTAAAAAACATACATCTACCTTAGGCACATAAATGGTACACTTGAAGCCCCATTCAAATTTCTTGAGAACCAGATGGTTCTTTATACATGAAGATCCATTGGAAACATAGAAAGAACCCATATCCTCATCTACATGTTGGTGGATTCAGTAATTCAGAAAGAAATGGCTCAAGTGATTACTTTGTGTTCTACTAGGTAATCCAACAACATTCTAGGGAAGTTTTTAATTAGTTTATATTTTACTCAAGAAAAAATGTTGTGGTATATAGAATATGTTAATTTGTGATTGATAGTAGGATTCTAACTTAGTTTCAGAGGAGATAGATACCACCTAATTCTATCCTTCTTCATATCATGTTCTACACCTGTATAAATTTAATCTGATTATGCAATTTCCTAGTTTACATGTGTGATCTTTTCGCAAATTATCCATGGTTTTTATTTATAAGTCTTCAATTTTTTCTTCTCCAACCATGGTGTAATCTGTTCTCATCACAAGCCAGAAATGTTGGCTCTTAGCTCCGGCACACAGCCCATGAAACTTGTCCATTAGTAGTCCAGAGTTCCACTTGTACATTTATCTTTTAATCCTTAGAATATCTTCTTGATTTACACTGTAAGGCTGGAGCTTTTATGTCTCACAAGCCTGTGAAGATCATATATAAAAGAACCTTGTATGTATTAAGGCTGAAGATGAAGAGGGGAAAAAGGAACAAGATCAGGGATCTGTAAAAGCATGAGACATTATCTTCTTGACCCTTGTAAACCATGTGAAGCCCTTTGCCCTCACTTCACCAGGATTCTTAGCCTTTCACTAGAAGGTGAAGTTGTAGAGGAAGTACAATATCCACACATTCAGGAGATAGTCGCTTGCTCTGTAATAATAATGATTGGCAGCACTCAAAGACAATGAGGAAGAATAAAAAGAAAGGGCAAAGAATCCAAAGAGAAAGGAGTAGTCTTCAGGACTGCAGCCTTTTCCCTAGAGACACATGCAGAATTTTGAAAACAATAGTCAGAAACCTGTAGCAAAACAAATCAGAACTCATACTTGCATTTATAAAGGACATACTGCTATAATGTCACATGACAAGGATCACTGGTGCTAGAACAATATTTTTTTTCTATTTTTTTTTTTTTTCACAGTAAGATATTCATGGTCTGCAAGGAGTAGATAAGGTCTCTGTTCAAGAAGATTCTGTGAGGGTAAAACAGAACATGGACTCAAACTTCCAAGGTTTCCATGGAACCCAATTGCTCAAAGAGTGAAATGTGGATTATCACTACAAATAATAAACTAGTAGGTTTATTGCTACTACATAGCATCGAAATACATAGATATGTTGCTAATGCATAGGATTTGCACAGCTTGTAGCAGTAATGCTAATTAGCACAAAAGCATATATTTCTAACTTAAATCTTCAAAAGCAATAGAATTGAACTGTTTGTGTGTTTGTGGTTGTTTGTTTGTTTGTTTGTTTGTTTTTAATTCATTCCTTTGATTTAATCATAAGAGTACCCCAAATTCTTGAAAGTGGTCAAAGAAATATTCTTTAATTCACATAGGAAGTAAGTAAACAAACAAGAAGTTCAGAATTGAATTTGAAATTTTCTGCACCTCAAAAAAAGTGCATTATCAACAACAAGCAGACAAGCACAAACCTTCACTAGGGTGAGGAGCATGATAGCAGCTGTGTAGCTATAATAAATTTGGCTTAAGAAGCAGCATGTACTTATCAAATTTTTGTAAATGCTTTTCCCAGTTGTCTGGAATGGACAGAGAAGGAGAAATTAGGGATAAATTAGAAAGATGAAAAAGTAGTAAGGACAGTCAATCAGAGAGGAAAAATAAGGTTAGTGGGATTAATCACTAGAAAAATAAAATATCATGCACATATTTCACTATTTATTTTCTAGTTTTCAACTGATTGCAATATAAGCTTGCATAATTTTTATCTTTCAGTCAACTATATGAAAAATGTAAATAATTACAGGAATAATCTCACACAACCCTGTAAACAATATGTGAATAAAGCATAAATAAAATATATGCAGGATGATAGAAGGATTTATGATTCGAGTGATTGATTCGTTAGCTGTTTGCTATTTTTGCTACTATCTATATGCTATTATATTATTCAAATTTTTTAATAGTTTTAACTATAGTTTTAAAGTTGCAAGTATGTGGCATGTAAATGCCCTAGATTATTCTTTGGGTCTTAGTTTTTTGAGTCTTTTTTTCTTTCAAATATGCAATTTTTTTTTTTTTTTTTTTACAAAAATAAAAAGTCTGAATTTTTTTTTTTTTTTTTTTTAATAGCATATGATTCATGTTATGAAATCCAGGAAGCAATTTCTAAAGCTTTTAAATTTAATTTTGCTGGGGAAAAGAAAAAAAAAAAAAGTTTCAAGATGACTCTAGAGATTAAATGTCCATTAATCTTCAAGTTAAAGCTTTATTTTTATATGATATTTTATTTAGTAAACATCTACCAGTGACATACAACTAAGATGTAAATATGTAGAAACTACAATATCAAGTCACTCTTTTTGTCTTTCAATCTCTACTACTCTCCAGTGTCTTATCAAGCAGAAGAGTTTTTCATCATAAAAGTCATCATTGGTTTAGGAAATTTTATATAGCCACCTAAACTTATTTGTTCAAACAAATTATTCTGTTGATGTGAACAGCAACCATGACCTACTGCATCATCAGTTTCATACACTGTAGCATATTGTCCTTCCTTTGAAAAACAAATATAAAATGAACTATCTTACACAAGAAGTGTAATTACATTTTGGAGTAATGTATAGATTAAAAAAATAAAAATAAAAAAATAAATCTCCAATATATTTCTATTCCCAGAATTCCTTACAAAATTTCCAGATCTATATGTTGTCATTTTATGTTCTTCCACCATATATTTAGTCATTTAATTCATGCATATTTTCAAACACTGATTTTTCTTGGTTTTTTATGAATTTTCTCTCCTAAATGGAGAATTGTTCACTAATGGTGCTTACCCCAAAACTGATTTATCCAAGAATGGTCACAGTATTTTTAAATAGATAAGAGAAACTTCTATCAAGATTGCTGTTTATACAGGTAAGGTTTACAGTAGTCTTCTCTGGCACACTGGCCATATGCGGTCAGTTTTTATTTACTTACCTCCTATAGTTTAAAAGTTCCTTCTTGTCAGATTGGAATTCTATTTTCCAGAGGAAAGTCTGTAGATTGACTTAAGTTCTTAGTTTTCTACTTTACTGATGAAACTTTGAATCATTTACAAACATTATTAAGATGTCTCAGCAATTTTTTTACATATCCCTAATAAAAAAAAATATTAAAAGTTGAAAGTCAAGGACAAAAGTGAAAGATATCAATGGAAATATGTCTGTATGTGTGTGGCTGTCTGGCATCACCTGTAAAATCTGCCAAATAACCTGACTTTGTCTAGAATGTTTTTCATTGTACTATATTATGACAATAAATATGGAAACACTAAAGAAAATCATACATTTTATTCTCTGTTGTTGTTACAAAGTAGTGTTAAACTGTTTTCTCAGATGGTATAATTTATTGTCTTAATATGGTTGAGTTGAGCCATACTAGTACGGTGATAAAAAGCTCACAACTTCTCACTGTGTTGACAGAAATAATTTCCTCCACTCAAGCAATCGCAATCAAGTTGCTGCTTTAGAAATGAGTAAAGATCACCAGAGCAGATTTTTTTTTCTCATCTATTTATTTTAAATTTATTGAAGAATTAATCTGAACTGAATTTTTCATACTTGAAAAGAATGCCAAAAAGCACTTTGAAAATGAGATTGTATTAATTTTTCACCCTCAAATGTAATACATATGAATGAAGCAATGCGACACATTAAACAAAAAATATATATTGAGTTCCTGATGTCCTATTTCTACTGGCAGCCATTTTCATAATTTAGAGTCCTATTAAATTGTATTTTGGTATTTGATACCTGTTGAAAGCTCTGATTTAGAAAAAGTTCTTTTCTATAGATTTTCTGGTGCTGAAGAAATTGTTAGCAATCAACATTAATCCTGGTACCTCGGGAATAAAATAATTGAAGTTTATCTCGTCAGTCAGTTTATGGTAGTCTTGCACAGACATAAAACAGATTTCATGTAATCAAATATAGTCGCAGTAATGCATAGAAAATTTTTGTCTGATTATGGCAATTGGAATGGAAACACAAGTGGCTGAGAACATCCTGTACAGATGATTTTCTATTTTGCCATTACACCTCGTAATTTTTTCATCATTCTTAACACTGCCGTCTTAGTAATGAGATAGTTATTTTTAAACACACGGAATCTAAAATTAACTTTGAAATGAGTAATAAAAAATTATGTTATTTTTTGCATTTTTTTTTCTAATTTAAAAGAAACAATAGTTACATATTACAGTTTACACCTATACTGCTTTGGCTTTGCATTTTATAGATTAGATAGATGTATATCTTCAGCTATTCAGTCATAAACAAGACTCTGTAAGACAAAATGAACTTATAATATTTTTGTAACTGGAGTACAAGGAAAGATAAAAGGAGATGTTTCTCTTTTCCTGGACACAAATGAAAAAGATTTTATCCTTTGCTGTCCTTCACACAATGACACCTTTATCACTTGTACTTTGTAGATTACTTTCAAAGGTGAAGGAGTTAGACTGTGTTTTCAGAAGGCATACAGCACTCAAGTACTCTTCACACAGTGTTTTGTCTGTACTTTTGCATCCAGACTGCACAAATACCATTTAGCTACCTGAAGTGTATCAATCTGTGTACCAACACTACATATTCAATTGTTCATATGCAGCAAGCACTCCATCAAAAATGCATGAAATTCAGTGGATTTAAAGCTATGGGTAAGCCTCTATATAGAATGTGGCCATAGTAGTTCTGCAATTTGTTTAGTAAGTCAAATGGCTCAATCTAATTACCATATATTCTTTAACAATTTTTCAACAAGTTAGTCTGAGGCTCAAAAGAAGACAAAAGAAAGAACATGATTAGTCTATAATTTCATAGCATTTGCAATGCTTTGCAAATTTGCATAGGTTTTACTAAAATGAAATCTTAAATAAACGAAAAGGTTATGTGTAGGTTATGTGTAACGGTAAGGCAACACCATTTTCTCTAATGTTATTTTTTTCTATAATATGTGAACAGAATATAAATAACTAGTGCTACAGACACTTCAGAAATGTCTATTCAATATATGTGAAGGAATGAATATATATGGACATGTAATTTCCCTCTGGTTTCAAGTTATATATTCCCTGAAATAGAAAAAAGCTCTAGATTAAGGAAACTAGCCCAGGGAAAAACTAAAATCTATCCAACATACAGATTTTGTAGGGGCAATACATGATCATTTGTTTTAATAAAAAAGGCTGTTACAGATGATGCAAAGGAAATCTTGGGGAATAACAGACAAGGAAGAAAACTCATTAAAAAGTAATGCTCTGGATATAACGTTATTTCTCACTTCCCAAGAACGTTTGTACCAGAGGGCAGTCTGAGCATTTCAGCCACAAACAACCTTTCTCAAGAAGGCAGTCTGTATCCAATAAAGGCCACAGTTTTGGGTTGTTTTGTTTTGTTTTGTTTTTTAATTTTACTTCTGAGTAATCTCTAGTAAAGTTCATTTATGTCTGAATAGCTATTACCATTTGCACGTATCTGACATGGAGATAAACAAAAGAAATTATGAGTCAAACTTTCTTGTACTGTCCATAGTCTTTAAAAGACAAGACAAATGACTGAACTCTTTAAAGTGAGAGATGCAATTAGAATAAAAAAGCAGGCAGAATTATTTAACTAAAAGTTATAAAAATTATAAAATTTATAGCATAACATGAAGACTGTTTGTCTTAAGAGCTGTTGGGTTTTTACTTTTACTTTGGTAACTGTATTTTCTCTGTCACACATCCAGAGCACTTGCTGATAAATCAACTCATGAAAAATATTACTAAAAATCACATAACATTATATAATCTCTTGGGGCCACACTACTTGTTGTCCAGGGCTGCAAGCAATCTGTGGGCTGCAGGTTTGACATAGCTGATCTAGATTATGAGGTTGAGTGTACCCTCATCGAGTTTGCAGCCAGCACTAAGTTGGGATATGTGCCTAATACACTGGAAGGTCATACTGACATCCAGGAACCAAGAAAGCCTCGAAAAATTACATGAAACGATCATTGTCAACCTCAATAAGAAGTGCAAAGGCTTGCATCTGGGCAGAAACAACACTGGGCTGCAGTACATGTACTCAGATGGAAAGAAGTTTCATGGAAAAGGCCTTGTAGGTCCAAATGGACATCAATTTAAATGTGAGACAGCTATGATGACTATGTATTCTTAGATGCATTCGTTTGGCAGCAGGCCAAGGTATGTGATCCTTCCTCTCTGGACAGCACTGGTGTGGCCATTCCTGAAGTACTGTGTCCAGTTGCAAGTTCCCAGTACAGGAAAGATACAGACGTGCTGGAAAAAGTCCATTGCAGAGCCATGAAAATGATTAAGGAACTGGAGCACCTCTCCTGTTTCTGAGAGAACTGAGAGAGCTGAGACAGTTCAGCCTGAAGTAGGAAAGGCTCAAGTAATCTCAATGTGTACAAAGAAGAGGTGCAAAGACAATGGAGCCATGCCCTTTTTAGTGGTACTCAGCACTAGAACAAGAGATGTTGGTTACAGACAGGAAAACAAAAGATTATGTCTTAACATCATGAAACACTTAATTGTGAAGGTGATGGAGCACTGGAACAGATTGTCTGGAGAAACTCTGCAATCTCTCTTCTTCAGAATCTTCAAAAGGTGCATGAACACAGGTACTGAGCCATCTGCTCCAGGTGCTTCACTGATGCATTATAACCAACAGCTGAACTTGGTTCTACAACTCTAAAAAATATATACATATACACTCTGGAAGGGGAAAAAAAAATAAAAGAAAAAAAGAAAAAAAATATACAGAATTTAATATTTTATGCATATGAGAGAAGGAGATGTCATGAGGACAGAAAAAAAAAAAAAAAAAAAAAGGTAGAAAATTGTGCTATAGCCAGTAAAGGTTTGTACTTCATTTAACAACTCAGTTTCTCTTTTCAGAAGAATCACAGAGGAGATTGTAATGAATGTTGACTATTTCTCACTGGATCTGTTATTTTGCTAACAATTAACAATATTCTTCAGTGACGTGTGTATGGAAGTTTCTACTATTTGACTTCTTAAAAGCTTGTTTGTCAAATAAATAATAATAATAAACTGGATACTTAAGAAATAACAAAGTAAGAATAGAGCACTTGTAGATATCATTTTTTGGCGGATGTACCTTTCACAAGAAACTGTAGATCTCACAAGAATCTTGATTTTTATGAAACTATTTACTTCTTACTCTCAAGTATTGAGATGCATTATATATACATTTCAAAAATCATTTTTCATTTTAATCTTAAGCAGAGAGTTACAATTAAATATCTGCACTTTTCTAACTAATGAAGATTATGGCACACAAATGAGACAAGATAAAAATATTCTCTGTATCAGTGATTTAAAAACAAAATCAGCCGCTCCACAAACCAACATTGTATGTAAATAAACCTGAATGAAGAAAAAAGCACAAGTTTAGATCTCAGCACAGAATTCATGTTACATTAACAGACATGAATTTTGGAGCCTATCTGTGCAGGATTGAATATTTACACTTCCTCCCCACATAAGTGTCTGGATATTATGCAAGAATTAAGAAAATTTATCATTTAAATACCTGAAACAGAGGTATATTATTACTTGATTCTTCCTTCAGCAAAGAGCTATCATATTACTCTACCATTACTCTTGGGATAAATCATAATTTAAAATACAGCAAATTTTATGCAAGCAAATGGAAATGAATGAGTTTTGTGGAGGATTCAAAAGGCAAAAGAAGACAAAAGCAGAAATCTGAGATGTATTAAAAGGTCACTGAAAATATGTGAGAAGGCATCTTGGGAAAAGTCTCTGCTGTGACAAGAAAAATATAAACATACATCCACATGCACACACATGTATATGACTGCATGAACACAAAGTTTAGCTTTGCTTTTTATCTAATTCCAAAAAGCTGAAGGGGTCTAGATTCCTAATTAAGAATTCTAAGGAGATGTAAATATTGGTACATGGTGTTCCATGCCAGACTAACTGAGTTACAAGGAGCAAAACTCTTCTTCATATAGTTTGGTCATATCCCTGAGGCTCATGTCCTTTAAATGAACTTCCAGATTTCTCAAAACCCAAGTACACTGAAGTGCTGCCAGCTGACTTCCACAAGCTGGCAGATAGAAAAAGAACAACTGAGTAACTGATTGGTTGGCATTAGAGATAAATACAGAGCCTTTATACCCAGAAGTCATCATTTGGCTGATTAAATTCTGGCTTGCACTGAGACAGCCATGAGTATCTTGCAGCCAAAAGCATAAGAAAGAAGTACTGTCTGACTTGTCCAAATTCAGCCTAGAGAGAAAAGACTATTCTATGGCTTCAAAACTTAAACTGAACAGAGAATAACACCAAAAAGGAAACCAACTGAAAGACATCCCATCAAAATCACCCAGTTTGCAAAGACAGATGGTACAAAGGAAAGTATATGGCAACACATTTTCTCTAGTGAAAGTTTAGATGTTGAAAAAGAACTATAGTTGTAATGTTTAGGAAAATTTATGAAACCTAACAAGATTATGGCTGTCACATAGTGAGGCATATATTTTGTCACATAGTGAAGCATGCTGCTCCAGAGCTGACCAGTTCAGCAGCTGAACAGTAGATCATGGTGCGTAGGAAACCTTTCTGAGCCAAGGAAACTCCAGGCTAATTGAAAGACTGGTCATGAGCCAGCACCTCTCATGAGAGCTGCTGATGAGGCCTGGGCAACCAGAACAAATAGTAGAAAATACAGAGCTAGGGAGTACTAAAAATTAGGAACACTGCAAACAGAGCATGACAGTGGAACAGTGGAACTCTGTGGAGGGGAGGGGATAGTGCACAGCTAACTTGAAGATGAAAAATGCTCACAGATTTAGCATTTTTGGTGGATTTAGATGAATCTTCGAGGTGAAAATCAATTTATCTGTACTATGTTTCAAACCATAACAATGTTCAAAATTAAATTATGGCAGGATGAAGTTACAGCAAATAATTTTACACATTTTGATACACTGACTAAACACTGTCATCTGAACAGTGAAATATATGAAGCCTTTCTGTTTTGATAAAGGAATTTGAGATCAGGTTTCAAGATTTCCCTCAGAATCATTAATTATTGGTATATTTTTTACTCCATTGTACCAGTTGATTTAAATGTATCACCTGCAAATTTTCAAATGGAATGTGTAAAGTTGCAGTCAGACATTCAACACAAAGAAAAAATTGATCATGTCTCTTTACTAGACTTTTATAAGACCTGTCTGACTAGAGAAAAATATCCTTCACTTCACAATCACACCTTATTCATGTCATTGCTTTTTGGCAGTACGAATCCTTATGAACAACTGTTTTCAAGGATAAAGCATGGAAAGAATAAAATTTCATCATAAATCTCTGATGAGAACCTTGAGAACTAACTAAGAATTGCAGCCACTGCCACTGAACGAAATTGATGCATTAGTTTCACAAAAACAAGGTCAAATGCCTCACTATTTCTATGTTGTTTTTTTTTTTCTTGCTCTCTTTTTTTTATTTTTTAATCAAAAAAAAAAAAAAAAAAAGATAAGAATAACCATTTTATCACTTAAATATACATTAATTATATTACATATTTTGTATACAGTCCAACAGAATTCCTCTTCAGTGTGGCCGAGACAAGCCAAAAAGGCATTCATGTCTTAAAGACTGCAACTCCAGCTGGAATTTCTTCTCTATTTCCTCCACATCTGTCTGATGCTACCCAGACAATGCTGCTGCAGTGCGGATTTTGGATTGCAGTTGATGGCAAGACATTTTTTCTTTGTCAGAGATGAACAAAAAACCTGCAAAATGTCTACCGCAGCAGAAGGCCTCCTGCAGTAGTTGGCTGAGCTGCAGCTGTATAACTTCAGGGGGTGAGGAGGTTTTAGGCACAGTCTGCAGTGGATTCATAGGCAGAAACTCCCTGTCAAAGCCATACAGAAAGAGGTGATATTGAAAACATAGGTGAATGGTAAATTGATAGAATAAGGATGAGCAGAACTAATAGATTTCCCCCACTGCCTGAGGTAAACCTGTCTTCAATAGGGACAGAGTTGTTTTTCCTCATAGTATGTGGTATGAGGCTGTTTTGGTTTTAGGAGGCAAATGTTAACATACCAGTGTTTTAGTTGTTACTGCAATGAGGATGAAGGCTGCAATGAGGTCTCCCTGGACCCTTCTCTTCTCCAAGCTAAACAAGCCCAGTTCTCTCAACCTTTCTTCATAGCAGAGGTGCTTCAGCCCTCTGATCACCTTAGCGGCCCTCCTCTGGACACATTCCAAGAGTTCTGAATCTTTCTTGTACTGAGGATCCCAGGCCTCAGTGCAGTATTCCGGATGAAGCCTCACAAGAGCTGAGTAGAGGGGGACAATCACCTCCCTCTCCCTGCTGGCCACCCCTTGTTTAATGCAGCCCAGGATATGGTCAGCCTTCCAGATTCCAACCACACACTTGTGGGGGAAGATGTAACTGTGAGCAAGTCAGCAAAGAGTATATCAGACTCCTTGATAGACCCTATCACTGTGAAACCTTGGGAGTCTGGAGTGTAAGACAGAGAGCAAATGATACCTGTGTCTAAGGGTAAACAGGAGGTTCTTTTTATATGCATTGTTAATCTTATCACACTTAAGAAACCTTTCATCCTTTATCACTGTGTTTTGAGAGAAGCTAGGCCATTTAACTGATTAGAGGGACAGGAATTCCTGGCTTGTAAGTGAATAGTATATAAGATGTATGTTGAACACAATAAAGGAGAACTATTAGAGAACTATTCTGATGCTTCAAGAAACTGTGAGAGCTCTCTAACTCGACTGAGTGCCGACACACGCTGCTGGCTCATGTTCAGCTTCTCATCTACTAGGACCCCCAACTCTTTCTCCATAGGGCTGCTCTCAAGGAGTTCTTTGCCCAGGCTGTATAAACACCTTGGATTGCCCTGGCCTAAGTACAACACCTCGCACTTGGCCTTGTTGAACTTCATTAGGTCCCACTTCTCCAGCCTGTCCAGTTCCCTCTGGATGGCTTTCCTCCCCTCTAATGTATCAGCTGCACTGCTCAGCTTGTTATTGCTTGCTCATGCAGGAGATGGGGCTCCCTCGCTTTCCTAATGGCTCTTTTTGCAGTAATTTGCTGCAGTTTTACTATTCTGCAAAAAGTTGACTGGTGTGAATCTCCTTAACTTGCCAAGCTGACAAAGACAGCTTTAAAGTTGCCAGTGTTGGGGAACTGCAATTGATCCAGCTCTTACCGTTGTGATATCAACACCAGCAGCAAATGTTCAGAAACAAAAAATGGATTAGAGGTTTGTAAAAGACCACCTGATAAAAAGCACAAAGGAATTTCTGTGACTTCATCCAATAAAAGTGTTTCATCAGAGACCCAACTTAAGCGTCTCTACACAAATGCATTCAGAATGGGAAACAAACAAGGAGAACAGAAAGTTTTAGTTAAGTCTCAGGCCTATGATATCACTGACCTCAGTGAGACATGGTGGGATGACACACATGCTAGAAGTGCTGTGGTAGATGGTTACAAACTCATCAGGTGAGAGAGGCATAGTAGGAAAGCTGGTGGGGTAGCACTATAATTTAGATAAGGTCTTGACAACATGAAGCTTAATTAAGATAATGTAAGAGTTGAGTGTCTCCAGGAAGAGTAAGGAGAAATATCAATAAGGCTGATATTAGGGTGGGATTCTGCAACAGAACATCCAACCAGAACAAAAAGGATGATGGTATAGGTCTCATAGTTGCTAGCCCTTGTTCTTATGGGTAACATCAATTTTCTAGATGTCTGCTGGAAATACTATATAACTGAGAGGAAACTGTCTAGGAGGTTCCTAAAGTGTGTGGAAGATAACTTCCTTTCACAGCTAATGAGGAAACCAACTAGGGGAAGTGCTCCATTTGAGCCAGTATTTTCAAAGAGAAAAAGAACTTGTGGATAATGTGATGTTTGAAGACTACCATGGGCACAGCGATCATGAAATGATGGAGTTCACAATGTTTGGTGAAATAAGGACAGTGGTTAGCAGAACTGCTTCCTTGGATTTCTAGAAGAAAAGGTCTGGCCTGTTTAGAAACCTCATTGACAGAGTCTCTTGCTAGGTAAAGGGATTGAGGGAGGCTGGTCCTTCAAGAGTAAAATCTTGAAGATGCAAGAGTGGGCCATCTCACTGTTCGGAAAGTCAAACTGTCATGGAGAAAGACCATAAAGACTGAATACAAAGCTTATTCTTGTATTCAAGAATGAAAAAAAAAAAAAAAAAAAAGAGTTTATGAAGTCTGGAAGAAGTGACAGGCAATTCAGGAGCAGAATTGATCACAAAGCACTCCCAATAATTTACCTTCAGTCCTGGCTAACTGGGGAGGTCGCAGTGGACTGTAGGTTAATTAATGTGACTCCAATCTACAAGACGGACGGGAAGGAAGATTGAGGAAATAACAGGCCTGTCAGTACAACCTTGATGGCAGGGAATCTTATGGAGCAGATTATCCTGAGTGGTGCACAGCACATATGAGACAATCAAGTTATCAGAAGGAGCCCTCATGGGTTTATGAAGGACAGGTGATACTTGATTATTATGGTTTCTTTCTATGATAACAAGACACAATTAGAAGAAGAGGGAAAGGTGGTGGATGTTGTTTACTTGCATTTTAGCAAAATATTTGACATTACCCCCCACAGTATTCTCATGGAGAAACCATCTGCTTGTGGCTTGTGGCTTGGAAAGATTTACATGAAAAACATACTGGACAGCCGGGCTCTAAGAGTCATAGCTGGCAGACAGACACCAAGGATCAGAACAGAAGTTAGTTTTGTTTACCAATTTTATCAGTGATCTGGATGAAGAGATCAGAAAATTTGGTGATGGCACCAAGTTAGGCTAAACTAAGCTTTACTGATAATGAGTGGCAAAAGCACATCATTGTGACTGCTTCAGTGTCTCTGTGCATCTTTGTCATAGACTGGCCCAGGAGAGGGTACTTCAAGGAAGCAGTATCAAGAAGGATACTGCTGGGCTTCTGCTACAGTCACACTAGAGACAGAGGAAAACTTAAAAGCTGTCTACCTTGTCCATTCCCTTGGAAAACGACTGTGATTTAATCCAGCAGTCTATTAAACACCTTATAGCTATTCTCTCACACTGAAGATGTATGTCTTCAGCAGGATGAGGAAGAGATTCAAAGAAAAACTAGTTGGCTGAGACAAAAAGGGTTTAATACAACAGAAGGGGGAGAGAAAATAATTAAAAAAAGAATATACAAAACAAATTATGTGCAATGCAATTGATCACCACCCACAGATAAATGGTCAACCCTTCCTTGAGTGGTGACAGCTAACTCAGCCAGCTCTCCCCCTTGCTATTTTTTCAGTATGGCATCATATTATATAGAATATACTTTTAGCCTGTTTGAATCCAAGATTCCTTGGCAACTTAAGTTTCCTATTCAAGATCACTGTTTGATCAGTACAACCTGCTTACCTGACGTAGCATCAGCTGAGTCATGTATGGAAGAGACTCTCCTTTGAACATCCAGCCCAGCAGTACTGCCAGTCAAGGTACTAAGGGGAGATGTACTTCACTATCAACTGCTTCCAAAATAGCTTGGACCCCTTCACAAAATCTCTTTTTTATTTGGAGTGAAGCAGGCCTCAGATCCCTGACTCCAACATCCTATGGGTTGCTCTCAAGTTTCCCTTGAAACATTTTGCCAGAAGCTCCAGATCATTCTCAGCAGCTTCAGTGTATAGCAAATTTTTTTGGCCCAAGGACTACTGTATGAACTATCTCCAAATTCTGGCCCACATTCTGCCACCAAAGGGATTGAGAAAAACATATTGACAATATCTACTGTGGCATATCACATGGCTGCCTGTGACTCCAGTTTGCACTGAAGTTCATAGAATCATAGAATAACTTGGGTTAGAAGGAACCACAAGGATCATTGAGTTCCAGCACCCCAGCCAGAGTCAGGGCCAGCAACCTTCAGATCTGGTACTTAACCAGGTTGCCAAGGGCTCCATCCAACCCAGTCTTGAACACCTCCAGGTACAGAACATCCACAACTTCTCTGGGCAGCCTGTTCCAGCACCTCACCACTGTTTGTAAAAAACATTCCCTTGACATCCAATCTAAACCTTCCCTCTATGAGTTCTAGCATGTGTGGCATGTAGCATTCGATGACAATTTGATTTCAGGCAGGATTAATTCACTGCTACACTCCATTAACTCTGTTCTCCATTACACTTTCACACTGGCCATGTGGGGCTATTAGAAAGTGAGAAAGTTTTGTTAATCACTCGTTGGCCCTCCAGCCGACATATCAGCTTAAGGACGGAAATCAGTTGCAGGCAGGCACAAGGCATCAACCATCTCTCTAGCAAGCCTAGAGTCAGTCTTGCTAGAGTCTAGCAAGTCCAGTGTCAGCCTACCCCCTTGGAAAACAAAATTTCCCTTATATCCAGTCCGAACCACCTCTGATGCAGCTTTAATCCAATCCCATGAGTCCTCTACATAACAGGGAGAAAATATGAGCATTTCTTTCCAGTTTTCCTCTTGAGAAAGTAGTAGAGAGCAAGCAGGTCACTTCTCAGCTTTCTTTTCTCCAGACTAGACAATCCAAGCATTTTCAGCCTTTCCTCGTGGGACAAGCCCTCCTGCCCTTTCACCAGCTTTGTTGCCTTCTGGACACTTTTAAGTATCTTAACATCTTTTTTCTTTTTTTTTTTTTAATTATAAAGGCCAAAGTTGCACATAATATTCAAGGTGAAGCTCCACCAGTGGAAGAATCACCTCTTTTAACAAGTTGGCTGCACTGTTTTTAGTGCACCCTAGCATAGGATGCTCTCTTGGCTGACAGTGAACACTGCTGGCTCACATTGAGACTGCTGTGAACCAGCATCCCCAGATCACTTCCTGTAGAGCTACTCTCCAGCTACTTATCTCCCGGTGCGTACTAACATCTGGCATTACTCTGTCTCAAGTGCAGGATCTGGCATGTGTTCTTTTTAAATTTTGGGCCATCGCTGATGGTCAAAAGCTCTAATCTCTCTAGATCCCTCTGCAAAGCCTCCATCCCTCATGAGAGTCAATGGAATCTCTCCATTGAAGATCACTGGCAAATATTCAACACCTGCATGCAGATGCCAATAAGAAAAGTTGAAGGAAAAAAAAAAAGTTGAAATACCCAAACAGGATGTTATGTATCAACATTTTTACAACCACTCTTCATTTTGCATTACTTTTGTTCTTGAAGGTTTTATTTTAGAAATAGTCATAGAGTGATGATTTCTAAAAGCCACATTGGTACTTCACATATGAAAATCAAATTTATTAGATGTTACAAAGTATGCACTGAGAAACAGGATTAATTAAATTCACTAGTCACTCTTGAAAACTTCAAAACACTAGTTTTAGCAATTTAATTTTAGATCTCTAAATGATGAGCTATGAACTGGTTTGCTTTAGGTTCTTTTTCTAGTCAGTGTAAAAGGGTTGTCTCAAGACTGTGTTTCAGAATGCTTCAAACTAAAGAAGATATAGTGCCAAGTTTATTATCAGTAGTTCTACAAATTCACTAGCAAGTCATCTGTCTAGACAGTAGTTGTATTCATATTTTTGATGTGTGTCTTTTAAGAAAAAGGATATTAGAGAATGCTGAAAGAGCAAACAGGATTTTATAGGTGAGATTTTAATAGCACTTTCCTCTGTCATTCTATTTGATATCTGGGCAAGAGCTCTAGTTTCCATTGTAAGCTAAAACAAAAGAATTGTAGGTTATTGTAGTCTCCAGGATCAAGAAACTAAGTTTCTAGAAACTTAGATCAAGAAACTATGAACATACACTTCTAAAACTGACGTTTAGACGCGTAGTTAGTTAAGTTTTTCAGAGCAGCAAAGTGTGAGTGTAGAAATTATCTGATCTGTTATTCTTGGATAGCTACTCTTTATACCTTAAGTGGAAGGAAAAGAAATTTCAAAGGAAGTTTTAAATTTGACTAGTAACATCACCAGTTCTGCATTTACCTTTTCTACTACCATCAACAGTTTAAAGATATACTT
The DNA here is from genome assembly GCF_987193195.1 of Phasianus colchicus. NCBI lineage: Eukaryota > Metazoa > Chordata > Aves > Galliformes > Phasianidae > Phasianus > Phasianus colchicus. The sequence continues at coordinate 61,154,139 of NC_143476.1, read as the reverse complement.
CCTGCATTTTCTTTCCAGCCTACAGATAGGATCCTTTCTGTTTTTTGCTCATTAAAGAGCAAAATGAATTCTGGCTTTTCATATTGAGATTGCCAATTGAAATTCTTTTTCCTAGTATTTTTTAGTGTACTTGATCAGCACCATTTGCTTCAACAATAGCTGAAAGATCTCAAATCTAGGAGGGCATACAAAATAATAATAATAAAAGAAATAGTATTCCAAAGGAGGTACTCTGCAGGTAGGAAAGCCAGAAACAGGTGGTTTAAAGAGGTCCATCCCTCTTCTCAATTTAAGTCTGTTTTTCTAGTGATTCCATCTTCTTTTAATTGTTTGCAGTGGTTGTAATGCCTTACAAACTGCAAAATTTTTTTAAATTTTGGAAAAAAATATTTTCATGTGTGACAGTAAATTTCTGGTACTGTTGTTGACCAAATTGCTTTATCTTAATATAAAACAGTATGATTAATTTTTGCTTGTTTTGTTGGTTTTTTTTGTTTGTTTGTTTGCTTTTGCTTCTGTTTTTGTTTATATGCTCTGTTGACATCATGCATTTTTAAACAGTTCTTGTTCTGTTTACAATGCTGACAGTTGCAAATGCATGAGAATTATATACCACTGATATTCGAGTGAAATTTTTTTTAATCAATTTTATACTGTTGTTCCTAGTGTATGATAACTACATTAGTCATTCTTGATAGTCTATTATTTTTCAAAAATTATCCATTAAGTAGTTTGGAGGATGAGGATTTATGAATGTGCATTGAGCACAGTAAATTTCAAAACAGCAAATGTGAACAAGTCGATGCTAGTCAATACATGAAAAACAAGCAGAGCTGATAATTCGGGAGAAAAGTACTGATGCAGAAAACTGTCAGGAGATTATAGGTTTGTTGTAATTCTTTTTTTTCTTTTTTTTCTTCTTTTTTTTTTTTTTTTTTTCCCAGAAAACTGAAAGCATGTTCACATTTGCCTTTCACATATTTACTTCCCTTCCTCTCTCCCTTCCCCCAGGATTTTATGTAAGGAACAAGACCAAAGACAACATCTATTTTATCACAAAGATATATTCACAATGCCGTTCCAAACCCTGTTTGAGTCAATTAAAATGTAAATAATAAGCTAGGAAGATTTAGCAATAATGCAAGAATTATAAACTACTATACATTGCAGGATGGAAAACATTTGTCTAAAAAGGTTAAATGTAATGACAGATAGACATAGCTGTACACTGTCATTATACCATATGTGTCAACATACTTAAGCAACACACCCTCAGTAATGCAGGCTGGGTGAGTGCATTGCAAAATTCCTGGGAATTAGTCAAGCCATGACTGCAGAGACCTGAATCAAATTAAATATGTTTTGCTTCTCTCCAGACATATGTGTGTGTGGATACAAAATGAAATGTCCCATGAAATATAGATTTATCTATTTGGACTGCCATTAACTTAAGTTTTCTGTTCCAAAGATTTTGAAACAGTACATGTGAGTCCATTGAAAGCATCCAGTGTCCTGGAAATAGAAAATATGGAAACTGGGACAGAAACAAAAAGCTTTCTGATCATTCTTTATCATTTTGAGTTAGTGTCACAAGAATAGTTTTATACCAGCAAACATGTATTTATGTTAATGATAACGCTTATTTCATACGTCATTTGGAAATATTCACCAAGATAAAACTGCTTGCAAACAATATAACATAACTGCAGTCTTTGAGCATATATAATGTGCTGTTATTTCATATATTTCATAAGTATTGTCTAATTGCTCTCAAATATGGTAGCACTTGTGCAAGTGGTTCCCAACAAAATCTGTAAAAATAAATAAATAAATAAAATAATAGAAATGCAAACAAGGAGATTTTCTAAAGATCAACAATTTCTACAACAGAAATTCAGGCAGTTGTTCTCACATTATCCATTATGCCTTCAATTTCCCATTGTCTATACCCCAAGGGAAATGGGAAGCAGTAATAAACATGGTATTGAATATAAAAATAGATTCTCTATGTGGATGCAAGATTTATTTGTTCAACCAAAGATATGACTAGGCATCTATAGAGACTAATTTGTTAAACATAAATTCTATGGGTCTTTAATCAATACTGAGAACTTAACAACTTTCTCCCTGTATATAATATGAAGGCTGCTCCAAAAGTAATGTATCTGGTTTAATTATGTTGGTCCACTTTGTCAGAGGAGGATGTGGTGATATGGCAGTAGAAGCTGACCTTCCCATCAGTGTTCTGTTACATGTTGCTGCTGTGTGACAGATGGCAGCAGAGGGGTAGTTTGTTAGAACGGTGTCTGACATGATAGTGAGTATGAAGCAAAACTTGTCTATGCTCACTGAATGTTTCTGGAGACACAGTGGATGGTGAGGTGGTGGGTGTACATTTTAGCAGCAGTGACAGTGACAATAGATTACCTCCACTGGAACAGACATTTACAAGCCTGGTTTTGAGGCTCTTGTTCATCACTGACCAAAATGCATAGTTATTGGTGGTGACTGTGTTGAGAAATAATGTTTCGTATCTGAGAATTTGCTCTACCAAAGAGTGTTACTGTGTTCTTATTTGTCATAGCTTCCATGGAAATAAAATGGAGGCATTACTTTAGGAGTGACCAATATATATGTGTTGTCATTTTTGGAGACATTTAGCTTTTTCTTATTATCTTTTCCATGACAATCAGTTCTATTAGGACTTGGCTATCTGGTTACCTCAATGGACACAGCCGCTTTGACCTTGTATCAACTTAATATAGCCCATTCCTTAACTTTCATGAAATCAAGGCTTAATTGTTTCAGGCACTTCAAATCTGAGTTGTATAGGTTCTTTGAAAGACCTTTCAGGGTTTTTTGCCTGATAGTTTCTTGATGCTTTAATGCCATCATCTCTTTCTACTTTTTTTTATTATTATTATTTACATGCATTAATCTATAGTCACCAAGGAATAAGATCTTGCATCTATTATTTTACCTATACAAGGAATTCTGATGAAATCAGTGTTTAAAAACTACCTATTGAATTAGCAAGTAATGTTTGTAATGCATTGCAGACAGATTTCTTGCTATATTTTCTACTCCCATACTTTCTGTGCTTTGCTTTTTGTTTTGGTAAATCCGTGAACACATTGCAAATTTTATCTTCTATATCCTGTCATTCATAACTTTAAGGGAGTTATCTATCATCTGAGCTACAGTATAAAGGTCAGAGTTCAGGCATTACAGCTCAGCATGTCGATCTGTCCCTTATCTAGATCCAGGCTAGAATGAAAATAATGAGAGAACTGTTTTATTGGCAAACAAAATGTGTTGTTGTGTGCTGCTAAACTCTGGAGAGCTTTCTGAAAACAAATACTGATAATTACTGTCACTGGCAGTGAAGAGAGGGGAAGGAGAGAGAAGGAAGAAGTAAACTATATATCTAGCCAAAAAGATTGGAAGAAAAAGAATTGTAATCCAAACCTTTCAATATTGAGGACTTTTAAGTTAAAAATCAATCAGTCAATCAATCAATCAATCAATCAATCCGTGCAAATATACAAGTGTATAAGCATATGTGCCTGCATCTGTGATGTGTGTGTCTAAGTGCTTTATAACTGAAAAATGTGGTTTAAGTAAAAATAATATCTTGTTCAGACTTAATCTGCAACAGTTTATGTAGCAGTATTATTTTATGCATCTGTTTCATAACAACAGTGGAAAAGACTGGCTTTCTTGTTTTCAAAGAATTGAAGAAGGCCTAGGAGTTTATCAAAACAGAGCATATTCATGCTAGAGTAGAAAAGACTGGTACAAGCAGTCAGAGAAGCTAACAATATTATCATCTCTGCAATGATGATCTGATCAGCATCTGATCAGCCTGCTTCATTTCTTCATAGACCTCCCATGCATATTGCAGTAACTAACCTGCCACAGAATTGTGACTAGGAATTGTGGTAGAAGCTGATAAAGCAATAAGGCTAAATTCCATCTATACTCAGTATTATATACAACTGCCGGCATGTAAGAGAAGTGATAGGACAATGCAAAAATGAGGGCTAAACCTTCATTTTTGAAATTTGAGAAAGAGGAAGATATTCAGGAAAAGAAAGAGGGCAAGGAAGAGCAAGGAGAGAAGTTTGTATGAAAAACAGAAGGGCAGAAGTAAGTGTGAAGCTGTGGGAAAGGACTTTGACATTGCATATTCCCAATTTATAGTTACTTACTAACTACAATTACTCAAGTATTATTCTGCTATTGGTACTAAATGTTTTGTGCACTGACTATATTTGTAATCCAAGTAGAAAATCCAAACTTCCTGTGATCATCTCATTTTCATATACTTTTTTAAATACAAAAATTTTCAAAGACATTGATCCTTGTTCATTCGAGGATCTTCTCAAGAAGTATCTGAAAATGATAATGGAGCAAAAAGAACATGAGAAATAAATTTTCTACTTTTTTAAGAGTAAATTCAAGCACAGAATAGATCATTTTGTTTGGACAATGACTGACAATGTCTTTTTTTCTACATGCTCTTAACAGAGATGTTGTCTGGATTTCAGTTCCACAAATTGTTTACTTCTCTCTACCCTACGCTGCACTGACCTTTTGACTTATTTTTGTGCTTTAACCCGGCGAGCAGCTCAGCACAGTACAACCATTCCCTCTCACAAGCACACACCCAGGGGACAAGAGAAAGAATCAGAAAAAGATAAAACTCGTGAACTGAGATAAATACAGAATAGTAGAACAGAAAAGGAAGAGATAGTAATAATAATAATAACAACAACAACAAGTTTATGCACAATGCAACTGATCACCACCCATCAACAAAAAAGTGGCTCAGGTGGCTGCCCCAAAGAGCTCTCCCAGTTTTCTCTTTCGGCACTGCTATATGGCATGGAACATTCCTTTGGTTGTTTTGTGTCAGCGGTCCTGGATGTGTCCCTTCCCAGATTCTGGTGAACCAACAGCACAGGCAGCATGAGAAGCTGAAAAGTTCTTGTCTTAATATAAACACTGTCCAACTACATCTAAAACATTGGTGTGCTGTTAATACCATTTTTCTCCAAAATCTTAAATGCAGCATTATGCCAGCCACTATAAAGAAAATTAACTCTATCCTAGCAAAAATCTGTCACACCATGTATACCGTGTTCACAGCCAATGATCTAATTTTAAGTGGAATTAACTGGCCTGGGAGTATCATCTCATTGTAGCTACTGTACAAAGAGAAATCTGACTTAAATAGTGCTTTAGAGAATAAATACTGTATCAATACTAAGCCACTGATGTCTTTTAATTTCTGTCATTTCTGGATGACTCACTGATGACTGACTTTTGAATAAGAGGCAATTTTTTTTTTGTTTGAAGAAATCTGAAAAAGGCATAAACAGAGGTGCTTCAGAATTGTATATTTCACCATGGCAGAAGTAAAAAAAGAAAAGCAGCTACAGTCTGAATACATTTTTCCTAACAAAATTGCTATACATTATGTGAGAGAGAAGAATATTTTTTTGCATAGCCTGCACTATTGGTAGTTTCCTTCAACAGAGTGCTCTCTGGATTTTACTTTTCAAAGGCACTGCAGCACTTCTGTTTTGACAAGATCTATGTGACTGTGTTAAAAAGTTTAATTTGATTGAAAGTGAGTGCAATAAAGTTTTTAATTTGTCAACATCTTGACTGCTTATATTTAATTTCATTCCATTCCTTCATATGATTGTATTATTTGCATCAACATTTTATGACATTGAGGTCTATTTATTTTCATTGCTCCAGCAACTGCATAATAAATTATCATTAAATTCCAACTTGTTCACAGAATAAAAGTCTTTTTTAATAGTATTAATCTATATTTTGTTAACAATGATAATTTCAGTGAAAGAAGTAAATTACATTAATTTTAACATATAAATCAGATTACTTCCTACTTGTTCTGGAATCACTTTCAGGATTTCTACATTTTATTAACATCAGCACTGTAATACAACATATTTAAATATCCCTAAATCATTCTCAAATACACTTCAGAGGTTTATATAATTTCTAAACTGTAAAAATAATTTGCAGCGATTGACTGGGAAATGCTGATGCTACAAGAAAAAAAAAAAAAGTAAAGAAAAAATCTATTTAACAAATAACACTATTTGAAAGGGAAAAAAAAAAAAAAAAAAGAGGCAATTTTTCCATTAAGAAAATAAACAATTGATAAGATCATGGTAGTTTGTTCCAATGGATAGTGACCACAGAATTTTCCTAAACAGTTGTTTAGATTCAATCCCCTGTGTTCTCTGTGAGGAGACGTGTATTCATGTTTCTGTTATCCACAAGCTAGATCATGGGCATCAAGCCTTTGGCTTGCCGAGGCTGCACTGAATGAAGAATTGTCTTGGGCTGCATATACATAGGTTGCACCAAAGCAATGCCTCCAATGAAGCAACAACTAAGAGCACAATAACACTATTTGATTGTTTGTGCAAATTCTCAAATGCAAAACACTATTTTTCAGTATAGTATCCACCATTAGCCATGAAATTTGGCAAGTGATGAGCAAGATCGTGCATGTCATGCTTATAAAAATCTACACGAGCAGAAATGACCCACTGCCTCTGTTGTCACTGCTGAAACGCAACACACAAACTCACTATGCTCACATCTACTGCTTGGACACCAGAAATGTTCAGCAAGCATGGATGAATGTCAATGGATGCAACACCTTTACTTCATATGAACTTCCACTTCAGATGCCATTTTGTCACACTGCCCCTTTCTTGCCGCCTGGCACATGGCAACAACATACAACAGACTACTGGTGAGAAGGTGCAGCCTCTACTGCCACACCACCAACATCTGCCTCTGATTTTCTAAGCCTACATAATAAAATAAGAGACATTACTTTTGGAGCATTCCTCATTAATACTAATATTATGATATACAATGAAATGTATAATGTAGTTAATGTATATACAGTTTACAAAATTTACTGTAATTTTGTTTTATTATTTTTACTAGAATATACAAAAGAGAGCAACAAAAACATAAAAGCAGTGGGATATTTGACTTTGTTTTTGTGAAACTAAGGCATCAATCCCTAGTTCAATGGCAGTGGCTGTAATTCTTAGTGAGTTCTCAAGGTACTTATTAGAGATTTATGATGAAATTTTACTCTTCCTGTGCTTCATCCTTGAAAACATGTATTCATAAATATACATACTGCCAAAAAGTAATGACAGGAATAAGGCATGATTGTGAAGGGAGGAGTATTTCTCTCTGGTAGGAGGGAGCTTAGAAAAGTCTGGCAAACAGACACAGTCAGATTTTTTATTACAACTCTATGCACTGGAAAATTCACAGGTAGTGTATTTATGTCAAGTAAAAATGAAGTTGCAAATAAATCAAAAAATTCATGTTTTTTTCAGAATTTTTTAAATCCATTCTCAAATTCCTTCATCAAAATGGAAAGCATAGCTCCATGTTTTTCACTGCTCACGGGGCTACAGTTAGCAATGTATCAAAGTCCATGGACTTATTTGCCATAACTTGAGCTGGCACTGCAGTGCACTCCATGCCTTGGTTTCAGCCTGGATGGGATTCGGATGGTGCTGAAAGGCCAAGTCAGGCCACGCAACTGGGCAGAGGTAGAGCCGTTTCTATGATGGCATGGAGCAGGGAGCAGCAGCAGTGTGAGCTGTGCTGGACCACATGAGGCCTGCAGGCTATGGATTGGATATGCCTGGACTAGATGAAGAGGATGTATTTTGCCCTGAGGCATTGAAACTCATGTCTACTTAAAGTCTTGCAATTTTTATGATACATCTTAATGCCAACTGGACAACAGAGGAGGGGGAAAAAAAAAAAAAGAAAAAAAAAAAGTTTAACTTTGTAAATAATCGTTAGTAAGAGATTGCTGTGAAGAACAAATTTTGTAAAAATGTTTATAATTTAACTTAAAACACTTAAATATCTATGTGATCAGAGACTGAAATCCCAGTCTCATTTTAATACAGGTGAATGACCTAATACAGCTTAGAACACAAAGGAGAGAGCAACAATTTTATCTTCTGCCTTCTTAGAGCATTATCTTTCTCTGCTAGAGAAAGGCTTTATCTTCTGATCACTGCATGTACTGAACATAACTCTTTCACATCAGGTAAGTAATGTGGTGGAAACTATGTGCTCTACCTAGTCTCCCAAACTGCCTGATTCAGGTACCTACAGAGCATTTGTCAGGACTTACATCACTGTTCTGAGTCATAGCTGGCTACATAGGGATGCATATGTGCAAAGGGCGCCTGAAATCAAACAGGTATTTTCTGAATATCTGAATACTGAACTCCTTCCTGTGATTTCCTCTTGTGATTCAAGTTCTGCACATTTTTATGAAGATTCTGACCAGTAAAATAAGGAAATAAAGTGCAAATTAGGAATTTACACCTAATTGTCATTGTCTGCTGTGGAACTTTTTCTGCTCTAAAGTTATACAAGCTAGAAATACCATTGCTAAGCTATGCCTGTGGAATAGAATATCCCAGTGTCAGCATTTAAACCTCCTGTTTAATTTTTCAAAGATTTCAGTATGATGAAATACTGATTTTATATGCCATATGAAACATCTCTTGCTCAGTACAGATAAATGGAAAAGGGAATCCAAAGAAAGTAATAAGAATTATTTTTGGTTAAATATCATCCGATATCTCCCTCCTTTCTGTAAAGTCCTGTTCAGTAATGTAAAAATTTAATGGCTTGCAACTAAAGAGAAGGGGTTTATTTTCTTTCTTTTATTTTCTTCCAGTAATATACTTTATTTTCATCTGTTAAGTTACTCATACTAGCTACTTTCACAGGTGATGTAGAAGCCCTTCACTAGATCTTTATTCACTCTTTCTTTCCTCAGGATATATCAATGTATAAAGAGTACAGAATGTGTTCGCTACATTTTTGTCCATGTGCTCCATTACAGTTATGATTGTGACATTTTCTGTTTTATCTACTCTTTCCTCAGTAATTTACTGAAAATACACGTTCATGGGAAGCAGAGACTATTTTTACTTTTTTCATTTTTAAATTCTGCACTATTAACACTATCTCTTCAGGTGGTTGCAGGCACAGATAGCAGTAGGCAGTAAGAATCTTTCTATTAGCCCCATGTGTGAGTTTGCCCTGCAGATGATTTTATCTCATCTGCGTGGAATCACACCATGTCACATTACTAGGTCATTGTGTACTTACTCCCCCGTGGCAGAATAAATACGGTCGCCAGCCTCTTGGAAAACAGATTAGCAATGATAATAGTTATTTATTTATATTTATTTCAGATCTGTGAAAGAAAGGGATATAGTCAGTGTGTATTTTAGAACAATAAGTGGTGTAATTGATATTTGCTAGCCTGATTTCTATAAAATACTTTCTCATTATTACTTTTCCTTAACATAACAAAGCTTAGTGACAGCCAGTTCTCTAGTGTTCACAGGCAGCCATTAAAAGCAAAATTCTGAGATTAGATTGGATAGAGGAAAACTAAATACTCTGTCATTTCCAGATAAGGTTTTTCACAGGCACTGCTGCGCTCCCCTGAGATGATGTCTAAACCCAACCATCCAGTGTCCTTCATTGCTACGTCAGAATGAGAAAACTAGCTTGATGAAGATAAGATTACAGGGTCTCAGATGTGAAACATAAAATAGGAGAACATAATTAAATAAAGTAGAATCTTGCACAGAAGACTTTGAGATTGATTTAATGGCATGTTATCACTTTCACTGTGTTTAATATTCTTATGAGATTGCTCAGTTACACATCATGTCACTTCCATTCAAAGCAATCTTCATGATAACACAGTGCTTAATTTTTGTTTTCAAGGTACGGTAATTATACTGAAGTACTGATATAAAATTGTTCAGTACACTCGTCTGAAAATGCCACATTACACAAATTTGAGTTTAGTTCTTTTGTTGGTATCTCGGGTACTCATTCTAGGATTGTAAAAGGATGAGGAATTGTAAAATTATTTTTACATCTCAAGAAATATAGCTTGCAGTTTTGCAGTTCGCAATCTACCACTTCTCAGAAAATATGAAGATATTTTGTTCTCATCAAATGTATTCTGTGCTATATTTGGACAGGTACCATTAAATAACAATCTTTCCTTTTTTTTTTTTCTGAAGTATACATGGAGATCTTGAAATCCTCTTTCATGCTGCAGTACCTGAGGGTAAAGGTTAGAAAAAGAAAGTTCTGCTATTAGATGAGAATATCCTAAATTAATTTAAAATTAGTATTGTTTAAAGACCACCTTCTTTATTATGTAAAACAACACTGGTCTATGTATTGAAATGGTTTAAGTGTATTGCTTCAAATGTGTGAAAATGGGTAAAATAAACTTTATAAAAATATATTTTTTTTTAATATGGAAGTAAAAGGAATTAAATTAAAATGAGATTAATATTTGAAATAAGAAATAAAACAGTTGGAAATTTTCAAAGTAAGTGTTTAATATTTCTGATGATCTCATAGACAACTTGTTTTTTCTTTTATGCTAACGTAATAAATAAATTAGAAAATAAATCATATTTGCACATAATTTGAGGCCAGAAAAACTTTCCAAAACTGTATCTGTCTTAATTTAAGCCACAGGTATTTGACTATCTCAGAAACATTGATATTCATAGTTCAATTCTATATCTTGCAGGTAATATCCTGAGTTTTTTGAAGTTCCACCATACAAAGAAGATCCTATAGTGGTTACCTTTTTTTCTGATTTAGACAGGAAGCTCATTTAGTCTTTGCCTTTCACATCCTAAGAGTATTTGAAAGCAAAACCTAAACGAGCATAATAACAAACAAGCAAGAGAAAAGTTCTGGTGAGGAACAGTTGCTTCTTTAGAACTCTGGATTTCTGCCTCCTGTGTAGCTGAATTGTTGTGGCATGGGTAGAAAGGTACGGGAATGAAAAACAGTATTTTGGAAATTCCAACTGCTCAGTTGTGTTAAATCTGTGAACTCTTTCTGTTTTTCAATGGTATTATTCTATTCCTTGAATTTTACTTTCCTTTACATAGAAGAAGTTACAAGAATTGGTTAATAACCTCCAGGTATGTTCATTTCCGCAAGTTAAATTTACACATATATTCATTTGTCTCTTAGCATGTAACTCCAGTTTAAGTTCTCAGTGGTTGAGATTTTTGAAGCAGTCACGGTCAGAGTCTGGTGCTTTAACAGCTGCAGGAATACCTACTAAAGAGATCCCGATTCTTGCATGAATAGTTTATCTCTGGTAACCACAGCAAAACAGTCCCCTCTCCTCATGGTTCTGTAAACAGGGTTGTTAATTAGTTGTCGATATCTGTCAAATTATTAAACAAATAGTAAACACTCAATGGTAGCCAAGCTAAGGAACTGCTGATGAGCTTCTAATTTCAATAACTTGATATTTGAAATTTAGAGCATGTTTTCCTTTCCTGAAGTCCTATGTCAGACTTTCCATTCCCTGGCTGCATAATCAGGTGATTAGCAGTGGAGAACTCCTGACTGAAGCATTCTTCAGTGAACATTCATCTATAGTAAATGCAGGGGGGGGGAAGGAAATTGCATTTCATCACAAAACCAAGGTCTTCAATCACTCTTTGGTCCCACAAATCACTGCATGAATTTAGTGAATGATTTGGCTTCAAAATCTGCTGGAAAAGAGAAGGAAGAGAAAGGAAGGAATATTTCCTCAGCATTTTTTTCCTCAAACTACTTTAAACATACAACAGAAAGCTGCCTTTTATTATTGATGTCTGGGGGTGATAAGTTCATCAAATAGCAGTCTAATAAAATACACCTTTGGTAACCTTTTGCAAGTACGTTTTCACATAGAAATTAATCCTCACCTACCACTCTAGCAGTCATTACATGAAATCCATTAGGAAGATGAAGATTATGTCTTACTAGTCAGAAGCCTGTGTAGTTCTTCAGACATCCTGATATATTAACACAAATGCATCATATTATACAAGAGTGAATTTATGATTAACTGTTGTGGTAAAATGTTTAGCAATGCTTGTAAGAAGGGCGGAGCGTCATTTTAAGTTCTGTTGCAATAAGCTATCAGAACTTTCTGTTTAGGCACTGTAAAGCATGTTGTACTTTTAAATAAACATCTAACTTCCAGCTGTTCTTGAAACTGTGAGTTTTCATGTGAAGGTCTGAGTTTTCCACAAGGGACACACCTCCCAGTTGAAAAATGTGTGAGAAGTCAGGTTGAAGTTCCATTGATCCAAAGGCAACTGGGAGCTACTGGGGTCAGTGGGAAGTGTTCCAGTGACTGCAACAAGCTCCAAGTTTGCTGCCTGATGAAATCTTGATGTCAAATCTTGATGTCTGCATTGCTGATTTTTAAAATGGTGTTTGTGAAGGAAGAGGAAATAATAATGGCTACTGACTACGTTAAAAATGTCCTGTCTTACTCTCACAGCCATCTTACACAGTTCCATAAAGGGAAGATGCTCAATTATTTTCTGGCGAAATATTATGTGGCTGACCAGTTTTATAGACTCCAGCTAGACTAAAGCACACTAGAAGCCTCAGAAAACAGCTGCTTCTCTACACACATTTCGACCATAATGTAGTTCATGATATCTGGGATTCTCCTGTCAGTCTCTCAAACGCCGACATAAAAATATTGTTAATAATTGCAAAGGAAAATTGCAAAAGGAAATGTATTCTCTGTCTGCAGACAGCACACACACAAAAAAAAAGAAAGACAGCTGATATTTTAATGTTACCCAGGCACATTGTGACAAACTAGAAAGACATTCAAGTGATCATTTACCAGCTGATTATCTAGTCCTCTACATATGAACAAGGAGCAGAATGTAAGGGGGAAAACACACACACACACACACACACACGATTCTCTAGTCCTCTACATATGAACAAGGAGCAGAATGTAAGGGGGAAAACACACACACACACACACACACACGATTCTCTAGTCCTCTACATATGAACAAAGAGCAGAATGTAAGGGGGAAAACACACACACACACACACACAGAAGGGGGAAAAAAAAAAAAAAAAAAAGCTGTTTTTCAAGTGATCACAGGGAGAATAATACCTTAGTTTCAGGTTTTGCTTATATTTTATTAGAATCAGTTATCCTTCACTCACGTTGGAGGATATCCCACTCTGTAAAACATCAGTGATTTTGATGCATTGTCAGAAAACCCCAGAGCAAAATAATGTCATCCTGTTATGTGAGTGAATACTATTAACACTGATAAATACATCATCTGCAAGGCAGCACAGTTAGAAGTGGTAGAATGTCCTTTCTTAAGTGAGAGGAGGAAAACACTTATAATAATTGTATCTCAGAATATGTGAAGCAGTGCATGAAGAGAAACTCATAGTTGTATCACAGAGACCACTGAAAATATGGGGAGATGTAATAAGTAAAAAAACTTATTTGTGTCTGTCTATTCAATGAACATCAAAACAGGAGGAATATTCTAGGCCAAGTTAAGTGTATATAGTAGATCACAAGTTTTTTTTCTCTGTTTGTATTGCCTAAAAAATTTTTCCTTATTTCTGTCAAAATGAAACTTTTCACAATCTTAATGATAGTATTTTTCTATGAAAATAACACATAACACATCATATCCTTTGCCTGATAAATATTGCTCTTCAGTTAATTAGCCGAGGGACGTGCTAACAAGGCCAACCAGATCCTTCTGGATAAGATACATTATACTGAGATTATTTTTCTTCCCATATCTGTCTTCATCCATGTAAGTCACTCCAGATATAATGTCTCTAGTTAATTTCATGGGAGCTACAACAGATGAAAAGAGCGCAATAATACTATTTGGTAGAGCAAATTCTCAGCTACAAAAAACACTTTTTCAACACATTCATCACCATAAGCTGTGTATTTTGGCCAGAAATGGGCAAAAGTCTGCATGCTGCACTCATAAAAATCTGCATGGCCGTCTGGAATGTGGTTTGTCTTTCACATTGCTGTCTTTCATGACACTGTAGGCACTGCATCACCCATCGCCTCACTGTTCTCACACTACTGTCTGGTGTCCAGAAAGATTCAGAAAACATCAGTGAAAGTCAAAGGATCTGACTTTTTGCATATAGAGAAATTCAGTGACACATCTTTGATTAATATGTACTTCCATGTCAAGCGCCATTCGGTCAAACTGCCCCTCTGCTGCCATCGGTCACATGGTGTCACAGAGTTAACTAGATCAATCTATGCCTGTGACAGGGGGGCTGTAGGCCCATGAGTCCCCTAGCCCCCAAAAATGTGAAGGAAAAGGGGAAAGGGGAAAGGGGTAGGGAGATGGGAGATAGGTTCAAGGAAAAAACAACAACAACAACAACAACTAGAACAGTGGCAACGATCTAAGGAAGAAAACTTATTTTACTAACTATGATATTGGAATGCAAAATAACACAATATAATACAATCTAATTGAAATTGAGAGTAAAAAATCAAAGAAAATAGGAGAGAGAGAATTTTCCAAAACTGAGCAAACCTGAAAGCAATGGCACACACTTTCTGCCAGGCAGTGTGTGAAAGCAAAAATAGGAAGGGTCAGATCCCATGATTTCCATGATGTATCTTCTTCTCTGGCCGTGAGGTGCTCTGGGATATGCAGTTCTTCTCTTTTGAGAACCAGGTATCTGGAATATTAACTCTTTAACTACCCATGCTTTGCATGATGTTATGATGCAGAATACCAATAGCAAAAATTACAAAACCATGACAAGTGGGAACAAAATGTGATGGATTATTGGTGGAAAGGTTCTACCTCTACTGCTATGCCATGCCACCAATACCCGCCTCTGACACTGTGAGCCAAAAAAATTACCTTCAAAGCCTCCCTTGAATCTATCATATCCTGGTAGGATGACAGATTTGCACATTTGTAAGGGAAGAATGCTTTCAAAATCTGTGTATTTTTTCATGGATATCCCAGTAAGAATCTAAGGTAATAGCTATGCAAATTGGAGATCTTTTTCATTAGATGAAATTCCTTGGCTATAGCTGGTAGAAAATACTGTATTATTTCTCTTCCAGATTTCTAGTGATAAAAGAGCTCACAATATTCTATTGAACTTCTTGACTGAGTAAGGTGAAATGAAGGACCTGTATCAATGTTATTCAAGAAACTGAAGTAATCTGAAATGAAAACTGGCTCAACAGTGTGTAGGCAAAACTATAATGATTCCAGTAAGAAAATATTTTATTCTGCTAAGGAAGCACTGCATATGTACTCTTAAAGCATTTTCTTTATCAGAAGATAAAAATATACAGAAGATAAAAATGAAATGAACAAAACAGTCATGACCTTTTCAGCTCCTTCCAGAGAAGGTAAATATGCCTTCAATCTCTGCACTGAAATGAATTTCCTCCATTATAATCATTTATTCACAGATATTATTTATATAAAATGAATGGAATTGGATAAATAATATATAAGATACATCTAATTGACATGTCTAATAAATTTGATCTTGAGTATGCTAATGTAAGCAAAACTATAAAGTGATATGCAAGTTTTGAACTGAACTATAAAATACATGCTCATATATTATTATGGTGTCTATTAATACTATCACAGGGATAAGAGAAAAGGTGTAAGCAATAAAATAGCTACTATCTCCCGAGTAGTTTGTGAATATTCATCTTGCATATATTTAACGTGCACTGCAGGGGAAAAATACCTTTGTCGTTGCAATAATATAAACGCTACTGCATGACATACAAAGCAACAAACTCTTAAGTAAAATACATCAGTATGTCATAATATTTACTGTCTTATATTTCACATTGGCATTCTTTAAAATATAGAAATCGGAAAAAGGACAGCATAAGAAAGTTTTCAAATAATTAATATTTTTAATCTTGATTACCCTGAAATTAAATTTGTTTGTGTTGTTCTCATTTGAGATGTGCGTGCACCTATTGTTCTTATTTTATAAACAAGGAGCAATTTTGTCTGTTTTTGCTGCCTTTTCAAAGGTTCGAAGAAATAGTTTTAATACGTAGAATAAGTAAATAACCATTTAATGTGACAAATGTTTTGTGAATCTGAAAGGAACAGATGTGTTGTTCAAAAGTAAAATAGCACCTTTCAGAAAAGCACTGATAAAAGGAAGAATAAAAGAGAAATTTTACAGAACCACAGATTCACAGAATTACAGTCACAGAATAGTTGAGGCTGGAAGGGACCACAGGAGGTCATCTGGTTTAACTCATGCTAAACATGACCACCAGTTGCCTGAGGCCATGTCAAAAGGCATCTCAGAGGACAGAAACTTTAAAATATCTCTGGACAGTTTGAGCTACTGCTCTATAACTCACACCATATAGAATTGTTTCCTGATATTTAAATAGAATCTCATTTGTTTAGTTTGTGCCCATTTCCTCTTTTCCTGGCATGGGCACCACTGAAAAGAGCCTGGCTCCATCCTCTTGGCACCCCTCGTTCAGATATTTATAAGCTCTGATGAGATCCCCCCGAGCTTCCTGTTTTCCAAGTTGCATAGTCCTTCAGTCAGCCTCTCTTCACAGGAGATGTGCTGCAATACCTTCATCATCTTTGTGGTGTTCTGCTGAACTCTTTTTAGTGTATCTATGTTTCCCTTGAACTGGAGAGCCTAGACATGGACACATTATGTCAGGTATGTCCTCATCAGTGCTAATTAGAAGGGAATGATCACTTGCCTTGACATGATGGCAACCTTACACTCATGTAGACTGTAGAGGTGTCCTCCTCTGGTGGCAAGAGCACATTTCTGGTTCATGGTTCACTTGATGTCCTTCAGGAGCTCTAAAGCTTTTTCTGCAAATCTGTTTGGAACAAAGTTGTCTACAAGCATGTTTTCTGTGGTTACTAAGGTCTGGTCCTCCCTATATTCACGACTTAGCATTTCCCTTTCCTGAACATCATGAAGTTCCTGTCAGCCCATTTTCCCGTCTCACTGAAGTCCTTCTGTATGGCAGTATGACTCTTGAATGCATAAATCACTCCTCCATGTTCTGTGTAATCAGAAAATGACAGAATATATCAGAAAATATCAAAAAATATAGGTCCAGATCATAATCTAGATCTATAATCCAGATAATGAATAAATATGTTTTAAAAGTTTGGATCCAGGGGAACACTGAACCCCTGGGGACACTAATAATATTAGTCACAAATGAGTCAAAAGTTATAATAGACAAGTAAAGAAGAAAAACTTCTGCAAAAATTTCAGTAGGATTTATCAAGACTTATATTAAATAGTCTTCAAATAAGAAAATGGCTTGTAGCAAAGCACTCCATTCCAAAATAAATTCAGAAGATTTCTGTGTCTTATAATGTAATTTAATGCATTTCCTCAGCTTTCAAAAAGCATTTTGTATTATTTTCAGCCTCCATTTTTAATATTTCTTGTGTTGTTTTTTATGTTCCATCCCTGGAGACGTTCAGGGTCAAGTAGGACAGGCTCTGAGCAACCTGTTCTAACCATAGATGTTCCTGTTTATTGCAAGAGAATTGTAATAAATGACCTTTAAAGTCCTCTTCCAGCTTAGAAGATTCTGTGATTCTTGATAATCCTGGGCACAGTGACATGCTGCCACAAAATTGCTCTGCCCTCATTGCAAGTGCCAAGAGGACAGTAAATTGTAAATGGCACACATGAAAAAAATAAATAAATAAATAAATAAATAAATTTAGTTCTTTGGCCCACTCATGAGCCTGTGTAATCTCAGTAAACTCTATGGGGCATATGAAAGTAATATCTTGTAATAGTAGAGCTAAAGCCAGAATTCAGAATGAAAGTGAATTGAAAAAACTTCCTTGAAAAACTGAGCTTGTACTCAGAAGGTGAATCCTTTCAAAGGGCAAAGGACAGAACTTTACCACATTCTAAAATTCAACAGAATAATCATTCATATATTAATATTAATGCCTCAATAGCACATAACTTATATCTTATAATCAACAGTGCCTAAGAGTATCAGGGCAGATATTATTAATGTTCTTTCTATTCAAGACAGATTTTTTCACAGATTATTTTCCCAAGAAAATGTCACTTCCATTAGAACAAATACTTCTATAATTTATAGCAGATCCTATGTATGTATTCATTGCACAGCAAAAATATCCAGTTCCTCTTAGTACAACCATTTTTATACTATATCTTAAGTGCTTATTGAGTCACAAATCTACTGTGACTCTCATGACTAGTGCACAGTAATCATTCTCTTTTTTGTAATTAACTGTTACAAAGCGAGATTCTACTGTTGCTTTTGATACTGCTAGTTTCAGAGAAAAATGTCTAGATTGGGAACAGAGGGTCACAAATACAGTATGGGGAATGCCACTCTGAATTTCACAGCAGATTGTCTAATTTTTGGAAACAGAGATGAATGGGAACTTTTTAATTTATCTATTGAGGGAATTTCCTTTTGTTGTGGATTTGTCAGTTTACTAACCCTTACAAAGTCTTCAGCTGAGATAGTAGTAGGTTGTATGTGCCAAAGCAGCACATTTCACCTCAGGACACTTCTTTATCTGGCAGAAAGTGGTGCTATGAAACACTGCACTCTGCAAAAGCTGAAAGTTTTTTGTTGGCCTTGCTCCTACCTATTTCAGCTACATTTCCTCCTAAAACTACAATAAATAAATACATAAGTAAAATAAAATAATAAAAATCCAGAGCAGTGAAGACCTTGGATAACTTTGTTTAAGAACTCATAGATCTTGATCTAGAACATAACTTTTCAAGGTCTACAAAGAAACTTTGGGTAAAAATAATGTGATCCATAACTTAGGAATAGAAGGAAGTAACACTTTTTTTTTTTCCCTACAGAGCCCTGTCACCCTCACCTTGAGTAGACGGTGTGATGTTATGTATCATAAAAATATTCAGCTTAGATACCCGATGATCAGTAAAAACATGGAAAAATAAAGCTTACATTAATCAAATCTCACTTTAATGACTGATTCATAATGAGAATACAAAAAGAATGGAAATTTATTTAAAACACCATATACTTTTAAAAGCTGGAGAAGAATAAATGCTTAAACCTCGGAAAGAAAATAATTAAAAGTGAATATCAACATAAGCATACTTTTTTTAGAGATTTTCCAATTTACATAACATTTTTTCCACTAATAAAGCCAGATCAATTTTGACAGACCAGCTCTGATGAAAGTCATCTCAGTGTTTGCGCAAGTGAATGTCCTCTTGGCATAAAAACTGCCATATTCTGTAATAAATTGATTTTCTAAATATTCTTAATCAATATAGTCTAACTGCCACCCATTCTATCTTTCCTTTTGTAAAGATAACTACAAGATGAAGCAGGATTTATAATGAGAAGATTTGAGTACATCATAACATTTTGAAAATTGGAACTTTCATACCAGAGCTCCTGTGCTCCTGTGCTCGTCTGACACAATAATTTATCTACCAGTTCCCTATATGGGAAACAGAAATGTTTCTCTCTGAAACACTACAATAGAAACACAGCTTTCACCTTTACAATTCTGTTTACACAGACCACAGTTAAGAAAACTTCACAAAAATTTATTGGCCAGATTTCTAACAGCAAAATTCCACATTTTTCAAAATATATCTCTGTTCAAACTGCTACTGAATAAATAAATAAATAAATAAATAAATAAATAAATAGAATTTTAGATGTCTTTAAAAAAGTAAATGAACCTCACCTGGAGAAATGCATTTATTCTCTGTACTTTTTACGACTTTTTTCCAGCATCTGAAATCTATTCAAAATATTTATAAATAAAAGATCGTTTTTTATTTGTTTTATTCTGAAATATATTCACTAAATCTGAAATCCAGTTTATGTGCTAAGAAGAATCTCTTACAATACATATGTATATTATACTTTCGCTTCCACCTTGATGAGGAAAGAAATTTTTCCAGTATCTGAAAAAAAACACACTCTTTGATCTGTTTAAGATGAGGGGCACATTCTCTGGCTCTCATTTTCTGCAGTGTCAGCATAGCAGGTATAGATCAGAGCAAAGCTCTGCGTGTTATTGTTGCTTATATCAGAAGAGCTCAAAAGATATGAGGTTTAGGTTGAGTTTATGAGAGCAATTCAAATCTTACTGGCTAAATGATATGACTCTTTGAGGTTTCTTCATCAGAGTCCTTAATCCTTATATTCCTGGAAAGAGGAAGAGCAGAGATCCTTTGCCCTCACAATTCTTTAGATACTATAGTAGATAAAATAGATTTTTTAAAAATAGCAAATACATGATTTTCCCTTTGGGGAATAAACCTGAGGCAGATGAAGCATGGACTCTACAGAAGTCGTATGCAATCATACAATTAAAAATGATATTAAAGAAAGTGCAGACAACAGAAGACACGAATGTTCTTGGGAAACACTGATTTAGGAATTTCTGAACCTCTGAATGCTTTACTACAAGATTCAAATTCTTAATTACTACAAAATCATTTTCATGTACCCACGAATAAGAAGGGAGAGAAGGAAAATTTAAATAATACGCCATGTACCATTACAGTAAATATGGCAAAGCTATTTGTGGGTTTGTACAGTATGTTTTGTCTTTTTTTCCCTTCCTCTTGCAAAGAATCCTTAGTTTGTAAGCAAAATGTATGCCATAGGCATATGTTTGTGATAGGACAGTAGCAGGGAAATAGTTATTGTCTTAATTCACTTTTACCCTCTTTCACTTGCATTCAGTGTGACGTTTATGTACAAAGAGGATTTCTTTAGGTACATTTTTCTTTTAATTTCCTCTCACCCATTCTTAAATGCAACATTTTCTTTTATCCATGTCCACATATGTATGTGCATTCTATAGCTCCAAGGGCACACTTCCCTGGAAGTTTCTTTTCACAAAAGAAAGATGTGATCATACAACAGGTGAGTCAAGAAGAAGGCAGAAAACAGAAAGAAAAGAGAAGGTAAGGAAAAAAACAAACAAAAAAACCCTCTGGTATATAGATATATAGATACTCACTGAAATACAGCTACTTGGTAAACTGCTTTGGTTAAGCTGCTGACTGTACAACACTTCTGGCTGTATTTTTGCAAGACTGATGTTCAGATTTTAAGACTAATGTTCAAATTAATTTCACTTAATAAAGGATGGAAACTTTTTTTTTTTTTCATCCCTTGGAAAATAAAATAAACCTTCAAGTCCAATTTTAACCATCACGTGCAAAGGAGATAACTATACAAAACTGCTGCTGCAATCAGATTTCATAATCAAGTCTACTGGATGAAACATTGTCTCTCAGTAATTCATTGTCGGAGGAGAATGATGGAATCCTGGAAGACACTGTAGCTGCACGAGTATTTGCTGAGTTCAGGTCCCATGTCATATTTCACTCTTTTTAGGATTCATGCCTAAAGATATGTTGTAGCTAACTTTATTAGGCAACCGAGTATACAAATTCTGTTGGGAACTCTTTTCCTGGGCCACTGCTGTGCTCAGTATGGGGAAGTGGATGTTCATCTTGCCCTCTCTTGCAGACACCAGAATGAGAAAGGCAGTCAAATGAGCACCCTATATACCTACTAGTCTTGGTGCTCTACAAATATGGCTAGAAAGCAAGAACAAGCTGCAGTAAATTGTTGCACTTTATGCAAGTAGATATTCAGAGACCTGTACAGTACAAACCTAGTGACAAAGCATGACAAAGAGATAAAGCAGCCAGCCCATTCACACCCATAAAATTGTATATGTTTAACTAGTAAAAAGAGTACTTTATGTGCGTAATCTATAGAAGAGCTTATGTGGCAGCAAGTACATTCAGCATGCTAACTCTCATGAGACAAAAGAAAATTAACCCACACACATATGCACATAATTTTAGTGCAAAGTGTTCAAAACAGGTACTCTGCTGAGTTACATTCTGTCTCTGAATCTGCATTCCTGTTATGAATGTTCCCTGCTGGCTTTTCTATACCTAGTTTCAAAGTCAGACAAGGCTGTCTCTTTACTGGATTAAGCAAGGTTTGAAATAATGTCTTACATGAACTTGGGCTATAGTTCAGCCATTAAACCACTGTGCAAATTATTTTTGAATCCATGAATTAAAATCAAACATTGATAAAGTCTATTATCTCTTTTTAATTCCTATATCTGGTCATGAGCTTGTTTTTAAAATCTTGGGATTTTTATCTTTTACTGTTTAGTAATTAAATAAGATAACAAAAATGTTATAAACCAAAACTGGAATCATTTCAGGGAATAATAATGTTTTCTGAAGGATTTTGTTAGCAGTACACTAAGCTAGACATTGTGCTTTTCATGCTGTATATTTATCAGGGATGTATGATCCCTTTCAGTACACATACTGACAAATGTTAAGAGTATTGTCATTAAGCTACAATAAAATAGTTATACTGAATTTTAATTGCCACTCAGTGAACTAGTTTTTGTCTATTAAAACAAAAAAAATCTGGACAATAAATTATTTCATTACACAAAAGAATTACTGATACATTATTATAACACACATTGCTTACATAATTTACTTTAGAAACAGTTAATTCATATTTCAAGGTACTGACAAAGATGATTTCTTGGAGAGATCACATACGTGTAGTTAGAATTTATAAAGCATCTCTTTTCCACTTATTTTTTCAGCCTATTCATCATTACTAGATCACAGATTTTGCTATAAACAGTATAGACTTACAACAAATGTATTTATATTGTAGCTAGTAGATAGATCTTCTAGCATAACATGTAGGTAATATTTATATAGTCATCCTCTATCTGTACTTTAAAAGAGCAAACCAGTACACTGAGGTAAGTATCATTCCAGTCAATATTCAATTCACAAATGCAGGATTGATATACAAAGTTCCTCTGTACATAAACATAAAACATGTATCTGTATATGAATACACACACAAAGATGGGTGCATACATACTTACACCCACAAACATTATGTATTAATCAGCAGAAGTCACTTAATAGTAATCCAGCCATTCTTTATAATCATTATAAATTAGCAGACTATGTATTAGTTTTAATAGCAAATATGTGAGATCTGATATTTTAAAAAAATCCCATGACTCTGTGCAAAGAAATGTAGTTTAGCAGTTGTACTAATACAGTAAGCTTTGTCAATCTGCTTGTTGACAGAACTTTGAACTGGCTCTAAGTCAAAATCATAAATCAAACAGCAGGTTTTGGTACATTTGCTTTTAAGAAGCAAGGATAGCTTATTTTAGGGTTCCTTCTCTGCAGTTATTCAGTCCTCCCTTCCAGAAACATTCACAGCCATATGCCCAGGACTAATTCTGGGAGCAAGATAAAGTGTAAGATTCATTTAGTGTTCAATGACAGTTCTGTCACTGGATGACACCCTCATTCGGAGACTTAGCAAAACATTACAGAAGGCACTGCTTTCAGAACAAGATAAATTCACAGTGACCTTCATCTGAAATATAAATAGCTTTTTAAATTATTGTTTCAGAACATAATAGTTTTACTAGAAGTTTCAGTGCCAGATTCATTTTCCAAGTGAAATTTTCAATTTAAGATAATAGAATTATCAATAGTCTTGTCCAAAAATTCTTCAAATATTTTCACTCTTTTCCCCTCCATAATTAAAATTAAGTCTAAATCTTCTTTAAAAGAATTATCAGATAGATATTTTTTTGTTATCTTGAGCAATATTTCATCTCCTGAATATTTATATTTCTGAATTTCAGATATAATTTAATGTTTTGTATAGTATTATAGCAACTGTTGGACTTTCTCAACATTTCTCACAAATGGAAAAAATATTTAGCTGAAACAATATATTTTATGAATGTTTGCAAACAGGCTTTTCCAATGCCTGTCCTGGATTTGTTTTAAAGTACAGGTATTTAAGTTGAAGTATTTAAGTTGAAGTTTTTAAATAGACATATTACTTTTTAAACACAAGATATACTCTTGAAATGAATCAAATAAAGCATTTTCTGACCAAATTTTCAGTCTGCAGTCATTTTTTTCATCTAAGAAAAATTATCAAGCTTTTAAATTCCATCATAAGACAATAGAAGTCTAGTAAAATTGAAAAGAATCCTGAATATTAAGGTTTAATGCATGTTAGAGTTTAGTTTGATTAATGAAAGACTGTACCTGCAATATTTTCATGTTTAACTTTCTGTCCACTCAATAATATCAATGGCAAATTTTCATTCTACAGAAATATTTTTTTATTTTTTTTATTTTTAAAAATATTTGGTCAATGTTACATGTGAACACTATAGTAATCTTTGATTCCTCTACTTTGCTAATCTGGGATGTTCTTATTAATGTGAACACTCATATTGGTATTCTGTGGGGGGGTCTTCTTGTGACACCAAAAAAACCTGCATGATCCTCATCCAACCACAGATTTTTCTTTTCTCCCCAGTTCTTTTTTCCTTTTTTTTTTTTTTTTTCCCCCTTTTTCTTTTAGGTTACAGTTATTCATAGTTGACCCAGTATTTTAGATGCTATACAAGAATCAGTATTCTAGACATCCCAGGGATTTGAATGACTATCATGAGTATATAGGAGATGAGAAACAGAAGGATATTGTTGAACCTTTAAAGAAAGGTTGAAATTTGCTGGCCCTGAGCAGTTCTCTTCAATATTGAAGGTTTAGCAGCATTCAGTCTTTTGATTTATGAGCAAAAGTGTAATGCAACTTGGCCATTATGAAATCACAAAAGTCCCCTGTACCTTCCTATTATATTTTAAAAAATAAAAAAATAAAAATTAACCTCTCTTCTGTTCTGCCTCTTTTTGTCTTTTAGAAATTTTTCAATTTTCTTAATAGAAGACTATTTAGGTAAAATTTCATTATTAACAAAATATTTTTAAGACTATAAGATGTCAGCTGTCATGTGAAATGATTATAAATTTTTTCCTGAACAAGGCTTCAAAATTTGACATCAGCAGTTCCCATTCAAATTTGACTACACAAATGGTTAGACTGATATCAATTTTGCTGAGAAGAGAAGCCAATATAATATTTTTGAAAATCACAAAACAATAAGCATGACAAATATGAAAACATACTGAATTCTCTACTGTTTTGTAGGACTTCACGTCTCATGGAATTTCCATACAACTAAGAACAGAAAATCATAAATAGATTTAAGCTTACCATAAGCTAATGGTTTATCATAATTCTTTCTCCTCCAGATAATCTACTGAAGTCTTTAAATTTAATCATTCATTGTTCATAATAGTGATAGCAATATTGTTGTACCATTATAAAATAAAAATATCTTGGCATCATTTTACTGGAGGAAGCACTTTTCATCTTTTCTTAAGGCTTACAGTTATTGTTGTTATAAATCCTGTCTACAGACTCATACAGTTTATTCCAGTATTTCCATCAATTGCAAAATGAGTCATGTCTTAGAAAATCATCTCAATGTAGATATTTTACAACTACATTAATAACGTTAATTACATTAATGCACCTACATTATTGTTCACTGTAAAAATACAAGCTTCACTTGTCTCAGAAATTTAATATTTAATTGGACTTCTGTTAGTAAATAATTGCCTACAGTTGGATTATTTATTTTGGTCCAACTTCACACAAACATTGAAAGTAGGCTAAGAACTAGGTCAAATTCTACAAGTACATAAAGACCCTGGTTGGAAGTAATTTTTCTTCCTTTTTATGTGAGTTTTGTGAGTACAAATAGAAAACAAACAAACAAAAACAAAAATGAAAAAAAAAGAAACCAAACTTTTTTGACTTACAGAAAAAAAACTATTGCAAGTCATGTCTTCATTATGTCTTGTAAAGCAGGATTAAAAGATTTGAAGAATAATTCTTTACATCATGTCATACTCTCTTAATGTTCTGGGTAATCTTCTAACACAATCAAAACTCAGATGGAGACCCTTAAAAACAAAACAACAGAAGTGTATATACCTTCCAGATGTACCTTGTTGATTTTTGAATGACTGAAGACAAACTTCTGATCTGACATTGCATCTCCAAGCAAAGACAAAAATATATTTTTATCTGTATTTTCAGATTCTCCTCACTTCACAAACACACACACACACACACACACACACACATTGGAGGTATCCTATGAAAACTGACTTATCTTACAGTTGTTGAGGCTGAAGTATGTGAGAATTGATCAAAGTTCATAGAGAACATTATTCTCTAAATTTTCTTAAGTGGTATGGGTCTTTTTTGTTGTTTGTTTGTTTTTTTATTTGTTTGACTTGGCCATACTGAGAGTGTAAATACATCAAGGGAGAAGGGAAGAGCCACTGAAAAATTGTTCATATATCAGTTACTTAATTATTCAGGAAATTTTTGAGATTAATTCATTTTTTAAGCTCTTGAGGAAATTATCAAATACAAACTGTGCAAATAATATTATTATTTGATGTCTGAGTCGCTGTTAATTTTGAACCACAAAATTAATATTTTAATCTCTGATTTAAATGCAGTTACTTGTATGTAATCTAAGATATTTTTCTTCTAAGGAATCAAATCATGAAGATGGAGAGAAGGGCAACAATGTCAAATATAACATCTTTCTATCTCAGTATCTTCTTTAACTATGACAACTTGTAAAATACAAGAAACCAACCAAAATATGGTGTTATTTCTCCAGAATATTACTCCATCAGCAAGCTTCTTTTCAGGACATTCCTGATCCAGATACATCCTGTCATTTTATGTAACAACTCTTGAATTCTTTTCAGCATGAATTTCTCTCATCATATCTTCTACACTTATGCTAACTTTTAGTGTCTGAAATGTCTGTTGACAAGAAAAACCACCACTTAAACCTCGTTGTGATATAGAGAAGTACTGCTTCCCTTTTTATTATGTACATGTTATTTTCTAGTTCTAGTTGGTGTCCACTCTTTACAAATCTACAAAATTGCAGAATCAAAGAACGGTTTGTGAGGGACCTTAAAGAACATCTAGTTCCAACTTTTTTGTGTGGGCAGAGACATTGTGCACAAGATTAGGCTGACCAGGGTAGCCTTCATCCTGACCTTGAACATTTTTGGGGATGGGGCATCCACAGCATCTTTGGGCAACCTATTTAGGTGCCTTACTACTCTTATAGTAAAAACTATGGACATGCTTTTTTCCTTTATTACACTACATATAATTTTGCCATATCCATGCTCGTCCCTCTTTGTCTTTTCTAGACTGAAAAGTTCTAACCCATCCATTAACTTTCTTAATTATTCCAGATGTGGAAGATATTTTCCATCAATGATTTGCTTAATGGCATCTCTTTACATTTTTCTTGTTTCACTAAATTCCTCTTGAGATAGGATAAGAAAGAAACAGCAATGAACACGTGAAAAGATCCTTACAATTTCGTTCTGTATTTTCTTCTGGTAATACCCACCCTGGGTTTGGTCTTTGATTGGTGATGAATTCCGAAAGAGTAGATGAGCACTGAGGGCTGGAAAGTCATAACTTCTTGGGAGTTAGATCTTGTAATTGTTCTGGTAGAGTGTGTCTTTGTTGCAATGCTTAGGCATCCTCACAGGTACAATCTCAGAATGTAGCTTCTATTTTAACTCACCTCAACCTGGGCTAAAACCCTGTTAAAGAACAACCTTAAGATTCTTGGGTCTTTTTTCTGTCAATATTAATTCTCTCATTTTGATTGTTTTAAAGGACTGAAATCTTACCATCCCTAAGTTTTCTGAATCAGTTCTCTTGCTAAAAAAAAAAAAAAAAAAAAAAAAAAAAAAAGAAAAGAAAAGAAAAGAAAAAAAGACACTTTCCTCTTCATAGTTAGGGATGTCTTCTTTGTGCAAGCTGGGAGGAGTGGCTGACACACCAGAAAGCTGTGCTGCCATTCATTGAGAGCTGGACAATGGGAGAGTTGTATGGAGAAGAACCTTTTGCGATTCAACAATGGCAAGTATATAGTCCTGGAGCTAGGGACGAATAGCCACATTCATCAGTGCATGCTAGAGGATGACTGCTGAAAAGGAGATGCAGGGAAGAACCTGGGCATTCTGATGGACAATGTGTTGACCATGAGCCAGCAGCATGCCCTTGTGGCCAAGAAGGTTGATGGTGTCCTGGGGTATGTTTAAAAGAGCATGACCAGCAGGTTGAGGGAGGTGATCTTCCTCTCTCTGCTCTGCCCTAGTGAGGTCTTATGTGGAATATTGTGTCCTGTTCCACACTAATAATTTATCAAGCTTGTATATGTACACTATTTGCTATTTTTGATATGATTTTCACTTGATAAAGTAATGGTAACAGAAAAGAAAACTAGATCGACCATTTAGGCATTAGAATTCTTGTTTTAGACTCTGAGAAGAAAACTATTTCTGACTGAGATGTTGTGAATTTTTGCAGCAATAATTTTACACCTAAGGTGTTGTTTTCTTCATGCAGAGACAGCAATGAGATTGAAAACAGAGACAACAGAAACTTATAAACTTGAAGAAAAATAAGCCCAAAGCTAAATTACCACAAAATGATTAATGTTTTAAGCAGTATTCAAAGGTTTCATAATTAATCACATCCATGTTGGATTATAGAATATATAATAGGAGATACAATTGTTAGGAATAAAAATAAATAAAAAATATGCTTGAGTTAATATGATCTATGTCTGAAATAAGAACTATTTTGTAGAGGTAAATTTTGTCAGTTAGGAGATTCTTTAATATAATTCTTCGTACCTCTTGTTTGAACAAGATTATACAGATCTGGATTAAAGATTGGGTTTGTGGATAGGATTTGTAGAGACACATAAGAAATATTTTTTTGTACCAAACAGATAAACTTGCAGCTAGGGGTGGACTGGAATATTTCATTTTTCTCAGATACTAATTTTCAATCTATTTCTGTAAAACCTCATTGCAAACTACTCTCACTGATATACCTCTTCTAGCCTTCTTTTCATCTAGTTTTAATACTTCTTTTAAATTTATGTGATAAATGTCTTTATTCTAACCTTCATCTGCTTCCTGTATCTTCTGGAAGCTGTGTTTGTCCCATTTTCTTTGGAAATGGTAAAGAATTCCCATTATTCATTTACAATGCTGTCTTCAAGATGATTGGAGAATGGAATCATATTACACCAAGTTTTCTTCTCTGGATAATTACACTTGTATCATATTCATTGGTATTTCATATTCTCAATAAGTACTTATTTTTTGTCTTTTGAACTTAAAAATAAATAAAATAGGTAAAAATAATAATAATAATAATAATAATAAAAACACTCCTATTTGCACTCTCTGTTCCCTTTCTCTTGCAGACTGTATATTACCATGATGTATCCCTAGGTAATATTTTTAATTAAATGTTCAGAATATCAACTTGTTTAACTTAATGTTGTCAAACAATTTCTTTGTTGTATTTCACTTTATTCTCCTGTAAATTCATTCCCCTAATGGTGCAGATGTGCCAGGCACCAGGACATGGAATTCTAGCTTATTGTAACTAATGTGAAAAAAGCTTCATGTATTTTGTAGTTTGAAGGAAAGACAGAATGCTAAATTAATTAACTATGAAAATTGCCTTATTTTTTTAATAAGAAAATAAGAAAGTATAGACATATTTATAACAGAAGGAAATCAGCATTAGAAATCTGAATCTCCTAACTTTCTGTTTATTGTTTGTTTTCCCTTTGGAAAGGTCAAGTAATGACAGACCTATGCCATTTTGAGTAAATGCTGTTCATAGTGAAAGCAAAAGAAAAAAAAAAAAGAAAAAAAATAATTGTTTATTTTCAAGGAAAGGAAGCTTATGTGTAACTAAAATCATAAGTTGCAGTTCTACATACAAGACCAAATAAGTGGGCTTTTTTCTACTCAAGAAAAATTTCAGTTTAAAAGTTACAGTAAAACCTTATTAATACAGAAAGTAATATCATCATCTCCACAGGAAAAAAAAAAAAATAGAGGTTTATTTGGCATGTGTAATTACTTTCAATGTCAGGAAGAAAGTGTTCTTCCTGGATGATGTAAGAGAAAATACATGACAGAAGTTTCCTAGATTGTGTTCTCTTCCCACCACTAGTATCACTGGCATACCATCTCTGACAGTTTACATAAGCTTGTTTCCCCTATTTACTTCTTTGCTTTGAGGCACTGACTTTGCAATCCCAGTCGAAACCATGACATTTTTCAGCTTCATTTCCAGATGAAATACTGTAAATTTTTCAAGAATAAAGAAAATACATTTTAATTTTTATTTACTCTGAAAAAAAAAAAAAATTAAAAGTAATGAAGTAATGATGTGCTGTTGTTGGGTTTTGCTTTTCTTTTTTTTCTCTCTGAAGGAGACTCACCGAATTTATCTCTCTTTTCCCTCCTTAAGAATCAAAATTGCTCCTTTAAGATTAAAATAACCTAACAATGAAAATTAGAATTCCAGAAAAGTCACCAGAAAGCAGGAAGTAGTGGAACAGGTTTCATAAAATCTGCATTTGAGGAATTTTTGCCAGTTAAGTGGCATATCTTTGTGACACAAATTATTTTCCTGATAGGGAAAAATAATGTCAGAAAGAAGAATCAGAATTAATGGTCCACCAAGAGTTTTTTGTTTCAAAGGAGAATTAATACTGTCAGCTCCAGTGATGAGAGGCACATGCATACTTTACATGCTAAAAAACAACTTCCCAGTTGTGTGTGAGTTATTCAAATTGACGTCCTCTAGCACAAATGGCCAAGTGAGGAAAATATTTTAAAAACAAAATAAAACAAACACGCAAAAAGAAAACAGAAAAAGAATTTGTAATGGTCAGGATGTAAATAGAGTACTGAAAAGATTTAGGGCTCTCTTCACTCAGATGGCAAGTACAAAAATAACCACTTTTGAAGCTATAAGATTTTCATCTAGTCAAAATTCTAGCACAAAACAAAATTATTGAATAGTTGTTCTAGCAGGCTGAACAACCTCAATATTGTTAAGTGAGAAAAAGCATAGTATCAATTAAAAAAAAAAAAAAACACTAAAGAACAAACTGGATAAGCATTGACTAGAAACTTAATGTGGCCTAAATTTAATTTCTGATGTTGAAGTGAGTTAAAATTGTACAAACACGGAGTTAATATACAAACTGACTGGATTGACTTTCATTACTCCCAGGTTGGAGGTGAAATCTAAGAATAATCACAGATCTGTTATACTTTGAAGGTCAAATAGGAACCTAAACTAGTGGATTTGCTGAAATTATTTATTTCCAGTAGCTTATGAAAAACCTCAGCTCTGAACATCAAATTCCAGTGATAATAATTCCTGAAGTTAATATAAATCTAGCTTTTAGGAACTAGAGATGTAATTATTAGATTTGGAAATTTCAATTTCACACATCTGAATGTATTTTGCAAAGCTTACAGCATTCTTTTACTTTACTGCTGTATTTCTGGCACGCGGTTTACAAGAATTTACTAGAATTGTGTTTACTTTTTTATAATTTGCTTTGTAATTTGAATCTTCATGATGCTTTTTCCTGCCAAATGCATACAAACAAAAATGCAGTGTTCTTCTATGAACTACATGGAAAAAAATCCTGCATCAAAAAGTAGTCAATCAATTAATTTTTGAGTGTGTTCTTGACTAAATAGAGCAAGGAAAACTAAATTGTTTAAAGACTGGAAAGCTAAACCATTAAGAAAGCTAAGATAAGAGAGTACATATTAAAGGACAGATATGCAAAGCTTTTTTAAAGAGTTGATTCTAATGACAGTTAATCTTTACCTGATTTCCCTAAGTTCTATGATTTTGCACTGATTTTTTAAATTTTGTTTTGAATTCAAGTAAGTTTTCTGTTCAGTGAATAATCTAGATTCAGATACAGCATATAGAGTTGCTTGATTCCATTTCTGATAAATTCATTCTCTCTTTAGAACATGGCAAGTGCAATTAACTGCCTGCCTGAATTCATAAGTATTAGCTTATGAATGGGGGTATTTTTTGTTCCTTTATCTTTTCTTTTCTTTTCTTTTCTTTTCTTTTCTTTTCTTTTCTTTTCTTTTCTTTTCTTTTCTTTTCTTTTCTTTTCTTTTCTTTTCTTTTCTTTTCTTTTCTTTTCTTTTCTTTTCTTTTCTTTTCTTTCTTTTCTTTTCTTTTCTTTTCTTTTCTTTTCTTTTCTTTTCTTTTTTTCTTTTCTTTTCTTTCTTTTCTTTTCTTTTCTTTTCTTTTCTTTTCTTTTCTTTTCTTTTCTTTTCTTTTCTTTTCTTTTCTTTTCTTTTCTTTTCTTTTCTTTTCTTTTCTTTTCTTTTCTTTTCTTTTCTTTTCTTTTCTTTTCTTTTCTTTTCTTTTCTTTTCTTTTCTTTTCTTTTCTTTTTTTCCTTTCCTTAATTCAAGTATACTGTACATTATATGCTGCAACCAAAATATAAAAAAATCGTCCGAGTATCATTTTCTATAAAGAAAAAAAAATAATAAAAATTTAAGCACTATTTCTGCTCCACACAATCTCATCTAAAGTTTGTTCCCGAACTGAAAGTGAGAGTCTAGATTTCAAATATTACCTTATACTAATGTCTTGATGCTCTTTCTAGTAGGAAAGTCATAAAAGAAAAAAAAAAAAAGCACCTAAACTCATTATAAGTTTTGGATTCAAGACAAGGGCAGTAATTTGTAATACAGTTTTATGGATGGTAAAATTTACCTTTTGAATATTTCTACACCCTTAAGTAGAAAAACTTAAGCTCCATGTTGATGTTTTATATTCAGTTGATTTTCATCAAAATAAGCTTGAGCAGAGAAGAGAATAAAAGCAGAGACATAATTGCTCAATGCCATGAATCTGTTCTTTCTCAGTAACAGCATAGAATCCTGCAACCTAAAGACCTTTCCTCCTTTTTACTAAGAGATTTCAAGTTGGTTCAAAGTGATGAACACTTTAAGTGCTATGAATTCATTCAGATTATATGTGCATTTTTATCAGGGCCAGTCGATATCCTTCACTTCCAGTTTTCGCTATTTCTTTTATTTCCTGTACTTAAAAATGAGCTCTGTTCAGAAGCTTGCATAGTACATTATGTACTTGATAGCTCAAGTTCATACTGAAGGTAAAGGATTTGACTCAAGGCAAAGTGATAAACATATTTCCAATACAAACTATAATGAACACTCTTGCAATGACAAAATTCAAATTCCTTTAAAGATATTAAAGAGATAACCCATATTTCAGACAACCCAAGAACCTTTGGAAATACCAACATTTAAAAAATAAGTACTCAGTAAATCAGTATCATAAAGTGATCAGCATAAAAGTTGAAACTTGCAGAGCTCTTGATAGATTGCTAGAGCAGAAGAAGCAAGTTTGAGGGAGACGAGCAAGAAATATAGATGGAAAAGTTACTGAAGTAGAGAAAGGAAGCTGCAGTCTTCAGAGGAAAGAAAAGTAGACTCTTGGAAAAATTTCTGCTTTGATTAGCCTTGTATTAATTTAATCTTCAAAAGTTCTGAATGACAGGTAATTTCTTATCTATCAGCACAAGTTATAAATGCAAAACAGATACATAACTGAGGATATTTTACACTTCTGTACTTCCGTAAAAAAAACTGATAACAATCTAATACTAATTGCATTACTGAATTCAATTCACTACGTATTGTGAGGAAACTCCTTTACCATCAGTGTCTCACCCAAATCATTGGATGATGAGGGATATCAATTTTTGAAATTCCCCAAATAGGCACTCCTTGAATAACGGGATCACAAATGCAACGTAGTTATGACAATGAGATAGGGCAATAACATAAGGCAATTCATTGAGCTTTCTAACAACAACTAATCAACTACTTTGGGGCAATTATGCAACTTTCTAACAACAATTAAGAAAAACATGTTATGGATAAGGGTACTTGGCATATGTGTTATTTTCTTATTGATGACTTTCAGGTAAATTTAGGCAAAAGTTACTATAGAAAAATGAGTAAAAGAAGATGGGGGAAAAATAAAGAATATGGAGAAGCTTCATCACTTCTTAAATCCAACATTTTCTTGAGTCTAGAGTCTTGATCCATAGGTGATGTGCTGATAAAGGTAAAAGTGCACTCTCCTTTATATAGTCTAGCTGGTTTGAGACAACCCTCAAGGTGGGAATTCCCTTGCATCTGCACAGTTAAACATTCTAGAAGATTTGGGAGTTTTCAGTGAGGAACTCAGGTGATTGTTCAAGGTCTGTCATGGTTGTGCAATCTCCCCCCGTCCTCCTCCGCCAACTCCCTAAGTGAGTTGCTCTATATGTTTTTCATACTCAAACTGATTTATTTTTTTTCCAAACACCAGAGTTAATTCAGCAAAGATAATCAGAGAAAAACAGCTCATCACCTGTCTCAGCATTGTTCTATCTTTCCCCCAGCTAACCTTTCTATAACATTTTTTCCCAAGCTGTTTGTGTCAGCCCAGGCCAAATTCCTTGTCAGACAGTTATATGCACAGTATAGAATAAATACTTAACAAAGACAAAGTTAGGAAGCTGCTGAGTCTGCAAAGTACCAGAGGACTAACAATTTTGGTCTCTGTCAATCAAAAATAAGAGTTCTGTTCCTAATATCTTAGATACATACCAAATCACAGAATATGAGAATTAAAGAATCATAGGATCATAGATGGTCGTGAGTTGGAAGGGACATTAAAGACCATCCAGTTCCAAACCTACTTCCATGGGCAGTGACAACTTCCACTGAAGTTGCTGAAAACCCCATCCAACCTGGCCTTGAATATTTCCAGGGATGGAGTATCCACAGCTCCTTTGGGGGATGTGTTCCAGGTGACATAGGAAGGTTTGTTTAGCAATAGGGATTAGTATATTATAGATGGGTTTGTTTAGCAATAGTGATCAGTTTATTTTAAGGACCAATATATTAGTTTAGCAAAAGGAATCACTGAGTGCTAATTCTAAAACTTTCCATTTCAGCTTTGCTTGGTAGATGAACAGTCTTGTTTTCTCTTAATTCTGCTTCACAAGTAGCACTGGAATCATAATAGACTACTTTTATCTTTTGCACCAAATGGATGCAAAGACATCTTTCTTGCATTTCACATTTATTGTTTTGGAAGTTCTTCATTATGGACTAACAAAAAATGGATATTTGCCAAAATGGGGAAAAACAGCTAAAGGTCATCCAAAGTTCTGAGTGATTAAGCTGATGGTGGAAAAATGGGGATAAATTAAGTGGGCATACAACCACCCTAAATGCAACTGCACATATTCAGAGAGACATTAGGATAGCACTTATTTGTCAGGTCTCCTAGTATGTGTTGTGAGGAATAAAGGAATGCCACTTTCTAACACCACATTGGAGAGTTTTCTTCCTGGATTTCTGATAACACAGGGCATCTCCACCCTATGAGTAAATAAAATCTTTTTAATGTCTAATATAAATCTACTCACTTTTAGTTTAAAACTGATACCTGTAGTTCTATCCCTGCACTCCCTGATAAAGAGTACCTTTCCAGTATGACTCTGGATGATTCACTTTACCTCCTTGTGCTTTACTTTCCCTCCCTATCATATCTTCTGTAAAGTTGTTTAGGATGTTGTGATAGAAAGAGTAACCTAGCATTGCTACAAGACTTGAGATCCACTTAAATGTTTGAAAGAGAGTTGGGATATTTTCATTTCTATGTAATTGTAAAATGAAGACTTGATTGCATCACTTATTTACCTGAGGCTTACTTGACTGACTTTCATATACTGAATTTTGTAAAATCTGGAGGAAGGGCAGAAAGGTCGACACTGATTGATTGATTCTTTGGTTGGTTTCTTTTTTTTTTTTTTAATTGTTTTGTGTTTTTTAATGTTGCTATTATGCTATCTCTATTTTTCTTTTGCTGTATGAATCTCTTTAGTAGCTCAAAATATTTATTTTTGGATGGAACTTCTTTTCAATCTTCAGGCTCCAGAATGGCCAGCATTCAGATGCAGTGCTGTAAGATGCAGTACTGAAGATTCAACATAATTTAGTCAGGCTGAAGTCTGGCAACATTCATATATGCAACAAGGATACAATTTTCTGTTATGCTATAGTAAAGGACAAAACACAATATAGAATAATTGTGCCTCTTGCCAACCTCAAATATGAGAGGGTAGAAGCTTGACAGAACCTACTAATGGCAATTTTAGAATTGCTAAAATTAATCCAGCATTTCTATTCCAAGTTTCAGAGTGTAACTTCATGCTAGTTTTGACTACTGAATATACAGAATGGTAGAAGAAAATAGAAAAATTTTGCACAAATTCTGATGCTTCAAAACACAAGTTTGACAGTATTTATATTGCCTTTGCATGCAAGATTATTTTTGAGTGCTTGAAGTAATTCATTTTCTTGTCTCGATGCTTTGTCTACATATTACTTCATCCTCACTCTCTCACAAGCTCTTTTGTTCCAATTTTTTATTTCATTTGTGCAGCTAAATTGCCTTTTCCATTTGATTTGCTATCTCAAACTTTGCTACAGCAAGGTGTAGGACCTCAAATTGACTGCCATTAATTTCTATTTAATTTCTCATCTTCTTACCATCTAGGGAATTGTAAATCATTCAGTTTTTCATTCCTTTTAAGCTCTTTGTTTATTCCCTGTATCTTTCTTAAACTGCATAGTCATTATTTAGATTTACATTCTCCCAGCATTCTTTTCATTTTATTTGTATACACAGCTCCTAATAGTTTTGATCCTTTTACTTGATGAAAATTGCAGGTTTCTTTCATGTGTAGGTCCCTGAGCTCTTCAGTTCACTTGACTTTACTAACGATTCCTTCTGTTCATCAAAGTTTTCCACAGTTCCCTCTTTTTTTTTCCCCTGTAGCTCAATTTGACCTCACTGCTGAATAAGCCCTGCTCTCTTTTCTCTATTTCTTCTGCTTTTTAAAAACTTTTTACTATATGTCCTTGAGTTTCTCAAAGTGTTATTTTCTTCATGACTGATAGTAGTGTAAAGCGAGAACAAAAAGGGGTCAGTTGTCCTTTGGAAAACTTTTCAAGGAGAGCACAGATGAGTTCTATTTTCAGGCTTTTTTTTTTTTCCTTTGGGTATCTTTGAAGACAGAAACCCTTTAGCAAAAGTTATGGGATAAAGACAGAAGATTTTTCTGTTGCAATATACTGGGTTTTGTGTTTGTTTTTCTTTTTTTGTTGTTGCTGTTTTGTTTTTTGCTTTTTTTTTTTTTTTTTTTTTTTCCCCCCTGGTTGCACATCTTCCCAAAGATTAATTTTGTATTTCAGCCTCTTTGATTTCACACATCATGTAGATACTGCCGGTACTACGTGTTCAGCGGTGGAAGAAGCTACAAATTGAAGGCTATTCTCCTAAACATGTATCTTGATGAAATTAGAGTTATCAGTTCAGATTTCACTGAAAAATAATTGGAAAATAATTCAGAATATAAACACGTGCTTGTGTTTATACAGGTTGCATCCTCTCCTTCCCCCCTTAAAACAAACAAACAAACAAACAAATAAATAAATTACTAAAGCACACATTAATTACTGTCTGTGAACCTGACCTCATGATGATCTTTTAGGACTCAATTTTATCTCCTTTGGCAAGCCAGACTCCAAGAAATGAAAGTCTATTACTTCTCTGGCTGATTGTCTCTCTCTCTGAAGTATTGACACAAGTAATTTACTATCTCTTGTATTGCCCATTCTCAGGCACCATTTTATGTCTTCTTAGCAAAGAAAAAGAAAAACACCTGGCTAAATCATTTGAACAAATCTGTAGTTATGCCAAGAGCTACACTGAAATTTGTGATATCTGTGTGTAGCTAGATAATAGATTCTGCTGCCCTCACAGTTTCCAAAGGAATTGCCATGTCTCAGATGAATATGTACTTATCTTGTCTCTAAATGTGTGTGTAGTGAACTGAGTAGTTTCTGAAGAAACTGCTGTTTTCTCAATTCTAGCCTTTTTATTTAGATTAAAGCTTAATGGTGCTGGCTTTACAGCTCTTATGCTGAAAGATCTTTTTTTTTTTTTTTTTTTTTTCATGACTGTATCAGTGAATAAATAATTTTAAGTTATTTTTCATAGTTGTTCCTTACTTCAGTGTTTCAGAACATGCAGTATGAGCCTAGTTATGATTGGAGATGAGGACAATACTTTTTCAAAATGGTCTAAAGCTGCCACCTTCTGGTTGTCTCCATTGTTTTCTATAAGAATCCTGAGAAGGGCTATGGTTCTTCTTTATTCATTGCCTGGAAAACTAATTGTTGTCAGTGCAATTAGTGTGAAGAGTGAAATGCACACAAAAATAAAGCATGCTTGTAACTTGTATTGTTAGAAGGAGAAAAAAATATTTCAATTCAAAATCTCTTTGGTGTTAAAAATCACAAGATCTATCCTAGTATAACAGATTCTGAATATGTTTTTCTGTTACTGTACATATTTCTTCTCTCTTTAAAAATATTACTAGCATCCCACTTTTTCTGTTCTCAGTATGATGTTCTTTCAATCATTTTAGACAAATATTTTTTCCCTACAATTACGTTGGGATCTGTATTTCTAGAGCTTTGTCTTCAGGTTCACAAATAGTAAATGATGGAAAGTCTTCTAATTTCCATATCAGAACAGGCAAGCAAAGAAAGAAAAGCAGAGTACATTCTTTCAGAGACGTTCAGAATTGTCAGAAATTTTCATAATGAGCATCCACAGAGAACTGAGGTACTGTATTTGAGAGTTCTATTGCTCTTTTCTGGAGAGATAAAGCTGAAACCCTAACAGCACTAGAATTTTCTTGCATACTGTTTGGATGAAAACATGGAAAAGTCATTATTCAGAGTCTTTTGGCTTTAGGGTAAGAACTATTGCTTTATCAACCTCATTAATGGAGTTTCCCTGCAGTATAAAACAGAAGTCCTGTCCTCACAGGTACATACTTGGAGCTACATACTGAAAAGCCTTGGGCTAGTCATATCTTCTTCCATACAATGATTATCCAGGTTAATATCTAACCAATCTAAGTGTGTTTTTTGGGGTTTTTGTTTGTTTGTTTGTTTTTGCTTTTTTGTTTTTGTTTTGTGGATTTTGGTAAGACTGCTACTGTTGCATTTTGACTTCTAGTTACTAGGACAGTGATACTGGGAGATGTTTAAAAAATAAAGAATAATAATATATACAGCAAACAAGCATAAGCTACATGAAATTAGCTACTTTCTGCACTGCGTATTCTGCTGAATCTCACAAAGCTTTATGATAATTCACTGCAAAGATGAAAGAACAAAAGAAAAGATAGATTACACATTACTCATCTTCAACTGATTAGACAAAATTCTAAAGGAAAAAAATGAACATTAATCATATTTCTCAGAAACTTAATGTTTTTGCCAGAAAGCCTTGAGGTTTTCTTAAAGTTACATGCCCTATGAGCGAGAAAGTAACACATCATATTTTACACTTTAAGTACACATCTGCTCTATTTAGTGAAATATCTTCTGCATGAC
This sequence comes from Phasianus colchicus, assembly GCF_987193195.1. Lineage (NCBI taxonomy): Eukaryota > Metazoa > Chordata > Aves > Galliformes > Phasianidae > Phasianus > Phasianus colchicus. Next base: position 61,114,727 of record NC_143476.1, on the reverse strand, counting down.
AGAAGTTTATTAATTTATGGTAGTGTAATTCATTTGAATTTTTTAACGATAATACAATAATTATTTTTTTTAATGCAACCTATGGTTTTCTATTTAAATAAGAGAGTTATTTTGTAGACATTTCTGTCTCTTCAAGAGCATTGAGTATTAAAGTGGAACAGGAAAATCTATAGATTGTAAATGCCTATAAAAAAGAAATGTCTGATTCTCTATTTTGTTTTTGGTGTGTTTTTTGTTGTTGTTGTTGTTGTTGTTGTTGTTTGTTTTGCATTTGTTAGAGCTTAGTTTATTTCCTAAAAAATATTACATGAAACTCATCAAAAAATGTAGGTACTACCCTGTGATGATGTGCTATGAAAATACACATTCCATTTGTTTTACATGAATTTTCTTTCAAGAAAAGAAACTGAATAATCTACTATTGAACACTGGCAATCTCTAAACACATATAAGCAAACAATAAACACCTGAAGAAAATTACTTACAAAATTACTGTTTTCTTTCACAATATCCAATAATACATGAAAGCCCAGTGGGAGGCTAATGTTGCTAACTGAATACTTTGACTGTGAAAATGTAAATCATTTTCACAATATGAAAATGTATTCTGTCATTCACAGAGAGATGGTAAATACTATGACACTGAAAAACCCTGTACCAATTATACATACCTCCTATAAAAATAGAAGGCAGTGCAACAGAAAATACACAAAAGCATAAAATCTCCCATTTTTCAAATGACTTTCAATCAGTTTTCTAATGTAGAATAAATTTTAATGTTCACTTACTACTGTTTCTCAGCATTTATAAGCAACAACAAGGCATATCCAGGCAAGGAATACATACTGCCTGAATGCATGGTATACTAGTAGGCCGGATAGGTCTGATGTTTTTCCTTCCTTCCTGTTTACAATAAGATAATGCTACAAGAGATTTTAGAAGTAAGCTTGTCACCATAATTAAGCTAGATAAATAAATAGCATAAGTTCTAATGTTAATAAAATAAATGAAAGATATCTAGCCATAGAGAACTGATTTCCACTGATTTCTCTAGTAACAACTAGTTTATATTCATCACTAAATTTAAGCAGATGAGTTTAGATTCGAGACAGAATATTTATACATCAGAGTCCAGATTAGAGTTCTGTATGCATGTTTTCTATAAATAAAGTAAAATAGCATTTAAAAATTAACAGGTAGAAGGTTTCCCACTATCCAGTTATTTGAATGTGTTTTTTGTTGGTGTTTGTGTTTGTTTTGTTTTTTTTTTTAAATGGCAAAACATTTTCCAGTTTTCTGATTCCTATGGATAGGAGTGCAACAATAATCCAAAGACTATATATACGACCTTTGGGAGAATACAGCAAAGAGCAGACTGGACAATTCTAGCTTAATTTTCTGTTGATATGCCTTTCCTAGCAAAGACATAATCTAAAGAGGAGTATTATTTAAGTTCATCAAAATCATCAACAGTTATTTATAAATTGCCCATAGGAGGGATACAAAATTGGTGAAGAGTCTAGAGATTAGACTTATGAGGAGCAACTGAAGTCCCTGGGTTTGTTCAGCCCAGAGAACTGAAGATTGAGAAGTATCCTCATCACAGCCTACAGCAGAGGGGCAGCATTGAGCTCTGCTCTCTGGTGATAGCAAGAGAACACAAGGGAATGGCATGAAGTTGTACCAGGCGATGTTCAGACTGGATGTCAGGAAAAAGTTCTTCATCATTAGGTTGAAAAGAGGACACTAAAAGAGCCTCTTTGGGAAACTAATGGCACGGAGATTATGAGAGTTCAAGAATCATCTGGACAATGCTCTTGGGTGTGTGGTCTGATTTTTGGGTTATCCTATGTGGATCCAGAAGTTGGACAACATGATACTTGTGGGTTCCTTCCATCTGGGGTTATTCTATGATTCTGTGATAAATTCACTTGCATTTATCACAGTGGAAGACTGCTGGCTATTCACTGAATTTGGCCATGTTTATTGACATTTTTCCTCTTTTAGATACTCAAAACAACATGCAGTACCAAGATGAGATTTTACTAGCTCTGACCAGAAGAGGAAGCTGCTGCCCTTCCCTGTCTGTCAGGGCTGGGGTTTTGCTATGTACTGAGGTTCCTCATAGCCTTCTCTTCTCCAGGCTGACCAATTCCAGCTTCTTTAGCCTGTCTTTGTAGGAGAGGTGCTCTAGCCTTCTGATCATCTCTGTGGCCCTATTCTAAACAAGAACTAGCAATCTTTTTTTTTTTTTTTTTTTTTTTTTTTTAGTGGAGACCTCCCACTTGAATGCAGTACTCCAAACAGGGCCTCAGAAGGACTGAGTAGAGGGGGATAATCAATTTCTTCACCCTGTTGGACACCCCTGGATACAGCCCTGGATAATGCTGGCTTTCTGGGTTGCAGGCACAAACACACACAATGTTAGCACAGATAGCAGCCTGACACAGTGGTCAATTAGGTGTGATCTAATTGAAGGATGATATCTAAAAGAGGAAGTCTGGCAATAGCAAAATCTTTGGCAAGAGTTAAAGACGACAAATGAGCTGTAAAACTTGAAGGGAAAATGATCTACAAATCATTGCTCTCCAGAGGATGGATATCGGTGTTTCTGCTAAATTCATACCCCTCAGACAGGTCCACTTAGGAAAATACGTTATCTGTTTTTTGCCTTCTGATAAGGAATTCCATTGCTTTGTTTTTATGGAAGATTATCTTTTAGAAAGAAGGATCCAGGGATGTACAGGCCTGTCAGCCTGACCTTAGTATTACAGAAGGTCATGGAGCAGATCATATCAAGTGCAATCATGCAACACGCCACAAGGAGACATGAATTCATGAAAGAACATGAATTCATGAAAGATGGGTCCTGTCTGATCAACCTGATCTCCTTCTGTGACGAAGTGATCCACTTAGTGGATGAGGGAAATGCTATAGATGTAGTCTATCTAGACCATAGTAAAGCCTTTGTTACTGTGTCTAACAGTATTTCCTGAAGAAGCTAGCAGCCCAAGGATGCACATGTACTCTTTGCTGGGTAGAAAACCGGCTGGATAGCAAGGGCCAAAGAGCAGTAGTAAATGAGGTTAAATCAAGAGGCAACTGGTCATGAGTGGTGTTCTCTAGGGTAGTATTGGGGACCATCCTGTTTAATGTTTCTATTGAAGATCTGGACAAGAGTATTGAGGGGATCCTCAATAAAGTTACAGATGACACCTGAGGGAAGAAAAGCCCTATAGAGGGATCTGGATAGTCTGGATCACTGGACTGAGGCCAACTATATGAGTTTCAACAAGACTGAGTGTCAGCTCCTGTACTTAGGTCACTACAACCCCCTGCATCACTACAGGCTTGGGGCAGAGTGGATGGAAAGTGTAGGACAATATTCTGAGTGTTAGCTGACTGCTGAACCTCAGCCAGCAGTGTGCCCAGTTGGCCAAGAAGGCCAATGATAGGCTGGCTTGTATAAGAAATTAGATGGGAGGAGCAGGGAAGTGATCATCCGTCTGTACACAGTGCTGATGAAGCTGCACCATGTGTACTGTTTTCAGTTTTGGGTCCTGCACTACAAGAAAGACATGGAGGCCCTGGAGTATGTCCAAAGAAGAGCACTGAAGCTGGTGAAGGGTCAGGAGCACAAGCCTTATGAGGAGCAGCTGAGAAAACTGGGATTGTTTAGTCTGAAGAAGAGAGCCAGGGGAGATCTTATCGCTCTCTACAGTTAACAGAAAGGAGGTTGTAGCAAGGTTGATTGGTCTCTTGGTTGGATATTAGGAAAATTTTCTTCTCAGAAAGAGTGGTCATGCACTAGAACAGGCTGCCCTGGGTGGTAGAATCACCGTCCCTGATGTTTTCAAGAACAGGATAGATGTAGCACTGCATGATATGGTTTAGTGGGCATGGTGGTGATGGGTCAATGGTTGGACTAGATGATCATAGTAGGCTTTTCCAACCTTAATGATTCTATGATTCTGTAACAAAACAATGCTATACAAGATAGAAGTCTTCTAAGAAAAGGAAATAAATACAAACTTGCTGATTTATTGTTGATCTCTTTTCTTGTTCTCAACAGCTGAATGTACAAGAAGAATGTGATCCTGCCAACAGATAAACTCTGAGATAGTGCTATTACTAGATACTAACTTTTGGCTGGTGTTGCATCTGCTTTTTTTATGCTGCTCTTTCCTGTGAGAGTGCTGTGTTTCTCATCCAGCAACTGTATGTAACAATATACTCTTTCTGTTAAAACTTCTCACAGAGCAGTTAGATTCAGTGAGCATAAGAAAAAGAATTATGACAACTTTATTAAGGACATTCTAGACATTTAGAGTTAATTGATTGGTTCACTTTAAGGTGTCACAGTATTTTGTCACCCAAACAGGATTGCTAATGGCAAAACCTGAACAGTTTGAAATTGTTTGCACTATGTAGCAGTACAGATGTAGAGTATGACTCAATAAAAAATGAAGCTCTTCAAGAGAAGCAGGAAGAACACATTTACTTTAGCAAAAATAAACCATGGATGAAATTCAGGTAAAGAAACAGCAATTGTGTGTTGAGTTTTCAAGGCTAATGGATTTACCTCATGGCAATTTATTTATGTCATAAATCCCTTCCACACAGATCAAATAGAATCTTGATATAAGGAGAAGAAAGAGAAGAAGAAAGGAAAAAATGTATTTTATTACTAGATCACATTGTTTTACATGCTGTATTGTGACCAGAGATAAAAAATAAACTAGACTATTTAGTAAAAGAAGTAATAACTGGAAAATATTTTTTTTTTTAATAATTGTAAGATACATAAATAGCATTGTACCTTAAACATAACACCAACTGATGAAGTTTAGTTTCTTTTAATTTTTCATCAATGAGACACAGCCTGTCTTGGATCTCAAACTGCAGATTCTTCTTCAAACTCTCACTTTGGAGAAGAAGTCTTTTAACTGTGATTGTGGTTTAATGCTGGCAATGGCAGCCTAATCTTCATCCTTGGGGATATGCAAACCGAACCTGTGATGGGACCATGCTACTTCCAGGCAAGACAACAAGCCCCAGCCATGATGTAGATGTGTGGTACTGCAGTACACATAATCTGTATGTGTCAGATTCATTGAACCTTTTTTCTTTTCTACATTTCACATGTTATTTGTCAAAATTTCACATTAGTATGAACTCTCAATCAAGATTTTAACTTTTCACGGCTGTGTAACAGAGAAAATAAATAAGGAGGCCATTATCAGCCGACGCATACCTCTTATCTATGACATATATGCACAAAAAAATGTTCTTTCTTCCAAATTCCGGATTATTGTATAAATTACAAGAAGAATTACTATGAAACATTGAAGCATAATTTGTACCATTCACACTTCTACATGATTCTTTTTTATGTTCTTGAAGTATTTTTAGTGACTTTCCCATCTTTGACACATATTTCATCAGGACTATATGTAACATCAAAAAACATCAGCTAAATCACCATTCTGCAAAAAATGCAAGGTAATCTATCTTCTTATAAAATCTCTCTTGGGAGCTCATGCTTCTTTTCCTTCAAATCTCCTATAAATGAATGGAAAATGAAACATCATCCACACTCCTCGGTATTTTTCCTCTAAAATTCTATTTTGTTAATATATTTGTCTTGTGATAGTGAGGTAAAACTCATCTATTTATCAAGGCTCAAACTTTTTCTAGAAGGTAAGGAAAAAGGCGTACTATAAAGAAGTTAGCTGAATCAATAGACTATATTTTTTTCCATTTCAATATGCATATATATTGATGAAACTTAATTTTTCTTCTCTCCTTTCTCCTTCTCACACATATAATGGGAGTTCTCCAACTTTACCCAAACAATAAATTTCAGAATAAGTAGAACATTACTGTTTTGCACAGAGGAGTATCAGAGTTAGATGGTAAAAATAATGGAAAAATATTAATAAATTGCAGAAACAGATGAGTTCCTAATATGCATAAGAAAACTTCTTGAGAATTAAAGACATAGTTTCAGAATAAGATTAAAAAAAAAAGAAGAAGAAGAAGAAGAAGGGGAAGACCGCTGTGGATAATTTCTGAACTGCAAATTCAAAAATGCTGAGGAAATATTTGTGCACCTTAGGGGAGTGTGATGGAAACACAGAAGACACTATCTTGTTATGAGTAATTGCAGAGGGGAAAAAAAAACAACCAGACTGCCCCAATACTACAGTAACTGGGATTTTCCTCCTCATTTGTGCTTTGACTGTGCCTATCTTCTACTTTCTATTTTCAGTAATCATTATAAACAGAAATGAATTTGATCAAAAGTATCTTGCATAAGGGCTCAAAGTCACTGGGAAGGCAGAGGGTGTCATAACACAATATTTCATGTCCAAATGAAGATTAAGACACTGAGATTGAGGGGGGGGGGGGGGAAAAAAAAAAAAAAAAAAAAAGAAGGGAAGGTTCAGGGAGAGAGAGAGAAAGAGAGAAAGAGAAGGAGAGAAAATGTGAAGAAATATGAATCTACAGGGAATAAGAAAAAGAGAATGTAGAGAAGGTCATCCTCCCCAGCACCAGATGGAATGAAATGGTCACAGATAAAATAGATCATAACACAAAGTTATTTAATATTTTACAGTTCTGTAATATTTGTACAAAGTACAAGATGTACTGACTATGAAGAGGACTATCTGCACTTTTTTCTTACCTTGATTCAGCTGAAGACATGGAAAATATTGAAATCCTTGGCAATAACACAGCTGTATTTTTCCAAGCCTAAGACAGAACTTTCTGAGCTATTTCAGGCACTGCTGAGAAGTATTAGACAAAAGTATTAGAAAAATGGAGAAGCTTTATTCTTTCTGAAAAAAATGACCAGAATAGGGGGAAAAAAAAAAAAAAAAAGAAAGAAGAACTATAGCCTGAAGAAGCAAACCACATTTAGTTGACATGAGTTCCTGTGTTGAGTGTTTCTAGTTGATTACCCTTAAGATTTGGCAGGCAGATAGCTAATATAAAACACCAAGCAAAAAAATTTAGGTGGAATATTGGCTTTATAAGCCATTTGACCTCCAAAGTTTGTCTTACTATCTGCAGTTAAATTTACAGTTATGAAATAGCTGGAATTGCTATAAAAAAATAAAAATTAAAAAATTAAAAAAAAAAAAAAAACACTTGTTGCAGTAATAATAATAATCAAATGCCCTGGTGGCCAAGAAGCCCAAGGAGATCCTGGGATGCATTAAAAGGATTGGGGCCAGCAGGTCAAGAGAGGTGATCCTCCCTCTCTATTTTGTGCTGGTCAGGCCTCACGTGTTGTACTGTGTCCAGTTCTGGGCTCCCTGGGACAAAAAAGGCAGGGATCTCCTCGAGCAGCAGTGTGCCACCTCCAGCGGAGAGCCACAAAGCTGATAAAGGGCATAGGAAAGGCTAAGACAAGTAGGTCTGTTCAGCTTTGAGAAAAGAAGACTGAGAGGTGATTTTATTAATAAGTATCTTAAGTGTGGGAGTCAGAAACGAATATGCAAAGGAATTTCTTCATGGTGAGGATGACAGAGAACTGGAACAGGCTGCCCAGGGGAGTTGTGGATTCTTCTTCTCTGGAGATATTCAAGACCCGCCTAGACTCCTACCTGCAAAGCCTGTTGAGGGGGCCTCCCTTGCAAGGGGGCTGAACTTGATCTCTAGAGGTCCCTTCCAGTCCATACAATTCTGTGAAATATTGAGTCATAGAAGTATGAAATGAATGGTTTGAGAACTATGAGTGCTGAACAGCTACATCCTTGTGTTTAGTGCTGAAAGTAATTTATTCCTAAAGGCTCCAATTAATAGGAAACTAATACTTCCTTCTATTTGTATCTTAACATATATGTCTGCAGCATAGAAGGCAGGCAAGGTTTATGCCTTATTTTTCAACTTGGCTTCTACTTTATTTTTGCATAGTCAGTTTATCAAAGGTTACTCTGATGAAAGTAACTTATTCTTTGACAGCTGATAGTATTCCTTTATAAGAAATTACATGCACATATATGCTACAAAAATAATGCCACCTATTTTACGATGTTGGCCCAAGATGTTAAAGGCAGATGTTGGTCATGTGGCAATAGAGGTCGAACCTTCCCACCAGTATTCCATTAGATGTTGTCACCCTGTGACAGATGGCAGCAGAGAATCAATCTGATAAAATGGTATCTGACATAGAAGTGTGTATGAATCAAAGATGTGGAACTGAAAAAATGGCACACATTGACATTCATCAATGCCTGCTGTACATTTCCAGAGACCAAACAGTGGATGTGACCACAGAGAGGCAGTGGGTCGTCAGCAGTGGCAACAGTAATGATGTGAAAAATAATCCACATTCTGGACAGTCATTCACAACTGTCAGATCACAAAATGAAGACTTTCTCAATCAGCTCATCCATGCAAATTGGTACTGTGTACAAAACTGAATATCAGCTTCAGTGAGTTGGAAATGATGGTGAAAATGCTGGATATATTGCAGTTTGCATCAGGTGGGTTCCATGAATGCTTACAGATAAACAGAAAAAAACACCATATGCAAAATGTCAGAACCTATTGAACTAATATAGGGTAGAAGGTAATGGTTTCCCAGATCAGATCATTGCCAGAGATGAGATGCGTTGTCACTGTTGTCACCATTATGAGCTAGAGTAAAAATGGTAGTTCTGCAGTGGTGTCATGTGAATTCTTCATCAAAGAAAAAATCCCAGAGCTCGGTACTGGGGGCGCTTCTATTTAACATCTACATTAACAATCTTGATGAGGGGATTGAGTGCATCCTCAGTAAGTTTGCAGACAACGCCAGGTGGGGAGGGAGTGTTGATCTGCCTGAGAGCAAAAAGGCACTACGGAGGGACCTGGATAGACTGGACCGATGATGTATGAGTTTCAATAGGGCTAAGTGTCAGGGTCCTGCATTTTGGTCACAACAACCCCAGGCAACCCTAAGGCCTGGGGAAGAGTGGCTGGAAAGCTGCCTGATGGAAAGGGACCTTGTTGTACTGATGAACAGTCGGCTGAATATGAGCCATTAGTGTGTCCAGATGGCCAAGAAGGCCAGTGGCATCCTGGCTTGTATCAGGAATGGTGTAGTGAGCAGGACTAAGGAAGTAATCCTGCCCCTGTCCTCAACACTGGTGAGGCCTCACCTTGAGTACTGTGTTCAGTTTTGGGCACCTCAATACAGAAGGGGCACTGAGGTGCTGGCAGAAGTCCAAAGAAAGGCAACAAGGCTGGTGAAGGTCTTGGAGAATATGCCTTATGAGGAGCAACTGAAGGAACTGGGGCTCTTTAGTCTGGGAAAGAGGCTGAGGAGAGATCTTTGCTCTCTTCAAATATCTGACAGGTGATTGCAGCAAGAGTGGGGCTGGTCAGTTCTCACTAGTGCCAAGTTGCGCTAAGGGAGATTTGGATATCAGGAAAAACTTCTTTACAGAAGGGGTTGTTAAGCTCAAAAATAGGCTTACCAGGGAGTTGGTTGAGTCACCATCCCTGGATGTGTTTAAAAATTGTTTGGATGTGGTGTTCAGGGACATGATTTTGCAGAGGGTAGCATGGTTAGGTTGTGGTTGGACTTGATGATATTTATGGTGTTTTTCAACCTGAGCAATCCTATGATTCTATGATTCTTGCAACACAATAATATCAGGCTCTGTACCTGTTTGAAGACCATGAAGCACATTGCTGGTGTTTTCTGGTCTGTCCTGACATACCTACCATGTAGTCCAGATTTGGCACTTTCTGTTTGTTAGGGCCAATAAAAGATGAACTGCTTGGACAACACCTTCACAGTGCTGTCATAGCCATTATGAATCAGTCAGTCATTTCCACTGATGCAGGTTTTTACAAATATGGCATGCAAGCTCTTGTTAATCGCTGGCAGAAATGCATAGGAAGTGGTTGTGACTTTGTTGAAAAATTGTGTTTATATCTCTATCATATAGTGTTATTGTGCTTTCTGTATCTGTTGGATTTTCCATGGAAATAATAGGAGGCATTACTCTGAGCAAACTACGTATGCTTGAGGATGATTCAATCTAAATAAAGTATATACTTACATGAAAGGACAGATTCTTTTTAAAGTAAAAATTATATCTTCAGAAAGTAACAAATACTTTCTCAAATTCAGACACTTGAAAGTATTTCCACCTTCCACTCTCTCATTGCAGCAGCGTACTCCCCTAGCTCTGCCAACATAATCCTTCTCATAGGTGCACTGTGAGTTGTACCAGTGAACTGAGATAAAAAATAAAACTGTTAGAGCACTTGTAAGATTCTTCTATTTATGTTTCTTTCTTTTTTCTTTCCTTTGTTTTTTTTCTTTTACTTTTTTCACTTTTCTTCTTTTTTTTCCTTTTGTCTTTTTTTTTCTCTTCTCTTTTTTTTCATACTTTCCTTATTTTATTTCAATGACAATGAAAAGTGTTTTCATTGAAATTAATTTAGTACTATGATTTGTAATTCAGTCCCAGAAATATTTGTTCATGGAGAGATGAAAAGATAACACTAACAATGTCCACAACAGAAAGAAGCCTCAAAAATGTTAAAGCAGGCTCTGCTGCTGAGAAAAAAAGAAATAAGCAGATGGTAATATTTCCTCATTCTACCCCTGCAGCATCTAAGTGAGATGATGCAATAATTCTATCTTTCAAATGCATAGGATAAGAAATTCTTAGATTATTCACACTTAAAGATTTTAAATTACTTAATTCCCAGTTTAGGTGAACTCAGCTTCTTTTGCAATACTGCATCTTATATTATTATATATACAGTATATATATATTACCATATAATAATAACAAACTCTATATTCATTTTCTTTGTCATGCAGACTGTACTGTAATACGAGAATAATCATAACTTATTCAAGATGAAATAATATCACCCCTAAGATTTAAAAAAAAAAAAAAAAGTCAGAAGGTAATAAAACTATACTTAGGTAAAATATAAACTTAGACATTTATTCCATTGCCTTTATTATCTACTTTACATCTTGAAATGGTAATATTTCAGACTTTTAAAACTGAATGTAAGTTTAGTTCTGTAGCTGTAAGTGTATAAAGTGCATTACATATCTGGCCATTTATAAGGAAGTTACCTGTTAATCTTATTGTACTTAGTATGTAAACAAAAAGAAAAGAGTTTACAAAGTCCAGCATAGTCTGGAAAAACATTAAAAAGCCAGTAGTTACAGGCATTCACCATTTCCATCACCAGTTGTGCCCCTCAATTCTCTTATCAGATGGATACCTTTTCTTTTCAAGCATACCTTTAGAGCGGGTAAGGCTGGGACATGTCAGTTTTAAAATACATATTTTTTTTTAAGTTTTTTTCTATTTGTGCAAATCATATTACATATTACATATTACATTCATTGCAATATCACAACCTTTCATTTTTTATATCATTGTAATTAAAAAACAGTAATTTCATTCCTGGTATAGGAAGCATACTGGTTTTGGGTGTAGTGTAAGTATGATGTCATGAAATCAGATGATGCACCATGAATTTCAAAGACATTATCTATGCAACAGAACAAAAACCATGGCATGCTTTTGCATTTCTACAGTACATAAAACAGCAGGTACAATCATTAATAGTTTTCTTGTTGTCTAGTGTGATCCACTCAAAAATTCATAGTCTCTATTTCTCCGAAAAAATCAGAAAAACAATTTAATGGCAAACAAGAACACTCTTCAACATTTTGTTATCAGATTTCTTTTGAGTAACTAGCTCATGAGCTTATGTGAGAAAGATATATTTCAAATTGACCTCTAGAATTTAATTTATGTGCCAGACATACAATCTAAAGTGCCAAGTAAAACTGAGCAGCGAGATACAAAAATGGAAAGAAGAAGAATTAATATGAACATGAATTGCAGTAGGCCAAATACATAATGTCATGTAAAACTGTCCTTCAAAATCTAAATGTCATAAACATTCACTTGACGTATGAGAGAACATGGCTTGCTACCCTTAGAACACAATAAAGGATGAAAATGAATGTCACTGAAAGGCAAAATAGTCCAAGAAAAATCTGTGTTTTCCTTAAAGATAACCAGAAGGACCTAAAATAACACACTTTAGAATGATGGACATCTTTTCTTCATGAAAACGCCTAATGATTAAAAACAAATATAACATTTAATAGTTCATGAAGCTATGGTACATCACCTATCTTCAAAGCTGTACAGTGTGGAATAAGTTATCTAGAATTATTTTAGCACTCTGTCAGTAGGTAGTCAGCTGAGTTTCATTATTCCCTTCACGGGGATGGTGTTTTATTAGTTCCCACCTATAAATTTTCTTAAAGGCTTGTAGTAAAAACATGTCACAGAAATAGAAATTATTATTTTAAAATGAGTTATAAGTTCATGTACCATGGGAGTTTGTCCCATATAATTTTTATCATCTGTATGATTTCTTATTACTGTGAAGCCCCAGCATATTTTACAGTAGACATGCTCATCCGTATCTCAGTAAGTAAATAAATAGATGCTATATTCAGTGTTACACTGAGTTACATTTTATTTCATACTATAGCATTTTCTTTGATTCTCTGACTTTCTGTACAGAGAGACTGTAAAAGAAAAAAAAAAAAAAAAAAACCGATATTCTTTTGCTCAAGATTTTTATTGGACAGTTTACAATTACAGTGTATAGATATAATAATACATATTTTCACATTGTTTATTTTTCAGCAGAATCATTTTTAGGCCTTGCTAGTTGTAAAGATGTGATGGATCATTTCCCAAGATTGTGCATTTTACTAAATAGTAAATTTATTTATTTGCAAAAACCCACGTGTTTTGTCTTTAATAGCATATTACACTTTAGTTGTGATAACATACAGTCAACCAGTTCCATCCTGCTAAAAGATAATGTGTGTCTTTGTTGTAAGCGACACAAGTAAAGTTGTTCTCAGATGACTTTTGTCCCTTACATATCCTGTTTTGTTTTGTTTTTTTCTCTCTGACCAGGTATAAAGGGATTATTTTGCCAGACTTCTTTTCAGCCCAGCACACTCCTGTGATCCTCCTATTCTCTTGTTGTCCTTGTTATTAATCAAAGTGCCTTGCTGTTCAGAATAAGTCCATATAAAAGGATGAACATTTAAAATAGGTAGACATTTCAGAACTACTGGACTGTCATTAGGACTGCACAAGCCAGCTCTCATTTTTAATGTGGGCTGAGAGTACTCACATGTAAAAAAATTCAAATCAGACCTCCTAATGCTTCATTCACTTATAATTTTATCATTCATCTCTTGAACTGAGTCTGGTACAGCAAGATTTACTGTATTAACACTGCCATGGCAGGAAGATTGTAATCAGATGATCTTTAAGATCCCTTCCAACCTAAGCCATTCTATGATACTATTATGTTAACATTAATTTTCTTTCTTAAGTATTTTTAATAAGGACTGTGACTGGTCAATTACTACTTTACAAACTGTTACAGAATAATTACAAGAAGGAATAGAATTGAAGAATTCAGAATTAAGAAGTTTTGAAAATATATACATTTCTGTTTTGTTTTAAAAAATATAAGAAAGAAAATTCTAAAGCCAGCTATTGATGTTCATTTGTCAAATATATGTAGGTCACTCTGAAAGTAATGCCTCCTATTTATTTCCATAGAAAATACAAGAGATGCAAAAAGTACATTTGCAATGTTTGATAGAGCAGATTTTCAGCTACAAAACACCGTTTTTCAACAGTCACCACCATTAGTGAGTTTGTACAGATGAGCTGATTGAAACATTCTTCATTTCCTGACATGACAGCTGAGCGTGATGTGAACACAGCTTGTCTTTTACATCACTGTTGCCACTGCTGAAACACACCATCTACTTCCTCAGTGTGCTCACATCCACTATTTGGTCTCCATTTGCTATTTGGTCTCCATTTGTTCCATATGGAGTAATTCTATGAGAAACTGTTGCTTTATATGCAGTTCCATGTCAGACACCATTTTGTCAGGCTGCCCCTCTGCTGACATCCATCATGCAGCAACTAAATGTAAGGGAATACTGGGGGAAAGGTTCTGTCTTGACTGCTATGTGACCAACATCTGTCGCTGACGCTGTGGGCCAACATGAAAATTAGGAGGCATTACTTTCACAGCAGCCCTCACAGTTTTATATATATTATGCAAAGTATGCACCTTCACTGAGATTAAATGTATGATATGTGTTTAATTAACAGTGAGTTAGTATTAAAGATAAGACATTTCAATTACATTTTCTCCTTTAAAAAAAATGCTGTACATTTGAAATGATAAACAGCCATTCAACAGTTTTCATGCAAAACAGCTTCTAAGGCATACAATAACAGTTAATAGAGAAAGAAATAACAGGATATATGAGGAGCTTTCTGCAAAGTATTAAAATACTGAAAGTTTTACAATTTGTATAAATACACTTTTTACATTTTTTAATTTATTCCATCTAAAGATTTTCTTCACTGAAGTTTATTCCACTTTTTATGCTTTTCTTACTCACATTCAAGGATTTGTTGCTTTGAGTTTCAGTGTGCTGTGTATTCACAATTCCTGTTGAAAAGTAAAGCAACTGTTAGGAAAAAAAAAAAAAAAAAAAAGATTACTGTTAGTAACAACTAACCTTTGCTCAAATCCTTGTGTGTCTTTAGATGTAGCAAATATGTGCTTTGATCTAAGTCAAGGTGACCATCTTTGAAATGCTAAAGTGATGAAGTAGAGAAACTCCTAATCACAATGAGATGACAAAAATTGTCTTTGAAGATAGGAGTATCTTGAGAAAACATAGTTAATTAGTGTGCCTGGCTGGCCTGCAGGAAGGGAGATTAGCCATATTTAACTGACCATTTTAGGGAGGCTGAACGAGGTTAGTGGTCAAGTGATGAAAGTGATAAAAAATTTACTGCTCAACTTCACAATAAATCTCATCTGAGAGATTGTCTTACTGCCGTTCGGTAACAAATCTGCCTTTCAGACAGCAAGATTAATAAATGACTCAATTAAAATTAAAATAATGAAGATAAGTAAGAATGTATGTAAATGAAAGAATGAATACAAGCTTCCCGTTATCTCATGAACAACAGTAACTGTGCAAGCTTCACTACTGAATTCTTCAGATAAAACTCTTCCCCAAAATAACCAGCAAGTAAATTCTAAAAAAAATATTTCTAGATGCACCTTCCTGATTTCATCCTCCTCTTCTAAAATAAATAAATAAATAAATAAATAAATGCTCAGAACAAAATTAAAATCAGTACAGTAACATCTGCATCAAAATAGTACAGGGCATATGAAAACAAAATAATATACTTCCCAGAGATAGCAACCTGGGCATCAAATGTCCAATCAATTCATAAATAATTTGGTGAAGAAAAGTTTTATTTATTTATTTGCAATGAGATTTATTTTAAATTTGCATCTGTGGGATTAGAGGCAGCAAGGAAGAGAATAGGAAGGGGACTCCAGACACACAGTAGCCCCAGGGCAATGTTTAACCAACTCCAGAAAACTGACAGAAAGTCCAAGGCCCTTAAGAAATGAGGCACTTTTCACAGTGCTATATAGAACTGCAGAAAACATTACGTAAGGAAGAAAAAAAACATTTCAACTGAAAAGATGATACAACATGATCCATGATATTTATGGGATCCGCAAGGGAGCGTAGTGCCAGGCACATGAGTTAAAGTTCACTTCCCAGGTATGTCAGGTGGGCCTGAAGCTACACAGCCAGAGACCCAACATATCATTAGAGGGTGGCTGCAACACTCATGGTACTAGAGGGTATCCTAATGTCAGGCAACCTGGTCATGCAGTCAACTCACCATCTGAACTGACACGCTAGCAGAAAGTTGTACAGTCAGAGACCTGTTCCTTCTTAGCATATGGCAGAGAAACTAAACTACTGAAACACTGAGACATTTTGTTTGTAGTGCTATCATTTCCCAAACTGAATTCCATTGAATCTCAAGAAACACCAAAGCAAATTGTATTAAGCATCATGCCCCTCATCCAAATTATAATAGTGGCACAAAGGATTCACTACATCTGGGAAAGTCTTTGCCAAAACACATCCATTATGCAGGTTGTCATAACCAGATCTGCTACTGGCATGCAAACACTTAACAGGGAAGTTCTTTGTACAAAGTCCACAGTACAACATGGGCTACCATGTTCATCTTTCATCTACAGAATCTGTGTGAAGAAAAAACTCAAGAAGAGTACCTTAGGACATGCAGAAGATGACCAACTATTTATCACAGCTTTTATCAGTTGCTGTGTCATACAACAAAGCTAGTCAGTACCAGCTGCCCTTTAAAGATGAGGCAGGTTATATGACTAAGCCCTCTCAGGCAGTAAACAAACAGCAACAAAAGTACAACTAAGTATCTGCTTTATAGGCAAACCATGCTGCTCACAGGACAAAAAAAATATCTCCATAGCAAGAATGACTGATGGAGTGAGCGTCTATCTGTTTTTATGTTATTCTCTTTTGCAGGGAAATTGTCCCTCCTTCTTTCTTCTTCTGTGTATTTTCAATTGTGAAAACCCAAAGGATGTCTATATGGAGACAATCAAGGAATGCCTTGAACAAACTCTCAGCTGAGTTCTCTTCGCTTGTTCAGTCTTTCACTGTAATCACCTCACAATTCTTAAGAGCTAGCAAAATCCTTTGTAGCACTGAGATTCTTAATCTGAAGCAGGTAGTTTTTGTCCCTTTTTCTGAGTCTGTGTAAATGAAATAAATTTAAGCTTAAGGCCAAGTGAGAACAAAAAAATATTGCCATAAGGTCTGTAAAAGGTTTCTGCTTACAGATACCCTGATTACGCAGTTACGCAGTCCTGTACTTATGAGATCATGAACTGGAAACAATTACTTGTGTTAATTCACTTAATGGTGTCCAAACAATTAAAGGAAGCAAAAAGAGTTTTATATTCTGAAAACACTAGTCTTATTGCCAACATTGTTTTTATATATTTTTTTTTATATATTCTAGACTTCCACTTCTTGCCATGCACTGCTGATACTAGGTACTGGGTAGAGTATTCTATAGATGACCATTACCTTGATCCTGCAAATTTCAGTCATGTTAATGCTACCCATAACATGAAATCTGATGATCTTACCATATTCTGATCTGCTTCGGCCATACAATGTATTAAGACAGTTATTACACTCACTGCTTCTTTTTTTTTCACTCAATAATATCCATAAATAAAGTATACAGTCAGGAAAGCTTGAAAAACTGGGATATGCTTATCTCTAAATGGGTGAGAAAACTGTTACAATATGAAAGAAGTATGGTGCAGACTTTATTGTATGACTTTGTCTACCCTTTATCTCTACTCTAGAAGATGACTTAGAATTTCTTCACTTTTTCTGTTACTTCTTCCCTTATTAGTTTCTGTCCTTCCTGCTTCCCTGCGGTATAGCACTTCTGCAAGCAAATGCCCAAGCATAACATACTTGCAAATCAGCCATGTTCAAATCTGAGCAAAAGTGTCTAGCTTTTGGTCTTTTCCATTTAAAGTGAAAAGAAACTATCAACAAAGAATGTTTAATGATCATATCTGAAAATTATTTCTTTTTATATTCCTTCAACCTACACACAGGCCAGAAAACAAAGCACCAATTCAAATTGTAAATCTCCTGTAAACTTACAAAGCTCTAAGAAGCTTAATCTTCCTTGTAGACTTCTCTGTGTGCAATGTGTTCTTGACTGAAAAAGGAGTATTGTTTACAGGAAATGAATAGCAAAAAAAAAAAAAAAAAAAAAAAAGTCACCACCAGTATGGTAATAAACCAGAAAATCAACAAAGAGCCAGAATGTTACATACCTGTCAAATCTCTGGAGCACTGTACATAGTGAATGGTCTGTGAAAATATTATACACAAGGATGAATTTAAAAAAGCAAGAGAACTATTAAAAAAAAATCCTCCCTTGCTTTCCTTTCTGTGTTCCTGCTCTTCATTCCCTATGTCCCTCTCTCTCTCTTCTCTGCCTCCCTTTCTTTCTTTCTTCCCTTACTACTTGTCTTCCACAGGCTACAAATCCTGTGTGGAAAAAAAACACATTTGATTAGAAACTCCCATGTAAGTTAATATGTTTTTAATGAATGAGAAGCTCAGAAAAAGAAGGACTGAAAAGTACAAAAACAGCATCACGCTCACTTGCAGCAGTTGACATAGAAGGATCTCTCAAATATATTTATGTTCATGTCTTAATAAATATTAACAAACTAACATAAAGTGTTTTTGTTATATGAAATCCATTCTTTAAATTAAAACTTAAACTTTTTTTTTTACCAAGGCAAAGGTCATGAATTCCTTCAGTCTCGTAGTGTCACATTAGACAAATTAATATAGGCTATTTGGCCTTCCTTTTAACTTTCTGCACAATTACACCGATTTTCCTTAACACAATATTTTTGCTGTGTAGACTATTATGATTTTTTTACTTATTCTTCATATTAAAATGGAACTTTATTATCTTTAGGTGATGATCTTCATATCATATGAGACAAACACAGTATGCTCTTTATTCACATAGCAACTCATGATATATTTTCACAGTGACTCTGTTATTGCTTTTTATCACTTGATCAGTCACTCAGCAAAATTGCGTTGTTAATGTCATCAGCAAAGACCTTTCAGTGATGCTCAGTAGCTCCAGTTTCTCTTGCCAAGTTCTTATCTGTCTCCTTTCATCGTTTATAATAAGTTTGTATAGTACTTTTGTATAGTATTTTTCCCTCTTTTTGTTTCTCTCTTTTATTTTTTAGTTTTTGGAAAACAGAAATTTGAGTCTGTTTCTCAAAACTGGAAAGAATAATTTTTGAATAAAGTAGAGGAATTTTTTCAGCTTCATGAAATTCAATAGGATATTTTTTATTTGACAGTGTGTCAGCTAAATCCAAATTTTAATGTTTCAAGTAATAACAGTCTTTTAAAATTATTCAATTTCTCAAAATATGTCAATAAATTTTACTTCAATTCTGATACCTTATAGAATCAGTCCTGCAATGAACTCAAAATGGGTTGTACATTTCAACTGATTTCATCCATCAGCAGCTGCACACTGGTGAATTTATTTTACTTAATTTATTGCCAGTTAACATAAACCATAGAATCATAAAATTGTAGAATGTCTTCGTTTGGAAAGGACCTCAGCAATCATCAGATTCCAAACACCCTGCTGCATTTAGCCAACTGCTAGATCAGACATTACATTTAGCATGCCCATAGCCCCATCCAACCTGGTCCAGCAGTGACAGGACATCCACAACCTCTCTGGGCAACCTATGCCAGTGTCTCATCATCCTCTCAGTAAAAAATTTCCTTCTATCTGAAAATCTTCCTTCTTTTAGTTTAAAACAATTCTTCTTTCTCCTATCACTATCAGAGCATGTAAAATTTGATTCCTTCCCCCATTTATAATCTCCCTTTTAATATTGGAAGACTGTAATGAAGTGTCCCTGAAGCCTTCTCTTCTCCCAAAAAAATAAGGCCAGCTCTTTCAGCTCATCTTCATAGGAGAGGAGTTCCAATCCCCTGATAATCTTCATGGCCCTCCTCTCAACCCATTCCAAATGTTCCATATCTTTCCTGTCCAGATCTGGATGCAGTACTCCAGTTAGGGCCTCATGAGGGCTGAGTAGAGAGGGAGAATCACCTTCCTCAACCTATTGGCCACCACTCTTCTTATGCAGGACAGGATACTGTTGACCTTCCAGGCTGCAAATACACATCTCTCAAGACACCTAGGTCTTTCTCTTCAGGGCTATTCTCAATTAGTTCTTCTCCCAGTCTGTACTACACATACCTGAGATTACCTGGTCTCAAGTGCAACACTTTGTGCTTTGTCTTGTTGAACCTCATTATATTCTCACGGGCCCTCCTTTTGAGCTGGTCCAGTTCACTTCAAATGCTATTCTGTCTTTCTATTGTATAAACTGCATCACTCAGTTTGGTGTCATAAACCTACAGTCATTGACTCAGGAATTGTGAAAAGCCAATCAAATGGATAAACATTTATATAAACATCGATTCCCTCTTCAGTTGTAGGGCTTCCATAGTTTCACTGCAGGTTATTATGCATTTCCAGTGAGAGTGATGAACGCCATAGATATGGGTCTATGTGCCTGATGTCTCCTATCACTCCACATTGGAGTCTTACATCTCTTTGATCCCTAATAGTTATCCTTGCCACATCCTGGATCCTCCATGGGCCAATAATAGATATATATATATATATATATATGTATATATACATAAAATAAAGAGCTACTTGGGAAAACATCAATAGCATTAGCAGCATCCCAGATCCAAGATCTCAGCAAGGAGCAAACCTTCCTAGACAGCAACATAGGTCAGCAGACAGCTTTTCTGTCCCTACACAGAGGAATTCTCCCACCACCGTTGTCATTCACCCACTCCTCTTCAACTGTAGGTGGTTTGAGCTTGGCCAGTTTTGATGTTGCTCCACACTAAGCTTTCTCTCACTTATCTGATAGATTCAGTGCCCTAATAGCAGATGAAGGAGAAAGATCATTCTGGTCTGCATAAGACTATACTGTTGTGTTTACCAACAAGGTTTTGGCTCTTGTGGTCACAGGTGTCTTTCAGGGACTGCTGAGGAGAGACATGGTAGCTCAGGGAAAGAGAAGAAAGGGCACTTTTGACCAGAGGCAGGCCTGGAAGAATGAGATTGAAAACCACAATCAAGTGAAATTATAAACTGTGGAAATGAGTGGAAAGAAGGCATGTAAAGCAATGGCAACAAGAGAGACTTCAGGAATTATGAAACAGCATAATCTCAAGAACATGTTTTTGGAATTGTGCATCCTGGGAAACAAGACAGAGGGAGTGCATCTTCAGCCACACAACTGGGATATTGTTTGAAAAACTGACAGCTAGAAAAAATGCAGTGAACAACGGACAGGTACAATATCTGCAAGAGAAACAAAATGAAAAGAGATGCTGTCTTCAGTGCGAAGAAGCAGTTTGGATGTATAGGTCTCATTTCTCAGATAGGCAAGAAATGAGGTATTACCACAAAAGAACATGTCTGAAGATCACACCAGTGAGACTGACATCATAGTCAGAATATTTTCACTCAGCCGGGATGAAGAAGCAGACAAAGCCTACATCAAACCGTGAAAGAATGTATGTCTGTCACAAACCGTGTTTCTCATGGAGGACTCCCTGATGTCTAGGATCAGAGTAGGACAGTGAACTGAAAGAAATCAAGAATTTAAAAGGTGCTGGGAATCATTTCATGATCCAGAGTGATATAAACTGGTTCTACTGTTCACTAACAAAGAAAGATGTGATGATAAGTGGCAGATTTGGCTGCAATGAGAATGATGTAGCAAAATAGTTACGAAATAGGCAGTAAACAAGTTTAGTCTTCCAGAGAATCAGAAGTCAGTGCGAGAAAATAATAATGCAAAGGTATGTGTTAGTCTAAGACTGGAGATTTTATACTTCAAAAAATTGCCAAGTGATTATATAATTACAATGATGCTCTCAGGTCATACCTTTCAAAATTTCCTAGGAGCCACGTAAGATTTAGAAGAGTGAAAACACATTCAGCTTGAAAGGAGGATTTGTTTATATGTAGCCATTACATGAAAAGTGCAGCATCTACAAGATACTGAAATAAAAGATCTCATTTCTTGCTCTGCATATGTATGTGTATGTTGAGATTTTAATAATTTTCATCTTAATAGCAAAGGTTAATATCTTCAGACCACATCAGAAGTATGTGATGCAGATTTTCATTTTCTTATAGTGCATTTAAACTCTAATCCAAACAAAATTTAGACTCATTTATTTTGAAATGATCTGAGATAACTGTTAAGTAAGATGCAAATAATCCATCTCTTCTGCAACAGAAATGACAGTAAAAAAATATTTTTGAACAGAAACATTGAAGTGTAGGAAGAGGATTTTAAGAAATAAAACAGAAACAGTGTAGATGCTGAAAAGAAAAGCATACCAAGTTATGAAGTGTTAATTTATTGTCAGTAAACAAATTATTTAGTACCCACATCAAATCACAAGCCATGATTTATTCCTCTCTCCAGTTGACAGAGTTCTTGTCCATACATAAAATATTTCCTACTCTAACTACTTAAGATGGATCAAACAATTACAGATGTTTTAAAATGATTATTAAAATTCATAAAACACAGAACTTAAAAAAGCATGCAAAAGCATGCAATCATATTCTCTTTTTGTTTTTTTTTTCCTTAATTAAGATCGTTTCATCCATGTAAAGAAAATAGTACTAGCATAATATCTTCATTAGAAAGTTTTAAACATAAAGCAAATATGAAAATCTGTGGAACATAACAAGAAGCTCTGTTAGGGATGTTAATGTGAAGAAATCTGTCTCAAAGACCAAGAAATATACAGACACGCTTGAAGTAATTTTTTTATTATTTAAATTCCTTAATACCACACAATGGGAAAACATGAGTTAATGGGATTTTACCCCAAAACATAAGCACATCAGAAATTGTTTAACAGATTAATTTATTTTTAAAATTTAGATCTAATTATTAAATGAAAGTCATCTTTTTTTATATAAACTATATGTTATGTTAGTAATTTTAGTTTGTTTTCAGAGTAATTAGCTGTGTTTTTTTTTTAATCAGAAACTTGCTGGTTTTTTCTCTACATGTAGATCAAGAAAAGAGGTGGGAAGAAGGAGAAGGAGGATGCAAGTAATTTACATTGCTATCTCTTATCCAAAGCAAATTTACGAAGTACATTATTCTTGCTTACAAATACAATTTGCACTAAAGCCTAAAAATTTGTGAAAAATACAAAGTAAGATTATATTCACTTATAAAGAATAAACGCTAATGCTGACAAAGAAAAATTCAGAATAAAATATCTGAAATGTTAATCACAATACTCTGTGCTCTGTGTTCTTTAAGTTAATACATTTGTTTTTACAAGGATTCAGGAAGAGTTTGAGTAAGAATGAGTTGTAAGTATAAACAATGAGTAGTGTAATCCAGCATATGTTCACCAATAAAGCTAATTAAACTGTTTTGGCGAAATTTTACCTCTATAAAAGAATGAGTTCAGGGTATGAAAATGTTGTCTCAGTTTTGTAAGTATTTTTAACTGGAAAAAGAGCAAAAAAATCCATGTTTTTTATAGTTCCCATAAGCATAACTTTTTTTCTGTTACAATCATGTCATAATTCTGAATATTCATATCATAATTCTTAGTTTCCTTATTCTGATTTTGAAAATGTTTTTCATGCGTATTTATATTTGTTTTAAAAACTGAAAGACATTTGATGTTGACTTTTTCTGGTTCATAGCCGTAGGGGTATTCTTTGTCCAGACAACAGAAGTATGGTAAGTATGGTGTTGCTTGCCTGTACAAGAATTTCTGATTTGCATAAATATATTGTCTTGGTCTCTCCTACACTATTTGTTTCAGGCCATTATTGGACTGAGTTCTGTCTTTTTGTTTCATAGCAGATCCCGTGAGAAATTACATAAATGTACTTTTTGTGTGTGTGTGTTCTTGCTCGGAAATCTGTTTCCTGGCTTCTATGAAAGATAATGTCTTTGGATAGGATAAGCACAGTACATCATTCTGTTCCCCAGTTAACTCATGATCTTAAAAAATTCTTGAGAAAAAAATGAAAAATCCTACATGGTAGGATTAGAAGAAGTTATGATCAATTTTCTTGTTTTGCCTTTGCTAAAAATTAAACTTCTATTATTGCTGTTACTATTGTTACCTTTTTTTAATTATACTTATTATTTTCTATATTCTTTTCTTTATAATTATTATTTATTATATATAAATATATAAAAATATAAATTATATTTATAATCTGCAAACAATTTATCACTTTTTTTTTACCTTTTTAAAAAGTATTTTTGAAACAAGATCTTTTCATTCATACATTTGACATCTTCTAATACTAATACAGAATTCTTGAGTACAATGTAAAAATAGACTCAGCAACCCCATTTCATATGGGAATAGGATCTCAATATTTAACTAGATGTTTACTATGAACATTTTCATAGTCTAATTTAATTTGTATCTCAAATATACGCAGGCCCATTGCCAATAATATAATAATATTTGCATTACAACTTTATTTAAAGGTTGCTTGAGGAAGACAGGGCAAATCAAACTGCTAACTAAAAAAATTCTGAGCTCAGTATCTCTGAAAATCAAGTCCCCAGTGCCATTCAAAGAAAAATAGTGCAGTTTATGGATTGAAATAAACTATCTCCAGATAACAAAAAGCCTGTAATCATAGTTTAACCAGATTCAGTTTTATCACTTAGAAATCAGTTTTTATTTTCCACCCCTGAGATGACCTGGGTTGATGATAGAGACCTTTTTCATGAGGAGTGTGTCAGACCTTATCATAGGGCATAAAAGAAATATCTTTGCCTGGAGTGCAAAGTAAATAACAGATAAAGGAAAATAACAATAACTTCTAAATTGCTGTTCTAAAATTATTTTTTTTTTAATGTAAAAGCCTATTTCAGATGTTTCCTGTTTAATGTTCTGCAATAAACTTCTTCCATGAGATAAACTCATGACTGGTGTCAATGCCTGCCCATATTTGTCTTAATACCTGTAAGAATTCCAATCTCCTGCTCCAGCCACCACATGATCCAAAAAAACTTCTAATGTTTAATTTCTACAGTGAGCACTTATATTTTCTGTCTGAGTTCAGTAGTTTAAAACATAGTTTAAAACAGTTTGATATATTGACACTTGCACACACACACACAGAAGGCTAAAATGCTGTGAGCAATCAGCAGTTGCAATTTTTAAACTCTTTAATTTTTCATTATGGAAAATGAGGCAGAGCTGAGCACCAATATACAAAACATGCATTTCTCAAATTCAAATATATTGTAATGGCTTTAATGTAATGTTTTAGCTTGTATTGGATTCTGCAGCTGTTTCAGCATTAATCTGAATCAATTTACACATAAACTATACATGCTAGAAGAGGGAAAAAGTAAAAAATCTTGTCAGTGTATATGAGGGAAAGATTTTACTTATTCAAAGTTTGTTATGGTCGTGTTTTATGGAAATAACCACCCAGATTCTTCTATCCTTATTATTTGTTACATATTATTAGAAAGCTATTTCAATGTTTATTAGTTCTAATGGTTTCTCTGTATAACTCCTCTTTTTCAGGTCTCATTTTGGACATGGGAGTGATAAAGAGAAGAAATCACATGCAGAATGGGTAGATGGGAGAGCTGAATGCAGTGACACATGAGATGCTGTCAGCTGTTAAACCAGTGCAACCCCAGCATGATTTTTTGCTTACATTTTGATTTGAAGGGTGGATAAGGCTTAGTCATGTGCTTGCTTAGATAACTGAGGAAATTTCCTGGGAGTTTGCAACTAAATTGCTTGTGAAAAAGAGTCTGTGTGCATTAATTAATTATTCAGATTTTATTTTTTGCTACACAAGCCAAGAACAATACATTTTACAAGTAAAACAGCGCAGGACATTAAACAGGTGATTAAATTAGCCTTGTTATTTTTCTCTTCTTGCTTTTGCTAAGACAAGCAGAGAATCTCCTGTATTTTATCATAGTGCTTTCATATAGTACATACTATCCTATCTTACATTTTAGACTTCTTTTCAGTAGTCTTCTAAGATTTTGCTATCCCAAGAGCAGTTCTTTCCTTCATTTAAATATATTATTATTATCATTGTTCCTATTATTTAAGAATATATTCAGTCTAATGTTCAATTCTCCTGTTTATTCTTTCCAATCTTTCTGCTATTACTAAGTGTTTTAGGTAAAAATGATGATATATATTTCACTTCTTAAGGTGAATAGATTTAATTCTTGAAAATTATTGAGAATTAAGTGGATATTTCACAATGAAATTACACTGCTAATCATACTTTGTTAGGTTATGATTGTTTTGATCAAGGAAATATGAATATAATCTACTTCACCACAAATTAAACAAAAAAAAACATTTAATACAACTTTATAGCTGTGTTACCCTACTACACTGGGGGCTGGAGCTAGACAATCTTTAAGGACTCTTCCAACATTTTGCTAGCCAGAGAAGAGTTTAGACATGCCGAAAAGAACAGTCTGATAAAACACTTAATAAGTCTAATAAATGATATTACCTGTTTTCCCTAGGTATTACTTTTTTATTATGTGTAGAACATGATAAAAGTTATTCTTGCGTCAAAAGTGTGGGAAAAAGACTAAAGCAGTCACTCTTTTTTTTAATCAACTCACGCATTCTCAGTTTTTAATATGCTTCATGTGACTTGGTATAAAAATGAGAAATGTTCAAAGGAATGTCTTTACAGTTTGAACTATGTATATTTTCTTATTTTAAGTAAAGTAGCGCTGTATTTATTAACATTTCTCATTCAATACATGATTTTGGCTTAGAAATTCATTTCTCCCCCATCAGGGAAACTTGCCTGCATTTGTACCAGTCGCAGATAAGTGCTTTATCCATTTTCTGTAGAGAGATCCATACAAAACAAAGTAGACTCCAGTGCACAGACTGGGCATCTTTAACACTGAGGACTCATCCGAGACATCTGATTCCTCTTTGAAAGCTCTGGTACCACTTCCTCCATTAGTAATCATCTTTATCCTCTAAAATTCAAGATAACTTTTACGGATCTTGTAACTCATAAGATAGAATTATAGAATTATAGCATGGCCTGAGTTGAAAAGGATCACAATGATCATCTAGTTTCAACCTCCCTGCCACAGGCAGAGTTGCCAACCACTAGACCAGGCTGCCCAGAGCCACATCCAGCCTGGCCTTGAATGCCTCCAGGAATGAGGCACCCACAACCACCTTGAGCAACCTGTTCCAGTGTGTCACTATCCTCTGAGTGAAAAACTTCCTCCTAATATCTAACCTAAATCCCCCCTGTCTTAGTTTAAAACTGTTCCCCCTTGTTCTACCACTATCCATCCTCATAAACAGCCATTCCCCCTCCTATTTATATGCTCCCTTCAAGTACTGAAAAGCCACAATGAGGTCTCCCCAGAGCCTTCTTTTCTCCAAGCTAAAGCCCAATTCCCTCAACCTTTCTTCATAGGAGAGATTCTAGTCATCTTAGTGGCCCTCCTCTGGACCTGCTCCAGAAAATGTTGCATGGCTTTACTGAAGATAACATGCTGATGGATCTTCTTGAATGGATCTTTGCTTGTACTGCAGGGAAAATTATTATATCTAACATTATAATAGAAGGAAAAGAAAAACACTATCTTGCAAAAATTCAATTTTTTTTTTAATACATTCAAAATAATGACAAATGTACAGTGCAAATAAATGGTGGATTTCTTGGATAAAAGTGATAGTCAGTTGGTCTAATTTTAGTCTTCTACATCCAATTACCTGCATGCAGGTCTCTTTGTAGGAAGTGGGGGGGGGGGGGAAATGTGTTAGAACATGGTTCATCTGTCCCATTTTATAACTTTATATTAGAACACTGCTTCTGAATCTTTCTTTTTCTTGTGAAGTGAGGTACACAGCTCAGGTACTAGTTCAACTAGATGTTATAAATCTCATCCCTGGTGCCTGTTCTACATTGGTCATTATACTGAGCCTTAGCAATTGCTTTTGTTCTCATACATACTTACTCTCATTCAACCCTTAAAAGAAAGAAAGAATCTGAAGAAATAGATGCTCTTAGCAAAACAGACAAAATCAAAAAACTTCAATGCTTTCAAACAGAAAATTGCCTTTTTTTTCTAACCCATAATACAGAAACTCCAAAATTCAAGCATACTAGTAGCTCTCAATTGCTAGAGCCCTCTCTGCAGAAATTGCTGTTCACCAATACAGAGCTATAGTTGCCCTTTACTATCAGCTGAGCTACTTCTGAAATACAGCTATGAGAGTTCATTGCAGTTTGAAGGGATAAAGGCAATGGAGCAGAGGTGCTCTAAATGGAATCTGTATCGCTCCAGCTGTTCCCAGGACATTTCAATGAGGAAGGTTTCATGAAGTGCAGGATAAAAACACCCATGCTTCTGACTTCTTTCACCTTTTCTTCTTATTCCCTAGATATTCAATTCACAGTTTTCAGGCAGGTTTGTAATAGTTCTATTCTCTGTTGTATTGATTGAATTGTTTTTAATAGTTTCTCTAAATACCCATTCTTTCAAAAAATATGTTTCCTGAAAGGTGGTACAAAATATGGCTAGCAATCCTTTTTCTTTCTCCAGTATCAATAAAAAGTACATATACATATGTAACATTTGTCTTCACTTTTCTGACCATGTTGCTTTATACAAGCAAATGGTCAGTGAAATATTGTAAAAAAGACTTAGAAATATCCATCTGATCATCCAGATTTAATATCTTTCAGCTAACACCTAAATTCATGGCTGTAATCCTTCATGTCAGAGGTCTACTATAAGGACCACTGCTGCCGAAATTACTTCATTGCTTTCAGAGCACTCTACAACCAAAGAAGTCCAGCACAATTTGCTTCTTTAGGAATGTCTGAGTGAGCACAACTGCAAAGTCCATTGTCTTTGTTATGAAACTTTTTTTGTCTGCTTGATTGTTTCTTGAATATCATACCTTGTCATAAGTATTAATTGCAAATGTTTTCAAAATTACGTGTTCTATGCTTAATTTTAAAGAATCTTATGAATATAAATTGTTGGCATCGGGATTTATTTACAATGTATTTAACAAATCTGTCTTCCCTAATAAAAACAGTTATTCTTGGATATGTGAGCTATACGGCTTTGATATCTGGAAATGAGTGAAGATTTGTAGGGCATTTCTGAATAACGTGTATTTGTCTGTACAGAAATGGAAGAGAGAGTTTAAATACATTGAACACATATGGCTTTGTACTAGAGCATGGTAACAGTTTGATCTGTAGCAGACAAAAATCAGCCTTTACCAAACAAATAGTTCTACCTTTATTGTAAATTAATTGTATCTTATTCTGGAAATATTATTTAAAGAAAATTTGGAACCAGACTGTCTTGTACTGCACATGGGCAGAATATATACTGGTTGTTGCCTTTTTCAGGGTCATAATTAGGCAGGGTTTTTAACATGAAGATTCTCACCAGACCGATATTCAGGTATTGCATGGGGGATTGCTAAATTCATGCCAAAATATTTTCATTCTATGCATTGACCTCTCTGACATACCTAACACAATATAATTTTCTCCCTCTGGAAGGGTCTTCACTGCACATTTCCCACCATACAGATCATATTTCATTCACCACTGGAAATGACCAGGGCACCTATTTTCATCTGCCCACAGGGTCAGCCATCATCTACTTTTTCTTAAACATTTTCTGCTTTTTACCTTAGGCTATCATTCAGGCTTGGCAGAATCCTCAATACATAAACATAAAATGTATTCACTGACTCTTCAATAGACTCTCTTCAAATTCTCCTAGCTTCAATGTCTATTAAAAAGACTGGTAGCAAATATTCTGCTATTCAGCTGAACTACACCTTTCTAGCATGACAAATATTCTCCTGTAAAATTGTAATTTTAGTCTGTATGCCTCTATGGAGTCTTGACTTTCAATCAGTGCAATTTTGTTCTGCATTTTAACAGTATTTGACACCATTAGTTCCTTGGCAATACCTGTAGATGCAATGATAATAGAAAGTAATTGATCATTTTACTAATGAGCTCTGTACCATGCCTACATTGTTTCAAGAAAAGCAATATGAAATATGTTCAATGCATTTGCAGTCTCATGGGGGAAATATCATAGATTAAACAGGAGAGAGGAATTTTCATCTGGGTGATGAAGGACATTATACCTTCAAAAAATTGCAGTCCTTTTAAAAAGACCTAAGTAAAATAAAGAAACTGCAACGTTATCATGGAACTTCATTTTTCTCTTTATTCTTCTTTTAGGAATAACTTGTTTGTTTACTAATGGAGGCTTGTGTTACATTTCCTACACAAAATAACATTTTTTAGACAGAGAGTGGCTGTGTTCCCTTCAATCAAGTCTATTTATAGATAGAAGGGAAATATTCTTTATATTCACTGAAAAGTTGTCGAAAACACATTTAGGTAGCTAAACTCATTTAAAATGGATTTTGATTGTGCTAAGAAATTTGCTAGGCTGAACAGCAAATAAATATTGGTATTAAAAAAAAAAGGCTACAATGGAATTCTCTTCTTGGGATTCCATCATGCTGGAAGTGTGCTGATAGTAAAACATCATGTAAAACAAACAAACAAACAAAAAAAGGATAATGAGTACTATTGTCAACTTCACATCAATCCCAGAAGGGAAAAAGAAAAAAGAAAAAAGAAAAAAAAAAAAAAGGAATGCTCAATAAATTCTCTATTTAAAAGAAGGTAGAATAGAATTATTGGATGTTAGTAGCAGCATAATGATTTAAAAGGTATCATTTCCTATGAAAATTTACCACAGGCATATGAAACATTCCCTTTAAAAAACCCAGATGCTTATAGGCAAATACCTGTGTCTAAATTTCTTCTCATTTAGGTCTGATGCAAAATCAATGGCAACCAGATTATGACCTACAAAGATCAGTTCTGAAAACCTGAAAATTACAGTAATTACAATAATTACACTTCTTGAGAAAATTGGGTTCAGCAAATAACTTGATTATTTGAAGTTACATATGTCTGCTTTTATTAGATAACTGTTTGCCCAACACATTTTTTTTAATTCCCTGGAATCTTTTTCTCATCCACTTTCTTCAGAGTAAACAAAAGAACTTCACAAAACAAGATAATAATATAAAGTTTTAAAGGATATTTGTGACCATACCATTACATCTTTCTATGTATTGCAGCCATCATTTCTCAAGGCATGTAGAAGTCTTCTGTGATCCTTGACTAAAATGCACATACAGAGTTTTATTCAGTCAGTGGAATCAGATTTTGTTTTTTTGTAAGTTTTGGAAAATTGAGACCCCCTAGAATTTAGCCTTGATGCGTTATGTCTCATTTTTACATCTTTACTTAATTAAGGGTTTCTAAGCAACTGATAACATTTCTACCATCAAAAGTATTTCATAATGTTGCCTTTTACAAACTCCCTGCAAAATGGAAAGTGACTCAGCATTTCTTTCAGGTTTGCTTTGGGAGATACACTTTTCAAGTACAGCCAAAGTAGAACCTGAAAAGCAGCCAGCAGACAGTAAGAGATTAAGTATGTAAAGAAGTTAGATCTGTAATCCTATCTTGTTAGATTTTAATGCATAGAGCATCTAGTAAAGTACATTGTATCATATGCATAATGTTTTTATGTAAAAATTCATAGTTTTTCAGACTAGTAACAAAAGTTGTTTATATACACCAGGAGAAAGTATGAATATATTCTACAAATCATGTATGTCAAAACTGTGGATTTGATTAGGGGCCTTGATATTATTAAGCATTAGTGGGATATTCAGAACTGCTCAGTTTTCAAATTTCCAAAGACTTGAGTTAGTTATAGGACTCAGTACTCCTTAAAATCAATTTTTACATATATTGACTTCAGTCATAGCTAGAATGAAATATTGTCCTATTTAAAGATAAATGGCTAGACAATGACACAATAAAACAATTTGCATACTGAAATGAAGCGAACTATCCTGATTTACTAAGATGTATTAAATGGATGTAATACAGTTATTCAGAATAACGTTCATCAAGAACTCTAGTGCAACTCTTTCTTGTAACAAGATGTCACTAGAACTTGAATATTAATAAATAATAAATATAAATTCTATATTTTAAAGTGGATCTGCAGATGTCTTTTCAAGCAGACAAAAATTAGCACTGTGCAGAGGTAAATGATAGTCATAAGAATGGGCTGCAGCTGTTATGTCATTAGTATTATTGCTCACAACAGCATGCCTTGCTTTTCTTCACACATTTTGACAAAATTCTGTGATCTGATCCAAAAATAACAGACACTTCACTTTTTTTGTAGTCAGGAAGCATCTCATTCATGTCTTATAATTTGAATTCCAATGTGGCAGCATC
This sequence comes from Phasianus colchicus, assembly GCF_987193195.1. NCBI lineage: Eukaryota > Metazoa > Chordata > Aves > Galliformes > Phasianidae > Phasianus > Phasianus colchicus. The sequence continues at coordinate 61,082,709 of NC_143476.1, read as the reverse complement.
AATGTTCACCTTAGTAGCTGAAAACACTTCTTATGCTGCTGACATAACACTAGAAATACAGATAAACATATATATATATATAAAATGGATATATACATATTAAAAAAAAAAAAAAAAAAAGCCACAAAGTTCCTTTAACACCAAAAGATCTTCAGCACCTTAATTCTTACATGTTAAATTATTTTTTCCAGATCCCTTAAGCAAACTTGTAAACCTCGGTTTCCTTAGAGTAAAGTTTTTGCAATTGTACGTTAAAAAATTCTGACAATTATGATGGATCATAATTGTTTGGTCAAATCAAAAGAAAAACTGTTATTAATTTCAGTGTGCTCTGAGAAAAGCGCTGACTTTCAAGTCAGTAGTTATTTATTAGCTGGGTCTCTTCTATAAATGGATAAGTGACTTTCCTTGCACTGAGCTTCAGTTTTCCACCTACTTTACAATAAATATTCTTTTGAGATATTTTGCAAATAATAATAATACTAATAAGGCAGGTAGCACTGCCTGTGGCAGAGGGATTGAAGTTTGATGATTATTGAGGTTCCTTCCAACCCAAGCCATTCTATGATTTTGAGATTCTATACATTTGCTTGATAAAATAATTCTCCATTAATTAATCTGTGAAATGCATATGGATTTTTACTGCTCTTCTTGGTTGTTTATTCCTACAGATCAGAGACTACCAATGGAATTACACACTTTTCTGCAAAGTGAGTCTTCAACCAGTACCTGTGCATTTTCAAGGTCTGGAACAAAATTCCAAGTCAAGCAAGTATTATTCAGCAAGTCTTTTACTTCACTGAAAGATTAGATTTCAAGTGAAAAATAAATAAAATAAAATAAAAAGCTTCAGAAAAGATAAAAATACAGATTCAGTTTCTTGAAGTACAGAGGATTAGATTCTCAGTAAATTTATATCATACAAATCATTGTGACTTCTGAGACATCTATGGAGATATCCTGAACAGTAAAGTTTGTTGGAAATGTGATGGCTTTGTCCAATGACCTGGCCGCTTGTGCCTTCAATTTCATGATATTTTGTAAATGATAAAATGTGTTAAACACACATTATTTTTGTCCTTGAAGAAGATTTAATCTGAAAGGGCAGGAAGGAGAACAAATAAATAATCTGAACCAGCTAGCTTGTTGTATTCATTTTATTTTAGGTTTGTTTGTATTGTGGCTCTTTTTTTTGTTGTTTTTTTAAATCAGAAAATTCCATTTTCTTCAGTATTTCAGGATCTTGACAAGAAGGCATCTTCAAGGAAAACAAAGCATAAATAGCTCCTCAGACTGGGAACAAAGGAGAGGGAATTTGCTGAACCCTGTTGTCAGGTTGAGAGGAGACCATGGGGCAAGGTGGGAGGTCCACTATATTCGTGAGGATGGACACCTGAATGATACAATCTCTATCTGCAGGCATACCTAGAGTCTCATCAACAGCCAGTCTATGTTGAGTGACCCAGAGAATGCATGTCAGACCACTTACAATATTAAAGTTCAGAAGTTTCCATTGCCCAGATGCCATTGCAGCATGACAGTGAAAGCTGCATATTTAGTATATGTGTTCACAACACAAAGCACCTCAGGTCTGTGCCTGGATCTATTGCAAGCCTTAGTTCCTTTATCTTACACTGCTAAAAAAGTCTACTTCAATCAACAGTCACTTTCAAGTAAAATTCATGTCTCCAGGCTTATTGTATGAATCACTCTGTAAATTCAGGAGGAAAAAACTTTTTCTACTTTCTGGAAGCTCTATCCAATCTTGTGCTTTTGTCAATCAACTGTTTCACTGAAATATTGCTCTCAAAACTAACGTATATCCGCAAGAAGCAGTGGTGATGTGTGTTATTTTGGAGCTATTTCAAACTCTTAGACAAGTGCCACTTATTTTCATTTTATGCCTATCTGCTACACTCTTCCAGATCTCACTCATTCCTCTGTAGGCACTCATTTGTCACCTCTATTGAATCATTTTGAAACTGCAGATATCTCTCTAGGCACTAAGTCTGTGTTTGGTGAAAGTAATAAAAACTCCAATCACTTATATAAGTTTCCTTGCTGAAGGTGAACTCTTGAACTACAGACATAGACCAAATTTTCTGCACTTTTCTTTTCAGAAGCCACTACATGGCAATTTCACCTTCAGTCAGATTTAAGTTCATTTATACCATCTGAGAGTAAGAAAAATGAGAGAATATGGAGAATATGTTCAGAAATTATTAGTGCTACTATAACATATATTTAAGTATAGTAAACTTTCATTTTCTGAGTGGAATAATATTTAAAACAATTTATGTAAGAATGACTTGATGACATCAAGCTGAGGAGTGCAGCTGACACAATAGAAGGCAGGGACACCATTCAGAGGGACCTGGACATACTTGAAAAGTGGAAACATGAGAATGACTTTCATATTTTGGATGACAAGTTGAAGAACGTCTTGTATCAGCTCTATCATATGTGCTAAACTAAGAGTTCTCTATCAATGAGCTTGCATTAGGTTTTATTTACACAGGAAAACATAATTGTATTTGATTTACATCAATTAATGCCAGTATTGTTTTTTTCATATAATTTCATAATTTGTTTAGGGATTCTTGCTGTTCTGTATCTCAGATATTTGGCTAATAAAACACAACACCTGAAGTCTGGATAACTGTTGTAATCTCTTATTCTAATGTAAAAAACTGAACAAACTGATAACTGAAGAACTGCAAAAAGAATGTTTACCTGAATAGAAAACAGTTTTCCACTCTGTAGAAGATCATTCAGTAGGAATTTATTTCCTGGCACTGACATTTAATGGCTTTTCAAGATACTTTTCACTGTAATTAAAAAAAAAAAAAAAAAAAAAAAAAAAAAAAAACCATGAAGCAAAATCATTACAATCATATGGCTTTTCATGTGTTCTAGAATGGAGTTTCTGAATGAATACTGTGTTTTCATACTCTGAACAAACAGATGTGTGTTTTCCAATTTCAAATGTTCTGACTATTTTGAATATATACTGAAGAGCTTTTATCGGTATGTCCTGTAGAAAAGGTGAACACTTCATCTTCACAAATATCTTCTATTCCAGATCCAGCTGCATTTCAGAGGGAGAGTATGCTTTGTTAACTGCCCATGTGTTATACATTCTCAGTGCTGTCTTCAAGGAACTTTGACATAAAATGCCTACTTCTTTGGTCTCACACATTTATGATAATAGATGCTAAGCTGATGCAAATGGAAGCATCTGACTACCAGCAGCAGTAGATTCTTCAGAATTCTATTCATGCTTTAGTATCTAATATCTATTTATGCTTTAATATCTAATATCTCTAATATCTATTAACCTAAACAAATGGAGACAGAAGAGGACACAGTGGGTACAAATCAATTAGTATGAAGGCTTGTCTTGAGCAAGAGATGACTGGGGCTTCCAAGATAGGAGACACTGAAAGCTTATGATATCTGATAGTTGTAGAAAGAGTTATCATATAATCATAGCAGGATTTGAAAATTCCCTCTTCCAGGGATTGGAACATCTGTCTGCTGACCTGGCATGTTATTACAGGTGATCTGCTGACTGCCAGGTAATCAGAACTGGGATACTGCAGGGATGTTACCACAACTTCTCTGAGTCTGTGGTTAATATCCCTTGCTGATCAACATCTTTTACCTACTAGGAAGAAAGAACTTGTAGCAGATGAGGTAAACAGTGGCTATTACAACCATGAAACAGTGGAGTTCCAGGTCTTGAGGGATAAGATGAATGAGAATACCAGAATACAGATCCTGAATTTCTGGAATTATTCCTTGTGGTATTTATGGAATCGGTATGGTAAAATTTCCATGCTCCTTTAGTGGTTTTTAATGCTAAGACAAAAGGCAATGAGCACAAACAGAACATGATGTTTCATCCGAACATAAGGAACATTTCTTTACTGTGTAAGCAATGATGCACTGAAATAGTTTGTCTAGAGATGTTGTAGAGTCTCCATTCTTGGAGATCTTCAAAAGATTCCTGGACATGGTCCTGGACAACCTGTTCTGCGTGTCCTTGCTTGAGCTGGAAGTTGGAACAGATCATCCCAGAGGCCCTCCCTTGCAACCGTAAACATTCTGTTATTCTGTAAGTCCCATGGAAAAGAGTACAGAAGGATAAAAAACGATTTGGCAGGTATTGAAGACAACATCTTTCAATCACAAAAACTAGCCTGCTTGGTAGAAAATGACCACTGTAGCAAAATAGAAAGTTCCCAACAGAGTCAATAGAAAAGGAACATGTACTAGATGCAGAAAAAGGAGAACAGCAAAGGAAAATATAAATGTACTGCAGGGCACACTGAATGGCATTGGGAAAACCAAAACTCAGGAAAGTTGAAATGTTGCAAGAGAGATAAAAGGCAAATAAAAGAGCATTTGCTCTTAGTTAGTACTAAAAGAAAAATGCTAAACAAAGAAAATGTGGTCTTCTTCTTGTAAATAAAAAGTAGGGAACAACAGGTCCTATCTTGAGATACATATCATTTAGTGTCTCTTCCAGTGATTTAGAGGAGGGGACAGAAGTCATTTACAACAGATTTAGAGACAATATCAAAGGAAGACCGGATGCTATGCTTGAGAGTTGGGTTGCAGATCAGTAGGACTTGGACAGTGGTGAGGAAGAAGTCAAGATTTTCACAGGGAACTGTGCAAGATCTAGGCTGAGCTGTGTCTGAGGAAAGCTGAAGTAATGTCAGGGAGCTGGTCCTGAGCCATATAGGCAGCAAGCCCAGTGGGTGCCAGACGTGATCAAATAGCAATAAGAATCAATAGAGAGCAGAGCAGCATGAATATGATGTGGCCACAAGCACCAGGCAACATTTGTACTCAACATTTGTAAGGCATATAATTAGAGTAAATTCAGAAGTGGTTATCAAGACCCTTGCCCAATTAGAGAAGCTGTGGGATTATGGCTGTTTGAGATGTGGATAGCTTTAGGAGCACCTAACAACAGGTTAGCAGCCTGCAAAAGGTGACTTGCAAAACAACAACAACAACAAAAAAAAACAAGGGAACGTTTTCAGAAAGACTTTACCATGCTTTACTATGGTACTGATGGCAGGACAAGAGCTAGCGGTCACAATCTTAAGCAGGAGAGGTTCTGATTTAGTGTAAGGAAAAATAACAGTCACTGCATGATAGGAGAGACCAGCAGTGGAACTGCAGCACTGAGTGGCTAAGCTTTGGGATTTTAAATATCCAGTTGCATACAACCAAGCAATCTTTTCTGTATTCTGTGTCAACCTTGCTTTAAACAAGAGATTGAATTAATGATATCAAGTTCTTTATGACCTTAGAAATCTTCTCATTCTAATTCTGCTTTCTTGGACTTCAGCAACTAATACCTAAATAGCCACTTCTTCTCCTGTAATTCCTCCTATTAGAAAAATAAAAAAATAAGAAATTTTAAAATTATTAGTAATATTAAATTCAAGAGTAGGAAAGGAAAAACAATGTGAAATTTTATGGTCTGAAAAGATCATCTTTACCTATAATGTCTCCTGATAAATGGATGTCAAAATTGCAAATTGGACACTGGAAGAACAAGAAAAATGAAACAGGACATTGAAAGAAATAGAGATGAAAAAGAACATAAAGAACAGACAATTTGAACAGAAGAGAACAACAAGAGAAATAGAGCCAAAGGTCTGAGTTTAATCATGCTTGGTACTGTGCTTTCTTAATGTTTGTTTAAAGTTGGCTGTGCTACAGAAACACTGCACTGCATGTAGATTACTAAACACTGCATCCACATCTGATATTACTCTGGCACTGATCAGAGGGAAGTCAGAGCCTGTTAAGAATGGAATTACCTCAGCAAGATTGAGGAGTGCCAAGGAAGAGGGGAGAGAAAGGCCTAAATGTCCCACAGTATGACAGAGGAAAAGCATTATTCAGTACACCTTCCAGGATAAGAAATAAAAAGAAACCTAGAGACCATAGACAAGTGCTTTCAACAGAGAGGAAAAAAAAAAAAAAAAAAAAAGCACTAGAAATAAAAATAGAGTTGTGGAAACAGAAAAGAAAGGATGATGCACTAGGAAGAATGAAGGAGAAAGAGAAGACCTAGAAAAATACAGGAAAAACAATACTTTTAAAGTGAGTAGGCTAACATGAAGGCAGAAACAGGAAAAAGAAGTGCTTGTGACCAAAAAAAACCACCAATCATAGCACCTGTACTGTATGTTGACAGCTTCTTAGTGTTATGGGTGTATGTAGAAAGGAAGTACTTAATTGTTGTTTTGTATGTGTTTATCAATGGACACTAACCAATCCCATGTGTGGGAAAATTTGGCTCTGTGAACAGAGAGATTTCATTTTTCCATCTTAGTATTAAGGCTTCTGAGCCCAGACTTGACATTTGCTCATAAGTGTATGCAGTTCATTTGAAAATGTGCTTTTAGTGCTGTAACAGTTTTATCTCTGCTCTCAGTGTTTGCAAAATCACCGTTTCTTTGGAAACTGAGATGCTGGATCGTTCACATTTATATATTGTTTCATCCTTCTGCAACAGTTCTGTCATGAAACATGATATTTTTCAGGCATGTGATACGGTCAAATGCCTCCAATATTTGCAGAGTTCACTTCATATAAAAATTTGATTTCTTTAGCTAAGCAGAATAAATGAAAAAATTGATTTGTTATCCTATTGCATGATCTTTCTGGTTTCATTACTGTTATATCTGCAAATTAGCAAAATAGCAAAGAATAAAATAAAACCAATTGAAAAAAAAATCAGCTACATGAGGATTCTATATTTTCTATTGTTTGTTTGAATTGATTTTACAATAAAAGGAGAATGTTTTAAACACCAACAGAGGAATCCCAGGTCCAAACTGTTGAATTTTCATAACAATAACATTCTGCTTTGCAAAAATCATTCTTCTCTGACTTTATTTTATGTCTACTTTTTTCTGAAACCTAGAAGAATATTTCTTTAATCCATTATTTATTCAGCCTCCATTAAATACACATTAAATACAATCAATAATAAATGGATTCAGAACAACCTTATAGTTCAAACTGCAACATCTATTCTAAATGTGTTCATTTCTGAAATTTCATTTATTTTTTCCTAAAACTGAAATTTAAAGATGTTTTTTTTTGCTTTTTTCACAATAATGTATTTTAAAGAATCATATTTACAAGAAATCACATTAAAATTAATAATCCAAGAAACTTTAGCAGTGTCATCTCTCTGTAGAAGATACATACAAACTTGCTGTAATGCAAATAAAATAATCAGGGCATGTAATGCAATGTATATCTTAAAATATGACACTTTTCTGTCAAACATGAGCATCCAATTGAGGACTATTAAAGCACAAATCATTAATATATTTAACCAATTTGTGTTGCATGAGCTCATCTTCTCTGCATTTCTTTCACTTACCTAATTGTGCGTTACTAACATTTGATGACACACATAAACAGGCAAGCAGGGCTTCTGAGGCATGTCCTGTAAAGCTTGAGAGTAAATATGGATCAGACTTCCAAATTCTATCTGTATTGTAGTGTTTCAATCAGGCTTTGAACACAGAGATAGCCCTACAGCAGGACACAAGCCTGGAAGATAAAGGTGTCTGGAAGAAGCAAAGGCTGGTAAGGCATGCAGAGAAATGTCTTATCCCAGCAAAGAGCCAGGGCATTGTGGCAGCAAGTCATGTTGCAAGTCCATTGCACCAAGAATGGTCCAAGGCCAAGTTAGGAAGTCATGTCCTTGAGTCCAGATCTGGACATCAGACATCATCTGCATCACACACACCACTCCAAGGAAAGACGGCAGACCAAGTTTCTATGTTCTCATCAGTGGTAGAGCTGATTTTTATCTCATTGTGCAACTTATCTCATTATCACCACATGAAGGGGAACATAAGCCACAGAACTGACATAATATGGGGTACTACTCGCTGATTTCTCATAAACATTTCAGAGGATGTTTTCTCCATCTTTACTGGAAAAGATCATTTTTTATTTTTGCATTCTATTAAGCACAGGAGAAGATCCAGTCTTAAATTGCTATTTTTTTTGTGAGTTTTGGTTTGTTTCAGATTGATTTGTTCCGGGTGGGTTGTTGTTTTTTTGTTTTGTTTTGTTTTGTTTTGTTTTGTTTTGTTTTGTTTGTGTAGTGTAGTGTATGGTGAAGTAGTGGTTGAAACGACCTTGTTTGTTTAAATTAGAATGTGAAAGCCCCACTTAGTCAGAAAGAAAGAAAAATGTCTTTCTATGTTTTTCACTGTAAACATCACCAGTTATGACAGATCTCAAAAAGTACAGGCATTTTCAGGTTGACATAAAGGTCTTGTAGTACTACATGATCCATCAAAAAGTCTTAACTCTAGCACACCTGTCATCTCTAAAAATTCCTTTCTATGAAAAATACAAGTTTACTTTTAAAGCGATTGACAGAAATATATATATATATATTTTTTCCCAGTACTCTTCTACTGACATCTTAACTGCACTAGCTATGAACCTTGTTTAATTTATGCATAGCAATGCAGAAAGAGAGAAATATCTTTGTTAACAGTATACTCACTTCTTTATTAAACAATCCCAGAATCTCAGAATTGCAGGGGTTGGAAAGGACCTCAAAAGATCTTTGAGTTCAACCCCCCTGCTAAAGCAGGTACCCTACAATAGGTCACACAGATAGGCATCCAGATGAGTCTTGAATACCTCCATAGAAGGAAACTCCACAGCCTCTCTGGGAAGCAGAGCACTGTTCCAGTGCTCCATTACCTTTTAACATAAAGAAGTTCTTCCACATATTTGAATGGAATTTCCTATGTTCAAATTTTAGGCCACTACACTTTGTCCTCTTGCTATGCGCCATCTAGAAGAGCCTGGTCATCCATTTGCCTCCTACCTCCCTTTAAATACTTGTAAACATTAATCAGATTTCCTCTCAGTTTTCTTTTCCCCAGGCTGCATAGACTCAGATTACTCACCCTTTCCTCATATGGTAGATGTTCCAGGCCCTTTATCATCTTTGTGATCCTCTATGATGCCATAGGTTGAAAAGGATTTGAAAGCCCACCCAGTTCCAACCTGATAAACTGAACAGGCTTTGAATGCCTCCAGAAATGGGACATCCACAATTTCTCTGCATGACCTGTTCCTGTGCCTCACCATCCTCTGAGTAAAGAATATCTTCCTAATATCCAATTTTCATCTTAGAGTTTAAAGCCAATTCCCTTTATCCTATCACAGTTAGACTGCATAAAAAGTCAGTCTCCCCCCTCACTCTAAACACTCTCAAGTACCAGAAGGCTGCAATGAGGTCTCCATAGAGTTTTCTCATCTTCAACCTAAGCAAGCCCAGCACAGCATCAGCTTATCCAACTGTATCTCTGGATCTTTCTTTCTCCCTCTCCAAAAAAATGGTAATAATGTTTCCCTTTTTCAAGTCCCCAGGGACTTTTCCTATGTGATGGAGAGTGGCTTGACAACTAATAAACTATTAAAAGAAGAAAACGGGAAAAGAGAGAAAGGAAGAAAGGGAGAGAGAGAGAAAGAGAGAAAGAGAAGGAAGGAAGGAAGGAAGGAAGGAAGGAAGGAAGGAAGGAAGGAAGGAAGGAAGGAAGGAAGGAAGGAAGGAAGGAAGGAAGGAAGGAAGGAAGGAAGGAAGGAAGGAAGGAAGGAAGGAAGGAAGGAAGGAAGGAAGGAAGGAAGGAAGGAAGGAAGGAAGGAAGGAAGGAAGGAAGGAAAGATGGAAGGAAGGAAGGAAGGAAGGAAGGAAGGAAGGAAGGAAGGAAGGAAGGAAGGAAGGAAGGAAGGAAGGAAGGAAGGAAGGAAGGAAGGAAGGAAGGAAGGAAGGAAGGAAGGAAGGAAGGAAGGAAGGAAGGAAGGAAGGAAGGAAAGATGGAAGGAAGGAAGGAAGGAAGGAAGGAAGGAAGGAAGGAAGGAAGGAAGGAAGGAAGGAAGGAAGGAAGGAAGGAAGGAAGGAAGGAAGGAAGGAAGGAAGGAAGGAAGGAAGGAAGGAAGGAAGGAAGGAAGGAGGGAGAGGGACAGGGAAAGAGAGAAAGAAAAGAAAATGATAAAAAGGGAAAAAAGTAGGCTCTAACAGAAAACAAAATAAAAGGTAGAAAAGCGAAGAGTTTCATGTAAGGGTTATCAGAGAATCCTTCCTGCAGATGGATTGTCAGTTAAAGATTTGGAAGCATGGAGAAACATCTTAAAATCATTAGTACTACACTGAATCACTGAATCAAGCTGCAGAGTGTTTGATTACACACCAAATGTAATAGCAAAGTTCACTGCTGTTATGCGTTGCTGATGGGTATGAATAAGCAATGCTCAGAAAAAACCTATTTCAGTGCTTCACCTACCAGAGGTGGGTGTACTCTCCTGTTTTTACTTCTGCAGAAGTAGGTGTAAGCAATCAGTTTTCTGCTGAACATCTGTTATACTGTAGCTGAAATTTATTAATTTCAGTGTTAATTTATTGTCCTGGTTGCAGTTAAGATGGATCTTGGCAAAAAATACTTGCCTCACTGAAAATCATCTTTACTGATAAATAAAAAAGAGAATAATGGCTTGAGTGAGAATAATTTCGGCCCCTGCAAATATTACAGTAGTGTTTTGTTCAGTCCAGAAAGTGCTTTTCTCTTTTTTTTTTTTTTGTTTAACTATCTTACACAACACCTGCTCAGAATTTAACATTTCAGAATATTCCAATATAATGATTGTGTTTTTATTTGATTAACAAAATAAATAGTTGAACAGATAATTGTAAGCTTAATGTGTTTCATTTTCTAAATAACAGGTCTTTGTCATTTATTTCAGCTTGATCTTGAAAATAACATTTGAAGTACTAAAAAAAAAAAAAAAGTCTGGTATATGCAGACTTCCCCAGTGTCCTTTGTATGTTTTCAAATGAACCTTTCTTTGCAAGTAATTAAAAAAAAAAAAAAAAAAAAAAAGCCTTCATAGTTGTTCTGTTTTGAATTCAAGTACTTATCTCTGACCTTTGCTAAAACTTATAAAATCACAAGGAGATAAGCATGAAAGAAATCATGTGCTGTTCAAGTACTTAAAGTCCAGGGAAAGGCACTGAAGTAGAAAGGGAGATTAATAGGAGAGTGAGGCCAAGCCATGCTGTGTTGGTAGAACACGGATTAGCAGGCAGACTGTAACAGGAAAGAAATTAGCAGTGCTTATTTTGAGTTAGACACAGTGTTATCCCCAGAACACAGAGAGATACAACAGGATCTCAGCAGAGAAGAGGTGCCAGAACGACAGAAGAGGTAAAACGCATGGAGAATTGTAGCATTATTTTCCAATGGAGCAAGCAGATACAGAGGGATAACGCTAGCTAGAAAACAGGATACACTAGCTAAATGCAGGAGGAAAAAATGTGAAATTAAAAAAAAAAAAAAAAAAAAAAAAAAGAAAAATAGGTGCTTTAGACAAGTTTAAATATTTTGTGTTAGTGATATAAATCTGGCTGGCAGATGTGCAACATGAATGAACATTTGGGAACTGTTTAGCAGTCAATGTGTAAATATATCTCTGCAGGTTATTACTATCTTTCTCATAGATAACTAGAGAAGGAAAGAATATTATTAGAAATTGTTGTTTTTTTACCATTAGGCCATCAAAGTTTGTGTTTCAGAAATACTTGCTGAGGTGAGAGGAATGGACTGAAGGTTTGTATTGCTTATTTTCATTCTTCATCTGTTTTTCTCTTGGTGTAGAGGGAGCTGGGTGTCCTGTCACTGGAGAGGAGACGAAAGTGTGTACGGATCAAAGTTCTCAGAAGGAGCCAGCTCTGCTGAACCTGTTGCCATGCAGCTCCCTGTGCTGCTGTTCCTTTCTCTGCCACTACTTCTTAACATATTTGAGCCAGCTGGAGCTCAGTTCCCTCGCCAGTGCGCTACCGTCGAGTCTCTGAGAAGCGGAATGTGCTGCCCAGATTATTTCCCTGTGTTTGGGCCTGGTACCGATCAGTGTGGAGTGTCTACAGGGAGGGGCCGATGTGTGCAGGTGGCAGTAGACTCGCGACCCCATGGCCCACAGTACATCCATGATGGGAGGGATGACCGCGAGCAATGGCCCATACGCTTCTTCAACCAAACCTGCAGGTGCAATGGTAATTTCTCTGGTTACAACTGTGGGTCATGTCGCCCTGGATGGACTGGACCTACGTGTAGCCAGAAAATCAATATAGGTAAGAACATCAGAAATATGACACAAAAACTTCCTGTTGGCATCTTGATTTTAAATGCATCTAGATTATCTTTTTTCTTTAAAGCATAAAATGCCCCTTATGTTTATATAAAAATGTACTATAGGTGTTATTAAGGCAGATGCTAAGTGAGCCGTCTAACTTGTGTACAAAGCACCTACACTGACTGCACAGTAAAAGGAAGAAACAAAACCTGTAGTCAGAGCAAGATTAAGACCAGTCCTACTAAAGAACAGAACATATTCATGTTTAAAATTTTCTATTCTTTGGAATTATTTAGTAGTAAAATCATATGTATAGACATTATGGGTGTTTGTGAGAATACCTAGGAATACATATCTATATATCCTGATCAATATCTTGTAAATATTTGAAGTATGATAGCAGCTCTTCTGATTCACAGTCCCATAATATATTTCTGGTCTACACACTTCACCTAAATTTTTACTTACCAAGTTGCTACCAGTATCTTTAAAAGCCTTAACACAAGACTGTAAGATATTTAGATGAGACAGTGTAGTGACTGATGGACCTTTCTGAGCACTGCGTAGATTCAGTTTAGTTTTGACTATCAATAAACAGATGTTTCAAAAAAAAAAAAAAAAAAAAAAAAACCAGAATAAATTATACTAGACCTCTTTTCATAACTCAAAAGCCATATGAATGAACAGGATTTTATTGTTTATCAGTGAAATTTTATAGATGATACTGAAATGCTGCAAAAGTCATAATCCCTCAAATGAATGATGGATTCCATTGACATGAGAAACAACAGATTCCTGAAAAGTGCCCTTGCAGAATCAAAACTCAGCACTGCCATTATTTTCACCATATAGGAAATACTCCATGAATGTGAGCACATGCTCCAGCAACAGTTAACAAAGCAAAGTTTACCAGTTCAAATACTAATAATTATATTTCCAAAAAACATTTTATAGAGGGCTATGGGAAGGGCCTTAAGATTTTATTCATCCTTTGAGCTCCAATAAGCAAATTAGACAGCAGAATACGTGACTCATGTATTAAAGTGGCTAAGTCAAGTGGCACCCTCTGATTCTCTTAGCCCATTCCTATTAACAGTGACAGTAACTCCGGAAAGTAACAACGACAACAAAAAAAATATGTTAGCACACAGAAACTTAGAGCAGTAAATCTGAGAGTAACTAAAAGCAACCGTAGCTGATGTAAGAACGTTTTTTACTTTATTTTTCTCTAAAATATTAAGCAAATCACATTATTATGCATAACAGTGTAAATTTAAATATGAAAAATTAACTTATTGTTATGTTTTATGCTTCTGTATGGAGGCCACATCTTCTGTCCATCCATAAAGCTGTCCTCTGTTGCTTAGACATTAAAAATATAGGATTATTTTGATATACCCATATAAAATAGCTTTAAAATGCATTTTGGTGCCCTCAAATCTTCTAAATCCATGCCTAAATTTAGTAATAGTCCAAAAATTTTATTGTAAAGGATCATACATGTATTTTGGAAAATAATATGTTGAGACCCTATTTGAAATCAACAACAAAAAATACCAGTTAGGGTATCCAAGTAGAAAAGTACGTGTTTCAGAATTCACAGTCCTTGGAGGAAATTCATGCTTCAGAACAGCATTTCTATAAACCTCAGTGAGGCTAAAGTACCCTTCACTGAATCAACTTCTTTTTACACAGTGAATTACATTTATTTTTCAGCTTTTTTATTCATACTGGAGACATACTGTTTCTTTTATCAATATAAACTCATTTGGCTATTATGGATTGCACAGTACATTTAATACTGAAAATGAGTGTACTGTGAAGAACAGCTTTGTGGTTTTTTATCTTGTTTTCAGTCATACATGGCATGAAATCTTCTCAGACCTGTGAGACTGCTTTGGAGGTGACTGTTCCTTTTCTGATACTCTGATATTTCACAAAGTCAGCTGCTCTCCTTGTTTGTAATTTTCTCAGTTTCTATGTGGATAAAAATAATTTAAAATACATAGGTCGCTCCACAGGTAATGCCTCTTATTTATTTCCATGGAAACTACAGCGGACACAAGGATCACAATAACACTATTAGATAGAGCAATGAAAGTAAGAGGTATTCCTTCCAGAACAGCCCCCATTATTTTGGGGATATAACCACTAACACATACCTTCTTTTAACAGTAGTAGATAATGACATTCAAGAGGGATGAATAAGGTTTCAGACTTTATTTTTACTCAAATTAACCTTTCTGATAGTATATTTAATAGACTGATTTACCCCAACAAATTTTCAAGGAATGCTTGAAGAGAAAGAGACTTACTCAGATTTATTAAGAACAAAATAAATTAGTCTTGTGAAATCAGACTTCACTTTCCAAGTCTATGTTAACATTTTTTTCTGTATCCTCGTAGTCAGAAGGAATCTTCTGGATCTTAGCACAGAAGAGAGAAGGCGTTTTGTGAATGCTCTTCACCAAGCCAAGGTGACAATCCACCCTGATATTGTCATTGCCACAAGGAGACGTGAAGAAATATTTGGACCAGATGGCAACACACCACAGTTTGAAAATATCTCCATTTATAACTACTTTGTGTGGTCTCATTATTATTCTGTCAGGAAGACTTTCCTTGGTGCAGGGCAGCAGAGCTTTGAAAGAGTTGATTTCTCTCATGAGGGACCAGCTTTCGTCACGTGGCATAGGTATCATCTACTGCAACTTGAGAGAGACATGCAGGTAAGGATGGCATAAACATTGAGTCATGTGCTCCTACTGTGCATTGTATGGACGAATTTGGCATTCTCATATTATCTCATAATAGACAAAAATTATAGCAGCTTTTACCATACATTGAATTTTGCTTCAATATCAGTATCACAGAGTTATACTAAACTTACTGGAATGTATTTAATAGATAGATATTATAAAAATGCTAATAGTAATAATATTTCAATTAAAGTAATAACAAAAACACATGTTATATAAAACTGAATATAAAAGTGGATACATATTCTGGACTAGCCCAGAGAAAGCATTTTACTGGACCAAAAAAGATAATTGCTAGTTTTGTGACAAGATCACAATTCTTGACTAACTTAAACTAATCAAAGCAGCAGAAATTCTAAAGAAAAGTCTTGCAGAGATTCAGAATCGCTTTATTTCTATAATTAGTGAAACTGGTTAGACAAATTAATGTTTTGTGAGACTCTGTTCCATAAATAAGTAGTTCTCTTGTTTCCCTTTCTTTGTGTAGAATTATTCATAAAAATAATATTTAATTGACTATCATTCTTTTTAAAGAAGAGAAAATTGAGTTTTCAAGGTTGTGATTAAATGGCCCGTGTAATCACTTCATGTATTTTCACTGTCTTAAGAGGTGCCACTTTCAGGTATTAGAAGGTCAAACTCCCTTCCAAACCAAAATTCACATATTATATCACTGGCATTTCATTTTGTAGAAGCCTGGCAGAGTTCCAGATCTTGATGACAATTATTGCTTATGTTGGTAAACTAGATCATTAGTTAAACTGAATTTGCTGGCTAACACATCCTAGTAAATACACACTGGAAATGAGGGAATGTTCCAGAGTTGTTAAATTCCATGCCATACTAGAACCAAACAATGACTATCTGAAAGACCAGTATTCTTTTTCCTTCCTTTTCCTGCTCAGTTATTCTGCAGTTGGCATATTTTTTCAGTGTTCTACAAACATCACTGCTGTTGTCAGGCCTTTAAAATATATGGAAAAAAAATGGGGGATGAATATTAAATAATGTTTCTTACTACTAGCAATATGGTTTCATGGAAGTGGGGGATTTTGTTAGAGAGGGACTCAGTTCAATGGTCTAAAAATCTGTTTTGGTGCACAGGCAAAGGTATGAAAGTGAAAAGCTACTGAAAGCTTTTCCATAAATTTCCTTAAATTTTCTCCTTTCCATGAAGCAGGACTCAGTTCTTTTTAATATATATAATGGATTTTGAATATCCCTCTAGTGATATGTATCATGGATGCCTGTAGCAGAGATTTACTAGTGCCACATTGATCTGTTTTAGAATATGCTACAGGATCCTACTTTTGGCCTTCCCTACTGGAACTTTGCAACAGGACAAAACACCTGTGATATCTGCTCAGATGACTTGATGGGGGCTAGAAGCAATTTTGATGTCTCTCTGATCAGCCAGAATTCAATCTTCTCTCAGTGGCGTGTCCTGTGTGAAAGCATAGAAGACTATGATAGCTTGGGAACTATTTGTAACAGTAAGTATGACTAGTGAGAGATGTTTTGGATGTTTATTATTCCTTTAATAATAAGATTTTACATAGCAATGGATCTTTCCAGCTACAAAAAGTTTTTAAAAAGACTTGGATAATTTTGACTCAGGATTCATGCATCAGTCTTCTGATATAGTAGTTATCACCTATCTTTCACTGAGGCACTAAACAGCTTGTAACAGAGAAAAAGTAGAATGCTTTGACTCCACTTCTTAAGACATTACAGGACATAGAATCATTTGAGTTGGAAGAGACCATTAAAGGTTGTCTTTTCCAAATCCCCTGTGATGAATAGGGACATTTAGACCTAGATCAGGTTGCTCTGAGCCCTACACAGCCTGACCTTGAATGTCTCCAGGAGCGGAGCATCCACCAACT
The DNA here is from genome assembly GCF_987193195.1 of Phasianus colchicus. Taxonomy (NCBI): domain Eukaryota; kingdom Metazoa; phylum Chordata; class Aves; order Galliformes; family Phasianidae; genus Phasianus; species Phasianus colchicus. The sequence goes on along the minus strand of NC_143476.1, from coordinate 61,065,860 downwards.
CTCTGGGCAACCAACATTTTCCAGTGCTTATCTATCCTTATCATAAGAAACTTTTTCCTTATATCCAGTCTAAATCTTTCCCATTTTAGACTGAAAACTTTTCCTCTTGTCCTATCACAAGAAGCCCTGCTAATAATTCTGTCCCCTTCTTTCTCATAGCCCCCCTTCAGATACTGAAAGGCTGCTATCCGGTCACCTTGAAGCCTTCTCTTCTCCAGGCTGAACAGCCCCAGCTCTCTCAGGCTGTCCTTGTAGGAGAGGTGTTCCTTCTTAAGCAGTGCCTGCTTAACTCTTGTGCCATGTATAATTTTAAATGGCAGTGTCATATTTTAGCTGAAGCTTAAGCTTTCTTCTTACTTCTCCACTTACAACCATCAAGGTTTATATTTCTAAAGAGAAAAAAATATGTAAATACATATGTTAGCTATGTGGAGTGTATTTTGTATATGAGGAGTACAGAATCTTATTACACATCTCAGCTACAAGAGCTAAAAATTCTGTATCTGCGTGGAAATAGAGTATTATATAGTACCTAATTATTATTATTAATTAGTAATACTGAATTCAATGCCTACCTAGTTATCTATACTTCTTTCCCCAGCCACTTTATCAGGATGTTCTCAAAATATTGTTCTAGATCTCATCAAGAGACCACATGAAAAACTACAGGAAATTTTCCCAAAATACTTGTAGAACCACAAATTTCAGTAAGCGGCATCTAGATGCTTTCTGATATCACTTGTGCAAAGGACTAGCACACAGAACTTTATGAGGATTCAGGTTATTTTCCTCTGACGAAGGATCTGACTTTTTGGTTTAGTTTAAAAGTCATTTGTGTGATTTTCTTTTCTTTTCTTTTCTTTTCTTTTCTTTTCTTTTCTTTTCTTTTCTTTTCTTTTCTTTTCTTTTCTTTTCTTTCCTTTCCTTTCCTTTCCTTTCCTTTCCTTTCCTTTCCTTTCCTTTCCTTTCCTTTCCTTTCCTTTCCTTTCCTTTCCTTTCCTTTCCTTTCCTTTCCTTTCCTTTCCTTTCCTTTCCTTTCCTTTCCTTTCCTTTCCTTTCCTTTCCTTTCCTTTCCTTTCCTTTCCTTTCCTTTCCTTTCCTTTCCTTTCCTTTCCTTTCCTTTCCTTTCCTTTCCTTTCCTTTCCTTTCCTTTCCTTTCCTTTCCTTTCCTTTCCTTTCCTTTCCTTTCCTTTCCTTTCCTTTCCTTTCCTTTCCTTTCCTTTTCTTTTCTTTTCTTTTCTTTTCTTTTCTTTTCTTTTTTTCTTTTTTCCCACAATTCAATCATTAGGAGGTTGCATCCTCTGGTCTGGTGTTCTACATCATTTGTGTTTTCTCACTTCTCTCCACTCCCAGGCACTGAGGGTGGTCCCATCCGCAGAAATCCTGCTGGAAATGTTGCACGGCCCATGGTACAACGTCTCCCAGAGCCTGAGGATGTTGCTCTGTGTTTGGAAGTTGGTACATTTGACACTCCTCCTTTTTACTCCAATTCAACAGACAGTTTCCGTAACACAGTAGAAGGTGAGCAATGCAAACAAAAGGAATTGGAACAGCTCCAAATACATCAAGGGAGCAGACTTAGCATTTTTCCTGTTGAAAGTGAGCTTGGAGACAGTTTACAGGATACTAAAAATGCGCTGTTCTTAGAATTAAGTATTAGCTTATTAACAGAAATAACTCTGGATTAATTACTGGATAATTACTCTAAATAAATTGATAATGTATGTCAGTTCTTCAAGTGTATAAAGTCCCTAAAAGTGTTTCACAGATGCACTAAGTAGAACCTACCAAAGATCCATCCTGAGTACAGTTCTCCTAGTAATAAGTTGCTGTAAAGAAGAACAGACAGACTTTGACCACAGAAAGATGCAGAAGCATTATTATCCTTAAGCAACTCAAATGTGCTCGCAGAACTTATTCTTGTATGTTAATTATAACAAACAAAGGAAAGAAAAAGCCTTGATAGTACATGTTTGAATTACACTGAAGTAGTAGTAGTTGAAGACTCCTTGATTAACTACTGGACATGCTGCAATTTACTTGTCCTTACCTCTCAGCCATATAGTTCTGTCCTTCTTTCTCAAACTCTGCACTTTAAATTTTCAGTCACTGGGGTATGAGCACACATATCACCCTCAGCAACTTTGCTGATGACACCAAGCTGAATGGTGCGATTGACACAGTGGAAGGAAGGGATGCTATTCAGAGGGACCTCAACAGGCTTGAAAGGTGGGCCAGGTGAATCTAATCAGGTTCAACACAGCAAAGTGCAGAGTTTTGCACTTGGGCTGGAGGAATCCCAGGCAACCATACAGACTGGAAGGAGCGGTCCTTGAGAGTAGCCCTGCAGAGAAGGATCTGAGAGTCCCGATGGATGAAAAACTTAACATGAGCCAGCAGTGTGCTCTTGTGGCTTGGAAAGCAAATGGTATCCTGGGGTCCATCAGAAGAAGGGTGGCCAGCAGGAACAGGGAGGTGATTGTCTCCCATCTGGAGTACTGCATCCAGGTCTGGAGCCCCAGTACAAGAAAGACAGAGCAGTTGGAGAGGGTCCAGATGAGGTCCATAAAGATGATAAGAGTGCTGGAGCACCAACCCTACGAAGACAGGCTGAGGGAGCTGGGCTTGTTCAGCCTGAGGAAGAGAAGGCTGCGCAGTGATCTAATTGCGGCCTTTCAGTAGCTAAAGGGAGCCTACAAAGAGGAAATCAACTTCTTGAAAAGGTAGTTAATAGCAGGACAAGGGGAAATGTTTTTAAGTTGAGGGAAGGAAGATTTAGGTTGAATGTCAGGGGGAAGTTCTTTACTATGAGAGTGGTGAGGTGGTGGAACAGGCTGCCCAGAGAGACTGTGGATGCCCTGTCCCTGGAGGTGTTCAAAGCCAGGTTGGATGGGACCCTGGGCAGCCTGGTCTAGTATTAAATTTGGAGGTTGGTGGCCCTTGCTGTGTTGGGAGGATTGGAGATTCATGATCCTTGAGGTCCCTTCCAACTCGGGCCATCCTGTGATTCCATTCTGTGATATCCCAGCATAAAAACCAGTCTAAAGATCTGAGCCACATTATTCAGCCAGCATCTTGGTGTTTTCTTCTGCACTTTAATAATCCAGAGTTTTTAAATGGAAAGACACAAGGAATTTTGAAATTTATGAGAAGAGTTATGAAATGACAGTTCAGATCACTGTCTAATACAAACATACTAATATCCTGACACTCCTGAACAAGCATCATTCATATGACAGAGTAGGATCTGCTCCATTTCCTTGCTCTTGGAGAACAAAAACAAGTATCCGAACAAAACTTTTAACTATATATAAAAGTTTGGGATGCTTATCGCATCCGGAAAGTGTGCTATCAGTTTCTAAGCATCTAAAAATGGCTTCATCCAATTTATTGATCTGCCTCTGGAAATACTGACCTGCTTGAATACTGGAAAGTTTTTCAGAATGCTTCAGATCTTGACCTATGGCATTGGAGTTACCAGGTTGTTAATACCAACAGTGTTTCGTAGGGCATTTCTTCGAAAAAAAAAATACAGTGTGTGAAGCTCTCTGAGATGTGCTAGCAGAACACAAGGAAATGATTGGTAAAAACATAACAGCTGGCAAATTTCAATAGAAGTTAACATCTTAAAAATTAATCCTGCAATTGAAAATTATTACACTTACACTAAGAGATGTTTGGGTTCAAAACATAAAACTTAATTTTCATGTTATTATGTGCTTTATTTTGGCTGTTTTTACTTTAGATCCCATCAGCCTTGCACTCCACATTCTCAGCATTCTTTCTTAAAGCATATTTTAGTCTGAAAGTTGCACATGGGAATTACTCTTGGGAATTATGCATCCTAGGGACATTTCTCAAATGCCAGTAGATAGAGAATAAGCTACTCATTTATTCCAAACAAGGCAGCACAACAAATGAAAGCCTTTCAGAGAAAAAATAATATCCAGTTGGGACTGCATCTTCCAAACAAAACGTTCACTGGAATTTTTTGTATTGTTCTTTGTTTGCATATTCAGGGTACAGTGATCCTTCAGGAAAATACGACCCAGCAGTTCGAAGCCTTCACAACCTGGCTCATCTATTTTTGAATGGAACAGGAGGGCAAACACATTTATCACCAAATGATCCCATTTTTGTCCTCCTGCATACCTTTACAGATGCTGTTTTTGATGAGTGGCTGAGAAGATATTCAGTTGGTAAGATGTGCTCATGGATGGAGATGAGAGGAAAGAATATCTGTCTTTGTAGTCATGAGGTGTCAGCAGCTTCTAGTGGGACAGCAAGATGTCTCCAAACTCAGAAGAGAAGACTAGAATTCTAGCAGTTACTAAATTTAATGAATACAGAGTAATAGCTAGTAAGCTCACTTCCTCACTTCTGACATCCATTTTCAAATCACTGTCTGTAAAAGGACTTGAACACAGATGCCAGGCATAATTCAAGACAATAAAGTGTGCAAAAGCATGATCTCTGACAGTGTGACCATCTAAATTCAATAAAATGTGGATCTTCCCTTACTGTTAGGGGTAAATATTTGTGTTTCCTCCTGACAAAAAAAAAATCAGTTGCCTTGCACATCCTCGCCACTAATTCTGACCACATTTTTTATTCATTACTAGAATTCCAGAACCATAATAATATCTACAGCTATTCCTCTTTAAATATTACTTATCTAAATTATGATAACTGTTGTAACTGTTGCCTATTCTCCTGCAACTCTGAAATACAAAAAGAAAGGGAATAAAGGAGAAAGTGAATGAAAGTGAGGGAGAAGGAAGAAGGAAGGAACTGCAAAGAAGAATGGAAGGAAAGAAGGAAGCAAAAATGAAAAGAAGGAAAGAAAGCGGTTGGCATCAGTGAACTGGGGAGAGAGTTCTATGTCACCCAAACATCTGTGCTCTGGTCTGCACAAAGAAGCAACTGTATTACTCTTTAACAGTCCAGCCCCCTCCTCCTTCTACAGAAGAGGGTTGCTTTTGCACAACTGAGGCTTCTTTGTGCAGCTTCCATAACCTGTAGCATGGGTTTTCCCATGCCGAATCTCAGAGAAAAAACAGTATTTCTTTGTGGTGCTTACATGACCTATCACAAGCTTTTCCATTATATTACTGAATTGAAGTTTGGCTTGTGGGTTTTTTTGTTTTTGTTTTTGTTTTTGTTTTTTGCAGCCGACCTTTTCCTGATTTACCATAAAATTCCAGAAAACTTCCACTAGAAATCATATCAGCAGCCCATTTGAAATGCTCAAGAGATCTTTGACACAGTTGCAGTGTTAGATCACAGCAAAAAGGGTTTCCTTGTTCTCATGTTTGTACTGCTTCTTGCTCAAGCAGAAAGAAATGAGAATTCTACCACAGGCCTAATTCTTAACAATTTACCAGGGGGGGCAGGAGAGGAGAAGAAAGAAGCTTCTCAAATGCCCTGAGTCACTATTTAAAAAAACTGAAATCTTGCAAATGATATAAAGATTTCGATTTTATTTACAGAAATGTGATTTAAATTTCTGATTTAGATATCTCTACATATCCCCTGGAGAATGCCCCTATTGGACATAACCGGGAGTACAACATGGTGCCTTTCTGGCCTCCAGTTACAAATAATGAAATGTTTGTTACTGCACCAGAAAACCTGGGATACAGCTATGACATTGAGTGGCCAGGTAAACTATTCAATCTATGTGTTAACTCTTTTTCTCTTACTGTGTTTTTCTCCTTTAAAACTTATATATCATATAACAAAATTTGTTCAAATTACATAATATTTGATGACTTTGTAAAGGCCTATTTCTCTTTGCTCTGCTGGTCTTCCAAATCAGTTGCATTTGAGATTTAGTATGAATTCATAGCTAGCCATTGCAAACAGATCTCACTACCCAACAGAGTTCTTGAGGAAGTTAATTGTATGTATTACTTGCACTCTGTTGTTATTCCTGTATCATGTGTCTTCCTTAAGTTACTTGAGAGAGTGCAAGCCAGATAGCAGAAGAGAGGTCCAGGCCCATTTCTCACATTTCGGAACAAATAATCAAACAAAATTTCAGCTACTTCTAATTCAAAATTCAGTAAATCATGACCGATATTGATCTTTGGCCTGTCCCTTTAATAGCGTTTACTTTTAATAATTTTTTCTTATGCTTTCCTTCCTCTAGGTCGGGCTCTCCGTGTAACAGAAATGATAACTATTGCAATAGTGACTGCACTCGTTCTTGTTGCAATTATCTTTGCTGCCGCTGCATGCATTGTACGTGCCAAAAAGAATAGGGATGAGCTGCATCAGCCTCTTCTCACTGATCATTATCAACACTATTCAGATGATTATGATGGCATATCAACACCAAGCCAGTCTGTCGTATGAAGAGATGGCATTTTTTGCCTGTGACTAAAACTGATTATTTTGTCATACTTTTAAATGTTTGTCATCCAACTGCTTTAAAATAAAGAGCATAAACTGTCAGTTATCCTGATATATTTATTTCAGGCTTCACCTCCACCCTCATCACACTCAGGTGTCAATATATCATCCTTTGAAGTGCTAATTCTATGTTGACTTTAGTAGAGTTTCACTCATTCTTCAGGGCTCACATACAGGCTCTCTTCATGTACATTTCTGAAAAAGATCTGGTAAAATTTAATAACATGCTGAAACTCAATGTCATTTGACTTCATTTAGCCTCTATATCTGGAATTCTTTTGGAGGGTATTTTTGTGAAAGCATAAGGCAAAGGCAAGAATGGGACTGAGCAATTGCAGAGCTCAGTAGCAAAGGCAACTTGATTCAAAAGCACAGTCCAAAATGCAAGTCAGAACTCTCAGCTAAGTTAGCAGGAATGTGCTCCTGTTGTGCTAGGCATGGAGCTACAAGGGAATGCCAAGAGGAAGGTTATGCCTGAAATCCAGCATTGTTTTTGGAATATTCAGTGTTTCTGACTCTTTATGAAAAGAGATCACCGCTGATAACCCAGTCCATCCTTTGGACATTTCAGCCCTGCATTCAAACACAGCTGCTTGAAGAATGCATCCCTTTGAAGGGACAGTTGTTAACAGCCTTTTTTCTATCACGAATATTATTAACAATTGTTATTATTGTTATTATTATTCACTCAACTATTCACTTTCTCTCTCCTATTACCTCCTTTACAGATTATATTATCCACAACAATGAGAGAAATTAATTCAATTCCCTCCTTGTGAGAGAATTTAAAGTTATACATCTTGTATGTTAATAGAAGTCCCTTGGTATAATGCTGAAAATTGATTTGGAAAAATTGTCATATTCAAATGTTGTTGAACGTATTGTGCTAAAATCTCAGGATTCATGAGCCAGCAGGAGAACAACAATCTGAAGCTTGCTTTTGCATCCTGAGGAAGTGCTTGAGGAACTTTGAGTTCACATCTCACCTCCTCTCTCTCATTGTACTTGATAAAATTTTCCTGATCACCTTCTCATGCTGGCTTCGAGATCCTATTTGTACCCATTTTTTTTATATGCAGAGACATTCCTGGTGTCAGATTAATGAATCCCACACCATGTACACAGTCCTCTAATCATCAAACTATAAAGCTGAGTTCTCTCTTGGACTGAACTCCTGCAGTAAGCAACAGCTATCCTAGTCGGTAAGTTATGAGGCAAAACAAAGAGCCACTCAGCTCTTTCTAGCCATTCTTTCTGTCTGCTCTGCTGAGCTCTATGGTTTCAGTGTCTTAGGAGGTGTGCTCGAGGCACACATAGGATGCAAAGGGATACATATTTTACACCTTGACAGTGATACAGTAGTAAAGAAAGTACTCAAAACTTAATTTACAAACCCTGAGACATGGACAACAGCAAAATTTTATGTAAGCAGCTTATATTTAGGCAGAAAATTTTCATCGGTGACCCCCAAGTGGACAACAGACTTTTGGGTTGGGTTTTTGATTTACTTACAGTTCAGCCAATTACTATAGCAGTTACACAAACAGCAGTTCAGATTTCATATGCCTGCTTCTGCCGTTTTTGCCTACACTGAGTAGCAACCTAAAAAATCATGCACTTCAGTAATTTCAGAGGATTAAAGTAGGGTGGTCCAATGTACTTTGGATCAAAGTCAAGCAATCTGGATTTTTTTTTCTTAGCTCTGTTACTGACTTGTTGAATGTTCTTAGGTAATGTATTTTTACCACTGTGACTCATTTTACTCAGTTATAAAATGGAGATAAAAAATTTTCCTTATAGATTTCTTTTACTTCTATGGATGAAACAAAGCGCACAGAAGCTTGGTTGCAGAAGGAAAATGGCATGGCAAAATCAGATCTTTTGAAGAGGACTTTGGATATTAAAGTCATTCAATACTGAAAATGGAAACATACTCATATTTTGAGCAGGCCATAAGTCTTGTAGTTGAATGACAAAGAAGAACTGCCTACTAGTTGCACTGCCACACAAAAATGAAGGAGGCAAGGCAGATATTTATGAAAGACTTATAAAGAAAAGAAACAGCAAGCATGGGAATTAAAGAAAAAAGGAATGTGGAGAATTGTATCAGTTACACATTCTTGATAAGAATCTTGCAAGTCAGTTCTTTGGTGACTTTTTGCAGTACTCTGAATTACACCTGGGTTTTGTGAAAAACATTCCTAGTTTCCATTGAAGTTGTTTGTGTTTGCTCCTGAACTAGTATGACAGGAAATCTAGTTTAGGCTTGAAATTTCAAACTGCCAGCAGAGTTAAGAAAGCCAAAAATGTACCAGAAATTAGATAACTTTTAGTCTTTCACTGGCTTTGTGAAGGCAAAAGCAGTTAGCAAAAAATTGCAAAGGAGACAAGAAGATCTTGAAAATATAGTAACTAAGAAGTTCTAAGTGCAGTAATTGTGAAGGGTTTGATATCCATGGGAAGGTTTCTTAGTATAGGAGTTGTAATACAGTTAGCTGAAGTGATACAAGCTGAACTGAAACAATAGAATGAAGTTAATGTTGAACAAATGACAATGCAAAAAGCAGCTGTAACATAGGAAACAAGAAATTGGCTCCTTTAGGAAAAAAAAAGAAAGGAAGCTCAGAATTGGATGCGAGCAAAGATCTCTAAGTATTGTTCAACAGAAGGTTACACATAAATAAGGAACATATAATTTATCTATCACACAGAAAGTGGCGAAAAAGTTGATATGATGCAAAGTGAATTGAAACCCTGGAGTCCAAGTAGTGATAGAGTTTGTTTTTTTTTTTCACAAAAAGTTATTAGCTTAATAAACTGCCATATTGCCACTGCTTTCACTTAGATAACAATGACTATATCATGAATATATATATATATGTTTTGGTCTCTTAAGAATCCTTTTAAAAGTGAATGTTAATGAGTTTTGCCTTCTTAGTTCTCTAAGTTTTGTCTTTTGAAATTTATTTTTCTTCTTTAAAAAACATATATATAGCAATTAGTGAATTAAAATAAAGAAAAAAGCAACTCAGATTCTCTCCAGACCTTTTAGCAGGTAAAGGTTTTGAGAATCTGCAAGAAGAGAGACTGTTTAAATGATAATACAGTAATGAAGAGTAAAAATAGAATGATCCAGGTATATTTTTCTAAGTCAGTGATAATCAATTTCCATTTTCTGTAAGTTGAGCTTACTAATCTTGGAAATAAATAGGCAATGTGGAGTGAGAGTACAGAAATTGTCTTACAATAAAGAAATTACTATTAGTATTTCTGCATCAAGACCGCAACTGATTTCTATTCAAGAACACTTAAAATTGTACAAAAAAAGTTAAGCACATTTATAAGGTGTTTGAAGTATTTTATCAAATCAGCTAATTATTATGTAATTGAGAACAGTGATATTTTGTGGGGAAGGTAAGGTAGAAAACTTCTGTGCAGCTACAAGCTTATTAATTTAGAATTAATACCACGACACATTACATGATAATAATAATAATAATAATAATAAACATGATAAAACAAGTGGAATAAAATACAGTGTGGATTTATCAAAGTTACACCGTGTTACTAAACTTAATAGTTTTCTTTGATATAATAATTTACAAATTTTATTCAGGAATTACATTGATAGTGAAATCTTTGATAAATTATCATGTGCTTAGCCATGAAATGCTAGGAATCAAAGTGGGATCTGAGATCTGAGTAGGAAGCTGACCAGAGTAAAGGTAGTTATACAGTATCAGAAGAAATACCAGAGCTACCAGCCCCTGCAGCCTTTTAATTACTGAATTACAAAGACTGAGTCATACTTAGCTTTTTCCAAAAAACACAAAACATCAGTGCATGGATAGTCATCACCTCTAGGTCAGTACTGGAAATGATCACACAAATTAATAAAGAAAATTTGAAGAAATCTCTGTATAAGCTGAGGATCATTAAGAGAAATTGAGATGGTACAGTAATGACATTTTCCCTCCTGCCCCATATTTTGGTAAAATGGATTTGTTTTCCCACATGCAAAGTTTGCTAGTGAGGAATATATATATATAATATATATATATATTAATAAAATAAGTTTACTATAGAAAACCTTACCCTACCAGTGTGATACGACCATGAAAATAGCAAAAAGTAATTGTTCATATGTTGTAGCATAGTTACATTCAATAGATGTATTGTATATCCCTTCAGTTTAAAAGATGAATGTCTGCTTTGGACAGAGACTATTTTTTATCCAAGAGAAATATTCCTGAACCTGAAAGTTTGGAAGTGCTGGTTAATAATGACATTGTGTTGACATAGAATTGGAATGACTCTCAAGATGCATAGCTGAAATATATTTAGTTAATCATTGCAGTATTTTTATTCTTCAGAAAGTGCCTCACGATAAAGTATTTTATTAACAAAATAATAATTTGACAAGGATGTCTGATTAAAAACTGGAATGATTATTAATATGAATTATTAATATTAATATTTGAACATTAATTTGATTCTGAATTTATGAATCGCCTCTCTAAAGACTTAATCTTAACTTCAAATCTCATTTAACTTCCAATTTAGAAATTCCTGGCCTCAGCAGGTGCTTTGTTCAGGTGCTGTTTTATGAAGATAGTACAGGGAATGGTAGCCACAATATCTGCTTCTTGATTCTCTCTGGAGGGAATGAAAATATCAAAATTCCAACTGAAAGTAAGCTTTTATTGATTGAGGCATCGTTTTTCAAATATAGAGGACTATGTGCATCATTTAATGTCATCTTGCAATTCTTGTCCTTGATATTCAGATATACGAGATAAGCCATTACAAATTACCTGTATCTTTTTTTCCTTTCATCCCTCCAGGTTCAGATAAGGCAATCTAAATAATAATTTAATGCAGAATGCTATGTTTACATGCACATACAAAGTGACTTTAAGAGCCTTGTTCAATCAGACAAGTATGTATTTGGACTTGATAACAAGTAAAATCAATCCCATCACGGAACAAATCCTATGTCTTCCTGAAATCAATGTTTCTGTTCAGTAGAACAGGGAACTATGGTACTTTGAGTGGACAAGGAAGATGAATATGTAAGGCAGAAGTAGTAATGCAAGATCACTCATGCTTGATTTGTGGATTGTGCCTATGAAGATTTTAAGATGTCCACACAAACTTCTTGCTTACTACTGGTGTTAAGTTTTATTTTGCTTCAGTTCAGAAAGGTTAAGAGTAAACTACTGATATTGATAAAAGGCTTTCTCCTGAAGAATTTTATTATTATTATTATTATTGTGACTGGAAAAATCTCAAAGGAGAAGAGGAGAGAGGAAGAAAGTGTTTGTTCAGGAGCTGAAAGTTGTGTTCTAACTGAAATGGTCTCAGGCTATTAAGCTTGAAGTTTGTAGGAAAAACAATATTTCTCTCTAGACTACCACACAGTAATATACCTGGAAAAAAAAAAAAAAAAAGAAAAGAAAAAAGAAAAGAAAAAAAAAAGAAAAAGAAAGTAGTTCCAAACAATATCAAGGCACCTTGGGCCTCCAAGAACAATTTTTCCTATCTGTAATACTTTCTACAAATCAATAAATATGAATGATTCTCAGTATGAGCAGCACAGTTAAAGGCAAAGAATAAAATAAAAGGAAATAGAACTGCGCAATTGAAACATTATTCCGTGCAATAATCAAAGGAGCTGATTTAGGCTGAACTTAGTTGACAGGGATCATCAGTATTTCTTTTTATAATTTACATAGTAGAAAATGCCACCCATTCTAACAGCTACCAAGAAATTGCATTAAAAAGGAGCATAAACAAAACCAATTGTTTTTGAAGTAAGTTGAAATTTCCACTTCATATATCCTTATGAACAATATTCTCACACCACGCCTTCAAGATTGCCTGTGGCAAGATTCCTTCACGCACCCAAGAAGGGAGAGCACAGCAGAGGGCTGCCTGCTATGACAGGATTTGCTACTTGCCGCTGGGTGGCGAGGCACCAAACAACTTAACTATCCTGACACAGAAATATTCCCTACCTGCAAACTTAAATAAAAAAAATGACTTTAAATTCTAGAAGCAATTTGCTAAAAACTGCTGTTAACTTGTATTCTTCAGCTTCTTACTCTGAGAGTACTTAGTATTTGGGAAACTATTCAAATTTTTCTACTATTTTAAATACAAATCCTTAAAAGAAATAATATTACCTAACTGTCTAATATCTACAATTATTTCATCATGACAGAAAGTAAGCAAAAACTACTGGGGAGAAAAAAATCAGACTGATTTTTTTTTTTTTTTTCCCCAGCAGAGGCAGAAGAGATTATTTATTTATTTATTTATTTATTTTGGCCCTTCTTGTGAAAACAAGAAGAAACCGTAGGTTTTGCAAAAATTGATATGATTTGATATTGGAAATTTATGATCTGAATTTGTCTTTTAACACTGCTAATACTTGTCTTCTGATAGTCTTGGAAGATAAACCAACAGCTGCAATGACAGCAGAGCCTTCAAACAAACAAAACTGCATTAGCTCTTTCAAGTAAGAATTCATAAAAGTGATGCTGAAGATAACTAACCTGGCATAAATGTGGCGGGATACAGATTTTTTTCCAACTGGGCAACATCACTGCACTGCCATTCATCACCTAGATTTTCACCACAGTATGGTACAGGTGGAGGTGCTGGAGTTAACCTAAAGCATCCCCAATGCTCAGAACTGCATCTATTCCTAGAGGCTTCTCACAGACAACCAAGCAGCTCTTGCTGCCACTGTAACTTTCCCCTGTGTTATCCTCTGAAAAAGTGAGTGAAAAAGGCTACAGCCTTGCAGAAAACTTGTGAACCCACTCTTTGTTACATTCTAACAAAAAGTATTGTAAACCATATGGTGATTATTAATCAAATTAATATGGAAGTGGATAAAATTAAACCACGGACTACAGAAAACAGGCAGAAACAATATATCACTGATGGAGTTTTCTTTTCTGAATAACTTCTCTTTTTGTCATCAGACTGAAGACTGTTAGAATCACTTCTAGTGGCTCTTTAAAATTTATCTTCTAGGAGAGAAGATTTAGGGTCAAAGAGTAGAGTACTTCATATTTTATCTTTATCACAGACCATAAGTGCTGTTTCTGGAGGAAAAAAAAAAAAAGGGGGGGGGGGAGAAAAAAGAAAAAAAAAGCAACCTCTCTGAACTAGAGACAAATGACTACAAATGTTAATTATGGTTCTTGCCCTTTAGATGTTAACCAAGTGACAGGAATGATAGAGCCTGTCCTCTTAACTATGGAAGATGAGATGAGGTAAAATAAGGGTAATCACCCAACGATGGCTATCTGGCCTGAATAGTCATGGCTGAGTATCTCAGGGTCATGTTCTGTATCAACTCCAGGGGCTGCATATTGAACCCTTGAATCAGAGACCTCAGTTTTGACCTTTGCTTGAGTCATGCAAGTGGGCAGCAGCTCCCTACCCTGACTAATCATTGTAGTTCACTCTTCTTTGCTGTAAAAAAATATGTAAAACCTCCTGTTCTGCCTCCTGTCTCAATTCTTGCTCAGACACAGCCTAGTAATGCTGAGGCAAATGTGTCAGCCCACAGGTAAGAGAAGAGTTTGCCTTCCAAATATTTTCAGATAGTCTGCATGTGGAAAACACCTACACTGGCAGTGATGATGTCAGTGTTAGAGGGCTGGACATCTCAGGAGACCTCTGTTAGTTCAGACAGAGAAAGTAATTACTGATGGCTCATTCAAGGGGAAACTCGTTTTCATGTATAATACCCATTCACTATCTGAGTTTTTGAAGGGCTGTGGTGATTGGCATCACACCTTGCTGAAAGCAGGCCCTCTGCACATGGCTGAACTCAGATACATGAGGGGAAAAATTGTCTTCTGGAAGAACTGTTGCATACAAAGTTTTGACCTGAAAAGTTCTTTCCAAAAGAGCTGACAAATAAAAATAAATCAATGAATAAATAAATAAGAAGAACAACTGAGGGATGGGAGGCAATAAGGAGAAATGAGAGCTAAAATTAAAATGAATTCTTTTAAACAGCAACTTGGTCTAGTGAGGGATGCTGCTGCCTACAGCAGGGGGTTGGAACTAGATAATCTTAAAGTTCCCTTCCAGCCATTCTGCTTCTATGATTCTATGCTTTACTCCATGCCATACTCCAATCAGCTCTTTAGCTCTTTCTTCTACACCTCTAAAACAGTTTTGTTTTTAGAATAACAAATAAACTTGTTTATTGATCGGCATGTATGTGCTTTCTGCGGAGGAGGGGGTGGAATACTTTCTATAAGTTCCTAATCCAAGCAGAAGCTGCCTCTCCTGATCCTAATCATCATTTTCTGCAATTAACAGCCTCTCAGAAGAAAATCAGCCTTGTGTTTTCGCGAGCCGCTCCTTTCCCCTGCAGCCTGACGGATCGGTGTGGAAGCGGGAGGCAGAGAAGCGATGCCCTGTCCCCGGTTCGCCACCAGGCGGCGCTGCCTCAGTTCCCCTCGGCACGCCGAGGAGCAGGGTTGTGTTTGGTGCAGGAAAGTGCTCAGCTCTGACTGCGCGAGCCCCAGCGCTTACCGCACGCCAGCCCTTTCCTTCGCAAAACACCTGGTTTCCCAATTGGCTTACGCTGTGCTTCCAACCCCGTCAAGCAAATGGAGTTCAGTAGCTGTTAAATAAAATTGTATTGCTGTCTCACACGTGCTGTCTGGGAGAGAAAAGGGAAATTCTATTATCCACAATCAGATGCTGATGTTGAATTTTCACTTAAACCTGTCTAGAGGTTGCACTGATGATAGGCCCTGAGAGATGGATACCTTTTTGATGGCACGTGTAGAGATCAGTCTTTGATGCACGGAGATTGAAACCAAGAAACCAGGAAAAAGATGAGATCATGACTGCATTTTTTCTTACTCTATCCATAGGTATGAGAGCCTGAAAGGATATCTGTAACACCATAAAACTAGTCAGTGAGGTATTCCATTTCTTTCTGAACTTCAGTGAAAACTATCTGTAGATAGAGTGTTCTAATATGAGAGTGTTCTAATATGAACAACTTCAGAATAATGCTTTGTGGCTTTGTAAGTCAAATGCTTGGATGTCTATTAATTTGACAAGTTTACATGTATTTTAATTGACTCCCTAATAGATCAGGGTTTAGAATTAATCATTTACTAAGGAAAATGCGTTTACTATCTGGATTAAAAAATCTTCAAAATGTCTAATCAACAGAAAATCAATCTGTAGATCTTCTGCTTCTCTATATCCCTGGCAGATAAGCTTATTTATCAGCATTGACCTTACTTCTGGAGGCCTCTTTGTGAAGCGCAGGAGGTAAATTCCATTCAACACAGATACAGAATTTAAATTCCTAATTCTATTCTAGTGTTAGAATTTAGCTGGTACTTTCCTCAGCTGTACCTAGATATGGGTGCTTTCTGACATTACCCTGCTAGATTTAATCTAAGAGAGAGCAGATCAGTTTGTGGAAAGGTTCATGCCAGGAAACAGAAGATTCTGTTATATAGCTGTAATAGTTCACAAAGATAGGAAAAGTAAGCTCAGGAATTGCTTTTGCAGATGTCTGAAATCTCTGATTATATTTAGGGCTTGACAGACATGCACAGAGTCATCTGGTAAAGTTAAGATCAGCAATGGTAACAATCAAGTGGCTGTAATTAACCTCAGCCTAAAATCAAACCTGAACTTGAGATTTAGTCACCTGGCCAGACTGAAATTTGACTCTCATCCTGAGGCAGGCAGACTAATTAGAACCAGGAAATTCCAGGAGAGGTGACTAGGGCTACAGCTTGTGCTAGGCAAATGGTACTATTATGGGCTATTAAAACGTGCCAGAGTATGTGCCTGAGTCAGATTTTGAATTAAACAATCAAAGCCAGAAGGAGAGAATCGATGGAGTTACATTTAGGCTTTACAGGGACTGCCCAGACAAATTTAATGCTTACAGTCATTTCGGTTAACAGCATAATTGCATGTCTAGTGCACGTAGGCACCAGCAGCTAAGGATAAGTTATGGGTCATGTATATGTAATTACAGATTATTGTTGATAGGTTAGATCTACCATTATCAGGAACCTGTGCAGGGTTGCAGGTGGACACTGATTGGTGACTACAAGAAATGAGGGCATCTTGCCTGAGATTTAAACTGGCTCAGTGGCACCATGTCTGGATGAAGATTACTGACAATTGGTATCCTTCAGATGTCAGTACTGGGAACAACGCTCTTTAATATTTTCATCAGTTACATTGACAGTGGGATCGAATGCACCCTCAGCAAGTTTGCAGATGACACCAAGCTGTGGGGTGCAGACAACACACCTGAGGTATAGGATGTCATCCAGAGGGACCTAGACAGGCTTGAAAAATGGGGCCAGGGGTCATCATGAGATTCATAAAAGCCAAGTGCAAAGTCTTGCACCTGTGTCACAATAAACATTACTATCTGTAAAAGCTGGAGGATGAAAAGATTGGGCTCACAGTCAAGTCGAAAAGAACTTGAAGGTATTGGTGGATGGCAAGCTGGATATGAGCCAGCAATGTGCCCTCGCAGCCCAGAAAGCAAAATATATCCTGATCTGCATCAAAAAAAGCGTGGCCAGCAGATCAAGGATGGTGATCTCACCCCTATTCTCTGTGGCTGGTGAGGCCACATCTGGAGTACTGCTTCCAGATGTGGAGTCATCAGGGCAGGAAAGACATGGACCTGTCGATGAGTGTCCAGAGGAGGGCTACAAAAAATGATTCCAAGGGATGAAACACCTCTCCTATGAGAACTGGCTGAGAGAGCTTAGGCTCTTCAAAGGTTATAAGAGGTTATAAGAAAGAAGTGGAGAAACTTTTTAGCAGGGTCTGTTGTGACAGGACAAGGAGAAATGGTTTCACACTAAAACATGGGAGATTTAGACTGCATATAAGGAAAACTTCCTTTACAGTAAGGGTGGTGAGGCACTGGAACAGGTTGCCCAGAGATGTAGTAGATGCTCCACTCTGACAGACATTCAAGGTCAGACTGGACCAGGCTCTGAGCACTTGATCTATCTGTAGATGTCTCTATTAATTGTGGGGAAGTTGGGCTGTAGCACCACACCTATGAAGTAAGATTGAGGAAGTAGTGCTTGGAGAAAAAAAGGCTTTGGGAGACCTCGCTGAGGCCTTCCTGTAATTGATTCTATGATTCTATGACTAGATGACCTTTAAAGCTCCCTTCCAACTCAAAAGATTTCATGAGTTTACTCTGACTTGAGTAAAGGCATAAGGTAAATTTCTAGGCAGTTGATTAACTAAAGCAGGGATAGTATGGAGATTAACATAAATGCTGGCAGGGCAGAAAAGTGGTAAGAATTATTTTTTAAAGAGAAGAATTTTCAGATCTAGTTCTGTGCCTGGTGAAGGTGCCTGTGAAGATTAGGTGGCATTTGAATATAAGCTATTGTGGTCTTGACTCAATTTGATGAGTATGTGATGAAGTGAGTGCTTTTAAGGGGGAGGCAAGTACTATGCTAATGTCTGAAACAGGTTTCCTGGTTTGAACTGGGGTTGTCTGGTGAAAGAGATGAACTTAGATTAGATCAATATTAAAGAAAATAAATCTGGTGATAAAATCCATGGGAATTATTGATAGTTACTGGTTTATCATGATATTAGGACTTAGACTGGTAAAATAGCATCTGCTGATCTGACAGGTGGAATTTGAGCGAGCGGAATTTGATTTAGGAGATGGAAAATGAAACAACAACAAAAAAAAAAAAACAAGTAAAATCTACATCATGAGAGCACATGAAACATGAAACAGAGCAAATGAAACTGATAGACTTCAAAATGTCAAGTGAGTGGCTAAAGATCATTTATGACTAACTACAAGGGATAAGATTCAGTCAGGGAATGAGGTTGAGCCTGGCAGGCAAAATTAGGTTGATGAGGCTATTGGGTTGGATCTACAGACAATCCTGGTTGAAAATGCTGATTGGATGATGAAATAGAGCCACAGTCCTGAAGCTGAACTGAGGCTGGAGGTCTGCTTCAAATTTACTACAATCGGAACAGACCTACATTTCACATCAAAACAAAGTATTATTTTGACAGATAAGGATATTTTGGCTGAGCTGAGTAGACAATGGTGCATGGTGGTGCTTGTGTGTTTCTACATCACAAGCATATAATTTGAAAGCGTATAAGTTGAAAATTGTGTGTAATCAAATCAGGAATGTGTTACATTTTGGGTATGCCTTACCTATCTAGGCAGGAGATAATTCAGCCTAGGAATTATTTTCCCCTTGATCACTGCCCATACATGTTAATGAAGTTCCTGTTAAAAGCTCACAGCAGGAAAACTATTGATCCCAATGTGTTTGTTCCATGTTTAATATTTTCCCAGCAGGAACAGGAGGGTTGGAAACATACTTAAGCTACTTAAAATAATGAGTTACTTCCTCTCCTTCCAGTACTTAAAATAATAGTTTTGGGGGAGGATGAGGAGTCATTCCTGCCAATAATTGTATAGATCTACTTTATTTCATTCCTCCCAAAGATATCCAAGCTGCCTGTGATAAAAGAATTTTCTATACCTGGCAGCTGTGAGAACGTTGCTTGTTTCCAACAACAAATAGAATTAGCCTTCAGCACCACATTCATTGACATCTATCTTGTGTTCTCTATCACTGTAAATCTAAGCAGAGCTCGTGGTGTTTTTGTAAAGTCTGGAGACTGTTTGTATAGCCACTCCTTCAGTGAATAAACATCTGCATAGTTTATCTAATAAGTAAAGACTAGATGACATCAAGTGGTGTACAAAGGAGAAAAGGGGAGAGGATGAACAAGCCATCTTAAATAAATAATGTCAAAAGTGAATCTTTCAGCAGCAAAATAAAGTAGGACAGCATTCATGACCTTCTTTACATGCACTTCCTGACCCCCTATGCTCTTCCACTGCTTGGCTGGGAGAAGCATTGTACTTTGAACAATGAAAATGATATCTTTCCTAGGAGAATCCAGAAGATTTGTGCCAGGTCTGGGTTTGGATTGCTACCCTCTC
Source organism: Phasianus colchicus (assembly GCF_987193195.1). Taxonomy (NCBI): domain Eukaryota; kingdom Metazoa; phylum Chordata; class Aves; order Galliformes; family Phasianidae; genus Phasianus; species Phasianus colchicus. The sequence continues at coordinate 61,046,407 of NC_143476.1, read as the reverse complement.
CTCAGGAGACTTCACTTCTTTACAAAACACAGAACTGGTAGCAGAACTAAAAAAGTGCTCTCAATGAAAGTACTGCTTTCTTAGCTCAAGAGATAGCACTTCCGTTATCACCCTGAAATTTCTGAGGAATTAAGATTTGTCTTAGCAGCAAACTGAGAAGTTTAATGTACATTATGAAATTCCTGAAAATCCAAGGATGTATTTAACTTATTGACCAAAATGAATATATTTAATTACTGAAATACTAGTATTATATCAGAATACAGATTTAGTACAAAATAAATAAATAAATATATCCAGTACAATTTCTTGAAAATGAAACAGCTTTATTGACTTACACGTAAATTAAGGGGGGGACTCTGTCTTACTTGAATGTATATATTTGGAGAGTCAGAAGATAGACTGTAAAATGTACGCCTTTACAAACTGTACAAACTGTGGTACTATAAAGAGCACTTTCTACCTTTGAGTCTTCCTTCCTGCACCCACCTCCTCAGCCCTCCTAGAGTGGGTAGACACTGTTTTTTATGAAAATTTTACCTGCATAGCAGTTTCTTGCTGATAGCCAAGAATATACTAATACTCTTTTTTAGTAAAACTAAATACAGTTCGTAACACACTCAATCTTTTCAGATATAATCTAGGAGCCATTGCTCTGCAAGACCTGTCCAAGGCTCTGAGTACATAAAATAGCAAAGGAAGTAGTTTTGTAAATGATCGGCAGAAAAAGAAAGAGAATTGAGGAGACAGTTGCTAAATGATGGCATCCAGCAGACTTTTCATGGATGGTGCATGATAGAAAACAATTCTAGATGCTTTTAGACAGTCTCATTGGGCCTCAAAAATATCTCTTACAAATTCTGTGCATTGGGACTTCTTAGAAATCAATATATTTACATAAAAGGAACTGATGGGTACCCTGTCTTGAGACTGAGTTGATGGAATCACAACAGTATGTTTTAGCTACACTTGAGACTGTATACATTCTGATGATGAAGTTTTGTCTATTGTAACTATGGTTCTTTTTTTCTTTATTTTCTTTTTCTTTTCTTTTTTTTTCTTTCTTTCTTTCTTTCTTTTTTTTTTTTTTTTTTTTTCCAGTCATTTTTCTTCTTGAATATTAGCCCAACTCTTCCTGTTAGGAATTACCTTTTATTTGAAGACTAGAAATGAGCATAATGATGGTGATAAATACATAATTATGGAGCAAGAACAACCCTATCTTCCACTTCTTAACACAACTAACATGTGGAATACCTTTCACATATACTACTGGAACAATAAAAATAGGAATTTGCTCACTGTGCTTTTCCTGAAACCAAAAATATACGCCCTCAAATGACTCATTTTCATGTCATACGAAAGTTTCAGGATCCTAAACATCTTAATCGTGCCAGAAAGTAGTAAAACATTGTAATTGGCTAATAAAGCCATGAAGTTTCTTCTGTCCAGCCAAGATGAAGCAAAACAAATTTGAATGGGTTTGCAAGTCAGGTGTTCCTTATGAATCAGTCTAATAATTATAATCTTGTAGCATTCTTATTTATTGGTTGGATTGGCACAAATGTGTGTATTATTTTTGTTGCTGTTCTTTGTATTAATCATTTTGCATCCCATGCTTTCTCTTTTCATCTCTCAGTTCAGACATGATTTAACTATTTTGCTATCACTTTACAAATAGATTTCACTTCAGTGTAATATGATAAGATGCTTCCACTCAGGTCTTTCAGGAAGAAAGTAGATTCTATTCTGTACCCAGAATATCGGACCTAACTGATCTCTGCTTGAACCTAACTGTAGTTGGCTCCTTTGGTACTTCTCTGGAGTACAAGAATGGCTGTCCTCCCAGGAATAGCTTAGTGAGCATATGAGCTCCATTTACCAATTCTGAAGCTCTCACTAGGTTCACACTGTCTTTAGTTAAGTTCTGTGCCTAGCAATAATGATAACCCCCCCTAAAAACACAACCTTTCTTCTGTAACTCCATTGAACTTGAGCAAATACCTGTAGATTAATATGAAAATATATGCATAAAATTGGCAAAAAATTGTTTGTTTTTGAGAAAAGTTATTGTGTCAACTCCTCAATAATCCACAGTATCATAGAGCAATACCTTAGGTTATTTTGTTTTAATAATTTGCAGGGTCAAACCATGACTCCTAAATCCATGAATCCATAGCAATGGCTTCTGGTGGAGAATCTGTGCTGTTGTAATAGAATGAAGGGGCAAGGTGTCAAGTGTTTGTAAGTTGTTTATCCTTGTCAGTGTTGTGATTATTTTGATGCTGGTGTGGAGAATTTATTTTATTTTATTTTATTTTATTTTGTAAATTACATTTGTGATGATTGTGTGATGAATGTGTAGCAGCATGATTTTTGTTTCTGTAAATTCATTACAAACTCTGTTTCACAGTACTAAAACAGCAAGTTCTCCAGATATTTGACAATATTGGGACCCTTAAAAGAGGAAGCAAGCTGAAGGGAATAATACAATGGGCTTGCCAAGGAGCATTGGTCATGGCACTGATGTGCCCTCTTGGCCTTCTGAGCATTCTCCACCTGCAACAGCCTCAGGCAATTTTGTTGTAGCTTGACATCTAGTAAAAAGGTAGATTTTTCTGGCAACTAATGAAATGATAAGTGAAGTCTATTTTATTTTTTTTTCCTTCTTGTTTGACGAGGTAGAGATAGAAATGAAAACTCAATCAAGAGTTATAAAACACTAATCTAACACTTTTCACCTGTGGCAGAAAATAAGGGAAAGAGTGGGGATGAAGTCAGGAGGAACAAGAACATTTTTTCTGTTTAGACAGACAGATGCATTAATTTTTCCCTTTGGAAACTATTGCTTTTCTTCTAGCACCTTTCCACTAGCACCTCTTTGCCTTCCAGTTAAAACATGTATAATATACTGCCATGTCTTGTAAACCTGACTGCTGCTGAGAACAATAACTCACCTGTGCACTCTGGCTTTCTCCACTCTGAACTCATAAAGCCATCAATAATTTACACTTCCTCATATGCTTCCCCATGTAAAGTACTCTCTCAGAGAGTAGGGCAAGAAAGGCCTAATCTGTCCCCTTGCCCTGCATGTTCCTATTGAGAAGGCATATGCAAAATTACATTGGTCACTGACTGTTGGTACAGATCTGAATGCTTACTTTTAGTGAGTATAATGAGGAGTCAGGTGCAAGATCTGAAAGCAGAAAACTACCCTCTCCTTCCTTTTTTACTAAGCCTATCATGGTGAACTTCAGGAAGTGAGAGAATTAAAAACATATTATATGCTGCAAAAGGAATAACAACAACAATTATATAATAATGCACAATGACCATAATCATAAATCAGATGTGGATTAAGGACTGAGAGAGACTGAGTGTAAGGGAAGAAGTCAAGTGAAATATAAGGGAAACAAGAGTTCTTGGATAAATAGTGAAGGAGATTCAGAGCACAACAAATGCTGATGAGGAAAAGAACTGAGATTAAGCAAAGAGAAAAGGCAAGATGTAAAACAAAGGGCACCTTGACCTTATATAATGATTCTTAATGCTTGGGATGTAAAATGGGGAATACAACAGCTGTCTCATCTCTAACTGGAAAAGAAGAAAGAAGGAGAAATGGGATATTGTTAGATTTGTACTGAGACTTAATTGGCAGAATGGAAATCAGACATTCATCAGTGAGATCAGTTCTAACAAGGCAAAAATGTAAAACTGAAATAAGTATAGGAGCTAAAAGATGTTGGTGAGAGAAATAAGGTTAAATCAAGAAGTAATTGAATGGGAAGAAGACAGATGTGGGTGAAAATAAAGCTTGTAAGAAAATACAGAGCAAGACAATTTGATTTAACATGCACAGATTTATATATATTCTTGCAACACTTTCCAAACTTCCGAGTACTTGATTTCTGGAACTGTTACTGAAGTGGATACATCCTCTGGAGAAAGAAGTTATTTCTTACCAAAGAATAGCGTAGGAGGGCAAAATCGTTAGTAGAAACTCAAGTCTAGTGAGGCTATTCACTTGTAGTTGTCATAGCAGAAAATGTTTATTGTTTCCCAATACTTGAAGTAAGATGTCAAGTCACTAAGTTCAGTAATATATAAGGGCAGATCTGAAAGTATTGCCTCCTATTTTATTATGTTGGCCTGTAGTATTGGCACAGATGTTGATGGAATGGCAGTAGAGGCTGAACCTTCCCACCAGTATTCTGCTACATTTTGTTGCTGTGCAACAGATGGCAGCAGATGGGCAGTCTGACAAAATGGCATCTGACATGGAAGAGTATTTGAAGCAAAGAGTTGAATTGCAAAAATTGCACCCATTCACATTCACTGGTGCTTGCTGAATGTTTATGGGGATGAAACAGTGGATGTGAGCATAGTGCTGAAGTGGGTGGTGACTTTCAGCAGTGACAGCAGCAGTGTGAAAGACATGCTACACTCTGGATAGCCATGCAGATTTTAATGAACATGCAGGCTTTTGTTTATCACTGGCAAAAATGCATAGCCAGTGGTGGTGACTGTGTTGAAAAGCTGTTTTGTTGCAGAGAATTTGCTCTATCAAATAATGTTATTGTGTTCTTTTTAGCTGTTGTAAATACCATGGAAATAAATAGGAGGGATTACTTGTAGAGCAACAAACGTAGTACAGATGGTTTGAATATTTTCATTCAAAGGAGTGAAAACATCATGCACTAGATGGGTCCGTTATTTGGTCACGTGTGCCAGTCTTGGTGAGCAAAAGAACCATTTACATGAGCATGTTTGTTCTATAGTATACTTTCCCAATCTTTCTACAGTGAAATATTTCTTACACTTATAGTAGACCAGACGCAGTTGCAATAGATGTGGTAATGTAGAAAGCTGGTAATACAGAAATGGAGGTTGAAGTAAAACAGCTGTTTTTCAGAGATGTAAAAGAATGGGACTGCATGTGACCAAAACTCAACTGTGTAAGGCTGCAAACAGAATGTAAGGTTGCTGACACTTCTCCAACAAAAGAAAAATATGAAGAGTGGTGCAAGGGATACATGCAAAGGGCAGGCTCTTCCAAACATTTTCTGTTTTATTTGCTTTGGTTTTTAGAGTAAGAAACATGCAAAAGAGTACTGTTTCTGAAACTACCCTACTAAATTGTCAGTCAGCTGAACTGTTCCTCTGCATGCTGCTACAAAAAGTTCTGAGAAACATAATGGATTTTATTGCTTCTGTATAACTTGTTAGAAGGACTGGAAGTTGTTCTTCTCTCATAAAAGTTAAACAAAAGCTGTTGCCATTTGCAAAGGTATTTTTGGCTCTTGTGTGAAATACATGGAATGCCTTCATTGGAATCTGTGGGAATTATGTGAGTAAAGACCCTGGATTTCTAGGCCACACAGAGGTGGGTGAGTTTTCAGTATCACTGAAAATCTTTAACTTTGTAGACAAAGATAGATTAAGTTTATTTATTTGTTTGTTTGCTTGTTTGTTTGCTTTGGAAGCAAAGAACCTGAAACCAAATGATAATATCTTACAATAACAACACTCTTAATTATTCTGCATCTGGACAAGCAAGAACTACCCTAACTAGAATCAGCTTCCTAAATGAGGACATCCATCCCCCACTTAATTCATTTTACAGACAGGGACGTGGTACAAACAGACCTCAAGTAATTTTCCCAGTGTTCAGAAGGTCTCTTGAATCCCAGTATTTTTAGGCTATCTGTGCCATGCTGATGCACCTAGCTTGTTCTCTTGATTGTTCTTACTTCTCCAGGACCAAAGACATCTTCAAGTAACATTTCTACTTCAATACATCAGAAACTAAAAATTATCCTCTCAGGTTTTGTCTAGTGTGCTAGATATGTTTCATTGTAGACACCAGATGCTGTTTTCTTAACTCACTGCACAGGCCAGAATTTTATCAGAATAAAGCATGTCATGCTTGTTTGCTTGTAACTTATTCAGCAGCAAAAGTGAAAATGGCTCAAAAATTCTAAAGTGGCACTGTCTGGAAATTGCACTAGAATAAAACACTAACACTCTATTTCACAGAAAAGTCTGTCCTCAAACTCATCTGTTGCATTATGATTAATTTGTGACATTTGAACAAAAATGAGACAATTGAGGAATTTAGAAATTCCTCTTGGCAATTCTCACATTTCTTCCTGTGACATGTCAAAACAGTAAGGGATGAGCATGATTCACAGGATACTGCTATTCTATTGCTTCCTCATGTGTCTGATCCCACTGCTCTCTGCTGTAGACGTAATGTAATCCAACACTTGAGTCTGATATGAGGATTTGAGCACAACTCTAGGGGAAACAGGATATTTTTTATTTTCCAGGAAAAAAAGGCTTCAGTCTGGACTGAAGCATTGCTTAGAGTTCTCCTGTTCCTTTTCTTTATAAAACTCATCCAAAGTATGAATTTCACAGCACCTAAAGGAGTTCTGTTTATGCACTGAAAATATAGCTCACAGGAGTAGATTTTCTGTCAGTGGCTTTGTTAGACTTGTTTCGCAAGTAGCGCTGTCATTAGATTTAGAGCTATCGTACCAAGATTTACAATTTGGCAGGAAAACATGATTTTTGTAATAAGGGTAAAAGTAAAATAATAATAATAATAATAATAATAAATTAAACCACTGAAGTTAGAGTGAGAACTTGTTGTGATGCTTGCATGTTCCTGGGTGTTGCCCACTATTCCACTGTCTTAGGTATTGTTTGAAGCCTTATACAATCAAGGGTAGTAACATCTGAGATATATGATTACCATAACCCCTAGGGCATTTATATTAAGTGCAACCAAAGATGAAGTTCACTTTCAGTATATATATTTTCAAGTAAAGATTGAAATGTATGAAGGCTGCTCTGAAAGTAATGCCTCTTATTTTATTATGTTGGCCCACAATATCAAAGGTGGATGTTGGTGATATGGCAGCAGAGGATGAATCCTACCACCAACATTTCATTACATGTTGTTGCCATGTGACAGATGGCAGCAGAGGAGCAGTCTGACAAGTGGCATTTGATAAAAATAGTGCATATTTTTATCACTAGTGAAGATATGTAACAACTCCTCCATGTAGAAACAATGACATCCACTGACATTCATCAGCACTTGCTGGATGTTTCTGGGGACCAAGGAGTGGATGTGAGCACAGTGAGTCTGTGGTGGTGTGTTTCAGCAGTGGTGACTGACAGTGGGTCACCTCCTTTGCTGCAAATTTTTGTGAGGCATGCAGGCTCTTGTTGCTGATGAAAATGCATAGCTAATGGTGGTTCCTACGTTAAAAAAAATATATATTGTTTTGTAGTGGATAATTTTCTCTATCAAATAGTGTTGTTTTGCTATTTGTATCTGTTGTCATTTCTATAGAAATAAATAAGCAGCATTACTTTCAGAGCGGACTACATATAACCGGTATCTACAGTCTCTACCCAGTGGCTGTAATAGTTAATGAAATAATATATGTACATACAAAGTATTAGAGAAAGAATAACAAGGCACTAGATATTCTTGTATGTCCTCTACATGCAGTAATTAATGTCTTTGAAGTCAGCAGGATGTATGAATACAAGTTGCTGTGAACAAATTTAAAAACTGGACCTTCTCTGCCTTCAGTTCTGATTCATTTGGCTTCTTTTAAAAGCAAGTGAAACAGCAAGTGCAGCAGTCTCACCTCCTCTCTTTAAACAAAGCCAACAAAATATGAAACTGTGTTCTTGAGTGCTTATTTTTCTCTCTTTTTCTAGCCCATGGCAAGGAGCTCAGCAAAAAGGAAATAATCACTTTTAGAAGGCATCACTGAGACAATGTGTGAAAACTGACAGAGATTAAATGCCCTGCTCCTTTCTCCACACCTGCAACAATGTTCCTCTGTTCAGAGGACTTCGACCAGAGAGCAGTGCATTGCAGCAGTACTCCAGCTGCTGCTACTGAAATATCATTTTTACATGCAGGATGCCCATGATGGACATTGACTCTTTCACAGTTCTTTTTCTTAGAAATGGTTAGTTATAGTCTTAAATTTGGGGAAAGCCTGCTTTGGGGTGTACCATCCCAGTACTTCCTCTTGCATTTTCCCAGATGAAAGTACTAACATCGGTATGACCTGTTCCTGCTCTGTAAGCAAAAAACAGGCTTAGTTGGTGGATTTAAATAATGCAGGCACCTTAGTGGTTATTGTTAGGCTTATGCTGTTAGTTCATCCAGCCTTACTCATCTGCAGTGTTTCTTCAGTTCCCAAGTACCTTCATTTCTCCTAATGGACCTATTTGAGAAACTCAGCATTATCCTGCCTCAGTAGGAATCATACAACGTGACACCAAAGCATGACCAATGAACATCCAGCTAAAATCACCTCACCCTCCTTTGGGTGTTGGTTTGAATAAACAAATGATGATTGCTTCCTAGAAGCTTCTGACAAAGAATATCATCATTAGTGAGGTAACTGCTTAAAAGCAGGTAAGGCAGGACTCCAGTCTACCACACCCTGTGTTCTCATGTACCTGGAACTCTTTTAAATCTCCTGCAACCTTTGAAGAGAAGACAAAGGCCCCACTTCAGTAGCTCTGACCTTCCAGGGAAGGTCCACTAACAAAAATTATTGATGTAAAGCTTATTTACTTCAGAGAGAATGTAGGATTTGTTCAGAACCTAGATTATTAAAAGCTCATCTGTTATTGTTTATTCCCAGTTCTTTGGCATGAGCAATGCAGAAAAAAAAAAAAAAAAAAAAAAAAAAAAAAAAAAAAAAAAAAAAAACAGTTTATCCTCATTATTCACAGTGTTGTCTTATTCTAACACTTACAAGAAGCATCCTTTTTTACTGAGAATCATTTAACCATTTAATTAAAAAAAAAAAAAATTGTTACATCATGGAAAATAACCACTACAAAACTGACTGTCCCCAAGATTATTTTTTTTTTCCAGTCCTTACTCATCCATGGATGTGATATGTTGTAACCTTAAGTTAAATATCAACCAAACATTTTGCTGTACTGTAGGAACATGTTTGCTATAATCAGCAGAATAAGGAAGCAGAAAACCCAATTGGACCCTAGACACTTGCTGATCACTTTTCAAGATATTCTTCCTGAATAACTTTCATAGAATTATAAACCTATGCTGACAACATATGAGCATTGGCTCAGTATGGCTAAGCATTTTATGTGGTCCAAGGTCCAGATCCATCTGACTGTCCATCTAGCTAAGAGGAAACCATTGAGCAGTCTTTGAATTGAGCTAATATTTACAGCATTATTAAGTCAAATTCATCTTGGATAGCACTCTAGCTGAGGGAGGGCCTGACTATACGTGCCCTTTTTGCATATGGCTTCAACAAAATTCCTGCACTGCAGGATCATATTCCAACTACTTTTTAGCCCTAAGACATCTTAAATACTTTGTTACTGCAAATTAAAAAGGAAATGTATTATAAATGCATGTATTATTAAAATTGATGATATAAATAACCTGATACTGCTCATCCCTTATGCATAACATGCCTGTAAATGAATTTGCATTTGTTTTGCAGCTCCTTTTACACTTTCTATGCTAGTATTCCTCGATAAGCATTATCTTTTATAGAAAGGAAAAGTAAGCATAAACTGAAAACTTTCTCCTCACAATGCCCTTTTCTGTCTTGTTCAATGACCTTTGCCCATAAACCTCCTATGTGATCAGACTCAGCAATCATTTAAGAGCTAAATCTTGCAAAGGATGGTCATAGAAATAAGGATTTTACATTACAGGCTGAAAAGCAGTAACCTGGCTACTCATGATCCTAAGGTTCATAAAATCAGGTTGATAATGCAGGTATGACGTGATGGCACTAGGGCTTACTTACAATACTTTCATCCATCTGAACAAACACAGTATCTTCTTCCAGATCTCATAGATTTAAGATGTCAATAAAAACTACAGAGAAGAACCATTTTAGTACCACTGGTTTATTTTCAAAGTATTTAACAGAACACCCACCCTCCAACTTCTTATTTTAGGAAATGTAAAACCATGGTTTGACTTAAGGAAAGTCTGAAGCAGTGCTCAGTAGAGAAATATGAATTAAATTTTATTCCTCGGCTTTTATATCCAGTAAGAGATGCAGAGGGAATGTTTTGCCAGTTGAGTGCCTATCCATCAAGAGACTGGATAGATTCATTTCCTATATACTCTTTGAAAGAGTGAAATATCAAGACTTCTGGATACAGAAATAAAGAAGTGATAGGAGGAGTTAGGGGAGCTAAAAACGCTGAAAACACTAGAAAACATTGTTCTACATGGCCTTACTCAAAGAGCAAAGGATTCAAAATAAGGCCATATCTCACTTGAAGAGTGGAAAGCACAGTGCAGAAGAGAACAATAATATTAAAATGAAGATAGTGGATCTATTCCACAGGATGAAAATGCAATTTAGGCAATGTTTTATTTACTTAAAGAAAAATCTGTGTATTTCCTTGAAAAATAGATTAGTCTACCAATATATCTGATAACCCTGAGGATCTGAGAGGGTGGATTTAACATATGCATACATTTTTATCTTAGTAATTTAAGAGTAAAGCCATTGATTTGCATACTGCTATATTAATGCAAAGGAGTGAGAATCACAGCACAAGACAGTAAAGCATAAATTCACAAATGTGTTACTTTAGTAAGACACTTTACTGTTTGAATGTTGCTCATCTGGATATAGCAACATTTAGTGAAAATTAACATGAAAATCGGGATAGTTTCTTCTCATAGCTTTCATTTTAAAATAAAAGTTTGAATATATTTGAACTATACTTTTTTTTATAATGAGTTTCTCATATAACAAAGTCTCCTTTCATAGTTCAGTACTGTGGTGACAGTAACATAAACTTTCATTTAACGAGATGTTCATAGTTCACATAGGAAGATTTTCAGCACAATCCTTGTTAATTTACAAAAGAGTACAAACCATTTTGATTGGAGTATGTATAGAAACAGTTCTCTGAGAAATTAAAACAGATCTTTAGAACACATATTATGGGAAGGCGGAAGGAGTAAGGACAATTCTGATTCTCTGTGTGTGGTTGGTTCAGGTTTTCTTTTCTGACAGGAATATGTGAGCTTTTTCTGTCATCTGAATTTAACAGTCCCAGAAAACACAAGAGACAATAAATGTCTTTGCTTACATCTCAATTAAAGGATTTCCCTATGGTGTTGTTATACTGACTAAAAAGGTCCAGGCCTTAAATCAGTTCACCTGAGAAGTTCTCATTCATGCCAACAGGATTTTTGCTCGACTGTACCAAACCCTTCCAAAGTTCTCTGATCAGTAACTCTTACAGTATTGATTAAATTAGTGGACAAATAATATCTAGATTGTTGTAACAAAATTTTGTTTTTCCAAGTCCAGCACACCACTTCTTGTGGTTGGCCTTGCACTCAACACCCCAATATGTGGGAAGTAGCCCCACAGATGGGTCTGGTCACACGGCATAATTCTTGTGTAAAGTTCTTCAGTGCTGTAACTGTGTTACAGAGCAACACATCATGCCAAGGAATGACACAGTGCTTCTAGCTCTGCTATCAGCATGGCTAGTTATAAGTTTGTTATCAGAGTTACAGTCACCTGCGCAGTAAACACACTTTGCTTTTTAAAGGGAAGAAGGTACAAAAATAATAATAGTGTGGTAGAATAAGGAAAAATCAGCCTTCATGCAGTGAAACCTGCTCAAGAAGTGGGAATAACATTCACTCTGTACATACAATCCTAGCCCTTTAAGAAAGTGATCTAAGGTCACAGAGCTCTGCAAGCTGCCTTTGTTTATTTTTGTTTCTTTTATATTTTTTAATCCCCTTTGTTTTCAGTCTTTTTTTTTTTTTTTTTTTTTTTTTTTTTTTTTTTTTTGCTTTGCTTTGCTTTGCTTTTACCTGGACGTTTCTTTTTCCTTTTGCCTTTTATTTTCTTCCACTTTCTTCTTGCTGTTTTCCTCTTTCTTTTTCTTTCCTTTCTTTTTCCTTTTCTTCTCTTTTCTTATTTCACTTCGCTTTTCCTTTCCGTACCTGAGAAAGCTCCCCTTGCCTCAACCCCTTCCCCGCGCAGCGCGCAGTCCCCCAGCTCCCCCAGCTCCCCCAGCGCCCTCAGCGCCGCCGGGAGCCGCCGGCCGAGTTGCCCCGTTGGCCATGCGGGGGCGCCGCGCCGCAGCCGCGCCTCTTCTCCAGGCATTACGGTAGGAGGGCCGGGGCGCGCCTCTTCCACCTGCCAGCGGGCTTTAAAGTTGCAGCCGGCCGGGACGCGCGATGACTCGGATCCCGCAGCCCGGGGCGGGCGGGCAGCCGCCAGGGCGTACCGCGGTTCCGCTGCGGGAGCAGGAACGGGGCGCGTCCTACCCCGTAACTTCGGGGGAGGTTTTTCCCCTCGCTCCCGCTCGCTAGATTTTTGGTGGCAAAAGAGGGCCGGGGGCAGGCGGGGGGGGGGGCGTTGCGCCGGGGGGAGCCTCATGTCTGCGGCAGGTCACCCGCGCGGCTCGGGCGCCGGCCCCGGCGCTGCCGCGGATTACCGCGCCTCCGCGCCCGTGGAGCGGCCGGGCGGCCGCGGGTAGCGCTAACGCCGTCCGGCGCCGCGGCCCCTCCGAGGCGAGCCATGGAGCCCGGCGCGGCCCCCGACCTCCGCGACGTCGAGCAGAAGCTGGGGCGCAAAGTGCCCGAGAGCCTGGCGCGACCGCTGCGCGGGGAGGAGCACCCGGGCCGCGCAGCCGCCGCCGCCGCCGCCGCCGCCGAGCCCGCTGCGGCCCCCGGCCGGCGCCGCGCCGCCGCCCTCGCGCGTCTGGAGACCAAACTTCGCCTCCTGAGGCAGGAGATGGTGAGTAGCCGGGCGCCGAGGGAGCTCCGAGGAGGCGCTCGCAGCGCTACGCACGGCGGAGCCCCCAGGCCCCGCTCCCCTGGGCCGCCCCGCTCCGCGCGGGCAGCGCCCCCGTGCTGCGGGCGGGGCCGCCACGGGCCCTGACCTCGCCGCGGCCCGCTGCGGCCGGAGGACGGCGGGGGGACCGCCTGCGTGTGAGGCGGCTGAGCTGGCCGGCCCGAGGGAGAGTGGTTTTGCAGGCTTCTTGCAGAGTGACAGCTGGACGGGTCGCTGCCACCTGCCCTTCCTCTGCCGGCTAGTTAAAAGCCCCGAGTGTTGGTGTATCAATAAACAAAATAACACCTTCATCTCTGGCTGTTCGAAATGTATTCTCTACATCGCACCTGTTTCCTGGTAACTTCTCATATCTGAAGAGACTCTGTAGGTCTTGGAGTTGGAAGCTCAGATATTCCAGTTCTGGACAGTGTTTTTCAGAGGTTTATTTAGTTCTAGACAGTAGTCCTTCATCAAACGCCTATTTGTAACATGACTGAGAAATTTATTTGTGGCTACTTACTTCAGAACTTCTCGCGTACTTACTGTCTTAAAACAGAAGCTTACCTGCCTCTAAGAAATTTTTCAGCGGTGCCACAAAATTGCCTTGTTAAGGCAAAACAAAAGGAACCACTGCACTCTTCGCAAGCAAAAGAGTAAGTCAGCAAATACTGAGTGGTTAGTAGGTACAGTTCTGACAGTACGAAGTTCTACATACTCAAGCCCATTCTGCTTCATTTTGTTTTTTGGGTTTTTTTGCCTTTTTTTTTTTTTTTTCCAGATAATAATCATTATATGAGATCTCAAACAACTTCTTTGGGTAACAGTTCTTCTCATGGTTCTTACCACATTGCTTACTTGATCAAAATCTATACAATTTCCTTGTGGGGATGAAGATTTTGCTGGCAACTTACTGAAGTGATTTGTTGCATACACTAAATGTGTAATCACAATGCTGGTGAGTGGGTAGGAAGGAGAGTTCTTAAAGAATACCTGGCAAGGAGGAAAGGGAAATCAAGAGTGGATATCCTAGGTGTTAATAGCCAAGATTATGACCTCAGTCTTGAGGAGTCACTTATATTCCACTTAGTGTTTTGTGGCTTCATAGGTTTTAAGAAATGCTCGCAAAGCTATCAGTGCATTTTAGTGCAACAAAAACTGTAAACTTGTTGTTAACATGGTTCAAACACTGTCAGCATCCTTCATGTCAATTATCAAAATTTTTAACTTGCATCAGGGTTTAGAGTGTGTATAGGTTACAGTGTAAAACTCTTAGGGAAGTTGAGCTGCAAAGGAAGCAAATAAGGCAGAGTTCCCAGTGTGACTGTTGAGACATGTTATGACAGGCCTATAAAGGGATAAAAATCAAGAGGTTTGAGTTCATTCTGTTTTCCTTATAAGTTGGTCTCTTCTTCTAAATTACACGTGAAGTTTCATGTCACAATCTTCAATTTGCTGATTTTCTTCTTCCTGCTTTTCACCTTTTCCCCCCAGCTCTCAGAGTGAACATGTTTTAGTCTCAGCATCCTTGACTTCTCCTATTCTCTCTCTCATTTAATGTCTGACTTACTGTTTTTTGCATGTAAACAGGAAAGTGTCGAGGTAGATTTTTACTATCTCCAGAGGAGACTCCCCGACCTCTCCAGGCAAGTTAATCCAGTGCTCTGCCACCCTCAAAGTATAGAATTTTTTCTTTTGCTTGTATGGAACTTCTGTGTTCCAGTTTGTTTTCATTGTCCCTTTTTCTGTTGCTGCACACTGCAGAAATAAGCATAGCTCCATCCACTTCTGCCTTTTAGATATTCATAAGCATTGATGAGATCTCCCCATTTCTTCATAAAGAAAATGCTCCAAGCCCCTAGTAATCTCAGTAGCACTGTGCTGGAAACTCCCTAGAAGTTCTCAGAACTGAGTAGAATTCAGGCCTCATCAATATTCAATGGTCCTCCGACCTCACCAGGACAGAGAAGAGGGAGAGGACCACGTTCCTCAACCAGCTAGCCACGCTCATTTTGATGCATTATAGAATACCATTGGCCCTCTTGACCACAAGGGCACACTGCTGGCTCATGGCCAACCTGTTGTTCACCAGAACACCTATGTCTCTTGCCACAGAGCTCTGTTCCAACAGGTCATCCCTAACCAGTACTGACATTTGTGGTTATTCCTCCACAGGTGCAGGCCTCTGCACTTACCCATGTTGAATCTCATAAGGTTATAATCTGCCCAACTTTCCAGCCTGTCCAGACCTCACTGAAAGGCAGCACACCCTTCTGGTTCCTCAGCCACTTCTCCCAGCTTTGTATCATCTGCCAACCTGCTGAAGGTGCACTCTTTCCCTTCATCTAGGCCACTGATTAAGATGTTTCAGTACTGACTCCTGGGGAACATTGCTGGCTACAGCCTTCAACTAGACTATGCCCGCTAATCACAACCCTCCAACCTCTTCCAGTCAGCCTCATCCACTTCTCAATCTACCTCACTGTTCACTTGTCTGTCCCACACTTCCTAAGCTTTCCTATGAGGAAGTTATGGGTGACAGTGTCAAAGGCCTTGCTAAAGTCAAGGTAGCCAACATCCACTGCTCTTTCCTCATCTATCCAGCTTGTCATGGTATCGTAGTAGGCTACCAGGTTGTTCAAGAATGATTTCCCTTTGGTGAATCCATGTTGGCTACTCCCGATAACCTTCTTCTCTTCCATTTGCTTGATGATGACATCCAAAATAAGCTGTTCCATCATCTTCCCAGAGAAGGAAGCGAGGCTGACAGGGCTGTACATTCCTGTCCTCTCCTTCTTGCTCTTTTTCAGGACTGAAGTGATATTGGTTTTTCTTCAGGTCTCAGACACTTCTCCCATTCTGCGTGACTTTTCAAAGATGATAATGGTCGCTTCAGCACTTGTGTTCATCTCATCCATGGATTTGTGGAGCTAGTTTGCCTAGATGATCTCTGACCAGATCCTCCTCAACTGGTGGGAAGTCTTTTCTCCAGACTCTCTCTCTTACCTGCAGGCTCTAGGATTCCCAAAGGCCAGTGTTAGCACTGAAGACTGAAGTAAAGAAGGCATTCAGTAATTCTGACTTCCCAGTGTCCTCCACTACCAGGGCACTCACCTCATTCAGCAGTGGACATACATTTTCCCCAGCCTTCCTTTTGCTACTGACATATTTAAAGAAGCCTTTCTTGTTTTCCTAACGTCTCTCAACTTCCCAAGTGGGAAGGCCTTAGCCTTCCTTGTGTCTCTGTGTATTCCTGCATGTTCTGACAATGTTCATATATTCCTCTCTTGTAGCCAGACCCTTTTATCACATTCAATGGACTTTCTTCTTCCATTTGAATTTTCCCATGAGCTTCTTACTCATTGATTCAGGTCTTTTGCCACCTTCATTTGATTCACTTAGGAATGCACCAGATTTGAGTTTGGAGAAAGTGGTGCTTGAAAGTCAACCAAATCTCCTGAGTAACTTTCCAATGCTCTAACCCGTGAGTACTTCCAAGTAGATCCTTGAAGAAGCCAGAGTTGGCTCTAATGAAGTCTAAGGTTTCAATCTTACTTATTGCCTTATTTCTTAAATCAAAAGAATTCTGTTACACATCTCTCCATTTGACTTCTATTCTGTGTATGCCCATTAAGCTTTATAATGACTATTAGGTAAGGTATAGATACTCTAAATATTTTTTGTGTCGTCACCTGTTTTCTGTAATCCAGAATTTGGAATTGAACTATCTTCTTGTGGCTATCCTAGTTTCTTTAGTAACTTAGTTAGTCTCCTCTATCTGTAGGATTTCTTCGGGTTCATAAGCTGTACCTTCTGGGTTTTTCTTGTGACATTATAAAGGTATGATCAGTTTGAAAACAATATGTGATAAAAATAACTGTTTCTGTATCTGTTTCTCTTCTTCTGAATATCATTCCCAAAACAACTAAAAATACTATCTATCTTCTCAGTATTTCTTGTCAAAGCCTACTATATTATTCCTAGGCTCTCATGAATACCTGAGAGGCCTTGAATGGGCAGAAAACTAGGTAATATCTGCTGCTGTAGTAAACATGCAAAAAACTGAAAAAAATAGAAGATGAGAAAATCAAGAGACATCCATCATGCTCCCTTTTCATAGTTGCTCTATAGTATCTGCTTCTGCAGTACACCCATGGATTTTCAGATATATATATGCACAGTTTATTTTGCTTACTTGACTCAGGCTTTAGACAATTTCTTTAATAGGTATTTGCTAACCAGTGTTATTCAGGTTTGTTCATATTCTTACTCATGTTTAAGATTATTTGTATAGTCACATATGAAAAGCTTGAGACTAACTGGTGTGCTGACACCTACATCTTTAAAGTTGACCAATCTGTTTTGACAGATTTCAACTAAATCTGAGAAACAAAGCAATTTTATAATCAATACATGAGTAAAATTTGATTTTTTATTGCATTTAAATGCATGATGATTCCAAAGTTTTTCATTGTGCTAAGAATGTATTTTACTGTTAACTATTTTTTATCATCTCTTTTCTACCCATAGCTTCCACAAAGTACCTGTGTTATCTACAGGTACCCTATTGTTTGTCCCCTGACAGTAAAAAACAAGGAAAGCACGCCTGAACCTGATAGTGATACTTAGGAATGGACTTTAAGGCTTATCTCAGGACATATGTATCTTTTCGGTGGCCAATGTAAATTCATCTGTACAGACTGGAAGTCAGTGTAACTCCTCCTCATTTTAAAATGGGAAGTCTCATCTTATCCATCTCATGCAAATTTTCCTTCTGTCACGAATGAAATCAATTTTTCTGTTCTTCCAACTACTTTCTACATTCATCATCTTCAGATAAACATTCTAAATCTGCTGGGTTGGATTCTTCTGAGAAAGAGATAAATGGTGGAAGTTTTGAGATGCCTGCCATCAAGTTGCTATGTACTTGGGCCTAGAAGAGCATGAATTACATGGTGGATGTGATGTTGTGATTATCTCTCATGTGTCATCTGCTGCAGGAGAATGTTAAGTGATGTAATCATATCCCCATTTAACTTAGATGTAGCATTTTTATCTGTGACAGATTGGTAGGTGCATAAGGGTAAAATTGTACATCTGCTGACTGAGGCCTAGAGCTTGCATTTTGATTGATCGATTCTTTTGCCATATTGAGTGCTCTTTTTCCCTGGAGCCCAATTTTTTTTTTTTTTTTTTTTAGTCAATGGAATCATGCACAAAACACCACACTGTATCTTTTTATTTTTTTAATGTTTCTAATTTCTCGAAATAAAGACCTGCTGAGCCAGGGAACCTTCAGTTTTTCTAGCCAAGGCTGTGGTTGCTACTGTACTGATAATCCTGAAAACCTTTGAGGTGTAAGGCTACCGCATAACAAGAAAAGCAAGTTGCAGTTGCTAGCATGGGTCAAAATGTTCTTCTCTGGTCAAGTGTTGATTACTTATATCTCTTACAGCTGCAGCCCTGTTTCTGGTGTCTCATGCTCAACTATGCATATAACTTCAGCAGCTACACACAGCAGTAAGTAATAAGCAGGGTTTGTTCTGAAGCCTTAAAAGCCGCTGCTTCTTTAGAAGCCTCATTTCTCTTTCACAAGCTCTGTGTTTATTCAAAGGAAGAATTTCTTAAGAAAACCTTAAGAAAAAAGGTGATGCGATTTTTTTTTTTTTTTTTATTTCAGTTCAATTTTTTTCCCAAATCAACAGTCTATTGCATTTTTGAAAGCTAAAAAAGTTCAGTGGACTGTAGTCAGACTGCATTACATGGAGTACAAACACTACCAACTTTGATTAAGAATAGTTGGGGCCAGAAAAAAAGATGAATTGTGTCTTTGAAGTGAGAAATAAACTTTTAGATGAGTTTCCTTCCAGTGACCATTGTTGAGAATCAAACATTGTTAATGAGTGAAGGAGGCCAAGCTGGATATTCTGAATGTAGCTGTTTTTAGAGAAAAGAGATAAAAAAAGTTGAAACAATCCTGTTTTGAAGAGGTTGAGTATGCCACATTTGGACTAAGACTGTTTGGGACAGAGGTATGTCTGTGCTCTTTCATTAACTGAGTTTTCTCTCCCTTTGCTCTAATAGTTCTGTTCTAGAATAACCATTTTAAAAGCTAATTAACACAAAGTCCTGGCAAAATGAAGCAGAACAAATGGTACTTACACTCACTGGAATTAAAGCAAATATGATCATTACAATGCCAGTCCTTCCTCCTTCTCCTTCTCCTTCTCCTTCTCCTTCTTCTCCTTCTCCTTCTCCTTCTCCTTCTCCTTCTCCTTCTCCTTCTCCTTCTCCTTCTCCTTCTCCTTCTCCTTCTCCTTCTCCTTCTCCTTCTCCTTCTCCCTTTCTCTTTCTCTTTCTCTTTCTCTTTCTCTTTCTCTTTCTCTTTCTCTTTCTCTTTCTCTTTCTCTTTCTCTTTCTCTTTCTCCCTTTCTCTTTCTCTTTCTCTTTCTCTTTCTCTTTCTCTTTCTCTTTCTCTTTCTCTTTCTCTTTCTCTTTCTCTTTCTCTTTCTCTTTCTCTTTCTCTTTCTCTTTCTCTTTCTCTTTCTCTTTCTCTTTCTCTTTCTTTCTTGTCCACATCCTAGAGAAGAGGCTGGATTCTAAAATCTGGAGCAAATGACAGTGAACATACAGGACTACAAAGAGAGAATGTTGGACCTGTGAAAAGTACTTCTAATTTGATGTGATTAAGTGAATTTCTCTCTTAGATTTTCACCTGCATTTATAAGTGTAACAGTTACGGCATGTTACATAGAACCAGCTGCTGGTTTTCAGATTACTAATTGCAAAGATAAAGTCATCTGAACATAAAAATTTGTAGGAGATCTTGTAATAAAAAAGAATATTTAGGTACGAATGCAGACTTGTAGCCTTTCCTTTCCAGTCCTCACCCTTGTAAGTGGGACTGCTAATCAGTGATGGATTTTCTAGTTGTGGATTACTTTTTGCCCCATGTTGATTGTTTCTTCTGTTGAATTTTGGCTACAATTGCCATTATCCTTACTAATGTGGGACTGGGGCCAGTGGGACTGGGTACCTGGACTCTTAGAAGGCTGTAAAACCTCTATGCATAGCAATACTAAGGTCATCTCAGGTCAGAGGGTCTTCATTCTACAAAGCCTGTAATTTTATATATAGGAATTTGTAAATTCTAACTGAAACATAGGTAGCAGGCAGTGCTTGAAACTTAGCATATTTTTTATGAATGCAAACCTTCTGTACTGGAGATATATTGAAAACTCTGTAAGTTCTGATGACTGAAAGTAGCTTGACTGAACGTTGCTCCAAAATAACTGCAACAAAAATGGCTGTATGCAGGTGTATCAGAAAACTGTTAAGTACATCTTCAGTGCTGAAGAACTGTTAATTACAGTTGTTAAAAAACAAACAAACAAACAAACAAACAACTAAAGAAGGAAGCAGGACAAACTTGAATTTGGACTGTAGTGTGAGGGCATCTATCAACAAAGCAATTATAAAGAACAGGATAACCCAATTTGGGTCAGTAAATTTACTAAATTCCTAATGGGTGCATTAGGAAGAATAACTTCTGTAAGACATTTCATGTGTCTGGCTTTCTCATTAGAAAGGTCTGAAGTGTACTTTGGGTGTACTTTGGTAGATTAAGCTGTTCGTCCTGCAGTGCTGTGGCCTTGTTTTCAAGCATGGTTCAAAAGTGTCATTGTCATTGGATAACTTCAGTTAATGACAAAAGGGAAACCTAATACTAAGGGTTTTAAACCTGTGAATGTTGACCTTTTCAGACACTTAATAAACATTAACTTTTCTGTGGCAGCGAGGCTAAGTTATTCAATGACTGGAAAAGGACTGAAGAGAACTAGGTGGGAATTTGAGGAAGAAGTTGAAATATTTGTTCTGAAATACTGTGTACAGTAAGAACTGTGGAGGAGATTAATAATTAAAACAATTATGTTTTTTTAATGTAGAAAATAAAACATTCTTGCACATCTATTCTTTGCAGTTAAGGATATGACTGGTGCTCTCTTCTGTTATCAGCTGAATGATTATGTACCAAATCTAGCTGGAAAGACATTTCTGCCTACACTCACCATAGTAATGCTGTTTATCAAGTAGTAAGTCTTGCTCTGAGTGTAAGTAGGTTTTGGGTTTGATTTTGCGCTGTACTAGAGCTATGTGGACATATAAAAGGCCTTGCCATCTCTAGAGTGATCTGTGTTCATATTCTTTGTCTACAACAAGCTGTAGATGTACTCATAGAACCTATGATTACAGAGTATTTTTATGTTTCTGTTGAAATGAATACACTGTAATCTAGTTGCATTGCTGTATGTTCTTCTGCAATCCATAGGTGTCTGACCAGAATACTTAGTTATTCATTAATTTTTGAATTCACAATTGCATAGTAATTTCTGTCAAATTAATGTATCTCTATTGATTGTATCTTCAATGTCTGGATTCATTGTCATAAAGTAACTATTAATGGAGGATGTGTTTTTGAGAAAAATAGTACTTTTATTTGTTGACGTAATCCTCTTTTTCATAGTTTTTAAACATTTTCTCTTTGTCATTAGTTATGTGCAGCTTAGGCATCAGTGGTTTTCTTTCCATGTCCATATTTGTCTCTAGTGAGAACTGGGTTTGTGTCCAAAGTGAGCAATGTATCTATTAAGCACATCCTGTGATCCAGTCTTCGAGTTCTGAAAAGCTATTCAGTTAAGTACCTCAATAATTTACAAGCTCCACAGGATTCTTTATTGTGAAAAGTTCATTATAGCCAGCTGGAAGGAATTCTTGTATGCCTCATTTATAGAGCTTTGAGCGATACAAGCAACTCACCTCAAGGTTTTATCAAATCTAGAGGCAGACATTGATGGTCAGTTGTTTCAGAAATGCCCTACATACTGTTCCAGCAATGAGTGCCTTTGTCTTCCAATGGAGGATGATGAGTGTGTGAAATAAAATCCAGCTGAGGATTTCCTCCTTGACATTGCTCCAAAGGACATTTTTCTCCTTCCATAAGAGGAGGAGAGGAATGAACACTGGAGAGTTTTAAGTGTTGTACAAATGCCAACTGTTACTGTTAGCTACTCTCTTTTTCATGACTATCCAGTCCTTGCATAAATATGGAGAAGAGGAATAAAGGCACAGCTATGCAACTCTGTACTCGCCAGTCTACTTCTTCTCACTTCCTACCAACCTGGCAATTTTTAATACTTTGTCAAAGAAACGATATGGCAAATTTGTTAGATAATAGGAAGCACAGACACGTTAAGCTGCCCAGGTAAGTTATTTGAGTGCTTCATTTACTCTGCTGTAAAACAAACTACCTGCAATACTGTATGGGTCTGCTAGGTGCAATACCAGGTGAAGTGAAAACATTTAATGCCTCTGAGGCAGTGCTGAACTGCTGTTTAAATACTGTGAGCTTCAGATTTAATAAACACTTTACTGGCTTAATTTGTAATTTTGTTCACTGTAGTTAGATACGAGCTGCATTCATAACTAAAATTCTCCCAGAAGGAGATTCATTTTATTGCATTGCCTCTTTGGCCTGCTACTATATGGTTGTTGAAGGAGGTGCACATCCAAGACTTATGGTCCACTGAGTCATTGTAGACTCAAAAGACTTCAGGCTATGGTTCTCAATTTGTCAAAACTGCTTGATTAAGAGAGGAGTGAACGTGAAACCAGAGTAGTAAGTTTTAGAGGACTTACTTTATCTATGATTACAAGTGCATTTGGCCTTCACAGTACTATTTCAACTCCTGTAACTGTCAGTAGGCCTGACTCTTGCAATACACTGAAATACTTTGGACTGAAGTGGCTGCTCGTGGCAGGTTGCTAGAATTGCAGGGTTTGTAAAAGAAAACTGTAAATCCTTCAAAAGTAGAGAATAAAGTCTATTTGCAAGAGAAGAGCAGCATTACTAGCATACCAGAACAGCAGTTATTTTCTTCCACATCAAATACCAATAGAATTTACTTACTCCTTTGTCAGTTTGTGGCATTAACTGGCTGTGGCTGAAACAGCGGAGACAGTTGCTATTTTTTCTGTAGTCAGAAGAGTTAATTCACAGTGACCATCAACTCTTATAGTTGTACATTCACAGTTGCAGAGCAACAGTCATCCCATTTCAGAGGAAAAAGTAAAGCAACCCCAGCACCAACTCAGTGTTTAAACTTTTTTTCTTTTACTTGGTCATTTCTCTCCTTAGTTTATTTTAATTTGTGTTCCGTTGAACTTCAGTGACCAAAGGACATTAAAAGAAATCTATCCAACCCTTTTAAGATAAAGCCACATTTCTCTAACTCAGTGCAACACTGCTGTGGTCTAGATTTCCTTGTCTAGTTCCCAAGTCACTCTGATTATTGTTAAAGGCTTTTCCTAGCCACGTAATGCAAGTCTTGCCCAATGAGACAGTACTTCCTTGGTAGCAAGGGAATGATAAATGTAACCAATTACCTGGATTCCTTCCGACTGTACTCCTACTTCTGGAAACTTCTTTTAGTGCTAAAGATTAATATTCTGTGCTGATTTAGGTTTAAGCCACAGTGCCCCAGTCACCTGTTATGTAGAAATGCTAAGAGCATGTTCAGGTATTAAAAGCACATTATGACTTGAGCCAGAATGGTCTTGGAGAAGCTGAAATCTGTACCAGGTAGCGTGGGTGATGGTTATTAACCAGAGTGGGGATCAAAAAATATGGAAAGACAGGTATCTATAGTGTCATGGAAGCTTTTTACTGCTACCACCTTAACTTGAGACATCTTTAGCTAGAAACATAGAATTTCTGTTTAATTTTTAATATATGCTTTCACTTTATCTGGAAAATCACAGAATCACAGGGATTGGAAGGTCATCTAGAGGTCATCTAGTCCAATTTGCATGCAAAAGTGTAGATTTTGAATATCTCCAAAGGAGGAGACTCCACAACCTCTGGACAGCCTGTTCCAGTGCTCTGTCACTCTCAAAGTAAAGAACTTGTTCCAGATGTTCGTGTGGAACTTCCTATGTTTCAGTTTGTGCTCATTGCCTCTTGTCCTGTTGCTGGACACCAAAGACAAGAGCCTGGCCCTATCCTCTTGACCTTCAGACATTTTATAAGTGTTAATAAGATCCACTCTCAGTCTTCACCAGTCTGAACAATCCCAGATCTCTCAGCTTTTCCTTGTACGGCAGATGCTGCAGGCCCCTAAGCATCTTTATAGCCCTCCACTGGACTCTTTCTAGAAGATCCCCATCTTTCTTCAGTAGAGGAGCCCTGACTAAGACACAGTTCTCCAGATGTGGCCTCACTAGGGCAGAATAGAGGGGAAGGATCACCTCCCTCAACCTGCTGGACACACTGTTTTTAATGTGCCCCAGGATACCACGGCCTTCTTGGCCACCAGGGCACACTGCTGGCTCATGGCCAGCCTGTTGCCCACCTGTACACTTAGGTCCTTCTCTGCAGATCTCCTCTCCAGAAGGTCAGCCACTAACCTGTACTGATGTATGCCTTGCAACCTGCAGAATACATTATTTCAGTGTATTATGTAGAAGCATACCTATGAAAAAGATTTTAAAAAAAGACTTAAAAACTGCAGGAGCCTACTTGGCTGGTTGTGTTGGCCAAGTTCAACAATTCAGCTTGCTGAAATAGTACTAGTTTCCTGTTTGCTCTTAGTTTTTTAACCTTGAGATCCCAGTGCAGAATAGCTGCTAGTTGTTCAAGCCTTTCTTAATGAGTAAGAAAGAGATAGAAGGAGTTAACTATTTATAGATATATGGAAGTTTGGAAGCATATTTTTGGTTGAAGATCTCAGAATAGGCAATTTTGCTTCATTTTATCTCAGAGATCTCAAATTTGCTAGTACTTGCTGATGAGCATAAAGTTAATGTATGTCTAGTAATAAACAGTAATTTTGCAGGATATTGATTGCAGGGATGGCTGAAGTTTTTCTTTTAAAATCAAAAATAAGGCTGAATCTGAAAGATGCTGAACTGCTAATAGTCCACAGATTAAACTTAAGTAAAGGAAGGGGGAGAAGGATAAGAGACTCATTTGATAAGATGTACACTCATTTTTATTATATACTTTTAAAAAGATTTAGCTCATAAACATTTGTAACTCTTCCATACAGAAAGAAACAGATCAGCATGTCACTTCTTTACTTTGTTAAAGCAGTTCTAAAATGATGTGATCACTTACAATTACAAAGCTATCTTGAAGCCTATCTTGAAGATCTTTATTCTTAGTCAGATAAACATTCAGTAAATGAGACAGAAGTTTTGCTGCTAGTAAAGATTTGGCTATTTGATTAAAAATATGCTTTAATAAAACCTACCCCATCTCCAAGGCCACAGAATTTTTACAAACAGAATCCAACTTTGAAGTCTGGGGAGACTCAGTCAAATATTTGATTTATTTATTTATTTATTTTTAATCTTGTATCGCTCTGATAGTATTGCAAAACTAGACTTGAATTTCAAGAAAGTTTAGATTTATTCCCAGCAATAAAACTGTCATATCTCAGTTCTGACTTGAATAAAAGAAGTATTGGTGGAAGTGATTTGGTTTGGTCCACTAATTTGGTTTGGGTTTTGTTTTTTTAATAAAGAGTAACAAGTTAAGGATTACTGTTGTCTATGTTCAAGTATCATTTTCAAGTTTTGTACATACCTTAAGAAAAACCATGCTCTTCTATCACTCTTTATTTACTTCTGCATTTTTCTGCTTATTTATGCATTGCTAATGTTAAAACTAATTAATTTAAAGGAGTGAACATAGGGCCAAAGTGCTCGGCAACCTAGCCTAATTCAGAAAGGAGCAGGTTTTTTTGCAGTACTTGTTGTGCATTTTTAGAAGCATGTTTTGATCATGATGAGCATAAGTAAGGCAGACAATGAAAGATGGTGAAAAAAAATCTGTTTCAATATGCTATTGCACTCCAGTGCTATCTCACACTGGTGGAGAGGAAACGTACAGTCCTGTGTTGTGGCTGTGATTGTCCATACTGTAACACTTTTTGACACCATTTGGTACTGCTGCTTATTGACCTGGATGTTTATAGTGCCATTATCTTGTCTGCCAACATATGTGGGTCCATACCATGAATTTTTTCTGGACACTTTCACCTCTGTCATAATAGATACATTTCCAAGGTCAGATTTCTCTTCTGTGACTGCAGTATGGGATAGTTAGAAATATTCAGTGAAAATTTCATGCTGCATTAGAAACTTTTTACTCAAACTGTTACAGTTCCTCACTGCTCCCTTTCATGTAAATTCTGCTAAGCTCTGAAATAATCTGCAGCAAGTTTTGCATTCACTCATCCTTCTGAGACTTGATTTTTCTTTCAGTGCTTTAATATTTAAAGTTCTGTTTTAGCCTTTATTTTATTGAGGCAGGGAGTACAGACTTAACCAACTACCTTTTTCTTTTTATTATTTTTCTGTTATTTGCTATTAGCTCTATGGAATATATTTCTCTCTGATAACAATCACTATATCTACTTAGTTTTTATGCTCAGGTTCTTCTTTTTCACAATAAAATAAAAAGACCTCCAAATCATGAAGATTTTACTGTATGTTAATACAAATGACAGGCTGTGCACAGTCAGAAGCAAGTGTGATGTAGATTCCAGAAAGGGGGACAAAGACCTTATATTCCAATTTTTTATTAGAAAGGTAATGTAATCAAAGAATTGCACAACTTGATGGTTTGTATTTTCCTGCATGTCTGAAGGGATCAAGTAGTATGTAAAAAACTCACATAGGAAAGTAGGACTTTGTAGGAGAAATGTAAATAACCAGTACTGTAGTTTACTGTGTCAGAAGATAACATAGCATAGCATATTGTTTTGTTCATATACTTGCAAGACATGCTTTTGAAACTAGTTTGTTGAATTACTTATTCTCAGTGCTTACTGAGTGCTCTGCCTCCTGATTATTTTGGTGGTGGCTCAGGTATGATCTAACCACTTCCTTGTTTTAGGTAATGAGATTTTTGTTTCAGGTGTTTTTTCTTCCTCTGACTTGAGGTACAGAATTCTGTTTGTAGAAGGAGAATGCTCTCTAGCTGATGTCAGATAACATGGCCTCTCTTCCTGCCTCCAAGTTTAGAAACCTTGTTTGCAAAGCTAGGTTATGTTACTACCAAATTTTATACAAGGATTTGCAGTACTATGTATTGTAAGCACTTGGTTCAGGATTGCTTTGGAACTGCAGCAGGTTGAAAAGAGATGATGACTAGGCTGGAATTTCTTTTTAAGCTAACAAGGTCAAGGGCAGAGATAGAAGCTGAAAACTTAATAACTGCTTGTTTTCTAACATCTGGGATTTCGGTGGTTGAAGTGAATGCTGCCTAAAAATATACAATGAATTCTAATTTTTGAGTCTTTACGAGAAACACAAAAATAAATAATTGTTTTTGCAGAAGAATGGAAAAAGTAAGTTGTCAAGAATGTTTCTGTAACATTCTGTAAGAATGTTTTTATAGTGACTCATTACAAAAATGCAGCTGAGAAAGGTCAGTGTAATTTGCTCTGTTTGCAGAAATGAATATGATCAGTAAACTGCAATTACAAATCAAAGACAGATCTGATAAAGTGAAATTTGTATAGGTAGCCTTTGTGTCTTATATTGCTTGGAGATTACCACAACCATGAAAAACACAAGGAAGAAGTGCAAAAACCATTCAGCAGTGCACTGTGACTCAAATCTATGCTGGAAGAAAATAGAAGTGCAGAAAGCTATTAATCTATTTAAGTCACTCTGAAAGTAATACATCTTATATATTTCCATGGAAAATACAACATATGCAAAGACCACAATAACACTCCTTGAAGGAAATGCTCAGCTACAAAACAGTATTCACCAATATAGTTACCACCATTATTTATGCATTTTCACCAGCATGAACAGATCCTGCGTGCCATGCTTGTGAAGATCTGCATGGCCATCAGAACATGGTTTGTATTTCATTTTGCTGTCACTACTGCTGAAATGCCCCACCCACCCGCTCTCTGCACACTGTTTGGTCTCCATAAGCATTCAGCAAGTGCCACTGAATGGCAGTGGGTGCCATTTGTTCCACATGGAGGAGTTTAGATCTGTACCTTTGCTTCATCCACACTTCCATTTTTTTTTTAGACTGCCCCTCTGCTGCCATCTGTCACACTGCAACAAAATGTAAAGGAATATTGGTTCAAGTCCTACTGCCATATCACCAACATCTGGCTCTGATGTCATGGGTCAAAATAATAAAATAGGAGGCATTACTTTCAGAGCAGCCTTCAGACATATATAACTACTGTCTGAAATTTAAAGAAGGGATGTGTTTTACACAGATCAGTGTGAGGTAAACTACAGTCTGATACACATGGCATAGATGAGAACTGGAGCATTTACCTCAACCTATTGACTATCTCATCTCTGCTGAACTTTGTTTTCTCCTCATTTTTATATTCATATTAAGAAACTTATTAAATGAGAGAGCTCACACAGTATTAGGCTGGTTGGTTGGACTAGATTGAACCACTGTAGTGCTTGAATTAATGTAAACTGGTTCACTTTGTGATGGAGTAGATGTGGAACATTCTGACAAGCAGTTACAGTTTCACCTGTGAGTAGATGATTCCTTCTGGCTGGGAATGGTTAACTTGTGTGCTTGCTTGCACTCTATGATGTAAAATCTCCCTTGCTTTTTAACAGGTAATGCTGAAGGCTGTGTTCAAATTCAGAAGTCAGACTAGACAACATTGCCCAAAGTGGTTTAATTATGTAAAGAACTTCATGCAAACATCCTGAATAAGTTAGACCGTTTTGAAACAGGCAGATTTAAAATCTTGCACATGAGTATGTACTAATTAAAGTGGGTTGGAACTTGTGCACAGCCTATTAATTGTTCTGTATATTTAAGGATCAGAAATTTTACCCTAGTTTGTAAAAGGTGGTTTTATTTTAGATATGTTAAATTGAACAAAAGGCATTTTACTCTCTCACTGTTGTTGAGAAGCTGTTTTAGTATCATTCTAAGCCTGCTAACCTTCATGTTGTATGTGCTACATTTTGTGGTTGTTGCTTAACAAAGCCTATGTGTGTGTGACCACATTCAACCCTATTGTGAATGTGTGAGCTCAATTAATTAACTTAATTAATTAACTTAATTGATTCGCACATTCTGAGTACTGGAGTTCAGATAAATTCTAAGTGTCTTTCTAGCTTGTTATGCAAATTTTCTCACAGAATTTATTGATGTTTTACTTACGAATTTTATAACTTCTTGTATTTCCTTACTGAATTTGGTGTTCTTACTTTGTCTCACACTGTCTGACCAAAATAAGCTTGGTTCTTGTGAAGAAGCTGACTTCTCAGGATTCAAAATAAATTATTGTTTGGACATTGATATACATATATTTACTTATATTTTATATCTCAGATAAATTCATGGAATTCATTATTCCGTGAAAAAAAAACTGAGGTAAAGAAAGAAAGGAGTTGTAGGCATAGGTGGGTAACTAAAACTTTATCCTGAGTGACACAGGAAAGTGAATAGAAGAGCAGAAGTCTGTCCGTGGCATACCCTCAGAAAGTCAGGTAGCAGTAACACTAATACTCCTGAACTGTAGTAGTCACAAAGGCCTGTGAAAAGCATGGAAAGATTCTCTTAGTTTAAATTCTGTTTGTAAAAACTGCAATACAGATGGATGTATCAGTATTAACAACAGGTGGAATTAGCTCCAGTAGCCATTTAGTCTGACCTTCTATTGTGTTCATTCTTTCTACAAGTCTGCTCATGCTCTGAGCCACCAAGCTGCCTGCAGTGATTACTCTCATGCAGTTCCACTGTGTGATATTTGTCCAAAATTATACTGCTTCTGAAATATGGATTCCATGCTATCCAGTCCTTGATCGGTGTTTGAGTCCTACAAAGGATCCTGTGCAGAGCTTGGTGTCTGAGCTGGATGACTTGAATAACTCCTCAAACCCATTAGACTGTAGGTTTACGATTCCTTGTCTTACCGTGACTTATTGCCTGGTGCTTAGTCTAATTGATGGGCATGCTCATTTACTTTCCCTTATTGTTGGACTCATTGTAACACACAGCATAAAGGCATTGAGTAAAAAAAAAAAATGAAAGTAATATCTTTTAAATAAACTTAGAAATATCTTTTCATAAGACCACTATTTATATTGTTAATATCAGTGCAGAATTCCTGTAGTTAGGAGAAGAAAAAGAAGCACATGAATCCAGGAATCTAAAAGAGAGTGAACTAAGAAAGGGTACTAGTGTTGCAGACAGGTTTGACAGATTACAAGGACACATTGTATTGAATTTTTTTAGCTTTCTTGGTTTGGAGGGGAGGGAGACTCATGGTATGTGGAGCTGACTGGAAACCATGCCTTCGGAACATACGGTTGGAAAACACGAATCCATTTTGCCAAGTTGCAAGTGCAACTTTGATTCAAAGGTAAAATGACAAAACTAGGACAGCTAATGCATTGTTTTGGGGAGTTGCCAAGAGATGTTAATTGTTTCTGTTAACAGCCCTAATCATTATAAGTTTTTACTAAAATCAGTAACCTTTTTATATCCTTTCTGAAAAGCACTGTACATATAGAAATAATGGAAATACTTGTATATGTCTGTGTTATATGTTTCTATGAGTGTACACAGATGTGCATGTTCACACACATGAGTGTCTTCGTAAATATATATATGCATGTATAAATAAATTCTCTGTGTAACGGAGTCATACGTGTTATGTGCTGACAATATTGCACGTCTGATTATGGAGGACCATAAGCAGGGCTATGTGTGTAAGGGAAGCAGTTTTTTATTAGAACAACCAGTGAAGGAGGGTGTGTTTGAAACATGTACAGGTGGTTCAGGCCAGATATCCCTTCCACACTGAAGGTCTGATTGTGTCTGAATGTTAATCTGTTATGTACTAAACAGTCCACGCTACCAGACTGTGTTAACCAAAAGGTCATTGTGGTCACTTTCATTCTCAGTATTTTTTCTTGCCATGACTACCCATTCAATGTTATACATTTAAGATATGTATATTGTGATTATCCAAACCTACCAACAGGATACATAAGCAAGCCTGTGGCCAGAATTTGATTTTCTCTGTCTTATCAAAGTGTCCTTATTGCTGTATGCAAAGATATGCACCTTCTCTGTAGTGGGGCTGTGTTCTACCTTAAACTCTGTAGAAACTGTTCTGGAATATCTATATTAACTACAATTCAATCCGTTCAGATTATTTCTGAAGTGCACCTGTTACTGTATATAACAAATGAAGCTGTCAAATGTAATGAGATTGTGTTGTTTTTAGACCCTCTAATTGAACCCTTTTGGAACATACTCGTTAACTCTAACAGACATGTAAGTTGCAGCTGTGTATTTGAGCACCAAATTATGTAATTGTTCCTGGACTAAAGCAGAAGGCAATACAAGTCATAGATGAGATAAATATTGTTAAAGAAAGATGACACTTGTAGACTTCTTTTTAGTGTTTGCTTTAGGAAAAGTACACTCTTGGTATAGGTGACTTGGGACTAAGTGTTAGTTTGGAGAAACAAATCAAGTCAACTGAATCTGAAATATATGAGATGTCCATCGTATCTAAAAGTAGTTATTTCATCAGTGATGTATTGTGTTAGCTCCATTAAACTTCATTTTAATCAGCCTTTTGGGAAATTGTGGTCTCCATACATGCTTATACACGACAAAATTACTGAAATCTACAGTTGCAGTTGGGAAGCTGGGTAATTTGCTGCTGTCACAACAGCCTTGTTGCTGAACATTTGTTGATTTATAGTGATTTATGGGTAGGAGTAGAAGAACTGGCTTGGAGATGAGAGATACAAAATGGTCGATCTGTTTTGAAAACCTCACATCTGAAGCAGTGATAGATGAACATTATTGTTAAAACAGTAAGAGATAAAGCTATTTTGCATGTTAAATTCTGTGGTACTGGAGTGAGGCTGGTACAGAAGTCTTTTTAGAGATCGGATAAGATGACCAGGAACACATCTGAAAATTATGCAGACTGGCTGGTACTAGCAAAGCTTGAAGGTAATCACTCATTATCTCCTGCTAGCAAATGGATGCACGGAGAGTCTTCAAGCTGCAGCTATTGGGAAAACCAAGCCAGTCTTCTATTGCTGAGCACAGCCATATGGCCTGGAATATCCCTTTGGTCATTTCTGGTTAGTTTTCCAACTGTGTCCCCTCCAAACCTCTTGTCCATCTCCAGCCTGTTTGACAGTGAGAAGTAGATCAGGTCTTGAAATTGCAAATGGACTGTTCAGCAATAGCTAAAGCGTTGGTACTCTGTGTTTTGCTCACTGAGCTAAAACACAGTATCTGCACTCTGAAGCATCCCAACTAGAGCCTGTGCAATCTTCTGTTGTGTCTAGCAGAGTAAAAATATGTTAATATTTTTTTTTTTGAAAACCATATCGTGTCAGTGTAATTTGGGATATTGAGAAGAACTGTCATTCGAGTATGTAAAGAACCACATCCAAATTTTAATCTTGGCAGAAAAAGATACTGCCATTTCTTCCTGAGAATTCTGATTCAATTGCAGTCAATTGTTTATGAACAATACAAATGCTTGACTTCTATGTAATAACCACAGAATTGGGGAATATCATAAAGTGTCTATTGTCTGGCATAGAAGATCATACTTATTTTTTCCTTGTACATCATTTGACTAAAGCTGTTCATATTTTCAACATACTGTTTTGTCGTTCAAGTTGTTGGAAAGCTAAGATGTTATTGATCTATGAAAGAGAAGCATTTCGTGTATGTTAATGTATTAGAGATTGTGGCATAGATTTATGTCGAGAAGTATACTCAGTGCATGTCTTAAATTGTTGATGTATCAGGCATTTAGTGTGCTTGATTAGTACAATTAAAGAACATGATTAAGTATTACAAAAATTACATGCTGGACATGATATCCCATGTATTCATCAAGTCTTTTTCCAGTGGTTTTAAACAAGCATGTCCTATGTTGACACTGTGGCAAAAGTTTATCTAGGCCCAGATCTCACTGTGGAATTGGTTCTATTGATACATCAGACATTTAGTAGTTCTGAATTGCTACTGCAAAAGGCAGCAGCACTGGCAACGTTGCAGGCTAGCATTGTTTTCTTATCAGGATTTAACTGAGACTCACCTGTATGACTGAGCAGTTGTTTCACAGGTCACACCAGGTATGGCAGTAGCCTATGACTCTCCACACTTGACTATGAGGGCAAAACCTGAATCATCTTCAGTTTGTTAGATTACCTTTTCAGCGTTATCACTTGTTTCATGAGATGAATAGGAGATTCCAGAGAAATCTTTTGCAAACACTGGTTATTTCAGATAACAAAGAGGAAATAAATTAATAATTAAACACTAAGGCCTCAGTTTTGTATGGCATCTCATTGTGGAAATATCAGTAAAAGTTAAATTTGTTAAATTTGACTAATAAGAAAAGCATGAATAAATGTTAAGGATTCATAAACCTTTTTCCAAATAACACACATCTGAAAATTTTAGGTTATCCTAGTAGGCTTAACAAGAAGAACCTGAGGTAAATGCCTAGCTACTTATATCTGCTCAGTTGCTGAAAGTATTTTAAATGGACACAGGTTTGTGTTTTTTACTTTTCTGAATAATAGAAGTTATCCCCAGAAATTGTCATAGTAATTATTTTTCATCTAATAATATTATAGTAACGTGTACAAGTCTTTTTGTTTACCTTTCCTATTAATGGGCTGCTTACATAGACTGATCAGATTCCCACTTGAACTTGACTGAAAGGGAGAGTCAGATTGAATATTAGGCAGTGGGACTCTGGAACAGGTTCCCCAGGGCAATGGTCATGGCACCAAATCTGCCAGAGTTCAAGAAACTTGTGGACAACTGTCTCAGAAATATGGTTTGATTTTTACATGGTCCTATGTGGAGCAACAAGTTGAACTCATCTTTGTGAGTTCCTTCCAGTTTTGGAGATTTTATGATTCTATGAAAGTGCAGAAATACCTTTTTTTTTACCTTTTTTTTTTTTTTTTTTTTTTTTTTTTTTTTTTAACTGAGTATTTGAATAGATTTGTCTTAGATATCAAATGTGAGATTTTAATCCATCTATTGCCTCCAGCCTGTTTGGAGTTCGATTTTAGAGAAAATCAGTAATCTTTTTTATTGCTTTTGCTTTGTAGATTAATCTCCGAGCCACTGATGTGAAACTTATGCGACAACTACTCATCATCAATGAAAGTATTGAATCAATCAAGTGGATGATTGAAGAGAAAGGCATTGCCAGCAGAGGGAGCAGTTTGAGTGGCAGCCTGTGCAGCTTATTGGAAAGTCAGGACACGTCCTTCCATGGCAGCTGTAGCAGTTTACAGGACTGTAGTGATGGTCTGGATGGAATATCAGTGGGAAGTTACTTGGACACTTTGGTTGATGATGTTCCTGGTCACCAAACACCTTCTGATGTAGACCAGTTCAGTGATTCTTCTATTATGGAAGACTCACATAAGCATCCCAAAATTGATTCAGATGAGTACTACTGTTTTGGTTAATAAAGCAAGTTCCAGTGGGACATTCATGCACTTGTATTTATCCTTTTTCTTTGCTGCTATTTTATTTCACATGCAAAAAACTCAAACTTCTCTTGGAAGAAAAATATGCTATGATATTTTGATTTCACTTCAGAACTATTCTGTTTCTTGTAACACATTTCCTCCCCAAAAAGTTGTCTGCCCCTCTCCTCCTCGCCTTTTCTTTCTTTTAATTTATTGTTGCAATTTTTCTTTTTGTTGCCTTTTTTTTTTTTCTTCATTACTATATTTACAAGTCTTTAAAAGCGGTGAAGGAGAAGCTTTATCTTTAAAATGAGACTTCAGGGAATGACAGCATCAATTTTGTACTCGTTGGCAATAAAATATCTTCTGATAAATAAAAATTGTGGACATTTTTCTTGACTACAAGGTTTAGCCTTTCCAAAGACACTATTCTTACTGAGCCTCAAGTCTGAATCTTGAAAATGTTTCTACAAAATAATTTTCCTTTTTAAAATAATGATGTTTTATTCAACCACACTGTCTTCTCTTGAAGTGTAAGGTATCCTAAACATTTCTAGGTAGAGTTTCTTTCTTCTTGAATGTTGTCATGATTCCTGTCTAATTGTGGTCATGAGCTATTGTCTTGAAGTGCACTCCAGTGGTGGAAATTCTTCATGAGGGCATATGTCATTTTTGAGCTTTGTACCTTTCCTTTTCACTGAACCTGCTGTTTTATTGGGACAGTGTGTGTCTGTAAGAAAAAGTAGGGAAATCTCACATTCAGTTATTAAATTGGAAGAATTTGGATACTGGGCCAAAATTACTCAGCAGAGTTATTTTTAAAATGTCTTGAAATTTTGAAAGATTTAGTATGTACTGGTGAATTATTTTGCAGGAGGTACTAGCTAAAAGGTATATCCTGTTCTGCTTCCGTAAGCAAGTCCCATCCCTAACAAGTTCACTTTGGTTTTACTAAATATTATTAATAAGAAAAAGTATTGCCCTGCTGTCTTCTTGTTTCCTGTTTTACAAACATGAGGTTCTTCTAACTTTTTTTCCCTAGTAGTACAATTGAGAGCTATAGCAAGTCTTTTACTTTGGAAGCATCTGAGAAGTGGAATGGTAACAAACTGAAGTCTCGGGCTTTGAGACTCCCCTGGCCAATGCTTTTGTGCAGAAGAATAGGAAGCAGAATTTTTTTAATTGCTTTAGAAACATAATGAAAAAAAAAGATTTTGTCCTACTGAAAAGAAAAAAAAAAGAAAAAAGAAAAAAGAAATATGATTGATCTGAACTCTCATAAAAAGATTAAGGTATTTATATTTCCAGCTTTCCAGTATTCCCTGGTGGAGGATATGCTGGTACTTACACATCATCTGAAAGTGTCTTGTCTCTTTATATTTCACAATAAAGCATGAAAATCCTGCTGAGAATCCTGCCAGACTACCTATTTAAAATACTGTTTACACATTCTGAAGCAATAAGTCAGTAATGCAACAGTCAAACTGTTCCGATTGATCTGAGAAACAGTTAATAGTCCCACAAGGTTCTGTTCTTCCAAACCATAGTTCAGTGAACCTCTTTTGTCTAGATTCTGTCAAACTCCAACGTGGAGAAAAAGGTAAACAGTCAAGAAATTGATAAGGCATAATCTGTGTTTTGGGAATAGCCCCATTACTTCTCAATAGAGTAGACAGATGTCCGTCTCCATCGAAATTAAAAAGCCATGTGTATTTTACTTCAGACACTATGATTTATTCAGTGTGAATGACAGAGAAGAAATATATGATTTTCAATAATAAGACTTCTTAGCAATCTGAGGTGTCTCCAATCAAATTGGGTTTTGCAGATACCTCAGACGTAACTTCTGAGTTAAGTCAGGGTACTTCAGATAGCTTGAAGAAGAACAGAGGTAAGCCCTTACAGGCAATACTGTATGGGCTTCACTTTTAAATTGTTTTTTATTTCTTCCCCAGATTATGACAGCTGGACCTGGTTTGGGGAAAAAATCTGAACAAAAATCTTGGAGAAAGTATTTTTCAGTATACTACAAAATAGAGTGTTGTCTGTGAATGCAAAATATTTTTTTATTACTGTAAGTTATATGAATCTGGGGAACAGAACTAATGCCATAGTTTAAAGCTGTGAGTTTTTTTGGATAAGCATTTCTACATTTTTTTTCTTTGGCATGGAAGCTAAACATCAGGATGTATATTGCATCTGAATGTAATGAATGTGGAATATATGTAATCTTTGCTTCTCCAATTGAGATATTGGGCGGTAGGCCATGATGCACATAAAATCTTCCTACTCTGAAGGAAAGTAAAAAATATTATTAACATACCTTCTCAAATTTCCCCTACAGTTATGCTGAAATATCTTCAAAGAAAACACAAGCTGTAACTGTCACCCACCCACTCACAGCTTTAATACTGGATAAAGAGTAATTACATCAGTGATAGATTTATTGTATCATAATTG
Source organism: Phasianus colchicus (assembly GCF_987193195.1). Classification (NCBI taxonomy): domain Eukaryota; kingdom Metazoa; phylum Chordata; class Aves; order Galliformes; family Phasianidae; genus Phasianus; species Phasianus colchicus. Next base: position 61,009,541 of record NC_143476.1, on the reverse strand, counting down.
AAAAGTTCATTTACATGGGAATTAAAGCTGTTAGGAAAAATAAATAGATTGAAAAAAAGCCTACTATAGAAACAGTGAAAAGAAATTCTTCTGTATGTCTTTACCATGTATTTTATTTCTGTATGTATCTTGATTGGAAGTGGAAGAAGAGTACAAATGACAAAACAGAATGCCAGGAAAATCTGAGAAAGAAATATGTTTCTGATATCCAGTAACAAGAACACCTTGACGTTTTTACTAATTTAAGCATAAAAATCTCAAAGATCTCTGTTTGACTTAGATTTCTTAACTACATTTAATTAGAGTTCATAGCTAGAAGATAATCACTTACTCTGACTTCCAGCTTAGGACAAACTGAAATCTGATTATCTCCTACTGAGTCCAATAATTTGTTCAACTGAAATCTCCCTATACAGGAAATTGAAAAAGTACAATGATACATAACAAAATATACCATTGGGAAATTAGTTTTGCTTTTAAGTAGTTTTCCAGCTTTCTTTTAACTTGAACAACCTTGGTTCATAAAGTCTTTATTAAAAAGTGATATGGATGCCTAACGCATGCAGAGTTGTGTTCCTTTTTTGATTTGAGTATCTATATAAATTTATGTATTTACATAAATGTTAAAAAAAAATGTTAGCATCGGGCATAGTATCTGAAAGCACTTTACAATCGTATGTGTGTTTCAAATGTAGAAAAGCAGATTATTTTCTTCCTAAAATGTGGAAGAGTAGCTAAAAGAGTTTCATTTTTTGTTATTGCTTACTTCTTTATAGCTTAAGTTCTTCTGTCATTTAGATTGTTTCTAGTCAGGACAGACAATTTTGAGACAATTTATGAAATCACAGACAATGAGCAATACTTATTCCATGCTGCTCTAGTTTTGTCTTTGACAGACATTCTGCTACGTAAGCCGTGTAATTCTGACACAGTAGGGGACAATACAAAAGATAAATTCAGTATGCAGTCTGTTTTAAAACAACTGTTCCCAGATAATAAGAGGAACCAGACTGTAAATTCATGTGCTGTGTTTTACAAACTATTTGAGAAGAGAAAAAAAGCTCAGACTTTCACATCTGAAAACTGGTGCTTCAAAGATTCTGACAAGATGGTCTAGATGTGAAGTTCTGTTGCAGTTCCAAAGGAGCAATTAAAATTCTTTGAAAACTCTCAGCCAGCTGTCAGGTTTAGCACTGATCTGAAGTTTGCATGACTGCATCTTCACAAATGCTGGGAAAGTAAGTAGAATTGATCAGAAGCTCTTGGATCCATTAGAAGGCCACAAATGACGTACCAGGCAACTGAATATAAAACAGCATCTCTGCCTTTGCAATGGGCACTATCATTACCATGCAAATTGGAATAGGATGATAAAAAAACCTGAAGTCTGGTGTATCTTGTTAAAATGAGCTGTGAGTTTTACAGGGAGTCATAAAATGCATCCGTTCAAGGCCTCAAAGTGCTGGTGAAATGTTTGGAAGTTCGAAGTTTCAAAATCTTTCTCTGTGTTTCCCTTTGAAGAAGGCTAGTTAGTGAGGCAGCTGATGTGCAGTCTGAAATAATGTCTCGTTACACCATGTAGCTGCATTTCAGATAAGCCTGTACAATCTACTGTGAGGTTTTTGTTTATTAATCTTAAGCAGACACTAAGCTGTCTAGAAAGCCTGTGCTAGTATTTTCCACGATGCCAGTGTTTCTAAACCAAGCCTAAGGGATGTGTCTTTGATATAAAGATTTAACGTGCACCCAGTAAACTTGGGATCAATAGAAAACATCCATCACTTTACAGTAAAGGAGGCTTTATTTTACTTTAACTGTACTCTGATACAGAAAGTTTGCCTTTCCCAGAGTAGCTGTGGATTTTCTATACAGTGTAAGAATATCCTGTCCTGAAACAAATAGATGTTTTTTCCCATACGTTAATTAAAAAGTGATTAATGCTGTCTGTGTTTGAGCTTCCTATTAGAGAACATGTATACAATAAAAATTTCACCCATTGAATTTTTGTATGCTGTTGCGTGCTACTAATAAGATAATTGCTCTGAAGTCTTTTTGAAAGTATGCCATTCCAGCAGGCATACCTAGTCTTCAGGACTGACATTTCTCTACTGTCCTGTTTAGCTTTGTTGACTCAGTCTTAACAGAAACATTCAGAAAAAGGAGTCTCTTAGTTACTCCTAGAGGACCTCATGATAAAAAATGTCTGAGAATAAATAGCACAATTTAACTTCCCTCTCCCTCACTAGTTGGCTGCAGAAACTGTGTTGGTATCTCTGAGCTATTTTGTTGCTATTATTTGTTTGTTTATTCTTTGTTTATTCTTTGTGACATCTATGCAGAGAGAAAGCAGCAGGCTGAGCCCAGAACACATATCATTGATGCAAATTAGTTAATATTGCTGGATCCAAAGTTGTTGGTTAGGGTAGTGTCAATGTTTTATGGGCTGGTTTGGCCTGGTTCAGTGACTAGCGGGGCAGAGGGATTTCACAAAATTCACACCTCCAGAAAAGGGAAACAGGGAACCCCAAAATAATTAAAAACATCAGCAACGATCTGAGGAGAAACAAACTAATTTACTAAATATAATATCAGAATGCAAGATAACACTATAATACAATATAATTAGAATTGAAGCTAATAAATCAAATATAATGAGAGAGAGTGTCCAAAAGATGGATAGGCCTCATCATAACGCGCAGTCCAGTTGAGCAGCAGGGAGGAGAGCCTGACAAAGAAGAGCACATCAGGTGACCTTGCAGGAGTTATATCTCCTCTCTGACTGCAAAGCCCCCTGGGGAATGTAGTTCTTCTTCTCTTCTGGACAGGTACCCAAAACTGGAGCACTAACACTTCAACTCCCAGTGCACTACATGATGTTATGATGTGGAATACCGATAACCAAAAATCATAAAACCATGACAGGTAGTATGGTTAGGTCATGGTTGGACTTAAGATGATCTTTAAGGTCTTTTCCAACCTGAGTGATTCTATGATTCATAACTAACAGTCATAACACTATGGTGCATTAAGATTCTTGCATGTTCCCAATTATCATTCAGGAAACTTTTTAAATGTAAAAAAAATACTGATGTGATTTTATTAAAAAAATGTCTTGATAGAACAGACTGAATTTTGTCTATGAATTATAAATTCAAAAGACAAAGTGCACAGTAAAATTTTTGCATTAGATTTGTAACTGTTGGGCAATGTCATTGTCACTATTAACTTCATTTAAAAAAAAATTCTAACCCTCAAGTCTTCTTAAATTTGCATTCAAAGGAAAATTTCAAGAACCAATGCTATAGAAAAAGAGTAACAAATGCTAAATTGGAGAGAGTATCTGTAGACAATTTGTTCAAGTTTTTCTGCCAGAAATGTTCCTCTGGTTTTACTGAATGTGTGTCTAAACAATATATAGACTTATCAAGCAAAACAGAATTAAGCAACACAGTGTGAAGTGCTGCTTGCAATAATGCAATTCTGCGGCCTATTATGGGTAGAGGTGAGAGAAGAGGTTAAGAAATCAAAACCAAATAAAAATCTACGATAGAAAGAGAGTGGAGAACAATAGCCAAGTCCTCTGTACAACTGGTGATATGGATCTCACAGGTAAAGACAAATCTGACCAGGTCATCTGTTTGATGATGGCATCATACTTGCAGGAGGCAGCTTAAACAAATCTGAATGCCTCTTCTGCAATTAACATTGCAAACCATTTTCTGAACTCTACTTTTGGTTATTAGTTAAACCAATTAAATATAGTTGCTGAGACTATCAGCTGCCAATCTGACTCCTTAGATCTCTCATCCCTTAAGTCACACTGATTTCCAGGGGACCATTCAAATGTTTGAATATTAAGCGCTACAGTTATCTTAAAGTATTAAGAAATATGTAAATTTACTAAAAGGATATTTAATTTAATTTGTTATTAATATATTTGTTATTCTTTTATTTGTTATTTATTTGTTATTTATCCCTTATTCATTACATGAAAGTCAAATCTTAACTTAATTAGTGCTATTTTTGATAAAAGGCAGGCTTTCCTGTTAACCTTGGAGCATTCTCTCAGTATTTGTTTATTTTGCAATCAAGTTCTTTAGGCAAAGTTATTAACTTCCCAGCTGATGTAACAAATGATTTAATTTGGGAGTACCTATTCACCTTCTGTGCATCTTTGAGTATTTTCTTTACTCTGAAGACTGTCTCTTTCCCTTAGGAATACAGTGTCTTTTGTTTCCTAACAACTAGCTATCCAACAATTTGCACAGCCAAGTAATCCTAAAAATATTTTGATGATGGGGGAGGAGAAGGGCAATTAAAATGTTCCTTGCTTTTTGCACAGAGAGGCTGTGTTTGGAACAGTGACATAATCTTCAGGACAAATATGGCTTTCATTGTGCCACCCCACCTCCCCAGTGCCTGAAGTAATGTAAATATTTGCTTCAGTCTATGAAGCTACCCAAAGTCAGTGCTGGGTCACTTTCTTCATGGCATGTGACATGCTGATATCAGCACACATTTCCAAAATGAGTCATAGTGCTGTATGGGAAGTTACTAACTAATTTTCAACTGCACATGGAGCAGATTGCTTCTTCAGGAAGCATTATCACTAGTAGAAGCAGATTTCAAAATGGCTTTTTGATTGTAATTTAATGTATATATACATACTTTAAGGTGAACATATAGATTTCTGTCTTCTCATTCCACTCGTCATTCTAAAATAGCTAAAATTACTGTGTCAACAATGGAAAACAGAACAATGTTGTAACAGCTATGTTACAATATTATCACTTTTTTGTCTGAATTCAAATTCAGAATATACCTTTGAATTTGCTAGAAGAAACATACTTCTTAGTATTTTCTTTGAGATGATATAACCTTTCCAGTTCTTTAGTTATTCAATGAACTTGGACACATGCACAAGGTAGTCGGTGTGGAGTAAATAATTTGAATGATCAGAAGATCAGTAGCCTGATGCTGTTGAATTATGTTGCTCTCTTTTCCTCCCTTCACATACATGAAACTGCAGAGCTTTGCACCTCCTCCCTTTATACTTTATGGCCAGCAAAAATCTAGCAGGACTGTTAAGCTCTTGTTTATTCATAGAGATTCAATAGTCTAGGAAGACAAACTTTCAAAAATAATATAAGAATCACATGGCAACGTCAGTTCTTTTAGAAAACAAATTACATGTTAGTTAGGGCCTTAAAATGTCTGTGTTTAGTTTTCTCCACATTTATAAATGTATGTTAATCTTGATATTGTGACAGGAATATTTAAATCATTGCTTCCAGTCTTACGTCATAATGAATCATTAAGAATATTAAAATGATATATTGCCATGTTTTAGCACAAGCAGGTATATGATCTAGCCTGGGAAATACATTCTGTGAGGCATCCTAGGAATCGTTTGTGCTACCAATTCAAAGTTGACGCTTATGCTTTTATGCACATGAATATTAATTAGGTAGGGCCTAGGGTGGTTACTGAAATGTACAATACACAGAAGACTGTACCATTACAGTCTCGCATGAACAATGTGCAATTCATTCATTTTATTAATGCTCTGTTTCCCCTTCAGGCAAATCATTTCACCAGCATGTGATAATAAAAGGCTTCAGTCAGACATTTTTGACAAATTTGACATGTTATTGGATAGAAGCCACGTTCTAAGACAAAACTCATGGCTTGCTTTGCTTAGTTTTCTCACCAGGCCTAGAAAAAGGAACACACATTTCTATCAGTGCCAGATTATTTGATACAAAACTTCAGAAGCTGTTTGCATGTGTACAATATTGAAGACAACTGTAGCAAAAAAGATTGGGAGTTGGAGGAAGTGGGAAGGGGATTATAACAAAGCCAATGACAATAGATACTGGTTCAGTGTAGGTTCCAGACAGTGGTTGAGAACCATAAGCACAAAGCAGGATCAGTCATGAATGACGGGAAATAGCAAGAGAATTGTATCTCATTTATTTTGTGAATCTCATTTCCAGACTGCAATGCCGTGGCTATGCATGATATGGGGTACTGAGGCATAAAATCAGAAGACATCATTCCCTTTCATTAGTTATTTCTACACATATGGGGAATGACTTATTCAATTCCAGAAAATGTGACAACTTGCTTGCCTTTTCTGTCCATCATTGCAATGTTCTTTCCTTTTCTACCTTGGGAAGAGCCTGAAAGAAACCCTAGTGCACTACTTTTAGCATTCAGTGAAGAAATCCTGATGGGAACAGAACTGACCGCAGCTGAATCCGCCCTCCCTTTTCTGTTTACTGTATGTTTTGCCAAATGCTGGTTTACGCTAAACAGAACAGTAAACACAGCTTTAGTATTAGACAAAAAAAGTGGTGTGGGGTCAAATTTTGTAGATTCCATAATTCCTTAATTCAGCAAGAATTTGTATTCTATTTCATTTCTATTTTCTATTCTGTTCTATTCACTCACACACAAAAGAGGTTTTGTTGCACTTAAAAATCACAAAAAAAATGGCTAAGAAAGTCTAGGCTTTACCATGAATAAATAAACAAATAAAAATAATAAATAAAATAAATATTTACCCATATTTTCATATGGAGCAATAAAATACAAAGGTTTATCTCTTTTACATGGTAATGAGGGAAGTTCAAAGTATGGTTTGAAATAAAACCCAGAGTATCTGGAGCTGCTCATCTTTATCAAGAACCATTTTTTTTTCTACTGACAAGATGCTGTTCTCCACTATAGGCATCTCAGTCTCTGTTACGACTTATGATTTTCATCTTCTAAGGTAAAGAAAATTGTGCACTGTGTAAAACTTTCTGTGTTCCAAGTATTTTGTCTAATGTATATAATACAATACAATACAATATAATAACACAAGATGACATGACATAATGTATATAATATAACACAATGCAAAATCATATTTTTTTTTCTAGATGAATAAGTTAGTCATTGATTGAGTAGGTAGCTTCATTTTGAAAATTTGTCAGGTCTTTTTGGTGTTTTTAAAATAATGACTTTGGTTTTGTGGCTCAAATTTAAGTTAAATGAGAAAGAATGTACCATTGTCCCTTTCAAATTCAGCTTTTTCACCTGAGAATGCTAATCACTGACAGTGACAGGGGGACTTCTTTTCAAGCTTTTTTGAATAATACTGTTGGGATATTCTGGGCATATTTAAGCAACAACATTAGCAAATCTTGCAATCTGATGGGCACTTGTTCTTTAATGTCATTTTAGAATTGCTTCCTGGGAGGAGGATTTTCTACATTAATAAGATATCTTATTATGATTCAGATATGAGAAAATCAAGTATAGAAAAAAATTTACTCTCTTGACAAGTGAAAAAGAGATTTTTCTGTGCCCCAACATAATGTTCTGAAAGAACAAGTCAAAGGACTATTTTATCTGTTTTAACTATTTATCCCTAGCTAACCTGGCAGTCAGTGAGGAGGAGAGACCTACTTTTCATGGGAAAGGTCTGACAAACTTTACAAACATTACAATGTTGATTTGTAGACACTGTCTGGGAAACATGTTTCCTACTACTGTTATGCAAGTGTAGGCATCTATTTCAGAAAGATAGTTAAGTATGTGTATAACTTCAAGTACCTGAGTAATTTTGTTGACTTCAATAGGACTATTTACATCCTTAAATGCCTGGCTGAATCAGGAACTAAATCTTGGTGGTGATACTTTCAGTTTGCACAGAGTAGACTCCTTCTTTCCAAATGAAGCTTTACCAGTCTCCTGAAGGCCCCAGTTCACGATTTTATTTGCTGAAATGCCTCTTTAATCATCACATTGCTGGAACATAGTTCAGTTTTCAGTTGTTTTCCTAATCTTATAGATAATCAAGCAGCAATATTCTCTAATACTGTCACTGAGATTGTTACCATACTAGAATTCAGTAAAAAAATGGTAATCAAATGGGTATAAGTTATTTTAATTATGTAAGAGTCAGTACTTCTTTTAAGAGGTGTGACAATCTAGGGCAACCTTTCAGCCAGTTTTCCTAAAAAGTGGAAAAAGTGCTTCAGTCCAGGAGCAGGGGAAAATACTGATCATTCAGTCATAGTTAAATCTTAGTACTGCCTTATCATGGCATCTCATACTTAGAATCTTCTAGTTTCTTTGCAAACTTGCCAAACGTCTGCATAATAAAAATGAAAAGAAATTAAAAAAAAAAAAAAAAAGAACTGTTGGGGTTTTTTGCTGTTGTTACTGCTATTTTTTAAGAATGAGATGAAGAAAGATATTACACCATAATAAGCAAAGACTATATTGCTCAGTTCTCTATCTAAAGAGCAGCTCTACAGATTGAATTTTCTAAGTCTAATTTCATGCCTGAAAATATTTCATGCATTATTTATTAAATTCCACTAAAGAGTAAACATGTCAAGGAAGAACAAATCTATGTGGATTTCTCTAACACCTCAGAATAAATAAGGCTACTAGTCCCTATTTTATTATTTCTAACATTCTCATTCTATTTATTGTTGACTAGTAGTGATGTACGTTAGATTATCTTGCTAATGATTCTTTTTCTTCTTGAGTTTTGCTGTTGTCTGTCTATATAAAATACGTTAATAAATAAGCCTTTTCCATTTTTTGATTTGTGATAAACTAGAGAAGGAGTTAATCACCATGTCTTGCTCCAATTTATAGGAGAAAGAGGAGGTTCTTTGATATCTGTATACTCGGCATGAGATTAAGAAACAACGGTTCAAATGTTGATCTGACCAGTTTATTACAAATCTTAATCAGGGAGATAGGGAAGAAGCGGACAGACACTATTATGAATTAGTGTGATGGGGAAGGGAAGAAGGGTGATAGAAAAGATAGGAAAGATGCAAGGAAGGGAGGGAAGAGGGGAATAGTCACCACCATGGATCCAGCGCGGTTCGTAGTTCAATCAATGATTTTCAATAGTGCTGGATCATTGGTTTTGTTGATGACAACGGTGACCTTGGCAATGATGGTGACTTTTCAATGGTAGTACCAACTTATTTATACATCCAAAGTGATCGAGTCAGCTCTTTTTGGAGTGGCAGCTTCTGGCTCTGGGATTTCAGCAGAAACTGCTTTGTTCCTATCTTCCTGGCCTTGCCAGCAGATAAGAGGGAGCAGGGAGTTGCCAACTTGTATCTTGCCTTCACAGAATACAATGGTATCATATACCAATCTCCTATAGCAAGCTGGAGTTATTTGGTCACAGGCCAGATCTTCTGCCAGTAAACAGTCCAGAGCACTCTCTTCTGAAGGCAAACAGCTCCAAAGAAATTCTTTCAAATGTAAAATTGTCCAGATAGTGATGTTGATTGCCACACAGCAACACCCATCGCTCATCTTCTAGACAAGTCAGTCTTATCACAAGAAATACTCAGGAAGCAAGCTTTGAGCCAAAAACAAAGAAGGATTCATACACACCATGGAGGACTTCATGTGTCTTGTGATCAAGAAGCTCAGACATTATCAGACACGCCAAAGTGTCTGCCTCTGCAGTTGGGTACGGATTAACCAAAGGACATTACTTTTTCCACTTCAAATTAGAATAATTTAAATGTGTCCTAGCTATCTTCATCTTTTCTTAGAGTCCCATAAGCAGAAAATACATGGACTTAGTTGTTCTAGGGCTGAGAAAGCAGAAAAGTATAGAAAGAGTTGGCATTTAAATGAAAATATAGGAATAAGACTTTAGTGTGAACTATGTGCTTTGAAAATGCTTAAGAACTAACTCTCCTGTCAACCTATACACTACACATTTATATTTATTTGTCCATATATTTCCCACAGAATTTGATAGAATGAATAGCGTGTGACAATAAACAGCATACAAAGCACCGAAGTTTAATCCTATACAGTATGTAGTTATGCTGTCTTCAACTCCCACATGGATATCGCAACCTCTGAACATCATAGATCTGGTAAGGAAAAATAAAACCTTAAACAGAAAGCATGAGCATCCAGTTAGTGTAAATCCAGAAGAGGCCTTGAAGCTAGTAGACTTGAAGCTGCCAATCTTCTTACAAAACAGAAAAGAGACACAAACTTTCACTGTGCAGACCGAATTCATTTCAGCTGTATACTAGCTGTTGCATTTCACACGAGAAACTGTCTTTCAAGGAAAGCTCCAACTATTTAATCCTCACTATTGCATATTTCTATAATTTAGAAAGGTGACTCATGCTTACCATAAACTGCATCTATTTGTTTTGGGGTAAAGGTGCCAGACTGGAAAGAAAATCCTCACTGGATTCAGTATGAAGCTAAAGGACATTCAGATGAATAGTTAGCTGGATGACATTTAATGGATTCCACCAAATACTATGTGAGAATAAAAATTAAAATAAAATAAAAAATAATTAAAAAAAATACATAAGTGGCTGCAGAATTAAATAAGTATTGAACAGTGCAGAAGGGATGAATGGCAGTTGAAAAAAAAATGAGCAATTACAGTAGATTGCTTCCCCGGGATATAAGCATACAGTTATTTGAATTTTTATCTTTATCTTATTTAGGTTCTGGAGCCCAGTAGTATGAAAACGCCTGGAACGGTTACCTGATCTGATTCTAGTTTTCACTGAGGAGGAAAGGAGCTGTTCTTGACAAAATATGACCATATCTTCATAACAAAATAATATGGATGGCATAAATCCTTTCAGAATTTTCTAAATGTGTACAGGGGCTGATCTAGTCTGTCAAGAGCTAGAATATCTATAATCACACTGGGACAAAAGCATCAATTTGTACTCACTTCATTTTGAAAAGATGTAGTAAAACGGCTCCAGGACATTCCATACTTATTATACAGGAAAGGCTTTGTGGGTTAGCACAGAAGTATTTGAGCTGGCATCTCAGAGAAGTACAGGACTAAATCATAAAGTTCATCAATGTAGGCAGCCAAAAAAAACTATTTGCTTGGCTAAAACAAAGTGAAAACTATCACACCCTCCTCTTAAAAAATCTGGCACACCAGCGTCTTTGAAATTTTTGTACTGTTTTTTCAAGATATTTCTATGTGTGAAGTTAAAATTTATGGTTTCCCTATGGAATGTAGCCTGGTGGTTTTACAAGAGTATGAAGTTAATTATTTTTCAATATAAATATCTTATGCAGTTGTTTGAGTTCCTCTATCAATAGAAATAGCTGAATGTTGATGTTCTTTCCAATGTTATGAGAGACAGCTTAACTACTGACTTCACATCCATCAGAGTTTACCTTCAACTTGAATAACTTCTCCTAAAGGTCGACAACCTAAAACTGTATCTAAAACTTAGTAGTTAAATGTCTAGAAACCTGAGTATATGGTCCAGTTTTCCAAAGGACTGAGCAACAATAAGAAACGACATTCTCAATGCAGTTACACTTTCTAATTAGTGGAAAGTATTACCAAAAACCAAACAGAAAGGTAGCAACATCTTAAATTCTCACTGTCTGGAAATGTGTAGTAAGTGCTTAAATGAGATAAACACAGTGAGGTCATTAGATATTATAAAGATCAAAATACTTGTTCTTTCTAATTGGCTTAAAAATGTGGGCTCAGAGGTGTTCTTTAGGATTCCTACCTCTAGAACTCCACTGGCTGCTCATTTATCTGTGGCTATCTTTGTGACTCATACCCAAATGAAAGATCTTTCCAATAAGAAAGAATGGTTTTACCAATCTTAAGTCCACAGTGGTAATGTTCAGAATGACAATAACCTTCATATTAATCAGTTGAAAAAGCACATGACTGAACAGATTCATTAGTCATAAAACCCCATCACATTCAAAATTAATTTGGACTTCATAAGTTGTAGATGTCATCTGGATAAATGAATCAGAACAGGAAGCATTTATAGTCCAAAGGAAAGATATGGTAAAGACCTGTTTTGTTTTTTTTTTAGCTTCTTTCATATTTGCTGATAAATGTCAGCTTTGCCACATTAAAGTTGTTTATAAATCCAATCCAAGGCCTAATTCAGTTAATGGTTTACATTGAATTAAAATAATTATTTTTGAGACATCAAAAGAGTTAATTTTGACTTTTTGTGAACATACACTTTTGTCTATTTGTATGCGTCACTTCTGAGAGTGCAGCACAAATACTGTTCTCACTTTTGAGCTCCTTATTGCAAGAAAGATATTGAGTTGCTCAAGCATGGGCAGAGAAGTAAGGCTGGTGAGGGAAAAAAGACACAAAACTTATGAGGAGCTGAGGGAACTGGAGTTGTTTAGTCTGGACAAGAGGAAGCTAAGGAGAAAATTCATCACTCTATAGAGCTACCTGAAAGGTAGTTGCAGCAAGGAAGACTTTTATCTCTTTTCCCTGGAAACAACTGATGGGATGCAAGGAAACAGTCTCAAGATAGGAGGTTTGTACTGATCTCAAGAAGTAGTTCTTCAAAAAGAAGGAGCTTGGACGTTGCAACAGGCAACCCAGGGAAGCAGTGGATTCCTTATCACTACAGTCATTTAAGAGGTGTGTGGATGTGACATTAAGGGACATGATTTAGTGCTGGTTTATGATTCTATGATTCTAAGTTTTCAATCCAGTCTTAAAATGGGCAGCTATATCTCATCTTCATAATGAATGAGAATTTCCTCCAGCAATCATTATTCATACAATTTGGATATGAAAATCCTGATTCATATCTGTTCCAACACTAATTTCTTTGTCTTTAGACATTTCAGTGTGAAATAACATTGTCCATAGATTAAGCCAGTCCTTTAGGAAATGACACACCTGAAGTTCAATTCTACTGTCAGTAGGCATATATATGTAAATTTGTGCAAAAACTGAGCCACTCTGGGGAAACTGAAGGATTTATAAAAAAATACCTTCGTACCTGCTATTAAAAGCATTCTTCTGAGAGACAATTAACCTTTGTCCAATTTTTTTTTTTTCCACAGAGGTGCATCTAACCATAAGCAGTATCTATGGAATGCTACCATCTCTCTAGTCTGTAGTACTGTGCCTCTACATGTACAGTCTAAATTTATACCGGCCTTTCTTGCTGTGCTCCTTTGCAAACTTCCTTATAATTTATGATCTGGTGTCACCCTGAGGGATTTTGTCTGAACATTCCAATGTTAAATAACAGAGTTTCAAGGTGGTTTTGTTGTTGGTTTTTACTTGTTTGTTTTGTTTTGTTTTCTCACATATGCAACAGTGCAACAGTCTCCGTATTTTCCAGACGGGACTTCCTTTCTTATTTCCTGATCATATTTCCAACCTTTCTCATTTCTCAGCTGGCTTTAGTGTTCTTCTTTAACCTTAAAACAGCAAATTTATAATTTTAAATCCACTTATATTCCATTTATCATTCTTTTTATATCATCAATGAACAAGTTAAATGAGATGATATTTGAGGATTTTCATCCATCACTCTTTCTGTTACTGACTATTCTGCCACTTAAAGCTTTACATTTTTATTGATATTTTTATCATAACCTTAGGAAATTCTGAACCTGGGCTAGCATATATTTTGATTTCTTGCCTCATTTATTTTCTGTTGCAGCTGGTAACATGAGAATTCACATTAGTAACATGATTTGGAATAGACCAGCATGACAGTATAAGGGTGCTGCACTCTGAGGATTTATACAGAGAGCTATTATTTTTTCATAAAAGAGTCTCAGAATTTCAAATGTAATTAACTTTCCATTATTACTGTCCTAATGCAAGTGCAAGACTGAGGTACAAAAAGACTGAATGTATGACTAACAGGAAATCGAAGTTACTCATGCTTGGGTCTTAACCACTACATCATACTAATGAGCTAAAAGTCCTTGTCCTACATAATTCTCATAGCAAAACTAAGTCATTGGAGAGAATGGATGATTTAATTATGTTTAAAGAAAAGGAAAAAAAAAAAGAAAAGAAAGAAACAGCTGAAAATAAATTCTAGAAAATACAAGGATGAAAACTTCCAGTTATAAATACAGAATTCTACCCAATGAGTTAGAAGCTATGTATTCATAAACAGTTAGAACAGTAACATTACAGAGAGGTAATCTGGCCATAGGAACACTAATTCCAAGGTTTGCTTCAAAGTACTAACTCTGTAATAATTGTGCTGTTGAAAAAGAAGGATGGGGCAATGCAAAATCATCACTCTCTGAGATATTCTCAGCAAGCATCAAAAGAAATTTAATAACAGTACTTGTAAAGACTTTGCAGATGAATATTAACAGTGGAAAGACTTGTTATTTTTTAAGGAATGAGAGTTGGTTGATATAGCTTTACTTGGAATGTGGGAAGGCGTCAGTTTTATTAAGTACAGGTCTGGGTTTCACTTTTTTGTTAGTGAAGGAACACCGCTCAGATGAGTGCCTATGATCTGAAAAGATATATTATTTAAGATTCTGTTACAAATAGTATGGAGGAATATTCCTCCAAATATTTGAAGGGCTTACTTAACCAGTAAAGAACTTACAAGGCACCTTTCATAAAATAACAATAAAAATAAATGGCAATGCTTTGGGATTAACTTAGTGAAAGTATAGATTTAATGAATAAGCTTACAAGCGTACAAACAAGAAACAACAAAACCTTGCAAAGTTAAAGTAATCTGATTAGCTAATACCACTGATATAGATTGGAGGTACTATGGAAAAGATAAAATGATTGCCAAAGACCTCTAAAATGCCAGAAAGGACTTCTGGAAAGTGAACACTTCTTTTCTTGAGAGACATTTAAAAAGGCAGTAAGATGTGGACCACCTGGACTTGTTTATCTAAACTTAAGCAAAATATTTGACACTGTTCTGCACTACATCCTTATCTCTAAATTGGAAAGACATAAATTTGATGGATGGAATTCTTGGAAGATAAGGAATTGACTGAATGGATGCACTCAGAGTTCTGGTCACTGACCTGATGTCCAGGTAAAGACCAGTGATGAGTGGGTGTTCCTTGGGTGTCAGTATTAGGACCTGTGATATTTAACATCTTTGTTAGTGACTCAGACAGTAGGACTGAGTGCACCCTCTGTGAGCTTTTCAGTGACTCAACCTATTGTGGGATGGTCAACATGCAGGAGGGAAGAGATGCCATCCAAATGAATCTTGACAGACCTGAGTGGTGGGCATTCGAAACCTCATGATGTTCAGGGAGGCCAAATACAAAGCTCTGTACCTGGGTTGAAGTCATTTCAAGAATAAATAGGCTGAGCGTGGAACAGATTGACAGTAGCCCTGCAAAGAAAATTTGAGGATGTCGATTGATAAAAAGCTCGACCTGAGCCAGTGATGTGCACTTTTAGCCCAGAAAGCTAACTATATCCTAGACTACATCAAAAGAATTGTAGCTAAAAGATGATTTTCTTCCTCCACTTTGCTTTCATGAGACTCCCATGAAGAATTCTTTGTTCTGAGAAAGCCTTGTAACAGGCTTCCTGTATTACCTAAGGTGGGTCTACAAGAAAGCTGGAAAGAATAAATATGAGGTTATGGCTTTAAAACATAACAGAATAAATTTACTTTAGACATTAGGAAGAAACTATTTATTATGAAGGTGGTAAGTCTGTAACAGGTTGCTCAACCAAGTTGTGGGTGGCCCATCCCTAGAGATGTTTATGGCCAAGTTGAATGCAGTTTTAAGTAACCTGGTCTAGTGGAAGGTATCACTGCCTGTGCCAGAAGGGTTGGAATCAAACGATCTTTTAAGATCCCTTCCAAATCAAACCACACTATGATTTTATAATTCTATGATTCTATGATTCTATGATTATGAATTGGAGTGATTTTAATACATACATACTACTTGAAGACATTCCACTTTACATTTAATGAAAATATTTTCCTTTATGGGGATGCAGTTGTTGCAGTTTTTTCAATTCTATCTCATATAGTCTCAAACATAGCGGGCATGTCTTCATGAAGGGTAGATCACGCCTGACAAAAATGGTGGCCTTCTATGTTGGAATGAAGTCAATGGTAGGCAAAGGAATGCAACTGTCTTCATCTTCCGGACTTGTGCAAGGCTTTTGACATGGTCCTGCAACACATCCTTATCACTAAATTGGAGAAATATGGATTTTAATGTTGTATACACAGTGAATTGTCTTAGCCAGAGGGCTGTGGTCAATAGCAGTCTGTCCATGTGAATACCAGTGCCATATGTGGACTAGTGTTCTTCACCATCTTTATTGACGACTCTTTATTGATAGTAGGATCGGGTGTACCCTCAGGAAATTTGAGATGACACTGAACGGAATGATGCAGCTGACTTAATAGAATGAAGGGATGCCATTCATAGGGACCTGGACAGTCTTGAATGATGGACCCATGTGAAGCTAGTGATGCTGAACAAGGCGTGTATAAAGACTGGGTGAACACCTTGAGAGCAACCTTGCAGAAAAGGATTTCGGGTTTCTTGTGTGTGAAAAGCTAAACATGAGCCAGCAGTGAGTACTTGCAGCCCCAATGGCCTGCTGCATCCTGTGCCACATCAAAAGAGGAGCAGCCAGCAGGATGAAGGAGCTGATAGCCTCTGAGGTACCCTTATGAGGCCCCATTTGGAGTACTGCATTTCAGTGTGAGGGCCCCAAAACAAGAAAGATGTAGAGCTACTGGAACAAATTGAGAAGACGGTGATGAAGATGATCAAAGGTCTGGAGCACCTCTCTTATGGTGGGAGGTTGAGAAAGCTGGGCTTGTTTAGCATGAAGAAGAGAAGACTGCAGGGAGACTTCACTATTACCTTCTTGTACTGAAAAGGAGCTTATAAGCAGGAGGGGGACTTTTTACTTGGTGTGACAGTGATAAGACAACGAGGAATGGCTTTAAACTGGGAGAGGAAGTTTAGTTTAAATGTTAGAAATAATGTTCTTTACTCAGAGGGAGGTGTGGAACTAGGTTTTCTGGAGAAGTTGTGGAGGCATTCAAGGTCAGGTTGGATAGGGCCCCTGCAGCCCTTGCAGTGGGTAGAAATCTTGTAATTGAGTAATTTACAGTCCCACTGAATAGTTCCTAAAGCAAGGTCCTGAAGATTGAATGTGTGTGTGTAACCAGCTCTTACCTCAGTTCCTGATCTTGACCACTATTTCCATCTCCAGACCCAAAATGTTCTGAACCATATATGAGACCTGGTGTTTTGTTCTTTCATATCGTGTCTCTCTTGAGATGCAGAGACAAAAGATGTTTAAGTGAACAATTGCACTGCTTATACTTACTGACATTTTTTTCTCCATTATTAATAATAGAAATAAAAGGTCTGATTGGGCAGTCTTCATTTCCTCCTTTATGGCCCCTACATAATCAGTAAAGCTCTTATGTGAATATTATCATGTCTTCATTTCTGTGGCACATACGAGTTTTGTTTTGCAGAAATGCTTACAGGAAGCTTCAGAGAAAAGTGTTACATAGTAACACATTATCTTACTGAATTAAGGCTCTCTTTTTTTACAGTTTAAACAGAGCTGAAGAATAGAGTGATGTCTTTGCTGTACAAAGATAAAGGATAAGATTGTTTTTAGCTTAGCTCACATGTTCTGATCTTGAGAACATACCATACAGTCAATGAAGTCTTTGTTCAATAGATAAGTTCAGTCTAAAAGACAAGATGAGAAATTGTCTTTGCATGGCATGTTTTCTTTATTCAAGAAAGTGTCCTCTGATCTGAAAAGACTCTCAAGGAACTATCTCTAATATGGTCTGAAAGCAGAGAACTCAGGAAGTATTAAGAGGAAAAGTGTCCTTATGTTTTCAGAATCGGTGAGACTGTTATTGTATCTGACAGATATATTTAAAAGTAATACACAAAATTGAAAAAGATCAATGAAGATAGTCTAAAGTCTGAATAGGGGGTCATATTGGGTAAAATTTAAATCCTTACTCCATGAAAAATTTAAGTTATCAATTCACCAAATCATCCAACAGGATATTAACCTGTGACTTGATCTCATTTTCAAGGTATCTTTGTGCGATGGATTTATGTATTTTAACAAAAAAGAAAACAAAAACACAAGCAAACAAAAAACAACCTTGACAAGATCAAGAGGAAGAGGACAGTGGAGGTGAATGCAAACTAAAAATAAAGAAATATATCAACAGTGAAGTGGTTTATGTGCCACTTGAACCTATTAAATCATTGCAGGCTGTCTTTTCAAATGATACACAATAAGTCAAACAAATGATAGTTTTAGTGCCAAACCACCAGTCTTATGTCATTGCTCAGAAACTAATTTCTCCTGTGTAGATTGGGAAAGCTTCAGATTCTACTTCAGAGCTGCATCTTCTCCACTGTCTGTGACAGAATTTTTTACTTTTGATGTAGATAGTTGAGGAAACAGAATGCCACGAGGCAGAAGTACCATGCATTTTTGACATAGACAGTACTGTTTCTGATGTCCACAATACTGAAGGTATAACATAGATACCAGTCTCTCTGCTAATTGCATGTTACCTAGTAGACATGTTCCCAGTTTAGGTGAAGGAACTAATCAAGCTGTAAGAAATTATTGTAGGTACTAACTAAGACATCCCTTTGTTCTCTCAAACTGGAAAAAAAAAAAAAAAAAAAAAAATCAGAATTAGCTTATGTTTTCTGAAAAAGAGATAATGAAGTTGAGATTGTGAAACAGCTGTTTTGAACTTGAAAAATATTATTTACATAGGAATAGCTTTGCAACCTAGAACTGCCTCTTCTCGAGCCATAATTCTGTTGGAGAAATGGAGGGCTTCTCATTGTGACTTAGACCCCTGAATGACCTTCAAGAGGATTTATCATCTATCCTTCCTTCAGAGTAAAAACATTTCTGATGTTGAACAGCATCCTACTGTTATTACAAGAATAGCTGTTCTTCAGAAGAGAGGCTAGAAACCATAAAGTTTATGTCTTGAGTGTATTTAGGAAGACTAGGACGTTGCTCTGTAATAGCTGCCTTCAATTACATCTTTTGTAGGCATTTTATAGAAACACAGTTATTTAATTTAAAATAGCTAACCTTGATAAATAAAGCTAAACAGATTTTTAATCTGTTTCTGGATGCCTCACTCAATTATTCTATTAAATATTCAATTAAACTGGAAATAAAAATTTATGTAAGTCTTCCATACACATATAATGGGATGTTAAAATTCAGTATATGTCTTCCTTTAAAAAGTATTTATCTGTAAGTTGGTGTTCTTAATCCTTTTTCATAGAAGATTTTTATTTCTAACAATTTAGACAAGAAGAGAGTAAAATGTTCTAAGCAATAAAAAACTGTTGAATTGCTATTAAAGTGTGTTGTTTTTAAGTCCATTCATAATTTTAATTATATGGTGGAAAGTGAAGCAATGAATAAATAGTAAATTAATATTGGATTTCTATTTGGCTCTGTCTTCAAGCATGATTAGTATTTGTTTAATATTCCAAATCAGTAATAAGGGCATTTAAAAATTATAATATGTAATACTTAATTCCCTGTTCGTTAGTGCTTTATTAATGAATGTTAGCAAGTAAATTGCTTTCATATATACAGTTGAAGACCCAATTAGTCAAGTCAGTAGGCTAGACCTTCACCTACAAGAAAGAATGTAGAGAGCAGAAAGGAAGGGCTATCAGAAACAATGGTCAGTGGTCTCATGCATCTGCTTGCACATCTGCAAATCAGAGGACATTTCCACAAATTAATAAAGGCTAATTAAAGAGATAAGTAGTCAGAATCCTTGTGGCTGATGGAAACAAATAAACGAGCTGCGTTGCCTTCCCACATCCTAGCCCAGGTGTCTTTCATCCTTACGAAATTCAGGATTTTAAGAAACGTTGCTTTAGACCAGGGAGTGTAAACAAAAGTACTTCATGCAATACTTGTATTTGTTCCAAGATTCATCCTCCCTGCCTCCTCCTCTGCCCCTCTTTCTCTCTCGGTTGTTTTGATAACAGATTTACCTTGTCTTTCACTCAGATTTTTTTAAAAACCTTTTATGCCAAGCAAGATGATAAATAATATAGAAATAACTCCTCATTTTAGCATCTTTGCCTTTCTCAGTGATTAATGTTTCTGTTTCTTGCCAGCATGTTGGCAAGAAACAGTAAAAATTTTGCTGCCAATTTGTTCCAAGCCTGATCAGAATAATTAGACAAAGAGAGTTTTTCAGAGACTGTTTTATGGATGCTATTTATCTTAACTCAGGGAAGAATCAAGTTATTTGCCAACATAAAAGCTTTTCCTTGATAGCTATCTCATCAAGAAGGAAGGACACCTCTTTTTCCTCTACCATCTTTCAGTCGTCTATCTGAATTACTTTCATCAAAAATAGTTTTAGAAGAGAAAAAAAAAAAAAAAAAAAAAAAAAAGGTGGCCATATTCATATATATTCTTCTTTGATTTACTGACACAAACAGTTGTAATTTTTTTTTAGATTATAAATATGTATTGCAGTTATGTTTTATGCAAGGTCATAACTAAGAACAAAGATTCATCTTAATAATTTATCCTGATACTTTTTAATAATATGTATTTATGTCTTTCTACACTGAAGTAATTCATGTACGTTAACTCTGCCACCATGAAGATCCCTGGGAAGAAATATCAATATCATTCGCATATCAGTAGTTCAGTTTGCCATTTTTCATAGTACACACTCAGCTGACATAAGGATTTTTAAGCTAATGGGATTATCCCAGTAATAGATTGGGATAATGCTACGCATCTCACCCTTCTCCACTCTAAATAATAATGAGAAATAAGATGCTGCTGTTATCCCGAAAGCTGTGTGCTTTGCAGCAAAGATAGAAATATAAGTAAGAGTTATTTTAGAAGGTAAACTTTTCATTTCCTAAGGAAATTGATTCCTTCTCTAATGGGAAGAAGAAAATTGAAGAAAATTATAAATAAATTTATTCTGCATTCTTCTTTGAAACAGTACTGAAGCTTTTAAAAATGTATGTGATATGACCTTGTGGCCTGAAAGTTACACACTCCTTTCCCAAATGATTTCATTTAACTTCAGTTCACGTGTAAAAAAGTACAGGCTATCAGGTTATTATTATTTTCTTTAGTAGGTAGTAGTCACTTAAATCCTACTTGTTTGTATAGGATTAAGGGGTATTAATAACATGTTGTAAATAGTATCTAATCTTATTATCTGCTCTTTGCTATACTGTTTCTCTTGCATCTTCTTATTCTGTCATCCTCACTGTGTCTTTGTGAGTCATTAAAGCTTTTTAACATAGATAGCATTATGTTATATACTGTAAGGACTCTGTTTAAAATGATCACAATTGATCCACGTCAGAGTTAGAAGATATCTGATCACGCTTTATTTTACCGTGTCATTGAGCAAAAGCAATTTAGACTCAATGGACGTTTGACTTGACATTTTTTATTTCCATTGCTAGAAGCAGAACACATCCAAAATCATTATTATTCAAAAACCCATGAAATGTACCACCCATAAGCTCATTGTGTATTTATTTGTCTCACTGCTACTACAGCAGGCCTGAACAAAACCAGGACTGTTTATATACCAAGGAAGCGTGTTTAGAAATGTTAGAGAGAATAACAAATGCAGAACATCCTTGCTCACTCCCTTGTATTGGTTTGCTGTAGCTTTTGAAATCAAGCCAGGAGGGAAATTACAAACCTCCAGTGCTCCCATGTTAATTTATTGCAGATTGAAACAAACTCTAGAGTGCCCATGTGCAATAATTCTCGCTTCCAAAGTACAAATGACAACCTGAAAAAAAGGAGAGAATTAATACTGTATGAGTAACTCCCAGTTTTTGTTTTCTCTCTACTGGTTTATATGTGTGTTTGTGTCTACAATTCTTTGGATTAGCCTAAGCCTAGGTTAACAAATAGTTTTAATTAAAAATAGATTGAATAGATCAATCAACTGTAACACAGAGTCCTTGTGAACTAAGAGGGTACAGAAACAGAATAATGTTGATAATGTCCTATGCAACCTTTAAACAGAAATGGGTATGCACTTTCCACTTATATTTGCTTTTAGAGCACCTGGAATGAATCTTTATTACATTATACATTTTATAATAAATTTCTAAAGATCTGAATGTTTTAACCATCCTCTGGAATGCTGAATACTCAAATTCCTGTATGAAATTTATCTTTGATCTTTAAAAATGTGTTTGTTTGTATAACCTTGTGAAACAGCAAGTGAAATATAAGTTTCTAATAGTGCACTAGAGCAGAACTATTGTATACACATAACAACTAAACATAATATATTGCTACTTCTTCAAAGACTTTTACCTTGTTAGAAATTCCCCTAATGGTAGAACTTCAAGTCAAAATCTTGAAAAATAATAAATTACAAGACTAACAAGATTTTCTAGATGATAACATCCAAAATTCTCTTCTGCTTTCTACCCAAGCTCATTTGTAAGCATTACATTTCATGAGGCAATCATGTAATACCATGATGAAAGAATAAATGTATTATTCAGCCGTCTCAAGGTAAGAAGTATTTTTCTGTTCTCCTAGTTTTTTGTATAACCGCCCTTCTGATCATTTTCTGCTATCTACAGTTCCTTAAATCATGAGTCCTGGGTCACTAGGCTCAGAATTTAATGAGTGGTGGTAAAAAAAAATGTTCTTACAATTTTCCCTTACAGAATACAAATACCATGCGTTTTAGTAATCTGAGTGAAATTGTTTGTGCTTAAAGAGAAATCAGAGCCCACGTTTGCGATGTGATTAAAACAAAAAATCAAAAAAAAAATTAAAGGTTCGGAACAGGGATCTGTCTTGTAAGTGTAATTTCACTCACCAGAAAATATTGCCAAGTTGCTTTTGTCTGCCAATCATGTCTCCTTTCCGATTGTGGCAATACAGGTTTTATGAATTCAGACTGGTAAGCAGCTAGTCGTATTACTATCAGATTTTCACTTTCCTAACTAGTTAAGTTTGATGTTAGTCAAATGTCACGTGCATTTTTTCTCCCTCTAAGTTGGGTAGAGGCCTTCATAAGGACAATTTTACTGCTTTCCAGAATGAGAACATCTCTGTACTGGAGATGCTATTCTCAGTTAGCTGTATTTTCTACAGGCTGTCAAGTAATGTAAGTTATTGCAGTTCTGAGACAGCAGAACCTGGCATAGGGCTTTTCTTTCACGTGGACAATCACTAGTGTTAGTAAGCAAGAGATTCAGAAAATGTTGAAATGTTGAAACTCTTCAACAGTGAACTCATCAAAAAACATGGTACAGTTTAAACTCACTCATAAAGTAATGCTGATCTTCTGGTTTTGATGTTTCAAAATTTGCTTTGATGATTTAAAGGTGAGAACGAAGAATTAAATTGTGATTCTGACAGTAAAGAGTAGTAGGCAAACAGGAAGAAAAGAACTGTCCAAAGCAAATGAAAACTGATGACTGACCTAACTACTAATGGTATAAAGAACTAGCAGCGTTTCATACACAGTTTAGTGCTTTGTAGTCCTGCCAAGAATCATTACCTGAGGCACATACTGTTCTTTGTCTCTTTTAATAAATACTACACTTCTGAAATGCAAAGTACTCTTTATCTGTAAACTCCTGAACAGATAGCTTTAAAATACCCAGAAATTCCACTCGTTTCCTTAGTAATCTGAAAATTTCCAGGTGGCTTTTGTTGTTGCAACTGCTGAAGTTCCACATCAGCCCACCCAGAAGGCTTCTAGACAGAAGGACAGAAATATTCCCTTTGAAATCATATGTATCTTCAGGAAAAGATCGTATAACCATTATTTAGGAAAGTGATTTCAATCTTTTAAAAGTTATTAGCATACGTATAGGGGAAGATTTCCATGGAAGAACTGTGAAGTATTAGCTTCCATGTTGCACTTCAAACTGAGTCTATAGTAGTCATCAGAACTGCTTAGTATTAATTGCAATGTTTTACAAATATTTCTGATACTCTGGATTTCTTCAGGGTTAGGCAGAATACTCTCAAAAGACAATGGTAAAGATTATGGGGTTCTCATATTTGAAAGCTACCTTACAAGATGCTGGCATCACCACAGAAGAGATCTGTATAGATTACTGCTAATACATTTGTGCACTGGCAATTGACCATTACCTTTAATATGAAGTAAAGGTGATTCTTTTTAGATAAGAAGATTTATTTATGAGCTTAAATTGAATTTTGGTGTTTGAAGATTCCTATAGTCATCAGTCCAAGTTGAGAAGTATCTGGCACATAGTTCTAAGAGATTTCAGTGGAATTTAGGACCAGATTAAGATCAAGTTAATGTTGATCTCCTTCATGAAGCTAGGCCACAGTGGCTACAAATGTTTAAAAATATCATTATCCACATATACACATATTCTTTAAGTAGTTATGCACTTGACAACTTTATCCTTTAGTTACTAAGTCATCATTAGAATGAAAGAATGAAAGAAATTTTGGACACTTTTTCCTAAAATTATATTTAATCTGTACATTAATAAGTCCCCGTCCAAGACATGACTTTACACACACAAACTGCTTACTTGTGCAGCCCCGTAAAGCTCATCTACCTGCAAATTACACAATGAAGTTGTCCAAAACCAGTGATTTTGAGCAGCTCTCAATGCAGCTCTTTTAGTTTACTTCTCTCTTTTTCTGCCTTGTCAGTGACCTCACAGCTACACATCATTTTGCAAAACTTTTCATGGTGAGAATTATATTCAAAGGGACTGAGTTAATTTTAATGGTAAAGCATCGTAGGGCATTCACTCTGATTTGATATCTATTCATTGCAGATAGACTTTTAATATCAGCGGCCACTTTGAGAGCACTCAGGTCCCCGTGTGGAGATCATGCACAGGCTGATGTCTTTTTCCACTGGTAAGCGTTCGATCACTTATGGTATAATAGATCCTAACAACTAGACCCAGAATCAAAGTGCTGCTCCATGAAGAAATTGATATCATTTAATGAAAGAACAGTTTTTGTCCACAAGAAGTTATTTCAGTTTTGTTTCCTTCTTATTTAAGAGCTGGATTTTGACTTGCTTCTTTTTTTTTTCTAGTTTTTGGCCAGAAATTTTGTTTAAATATACTCCTACCACCTGTACCCTGTAAATGCTAGGAAAGAAGATCTTCATTCAAGGACTTCTTTAAAGTAATATCGTGTTAAGCTGTTTGGAGGTTGCATCCATGCTGATGCATGTGTGGCCAATATAACAAGAAAAAAATCCTATAGTTAGGATAAACATGCTGTTTCTAGATACCCTGCCTTTACCTACTTAACACTCACAATTCACTGTGGGAAACCAGATGTTTGAAAAGCACTCAGCCTCAGTCCTCCTTTCCAGTAGATCACATGAACTGAACCCTCTCTGTATAAACACTGAAATACCAGAGATGCCACTGCTGAAGAAGCTTATTCATCCTGAGTTTTATAGTGTCTGTCTGACTGATTTGTCAAAGAGATTTGCAGATAGGGGCAAAACAGAACTATTTTGATGCCAGGTTTCTTGAAGCAGCATTCAAAGCAGTAGATATATGTGAAATTAATCAGAGCATAAAATGTTCCTAACTTTTCCATTTTCACTTTTTCCCCCTTTTCTTTCCCAGTTCTTTGGCAAATTTCTGTCTCCTGAGCAGATCAAGTTTCAGATTCCACTGCTTGCATGAGAGGAAAATCAGAAAATTCCCATATAGAAAAGATTTTTTGTGGTCTAAATGATGCGAATGTGACATAGTTAATTGCTCCAACACTATAACATTGAGAGAATCCTGAATTTAATGAGTATTTTTTTATAATTCAGCACTTATCAGAGGTCTCTTTTTTCCCTAGTTGTTGAAAATCTGTGGTAGAGAGGCAAACGTTCAGGATAGCACAGAAGCTCATCTAAATCTGTGAAGAGGTTATTAGCTGTGTCTGAGAAAGGGAAAAGCATTAGGAGGAAATAATGCAGTAAGCTAAGGAAATAATTGGTTTATCATTCAAGATTTTCTGCCTAAAAATATTAGCTTATTCTGTGGTTGCACACAGCAGGGTGATTTGTAATTGCGCTGAGCTAAAACCAAAGCTGAAAGATTTGTCTGAAATTAATGAAACTCATGGTCCTTGACTTAAGAAACAAGGAAGAAGGATATGAAATGCCATGTATTGGAGAGATAATAAATGATAGGACTGTCATGGGAACATGCAGGATGGTTTAATTAGATTTGGAAACTGTGAACCAGGAGAGGCTATAGCCATATAGGAGTTGGGGAGCTGCCTGGCTGATAGCCTGGCCCTCTGTGCTGAAGCAAAAGGCAAAGTAATCCTGTTCTTCTGCCTGACGGATCATGACTGAGGCACTTTAGAGTGAACTCAGGTGAAGACGTGGAAAACAACCTGTCTCCAAGGAAGTATATTCAAACTCATACATTAAGACCTCGAATTTTGTACAGTAGTTTGAAAATACAGCCTTTGACTATAATTCTTTCTAATTTTCACGTGACATGCATTAATATACCTTCCTTGTTTACTGTTAATATGCAAAAATATTTTCTCTAGATCTTTTCCCACGTATTTGTGTATTCTGGGTACAAGAAACACACTCACCATTAAACAAGCTTTTAATTATTGTAGTTAAAATTGTAGCTGCATATTCAATTCATCCAAATAGTTCTCTAGTGGCACAGAACTAATCATCAAGGTCAGGATAAAAGGGACTTTTAAAGGGGATAAAAATGACAGTGGCTGAGTCCTGTATCCAATTTACGATGATTTTCAAATGTCAGCTAGAAAACTAAAGGCAAAAGATGAAGTTTCTCATCTGTTATCAAAAAGCTTTTTTCAAAGAAAAAAAAACTTTTTTAAAAAAATTGGGGCATTCATTGAAAATAACAAGACTAGAATGTAGGACACAGCAATTACTGTGTTGAAAAAGCACTGATGCGGATGAAATCCTTTGCCTCCATGTGAGCAAGTAGTGAAAGGACAAACAGAAACAAATATCTGAGTAGAGGCAAGGTCTGAATAAACCCTAAAGTTTCTCAGTTATAAATATATTTGAAGAAATCTTGATTCTTTTCTTACAGAAAGAATTAATGCTCCTTCGTACAGTTGTATCTATAAATAGATTCATTTTTAATGTACTAAAAAGAAACATAAATATTTTATATACATCATGATGAACCAGATGATTTTGAAAAAAATTATCCATGGAAAAGATTCCAGTCATCTAGAGTCCTTATTCTATCACAGAATGAGTTGGTCAAACAAAGTACATTTGCTCAGTACTAGGGTCTTGCTTGTCCTGGTCAAGATACAAGATACAAGATGTTTAGTCTGAAAATAATCAGTTTTAATATGTAGACAGTGTACACCTCTCTTATTAAGATTCATCCAGTGTAACCGCTAAGAATGCACACAAAGCAATTATTTTGTAGAGGTACTTACAGAATATTGGCAAGATAAAATCACTACCTGTGAAATCAAACCTCACCTAGTTGGTAAATGATAACAGATACTGGCCTAAGTGTTTAATTTAGACTACAACTAACTTGCATTCAATTCTGTCAACTGCAGTGACTCCTGCACAGAGGAATTAACATTAGCCAACACTTATGACTGCCTGTTCTTATGGGATACTTTGTGGTACTGCTTGACACCAAACTCATTAGCTCTTAACATTTAGCCTTATTGCAGAGTTTTGCTTGACAGTGTATCTGAAAGTACTGATGGCCTGCTGTATATTGACCTTTCATGTATTCTGTTTTTTTACTGTTGTTGGTTTCCTGTTCAATGTACGCCACTGAAACTATACACAGAGCAATAAGAATGTACAGCAAATAGCTATGTGGAACAAATAATCAAAACAAGAAATTATCTTTGAAAATGAGTTTATTAAGCACTGGAAAGGCACCAGAATTGTACAGCCTTAAAGTTTTGCTTCACATTCATAAAAAAGAGAGATGAAATTACATTGTGCACCCAAATGCATACCTGTTCTACACAAGGAAACTATGCTTATACCCCTTCACCATGAAGACTTCAGAAAAGGGCTTTATAAAACAGCTATCTTTTCAGACAGCAAAATGCCAAAGTTCCAGGGAACTTTTCAGTCTGAGAAAATACATCCTTTTTTTTCCTCAGAAATTCTCATTTTAAGTCAATGACTACACCACAACACACAGAAGCAGCATACTCATTGCAGCACATCTGTGAAGTGCCCACAGATTTCCTCTGCTGGCTACAGTCCCCAAGGTTTTTGTGTGACACCAGGAGAAATAGAGACAGCATTAAATCTGGGGAAAATATTTGTTTTGCCTAAAGGAATTTCAGCAGCTGTTGAGAGCTGGCACTGCATTATTAGTTTGTCAAGAAGCTGCTGATACATAAATCATTTTAGTCCTTGCACTCCAGGTAGATCATAACAAGGTAAGATCAATCTATTTGTGGATAGATGCTCTATATTTTGGATACAGGCAGGGAGGCAGAGGATCTGATGTGACTGAAAATGTTCAGACTTTTGGACAATTACCAGTCCTTTGAAAAATACGATGGAAGATGAAGTTAACTGGGCATTCTGGAAGACATATTTGCAATATAAACACCAGCTGTTCTATAGTAAAGTTAGAAGATTTAGAAATTTAAACAGACTTCAATGCACACTCTAACTAATTTTTTATAATGATATTTACATCTGTCATTATAATAAGTACCAAAGTTTATTTTTTTCCAGTGGATCTCATTAAAAATTGTTTTGTTTTGTGTTCTCTGTCATTTATGTTTAACAAAGATAGTTCATAACAAATAAAAATCTTCCTTTCTCATCTCAGGTAACAAACGGACTTTCTGTGATCAGACATTCATCAGAGTCACTAGCTTGTTTCAGCTTTGGTTTCTGTTTTGACACACATTTTTTTTACTAAGGTTCTGAATTAATTGGGAAAAAAAAAAAAAGCTTTAATTACATTTTAGAAGTTACATTAATACAGTTTCCACTCAAATTAATAATGACCTAGAAAATGTTTCCAACATCCAAGAAGAAAAAAAAAAAAAGTTATCAAAAACATGAAAGCAAGGAAAAACTTACCACTTTCAACATGAGGTCATTTGATTTTCAAAACAAAAAATATCCCTTTCTAATACTATTTCTTCTGACCTTCATCTTGAAACAAGTGAGAAGGCATCTGGCTATGTTCTTATTTAGGAAGTTTTAATCTTTGAGCAACACACATGTTGCTCTGTATTTTGCTTTTGCATTTTTGAATGCAAGGAGTGAAAGATGCAGACACAATTCTATTTCAAATAATATTAGAATTTAAATATTAGAACTTCTCACATTTGTGTAGACACTTGAAACCATTAAATACTTCAGATAAACAGAAAAAAAAGGCATATCTTCTGCACATATTAACATTACTGGAATGTAATCTTTTTATCATTATTTATGAAAGGCTGATGCATTTTCTACTAAGATTACTGGATTATTGAAGTGTAAGAGACTAACACTGAAAACTAAATGCAAATGATTGTCTTTACTGACAGACAAATACAAGGTCACAACTATCCTGATTAGGAGACTTGCTTTATTCTGCTGTCTGCTTCTGACTGCCAGAAACACTCATACATATCCAGAATACAGTATTAGCAAGGCATCTGTAAAAATATCATTCATAACTCTTCATGATAGCCAAAACCAAATAGAATATGAAGAAATAATATCAAATCTATCTGAAGTGAAATATGGTCACAGAAAATGTTCTGCAGATAAAAGATTTTTTGTCAAATTAGAGACAGAAGACAGTATACATTAAAATCCTTTTCTTTTTCCCTCATACTCAGTCATAACTGCATGAAATGTAACTCTCTATGAAGAACCATATTTTGGCAGCAAGGTGTGAAGACAAAGGACAAAAAACTCTTTGGAACAAAGAAGAGAAAATAAAGAAAAAAAACTATGGTTTTTTTTGCAATTAAGGAGTCATCTATGATTTAAGCTGTAGATTTTGATCTGAAACTATTCTTATGTTTGTCTTATAATTTATAGAATCATAAAATCATTGGGGTTGGAAAAGACTTTTAGAGACTGCTGAGTCCAACCCCCACGCTAAGGAAGGTTCCCAGAGTAGGTTGCAGAGATAGGCATCCAGATGTGTTTTAAATATTTCCAGAGAAAGAGACTCCACAATCTCTCTGGGCAACCTGTTCCAGCATTCTGTCACTCCCATCGTAAAGAAGTTCTTTTCTTCTGTTTTTATGGAACTTCCTGTGTTCCAGTTTCTGTTTCTTGCCACTTGTTCTGTTGATGCATATCACTGAAAAGAGCCTGGCGCCATCCGTTTGACTTCCACGCTTTTAATATTTATAAACAGTGATCAGATCCCCCTCAGTCTTCGCTTCTTCAGGCTGAACAGTCCCCAAGTTTCTCAGCCTTTCCTCATGTAGAAGATGCTCCAGCTCCCTAGTCATCTTTGTTGCCCTCTGCTGAATTCTCTCTATGAGATCCCTGTCTCTTTTGAACTGGGGAACCCAGAACTGGACACAATATTTCAGAAGTGGCCTCACCAGGACAGACAGGGAAAGGAGGATCACTTCTCTCAACCAAAAAGAATGGCCACATTCTTTCTAATGCACTCCAGCAGACTTGTGGTCTTCTTGGCCACAAGGGCACACTGCTGGCTTATGGCCAACCTGTTGTCTACCGGAACCCCAGGTTCTTTTCTGCAAAGCTCCTTTCCAGTAGGTCAACACTTAACCTGTACTGATGCATGCAGTAATTCCTTCCCACGTTTAAGGCTCTACACTAGCTCTGGTTGAATTTTATCAGGTTCTCCTATTCCCATCTCTCCAGCCTCTATAGTCTGTTTCACTTTAGTATGATACCTCCAAAGAAAATTTTGTCCATCTTCTTTTTCAAAAGACTTTTACCAGGCTTCCTATCCACTCTGTTGGCATTCAGCCAGGTTGCTGCATCTTTTTGCACTGAAGTTATTCTGAACTAAAATATAAGATTGCTGCTTATTTAGGTATTTTTAACCATATTCATCTATGCATGACTGAGCATTCTGATCATACTGGGAAAAGGAAAAACAAAATCCATTCCTTAAATTTAATCTATTTCACATATGTGTTCAAATATCAAAATAATCTATGCTAGTTGAATTTGTTTGCTAGGTATAGCAAGAATATAGTATACACCCAATGTGCACTGCAGTTTTACATCTTTATCAATTAAGCTTTTGAAAATAATCCTGCTTTCACAATTCTCAGTCACAAAAGTTCTCTAACTATGATTTCACATTCAGTACCAAAGTAACGTTTATGGAAGAACATACTAGAGTAAGTGTTCTGTTTAGTTAAACAATTATGTTATTCCTTGTGCTTCTAAATTTCTGTCTTGTGCAGTATTATTTATGTTAGAATTCTGAACAGCAGTGAAACAACCTTGCTTTCTGATTTTTGTCTCATTTATATACATTTTAGTTTGGTGAAATGAGAAAGTTAATGCTAGCATTTATCAGCATTTTTCAGCTGCCTTGGAGCACTGTTTATTAGATCTCTTCCAAGGAAAGTGGAAAATTTGTGCACTATCAATAAATAGCGGTAGTTTGTGCTCTTTCTATTTTCCAAAACAGTTCATTTAACAACTGAATGTGATCTGCTGGGGAAAATCCTGATTAATGATATCTGCATTCTTTTAGAACCATGGAGTTCAGCATAAAATGAACTACTTGGGGGAAAAAAAAGAGAAAAGGGGAAAAAAAAGAGAAAAAAGAAAAAAAAAAAATACAGTGTGCTTTAACATACACTAGAGTTGATTTTATTTGAAGTTCCCAAATTTATATCATGCATATTCCTAAAAGATGTCATAGTTGGATACATAGGCAAACAGAAAAACAAACAGATGTAGATCATATATTGCATACATATGCCATACATTTATATATATATCCCTCCTCCTGTAAAGGAAAGAGCAAGTTTGAGACTACCTGATGAATGTGTGTGTGTCTATGGGAACCAGATGACATGCATCCCATGGTCCTGAAGGACCTGGTTGATGTGGTTGTCTAGCCACTCTCCAATATACTTGAAAAGATATGGCTGTCAGATAAAGCCACAGGTAAGTGGAAAAAGGGAAATGTCACTTCCATCTCTAAGAAAAGCAGAAAAGAAAATCCAGGAAACTACAATTCAGTGGGCCTCACATCTGTGCCAAGGAAGATTAGGAATCATATTTTCTTAGAATTTAGTTTAGGGCTCAAGCAAGATGAGGAATGGATCCAAGACAGCCAGCATGGCTTCACCAAGGATATCATCTCTCACCAATTAATGGCCATCTGTGCTGGAGTGACAGCATCAGTGAATAAACAAAAAGCAACTGATGTCTCTTCTGCAAAGACAGGCTGAGGGATCTGGTCTTACTCAGTCCGGAGAAGAGAAGGCTCCAGAGTAACCTCATTGTGGTCATCCAGTACTTTAAGATAGCTTAAAAACAGAAGGGAGACCAAATTTTTACACAGTTTGATAGAGTAGGACAAGGCAGCATGGCTTAACTTAAAAGAGGTGACATTTAGATTAGATGTTAGGAAGAAATTATTTGCTCAGAAGACAAAGAGGATTTGGAATAGGTCACTCAGAAAAGTTGCAGACACCCCTTGGAGATGTTCAAGGCGAGGTTGGATGGGGCCGGCCCTGGGCAGCCTGATCCTCTAGGGGGTGGAAATTTTTCCCCCAGCAGGGGGACTGGCACTAGATGATATTTGAGGTCTCTACCAACCCAAGCCATTCTATGATTGTACAGATCTCATACATGTATAGGACTATATGCTTATGCTCCTTTACTTCTGAACTACTCACTCCTGTCCTCAAAAAAGCTAGCACTAGGAAAGAATAAGGAAGTGAAGACTCAAGTTAAACTCCCTCCAAATCCAGTGCTGAAGAAATCTGAAGGGATTTAACACAGAAACTGATTATTTCAATTTATCAAATTACTGATTCATTTGAAAATTGTATCTTTTCTGTGAATGACAGTTCAATAGTTTATGTGTAAACTTCTGTGGGTTTTATTACATTCCTTTTGTTCTTGCTTCCATTTACTATATCTATCTTTCAACATGATAGCTGAAGTAACAGCTGATATTCAAACTAATTTGGTCACAAAAGTAGAGGAAGTCTTTGTTTACTCTGTTCATGCTTACCTCAAAGTCTACCTTTGTTTAACTTCAACATGGGTCAGATTTTCTAATCAGCCTGGGAGCTGGGACACCACAGGATGATGTCCAACTTTGGGCCTTTATTAATGAAGCAACTCTTTTTCTGTAAGCTACTTGGAAATCTGATTCTTTGTAAAAAGTGGCTGAGGTTAAATATTTCCTGAATACTTTCTTCCTGATTCATTCTTTCTAGATAAGATTAGTAAGGTAGTGAGAATAATGATTGAAGTATTTTTGTTTTAATTCCAACTGAATTTTTCCGGCCACTTGAAATAACTTATGATGGTCTCTGCCCACTAATTGATTTATACAAGTCAGCTTTATAGGAAAACTGTCTCAAACATTACTGGCTGATCATACAGTGCACTAATACACAGAGGCAGTGATTCTTTTCTGAAGACTTAGGATATTTTGGCTTGGCATTGAAAATTCTTCAGTCCTTTATGTGTGGAACTATGAAGGCCACTGGTGGGACCGTTTCAAATATTGCTGAATAGGATATTCCAAAATTTCCTGTTAATTTGTGACATTGCAAATATCACATGCTTTAACCAGGTTTAAGTTCAAAGGGAGGTCTTACTGATGATTATATTTGAGTATATTTCAGTATTTCAGTATTTGAAGAGTAAAGGATCTGAAAGTGGGAATCAGGAAATGTTATAGGTTTGACAGGAGGGATGGGCTATGTGAAATAGTAATTTACCAGGATCTGCGGTAGTTGTAGT
Organism: Phasianus colchicus; assembly: GCF_987193195.1. NCBI lineage: Eukaryota > Metazoa > Chordata > Aves > Galliformes > Phasianidae > Phasianus > Phasianus colchicus. Next base: position 60,975,771 of record NC_143476.1, on the reverse strand, counting down.
CAGTGATAAATTTGCTTAGCATAGCCTCAATTTCTGTGTTTAGATGACTTGCCAGTGATTACATGTCTTTTGCTCTCCCATTAAAATGCTTGCTGAATTTCTCAGTTTTTGGATAAAGAACTATAGTTTGGATGTTCTGAGTGTTCATCCCTGAAGGTAAAAAGACTGAGGCATGTTATCTGGGATTGGCTGGGTGTCAGTGTCTTACCTTAGACTTCCTTAGATTATAATGAATATAATATGTCAAGATCCTATTTTTTAAAATGAATTAAAATGCTTGCTAAATTAATGGGTTTATAAGGGGTCCAATTGAATCTGTTGAGGAGTTCTTCATATGGTTGAAAGTATAGTCTCTCCAGAATAGTGGTAGGAGAAAGATCATCCGAAGCCAGTTTGTTGTTTATTTTGTAATATACATATATATAAACTATAAATATAAAATATTTACTTATTTTTTATATTTTTTTCTATATTGCACATAATCAGTTAAAGCTGTGAGGAAAAGCCCTGATCCACAATGAAGTCTGAATATAAATGTTACTTACTTACCTTCTCTTGCTCTTTTTCTTTTTACTGCTATGCCGAGATGATCTTTTTGCACAAGAAAACACATCAGCTTTCCTAGGTAAAACATACAATGTGCAGAGTGAATGTGAGCGAAATGTTCAATATTCCCAACACAGTCGTGAGAACTGTGCTGTTTAATGTAGGATCTCCTATGATATCAGCCATACTGAGGCAGATATCAGATTGCCATCAGTGGCATAAACACACTAAGGCATCCTCTCTTGGATGTATCTACAAACTCCCTGGAAGATTTTTACTTCACTGCTTCCCTGGGAGATGCTTGTACCTCACAACTTGCAAGGAACTAACTCATTAAATTTCACTTATGGTAGTAACTCTGCTAGGCATTTACAGCCCTCTATTTAACTAGTGGAAAAGATTTTTTTATTTTTATTTTTATTTTTTTATGAGTAACTCATTCACACTAGCCAGTGGAAGTAAACAACTCTACTCCACTGTAAGTCTTATTTATGATATGAGAGCAATGTTCAGCCCAGTGCACAGAGGAGGACAGCCATTACCAAAAACTTTTCAATGCAGACTCTGCTAGCATGATTGACACCACACTTGTGCCTGCAAGAAAGCACCACAACAGAGATGCCTCTTGCTGTAGCCTAGCTGAGGATGACCTTTGTAGGCAAATCAAAGACTGTATGATGTAGACAGCTGTAAACCCAAGAGTCAGATGACCTTTGCAAAGAAAAAATATGAGGTCAAACAGATTCCCTGAAGTCAACACTTCATCTTACCTTTATCTTTTTTGAGTAAAAATTATTCTTCTAGCAGCAGTAAAAAACTGAGACAAATGTTCAAATAATCTCTTTTTTTGGCTTCACACTTAGCAAAATGAACAAAGGCAGGATTTTCCCTACAACAAACTCATAACTGGACCATTATATTTTATTAAAAATTATGGAAATCTACAGTCCAACCAACACCTGCATTGACCCAAATACCAGTACCTGCATACTTTTTGCACCAAATACAGACATTCGTTAACTGGAAAAAGGCAGAGCCTCAGCTGTACATAAGAACCATGATGCTGATCAGTCTCTGTGGACTGTTGTGCCCAATTTTCTGTTAAATTATGCAAGAGTTTGTTTTTCACAAAGCTGAATGCAAGGTGCAGATTGAGCTCGAATCCTTTTGCTGCTGCTGCTCCTCTTCCACATGTATGTATGTAACAGAAAAAACAGGTGAAAGAACAGTCACTGAAATATTCCAGAAAAGCACAGGCTATTTTGTGCTTTCATGCTTGCTTTGCTACTGTCTGGTCTGTTTTTCCTCTGTATTTACAATATCATTTCACCCTTAGCTCAGCATTGGCTATATAGCAACACCATATATTGTGCCAATGCTTAAGTGTACTAATAATTTGCAACTATTCCCTAGAGGTTAGTGATGAGTTCTTCTCAGTGGCATCCCATTCCTTATGGCTTAGTTTTATAGGTCCTAATATTAGCAGATTGGATTTCTTACATACAGCATTTTTCCCTGTGACTGGAGCTGATTTCTTCAAGCTTCAGCTATGTAAAAGGCATTTAACTATCCAGATAGATGCCTAGTTGAATCTCTGGCAAAGGAAGTATTAAGGATCATAGTCACTCCAGCCTGAGATAAATCACATAGTGCAGGTGCTAATCTCAGTGACTTTTTCCAAGCAAGACAGCAAAATTTAAAGGCTGAGAGTATCTTGTCATCCTTGATATGGCTCAACACAGATCTGCAGTGCCTTTGCACATCAACAATGAGATGTACATCCATCAACCTCTTTTCAGAAACTACTTCTTTAGAAAGTTGGTGTCTGACAGTGTCTCCTCTTGATGAACCTACTACATATATTCCTTAAAAATCAAAAGAGAGAACTAAATGTTTACGATGAAAACATTTTAGCTGCAGAAAAGAAAAAAATAAATAACCATTAAAATCTTACATATGATCTTACATATGGCTATGGAATAAAAAAAAAAAACAAAAACAAAAACAAACAACAACAACAAAAAAACAGTAATTAACACAAGCCATGAGAATCTTCTAGTTATAATGTAGAGAGGAGGGCATTCATTTGGCACAATAAAAAGAACAATGATTTATTTGGGCTTACTCTCTCAAAATGTTGATTACAGACATGCATCTTTTTTAAAAAAATTCCTGCTAACATTCTCTGTGTTCTAAGTAGGTATTTTAAGTCAATAATTTCTAACATGCACTAGTAAATGTTAATAAAAAATTAGGAAATCAGTCACTTATAGATCAAGATTTGAATATATTAGATTACACACAAATTACTGACAAATAATATTGCAAATTACTAAGAGCAGGATTAGATTTTTCCAACAAATTTTTGGTCCTTTTTTTTTTTTTTTTTTTCTTTTTTTTTCTTTTTTAAATTGTTGAAAGGAAAGTAAAATTGGTTTGTTAAAGTGTGTCTCTCCTGTATTTGGAAAAGGAGATGCTGGAAACAGATTGAAGGAAGTAATATGCTCTGTCTGGCACATCTGAAGCACTGTGAAGCTGAGAAGGAATTTATTCTGCAGAATGGAAAATAAGTGGAGTGTGGGTTTAGCTACTTGTGATGTGCACAGGGGGTGTGGAGAGTGGGTCTGCACTAGGACAGTGGATCTGTATGCACTCCATGACTTTTATCTTCATGAAAAAAATCAAGACAGTTTAAAAAACTGCAGAGTGCCTATCCACCATGGTGTGAATCTAACTAGATCCAATGAGGCAGTCTAACTTACTGCCTCAGGTTTGTGAACTGCTGGGAAGCACAGTGTTTAATGAACAAAGATCCCAGATCCAGTGTAGCTGAGATGCACCCAAAAGACAAGCTGCCAGAAGTAACTTTTCACCACTGCTTCAAAAACCTGTACTCCTGAAATACTGGAAAATATTTGTTGTAGTGGCACTGTGCTTTCAGATAATTTTCCTGTGCAGTGAGACACCTAGCCAAGAGCATAAGCCTTGAACACACAGCAGTCATGCTAAGAAGAGTAAGGCACTACACATCAGTGTTTCCCAATATTATGACATGTTTAGGAACACATCATTTGAAAAGCTGTTTCTTAGTATTCACTGTTGAGTACTTTTTCCTTTGGAACTGATTTAGAATTCAGACACTGACTGTGAGATCAGCAGACAGGAGGGTGCTGATTCTTGCAAGAACATTTGTAAAATAAGCAAACCTCTTAACTGACTTTCCCCTTGATACTGACAGCTGAAGTAGTACAGACCAAACTGCTGAAAAACAAAAACCACAGGAAGGAAAACACTAGCAACTTTAACAACTGACATTTCAGACCAAAATTAATTTTCTGGTAACTTTGATGGACTGTCCCTGCTTCATTCCCATCAACTCTTTTGCAAACAATCATCTGCCACAACTGGTTCATTATCTGCTGTCACTTATCTGAGCTTTTATTTAGATTTTACCTGGATTTAATTAAAAAGGTAAGCTTAGGCCTTACCTTTAATGGTAATATAATAATGGAGCTGAGAGAGAAATACAAAATTATTTACCCAAGAAGTATTCTCCCTATTAGCCAGTTTCCTGTGTTAAATTTAGTTATTATTTACTGATGAATGTAGTAATTTCAAAGATTCATGATGGTTATTCAGAATGCTATCCAGCACCTAATCTTTCTGATAATGTATCTCATCAAACTGAAAGGGAGCACTGGGCAGATATTAAGACTTATCTTGACATAATCAATCATCCCAGAAATTCAACCTTCTTCATTATTGTAACACAACTACACCACTCCTTTCTCAAATGTTTCTGATCATCAGAGCAATTATTCTGATTATCAGAGCAATCTGATAATTCCTGATACGTAACTTCTCAAATGTTGTGAGAAATCAGTTGATGAGCTTCTCCAAGAACCATCTTCCTCATAACTCTTACTATAACCTATTGACTAAGCTGGAAGGAAAACAGAGCAAAAGAATTTAAAAAAACCCAGAATTAATTGAGCTGTATTTACTTTCCTTCCCTGTAATTTATTGAGGTACTTCACTTGAGAGCTAGGTCATTTCCCTGATCATCACCTCACTCAAAGAGTTCACAAATAGCTGCTTGACTGAAATTTGTTTTTCTTGGTTCCCAAAACAAATTGCCTGGCGGTATTCTTTGAAGATGAAAGAAACTTTAGCTTGAAGTCACTGAAGGATGGTTCTCGATAGTTCTCCTGACCTTCAAAATAAACAGCCTTTACTTAAACCTGCAAAGTCACTGAATATCTCTGCAGTAAGATTTATACTAAATCCTAATTACAGTTCTTCATTTCTTACAAGGTTATTGATCTGGAGACCTTGAAAGTTAGAAGACATACATAGCTCAAAAAAGATTAGAATTTCAGAAGATAGGATGCTTTTTAATGTTTATCAGTCCTCTGATATGATGCTATATGAAGCATTTATTCATTGCAGAGTATGTAATTTTCATTCATCATAGAATAACTGTCCGTAATTTTAAGGGCAGATGGCTACACTCTTGGCTAATTGTTTTCAAGATCAATATATGGCTAGAATGGTAACACTGTTGGTATCTGATTTTCAGGATATAATTTACAAGTTGAATGATTATCTTAGGTGAAGAAGCACCATCCTTGCCAACACAGATTGATTTTGGCAAGAAAAAAGTTAAAATTTTCCATGTTCTCTTTGACTGTTTGCATGAATATATGAAACTCTTTTTAAAAATGTCTCTTCTATTTCTGAGTGTTTGTGAGGAAAAATGAGCTTTGTGTTCTCTCGCTACGTGTTTATATCATTGTCTGTCTATTCATGAATCTGTTTGTTTCCTTACGCTTTTATCTATAGATATCTAGATAGCTAGAAATAGGTAGGCAGATGGACAGACTGTTACGTGCATACACATATATGGACACATAGATATGTATGGCTTTCATGGCATCAGATAGATCAGATCTCTCAGCCTGTTTGTCTACCTATTTAACACTACCGGAGACATATTAGATATGTACACACGGCCTTAATATTGAACCATGGACATGAAATTTGGTAGGGATCAAATGTTTTCTCTGAAAGTCCTCCTCATCAGTAAGGACATGCAGACTAAATTGGTAGTCCAAGGAAGAGATTAAAACTCATTCTTTTCTTATTGAGTTTAGTATAACCAGATACTGATTGTACTACATGATTTTTTTGTTCAGTGCTTCTTAAGCAGTTGAGTGTCCTTTCCTTAGAGTGCTCCTAAAAAAAGCTGAAGTTGGACCAGTGAAGAGGAAAACTTCACATACTAGATACACAGTGGATTACAGTGAGAAATAAAATATTAAACATTACAGTTAATTCTTCATTTTATAAATTTACATATATGGTGCTTTTCTAAAATCCAGGAATCTGCTGTCAAGACATCAGTGTAACAAGTCAGATGCAAAGCTTCCAAATGCACTTTTCCTGGTATATGAAATACAGATTCTCACAGTGTGCATCATAGCAGTCTCTCATGCAATGAAAGCAGAACTGATCCAATCATTTCTGGTGCCAGATGAGTCACAAATATGCTTCTGATGGCTGGCAGAGGATCACCCACTCAGGAATATAAGCATCTGTACAACTCTCCAGCATAAATATATAGAGTGAAAGCACGATTTTATTTAAGTTCTGTTAGAAAGCAGACTCAGAGTGTTCAAGAGTAAACGTAGGAAGACTATTACATTTCTCTTCTTGGAATGATTAAATGTTGCCTCACAGCAATATTTTTTCCAGACATTTTTTTCTCTTGCTGCATTTACACTAAATTCAAAAGTGACTTGCTGACTGCTAATATGATAAACAAATCCTGTTTAAAAAAAAAAATATAACATTGAGCCTTGCTTTGCCTTATATACAGATCATAGAATCATAGAATCCTTTGAGTTGGAAGGGACCTTTAAAAGTCACCTAGTCCAACTCCCCTGCAATGAACAGGGATATTCACAGCTAGATCAGGGTGCTCAGAGCTCCATTGAACCTGGCCTTGAAAGTCTCCAGGAACTGGGCACCAATCACATCTTGGGGCAACCTATTCCCATGCCTCACTACACTCACTGCAAAAGACTTTTTCCGTATATCCAACCTAAATCTACCCTGCTTGTGCTTGAAACCATTTCTCCTTGATCTATCACCACAAACCCTGCTAAAGAGTCTGTCCCCTTCTTCTCTGTAGCTCCCCTTTAGATACTGAAAGGCAGTTGTCAGAACACCTTACAGCCTTCTCTTCTGTAGGCTGAACAGCCCCAGCTCTTTCAGCCTGTCTTCATAGGAGATATGTTCAAATCCCTTGGATCATTTGTGTCACCCTCCTCTGGGCACAATATAGTTTGCTATCGCTTTGCTCTTCAACAAAACTGACTTTGTAAATCTGAACCTGTGTGAAAACAGTAGATTGGGTACACATTATTTAAGCCAGTTAACCTCAGTTTGGGAAAGTATAATTGTAATTTGTAATAAGTAAAATGAATTATGAATTTGATATAGTGCAAGGCACAGACAGAAAAAGGGAAAATGTAGAAGAATAAACTTATTCTTATAGAATATTCTGTTCATCATCTAGAGTCAGGAGATTTCTGAGACCGCTGTTCTCATAAAAGAAGACAAAAATTTCATCATCTGAGCCCAGTGGAATATTTAGTCTGAAAGAGTCAGAGCTCAGTTAAGTCTACAGAAAGTGAGTTCAGGGTCACACAGTCATGAGTAATTAAAGATTGCAGCCTCGGAAACCACTGCCCACCAGGAAGCCCAACAGCAAAAAGTGTATTTCCATCATTTAGATTTTGCACATTTGGATTTTCTGTGTAAAAAATAAGCATCATGTTTGTTCTATAGACAAGTAAACTAAATAACCAAAGAGTCAGAGGTGTCCAAATTATTGATACGTCTGGTTCTGCCTGTTTCCCCACAGGTGTAAACATGAATGATCTACACGATTACTGATGTACTTGTTAACTGAATTAAGCCTCTGAAATAAAATAAAATCAGAATTTTCATGTTTTCTTGTTTTAGACCTCAGATAAATCCTTTAAATATTCATAACATTCTCAAACTTCAAGATTTTCCTGGTCTTCGTAGTAAGAAAATGGATTTCAAATTCCCCTCTGCAACAGGATGTGCAGTTCCACAAAAGTTCAATTTATATAAATAATTATAGTAACTGCTGTAAAGACTGTAATAACTTTAAAATAATAAAAATTCAAAAAGGAAAAGCAGTGGATGTAGAGCAATATAATTTTCATTGATTGCTCTTATAAACAAAAGACAAAGCCTCCTGCATTAAAATTCAATTACTTTATTTATTCACTTGGATCATTTTGGACCGAAGTTCTCCAATGAGTTATAACAATGTACATTTAAACTAAATCCCATATAAATGTACTTAATATAAATGTAATAGAAGGTGAAATTTACCTGGCCAAACAGATTCGTTTAGCCTCCAAAGTCTGGCCACTTCCCCAGATCCTTCTCTAGGTGTGATCTGACTGGCAAAATCCAATGCACAGATTGTCAAGAATATAAGTAAAACTTGTGAAAAAGATGACTCTTTACTGGCTCTACATGCCAATACCTTGAGTTTGCTTCCAATTTGGAGTAAAGCCTAATATCTTGCAGTTTGGATTCCAGTGACAAAACATGTTCCTCCCCAATTCATCATAGTGACTTCCATCCCAAAGAATATATTACATTTTTTTTCAGTGCTATTATTAGATCTACTCAACTCCAGAAGTAATAATCTTTTAAAACTAGAAATTTGATTTCAGCTCAGAGAAAGGGCTAAGGAAAGCAGTTCAACTTACTGATGAATATTTAATAATAATAATAAAAAAGACAAGTTCATAGCTTAGTGTATTTGCTCTTCTTCCCTTATTCTTGCAAGCAGGAAATGCAGAATGGATTTATGCATAAAATGTGAGTCTATATGATGCTATTATTTCTTAAATAGCAAAGACTCTGGCCTAAGCAGCAGCCAAGTCCTCAGGAGAACAGTCTAATGCACTTCCATCTATCTTTTTTAAGTTTTTATGTTTTAAATTAAGATTTTTCTCACTGTATCACCAAATCTTCCAGTTCACCAGATACTACTGATGACATTAATAGCTATCTGTACAGTGAGTGTATACATTTTGAACAAAGAATGCATACATAAAAGCTGGCTTATTTCTGTTTGTACCGTCTTCCTTTGCACCTCTAATCTTCCCTTCACCAAAAATCACCATGCTGAGCTCAACCTTACTTTAGTCTTTTGCTGCCAGTCCTGGCAGAAGACAAACACAGCATTGAAAATCTTGTGACTGTTTATTTTCCTTTGTTTTGATCAGTATCCAAGAGCAGCAAGATCCTTCTCTGAGAAGAAATGGCCATTTCAACATGAGAAAAAATAACAAGTCATTAGGTAGTAATGTCATTGCATTAGTAGGCTAGGAAGAAAAAATAAAAATAAAACACAAAGTTTTAGTAATTACTATAAATTTTTGCAACAGATTATTTGTACTTACATGTCAGTTACAGTTTAACTACCTGAAGTACCTTGGATAGTTTAAATAATTACAGCTTTGCCCAGTTTAAAGCTGTTTGAGATTTAAGACATTTTTTCTCACTGCAGTTTACCAGAGGGTAGATGGTGTTCTGCTGTTTTCCAATTAAAAAGAAAAACCAGAAAACAAAAACAAAAAGGAAAAAGCACATAAAATATTAAATTAAAAAACAAAAAAAAAAACCACTCTTAAGCACGTAAACAAGAAAAGAAACTCAATCAGTCTCTAATTTGCAGTTACAGAATTCAACCCATTTCACAGTTTCCATGACTGAGGACTTCTGTCCTTCTCAAGAAAAACATGATCCTAAGGCATCTAGTTACTTTCATTCATGCTCTGGCAATATTCCCAGCAAAATTTAGTGTACAAACTCAATTAACAATTATGATTTTCAGGAATGGAAGTCTAAATTTTCAAAATCTTCAAAACAAAATAAGCTGAAATAATATTTTGCCTTATATATAAGTAAATTCTTTCTGAAGGTTTCTGATATCAGAATATTGTCATGCTAATGCTGCATGGGACCTTTGTGGTAGAAATTTAAATTAACACGTCTGATCATTAATGCAGGAATTCTGGAAATTCTTAAGTAAAAGTGCACCAAAATATTCTTTTCTCTGTTTTTTTCCCGTTTGTTCCTTATCCTGTAGTGGTTCATGCAATAATCTATTTTGACTTGTTTGTAATCTTTAAAAATCTTGCTTTCTTCATCGAGGTACATGCGGACAAGTACAATCTTGTTTACCTCCTGTTCCTAAGAAGAGGAAGAAATAAGGAGTCTCTACTGCATAAAGTAGGATGATGAGTGAATTTAGAAGAAAACTCAGCAAACCATACACTTTCAATTTGCTGCATTAGTTACTGTGTTTCAATGCAAATTTCATCAGAGTAAGTGAACCATAAGATGTTCACATTTGGTAATGAATAGAGAAAAGAAGAAATATCAACCTTTGATAAACTCAGCCTCCTCTTTACTCATACCTTACATCTCATCATGGTTTTGTTAAACATGTTCCACTTCATTGTAAACACTGGAAGACAAAAAATGTCAATACAAAAATACTTTTTCTGCATTTCCTGCAGTTCCAGATATGTGATAACAGTTATATTAAATCACTTATATATTCACATCAGTTTCTATCTCTAGGTACATGACTAACACCACTGAAACAAGTAGAACTACTTGCATATTTAATGCTTTTTGGAAGTACTTTCATTGTACCATAGTTATCTTTCATCATATATTAGCAAAAGGAATGTGCATACCACCTTAGCCCTGCCTAAATTATAATGTTAGCTTGATTAATCTAAAAAAAGATAATTCTTCTGTGTAAAAATGAAAAAGACCTAAGATCATTAGTGGAGACACATAATGATATATTGCAATATAGGAAATATTTTTATTTAAATATTAGTCTCTATGTTTTATCTCCGAGTTTAATTATTTCACCCACCACAAACCCAGAAGAAACGTCTGGCTCTATAATTTACTAAGTCTCCTGACATTTTAACAATCTAAGCATAGAAAAAGAACATAAAAAAAAAAACATGTACAAGTAATTTCAAGTCAGTTCAAGCTAAATATTAGTGCCAAAGTTCTGTATTTTTTTCCTAGGTATTCAAATTAAATAGCTCCAGGATACATGCACAAATCTTCTCTTATCTAATTCAGAGCCACTGAGCTTCCAAAGTGGGCTTTTCAGAGGAAAACTCTCATACTGAGATCCTCTGGACAATCCATGGTGTTGTCTCAACTATGTTTATCCTAGAAGTTTTCTCTGTCACAGAGGAAATGCAAAACTTTTCACAGATTCTTTGAAAGGGCAACAGAAGATTATGTCCCAGTTAACTGGGTTAATTGGCAAATGGATGCTGTCAAACCTATAGGATGCCAGGAAACATAAGTAACCTGTAACAGTTTAGGGAGTCTATGACTGCATTATGAATTGGTCTTCATTACTCATTCTGTTCAACCTTCCAAAAGCTGCTGCTTTGAAGAACTGAGGTAGAATTATAAGGAAGTTGCAAACTGTTTTAAGTGAAGTTGTACAAACATGTTCATGAGGGGTAAGAGAGCAATTTTTCAGGATTCTCAACAATGGAACCAGTTTAAACATGAATGCATAATGTGTCATTACAATGTAGTTGAATATTACAGCACACTATGATCCTATTACACAATGCATTGAAAACAATGTCTGTCAGTGAGGCAGGCTTTTGTTTATACATCCCAAAACCTGTGTGAAAAATAAATAAAGATATCACTGCCTAGAAGAAACAGCTCTGAAAAAGAAGTTTACTTTAGCAATTGCAGAAATAGCCTAGAAGAGTAATTCTGGAGATGGTATTTTTACATTATCTTCATGTGACTTCAGAATTGAAAAAATAGACAACAGTATATGAGCAGTTTCTTGGAGTCCATATCCACAAATTAAGACACCAGAGAACATGGATCTCCAGCAACCCTGCAGCTATGATATCCCAAAGGCTAAGTAACTAGCTTTCCCTCTGTATCACGTATTCTGAGCTCTTCTATCCCTGATTTGCCTGACTGTACGCTCTATTTCAGCTAAAGAATAGTGGCATGAATCTCAGTTGAGGAACCACACAAGGAAATACAATGCTTTGTAGGCAAAGGGAACTGCCCATCATCGTCTGCACTAAGATAAAAAGCTAGGAAGCAAGTTAAGAACAATGTGCTATTAGAAAATACCATGTATGGAAACTACACATGCTGTTCTCTTGTAACTCTCTTTTTTGGGGGATAGGAAAATGAGGTACTGAACTTTTTACTTTACCTGAAGATAGTAATGCTGTTAGTTTCTCCCTTGCACCTTTTCTATTTATATTCTCTAGACAATCACTAATAACTAGGATTGACAGCAGCATATTTTTCTTTGGATCAGTAAGACATAAAAAAGACTCATGCAGAAAAACCTTTGCACCTTCAAATAATGTATGAAAAATGATCCAAAGCTGAGATAAGCGCTCACACAGCAGCTCAGAGAAGGAAGCTGAAGACTTGTAAATCAGAGTGAAGACATTGTAACAGTTGTACTAAAAGCCCCTCATTCCTTTGAAGCAGGGCTCCAGCAAAACTTAACAGCAACATCATCATTCTGAATGTAGCACCCCACCTCTCCTTCTCTCTTCAGGCTTTTACTTCTGAGTACATCATATGGTACAGGACATTCTTTCGGTCAGTTGAGGCCAGATGTCCTGGCTGTGCCCTCAACCAGCTTCACGTACACCCCCCAGCCTTCTTATTGGTGGTACAGTGTGAGGTGGTGAGAAGACATTGATGATGTGCAAGCAAATAAAACAACATGTTATCAATACTGCTTTGATCACAGATAAAAAATAAAAGATTATACAGTCTGTTGTGAAGAAATTTAATTCCACTCTGGCCAGAACCAGCAGAGATCTTACCAGTTAGGTCAAAGGGCAGTACTGACTTCAGCAAAAGTAAAATTAACTAAAGCCACATACACCTCCTAAAGATGAGGTGAGAGAGATGACAGGTGAGATGATAGACCTGATAATCATACAGACCATTTATCAATTGTTTCTTGGAGCACCAAAACAAGCCTTTAGGCATAGCTGAGTCCAGGAGCTAGCAGATGACAAAGGCATTCATAAACAAGAGCAAGGCAAGTTACTACTGAGGCTTCCAAATTCCATATGCCAGCTGTATCAGGGGATGCTTTCATCATTGTTTCACACAGTGGCTCTGTTCCTGAGTGGCAATTATAGTGTACTTCCTGGATATGTGCACCCAGATCTTCTCTGTGTTTGCTTAAATACAGTTGAAGATAACTGTGTTGAAACTAAGTGCCTAACAACAGGTGTATAAAGTGTGTTCATACAAACCCATGTGAATGTATTCTTTACTTTGCAACTGTCATCCTCATTACCAAGAGATGCTTGGATCTATTATGTGTTTATGGAACATAATAACTGATCACTGATAGCAGCATAAACAAATTTGAGGAGACTGCAATAAATCTTTTTGTAATGTTAAAGAACTACAAAATGCTTGCTTGATTTAATAAATTACAGCCATTATATATGGCACTGAAAAAAATATCACATTTATGTTGAAAAATGGAGATCAAATGGATTCTTTAACTGTGAGAAACTGCCAAGAATTTTATATGGCCTGTTATATCTGCTTCAAAAGCCAAGATAAATATCAATTCATCATTTATAATACATGGGTCATTACTTTAATTTGGTGTTGGACAAAATGAATAGCACACATGAATCTTTTCTTTTGTTTTTCTTAATTAAGGAACGTTAGCAGGACATTCTGGTATATATAAAAAAAAAAAAAAAAAAAGTATTTTAAAACTTTACAGATCTGAGATTCTCATTTTTCTTTATGAGATTTGCAGTGTAACTGTAAAAAAAACTTGATACCAATTTTCCATAAGGTATGAAAAAGAATTTTACTTGGAGTGGTTCTGTAGAATTAACTTTATTTGCTGGGACACTCAGGCTTCAGTTACAGTGGCGCTGGTCCTGTTCACCTCTGTGGGATAAAGGTATAAAAAAAGTATTTCTGATTTTTAAATTATAAAGACGTAATTCTGTATAATTTGTATATATATATTTAAAAAAAAAAAAAAAAAAAAGTATAATAAACTAAAGGTTATTAAAAAAGTAGAAAATAATAATAATAATAATAAAAGAACATTAGACAAGTTACAAGTTCTTCAAAAAGAAAGCAAAAGAGAATATTAGAAGGAGCTGCTAATTTTAGGTCTGAATCCTTTACCAGGATAATTCTAGGTTTAATGCTTGTTAAAGTCCGTATTTAAAGCTCTACAGTGTCTGCATTTTTACCTTGCTCTAGCCGCTTCCTCTGCTACTGGAAGATTGAAAACTTGGACAAAACAAAACAGTGCAATTTGGCAGTAGCACATGAAGTGTCTGAAGCCTGCTGAGGCACGTCTGTAGGAGACAATGATCCCCCAGGATCACCAGAAGAAACATTTTACAGAATTTTATGCTGAAAGCATCTTTTGCTATAGTGTGTATCAGCTCATTGAGACAGACTTCCAAGCTCCTGGAGGCAGCTCTCCACAGTGCCCTCAACTCCCTCCCTTACTCCTTCCCTCTGCTGGGCTGGTCTGAGGCTATGTAGTCACATCCCCTGGAGGAGTTACAGACCCCATGCACTCCTGAGGTGGCTGATTGAGATCAAGGCTTCCCAGAAATGTGCACTCATTTGGAGAATGTGAGGAGGACCTGGCTGGACATGGATCAGCTTGCATCCCTTTTGGGGACCTGGTTCTAACTTGGTTCCTGGTTTCAAACAGGAACTCTTAGGGGAGCAGAGAAGCAGAACTGCAGGCCAAGCTTTAATCTCCTGTGCAGAAAGGCAAGCAGAGGGCTGATAATGACTAAATAACGCAAATTCCTTTTAATGACTGCCGCCTATGTTGCTGCATAGGTCATCTATCAAGTAAATGCACTCCTTGGGATTTGATCTCAAAAACAATACCACATAGCTATTTACTAATAAAGAGCAGTTATATAATGGCAATTTGCCAAATTCAGGTCATTCAAGATAAACGTGACCCGGTCATGTGATTCAGTCACTGTGAAGTGAAATTGAGTGTTATTTTTCCCGTACTTGGAGGGATCTGCTCAGAGAGCTCCCTTGGAGTCACTATAGCAGGATACCAATCTTACAGGGTCAAAGTAAAACAACATCTGAAAAGCATCCTTCAACTTTCCTTAGCATTTCAGAGGATTATGTGAGAACTAACATTGCTTTGCTCTGCAACCATCTTAAAGAGTTGTCTACAGGCTGTTTGCTGCATTTAACTTAAAAGAGTGTGACCAAAACCCTGCAGAGGTATCATCTGCAAAACTGAGCCCCAACTCCCAACTTAGGGCCATACTTAAGGACAACTGCAAACTCAGTCTTTTGCTCAGGGACCATTTGCAGGTAATTAATTGGAGGCAACTCAGAATTCTGAACTGTACATCTGATGTCACAAAAAAAACTTAACTTACTACTAGATAATAAAGGAGTGAGATGGGATCAAATATAAGTCTTCATTTTTATAATAGATCTTGTAAAGTCAAAACTCCTGCTCTTTCAATGAGTCTTTCAAAGTAACCAGTACCAGAAGTTGCTGAAGTGATGTAAGTAACATGTCATGTTGCAGCTGTATTTGAATTCAGACATCCTCCAACTTGCAACTTGCAGCCCCACCAGTCTTTGGATGCTTGAGCCCTATGAATGCTTCTGGTTCCTTGCAGAGGTTGCTTGTTTTGAAACTGAACATCATGTACAACAAATACAGACCTAGCATCACAAGTCAAACACAAAGCTAAGGATCATCACAGGGAATCACTGTGAACAAGTGCTCCTAAACACAAGTTGCATATTGACTTCTTTAGGTTATCAGGTTCAGTCCAGCACTGTAGCTCATGTCAAACATCTTCCTACACCTCCAGCTGTTCTGTAGACAGAAAAATCGAAAGGCTGTACAGGCAGGACTGTGTTTTCTAAAGAGCAAACTACACAACATGGGCAGAGGCCCTTCATCCCTCGTGTGGCACCTGAATAAAATTTAACCAAGAGTAGTGGAAGAAGAAACAGTTATGCCCTTTTCATGACAACTGAGCTTCTAAACCTTCCCCATTCCCACAACCCACACAGCTTCCTCAGTCTCTTCCCAATCCTCAAGAGGCTACTCATGTCCCAGACTGTTTTCCTAGATTTTCTCCTACGGAGAGCATATTATCTTGCTATCCTTGAAGGAGATATAGAAATGTGTTAGTCAGACCTAGATGCAAATTTTGATGGGCAGCGTAATTTAGAAATAAATAAACCAGCTTTAAATAAACTGGCTTGGATTTTTTAGGTAATAGAACTGTGTTTTTGTGACTGCTAACAGGGTAAATCTTTTCTTCAGTAAAGAAAGTTCTGCTACGCAGATCTAAACAGGAGCCAAAGTATAACCTTTGTGCAATTTCCCAGACAGCATTTGCAGCTTTCCTTTCCTTTTTACACTTCTACTAACATCCACCCCATTTCTGTCCCAAAAGGATCTGTCACTCCAGAATAGCAATACAGTAACACAGGGCTGATGCCAGCGCAAGTAATATTTCTACTGCTAACGAAGTATCTTCTTTACTGAAGTTAGTCATGTTCTTAAGTCTGGAAGAACTGAAAAGTCCTTGCCCATGCAGAATACTTCCTTATATATAAGCAAAATATTGGCAACTTTGGTGACCCATACAATATGAGGAACATCATTATTGTTTAGATCATAGGACAATTAAAACTTCAATAAGTATCTGGTCTGACTTTGACAGCTGCAGGTGGAGCCTCTAATCTGCTTCTCTGCTTTAAATCAATAGCTGAAATTGTTCTTTCTGCATCCCCCTAAATACATGAGAACCAGAGAGGAAGAAATAACAGCGTTTACAATTTCAGAGAAGCAGGAGACTTGGGTGAGGGCAAGCATATGGAAAAAATTCTATCTATCTGTTGAAAGCATTAGCACGCAAATAGGATGAGTACAAGCAGAAAGTGCTATTGGCATAGAATCACATCATGCAGACTTCAGACCCTGGGCTGCATTCAAGGTTCTTTGGTCCGCCTCAGCCCCCTGCTGCCAGCAGTGATCACCTGCAGATCCACTGATCGATGACACAGATGTTCAGAGCAGTATAGAGCAGCTTAAAATAAAATGCCTGTCTTTACTGACAACTGTCATCATCTGACTGGTTCCCACACCACTGTCTTGTTAAAATATTATTGTTTCTCTATTAGAGCCTGATTCAAAGAAGAGTTTTGCATTTGCTGTATTTTGCTTTCACCCAGATAGGGAAGGATGGTTAAGTAGGAAAAAGCTTGTTAAGGTAAGTGTATTTCATCACAGTGTGTTGCTGGCTGCTGTTCTCCTGGAAACAGTGTGCTCAATGCACACTGCAAGGGGGGGTTTCTGTCAAACTATTCAGGGTATATGTGTTGTATGGCTGTTTACGTTGTCCTCAGTGGAGAATGAATTGTACACCTTGACTAGGTGTCTTGCTAGACATTCAGGAAAGGACATTGTTTAAGAGATGTTATGGAACAGGTTATGCTGATTTCCTCATGCTAAAATGTTAAATGTACTTCAGAAGCTCCAGTTCTATACTTCATTGTATGCAATATAGCACAGAGCCTGCTTGCAGCTATTGCAGAACAATCTATCCAACCATCTTGAGTCCAGCTGCAGTTCTGCTGACAGTGGCAGCAAATAGATGCGATGTCATATTAAAATAAGTTTTTTACTATTCTAAAGAGCTTTAAGCCATACCGCTGGGCCCACTGAAATTTCCTTTTCCTTCTGCAGTGTACACTGAACACCAGATCTGACTATGCCTTTTCATTCAAAGGTTGCACCAGAAGACTGTGAAAGGTCATTATTTTTAAATTTCCTTTTTATTACTTTTTTAAAGAGGTCCCTGATGTCCTCACAGTGGGAGATAAATGTTATAAAGAAATAATATTTGAAAAAATTGAAAAGCCCTTACTTCACTGCACAGTCTAATCTGTTTGGAAGATACATTGCACCTTTATTAAATATCAGGCTTTACTCAAGGGAAATCTGCGAAAAAAACAAAGGAAAAAATGTTTGTCTTCTTTTTCATTTCTCCCAATAAAGCAGCATTAGCATTTATAAAAGGAAAGGAGCTACAAATGACATTGTAATAATTCTGCCTCCATTTGGAAGATTTTCACCCCTTTTTGTGAAAAAATGTTCATATTTGCTAGTGGAAATTAAAAGCTGTTGAATTCTCCCCGTAGAAACATCTTTGACCTGAGGAGGCAGCAAACCTTGGTCTGCCCATGTTGCCCCAGCGTGGCCTGTTTGTCCCCTTGGAGAACACACAGCTACTTGCATACACAACACTAATCTGCACCAAACTGCAGAACAGCTTTCCTGATCCCTTCTTCTGCATGGTGGGAGGTGTTCCTATGAATATGTCAGAGCTAAGTGCATAGCATACTGTTCCCAAACCTCTAATCCCAGAGGTGAGCTCAGCAAAGGTTGTGCTGCTCTTGTGGTTGTGCCCCCAAGGTTTGCTGCAGAACAGCTATAATCCACAGCCCACTGGGTAGGGCTATCATTAATTACCTCCATACCCGAGCTTTGTTTATTTAAGTCTGTCATGCAGCCCGAATGACCGGGAAATGTTCTTTCTAACAGTTTCACAAAAGCATGTAAAGAACAACCACAAATCACACGTCTGAGCACAACGTTTTGTCCTGCTCCAGTTACCTGTTTGTAGAAGTGCTGCCAGAGTGACGTGAACTGCAGAACTACTGTTATCTATGGATTTAGCCATAGTACAAATACAATAACATCATGGTTAGCCCAGTAACAAAACCTGCATTGCAGATGTGGTAACTTCAAAGTTACTGATCAGGTATCCCCACAACACCTCTGCTCCAGCAGCAGATACGGTCACTTGTGTGGTTTCTTATTAATTTGCTTTGTTCTGTTACAGGAATTAAATAATAAAGCCAATTATCTAATGTGTCACATATATTCTGTGTCTTACCACATGACATCAGGAAGAAATTATTTACTGTGCATGTGGTGAGACATTGGAACAGGTTGCCCAGTGGATGCCCCTCCCTGGAAGCATTCAAGGACAGGATGAATGGGGCTTTGAGCAACCTGGGCTAGAGGGAGTGCCTATAGCACTATCACAATGCAATTTGCTTTCATATACGAATAAAGGAAAAAAGAAAAAGGGGGAGAGAGCGGGAGATTATTTTTATATATTGCAGAAAGAATTCTGCACCTACTAAGGAGACACAAATTCACATTCACGCAATGCTAATTTCTGAGCTTACCACCATGTCTCCCTATGCAAAGAAGCATTGTGCTTCATGCATGAATGTAACTGAAATATCAGCAGGGAAACAGCCTTGCTCTTTGTGCAGCCCCCTCACTTTGGGCTGGAGAACATGCTCTTCTACTCAGCCTCTTTCCACCCACACAGCAAAACACTGTCAAGGAAGGCCAGAGGAAAATGAGATGCCCCACAGCACTTTCATATTTGCACTATGAAATTAGCTTTGAGTTGAAATGTTTGTTCCACATACATAGCTCTTTAGCTGCATCCTGCAGAATGCTTTGCAGTTGCCCATTTAGCTTAGTGCACCTACAGGATTTTTACCCTACCAGTCTCCATGATGGTACTTCACTGTCTTTTCTTCTAACAATGCATTTCAGTAATTTGTTTGCATTTTTATGAGTAAACAAATGTGCTGTACCTGAAGCTTTTTTGTTTTTCTGTCAGTAATGAAGACTATATATAAAGTCAGTGGGGTGATAACAGCTGAGAACTCCGCTGACATAAAGAACAACAAGCGCCTTGCTACGTTAATAGCTATAAAATACATCTTCTGCAAATCAAATCCACTAACAGATATTTTAGATAAATGATAACTCATGTACTAGATGCTGTGTTTCCTAAAAAGCTGAAGAGATGACTCCAGGAATGTTGTGCCTTAGATAAAGGTGGTAGACATGAGTTTCAAATCCAAACACATCTCTCCATTCTCTTTTTCTCTCCCAGACTGAGCTTCTTTGTTTCCTCTTTTTTAAGGGGAAAAAAAAAAAAAAAAAAAAAAAAAAAAAAGGCTGCTTTTTCTTTTGTTGTTTTTGTTTGTTTTGTTTGTTTTATTTTGTTTTTGGTCAGAAAAATATGCACTAATTTTAAATGAAACCAGTCCCTGCATTCCATCATGTCAGTCTGCAACCAAAAATTTATATCCCCGAGGTCATCAGTGGGTCAGAAGGTCATTAATGGGAAAAAAACATGATACATAATTGAACAGTAAAAATACAATTCTCTGTTGCTATAGTAACAAGACAAACAGAAACAAGGCACTGAGAAACACTTTCAGACAGCGATTTCTGTCCAAAGTACACAGGAGGTTATTTGGCAGCTATTTTAACAGTGGGGCACCCTGGGTGAGATGGGAACCTGAGCAGCCTCTGCTCACAATGGGCACAGAACAAACAAATCACTGCAACCAGCAGCCTCAGTGTCACAGCCAACAACTGCATGCAACTAAAGCAGCGAGGTCTGGGCAAAATCGAGGGCTCACGAATTAGCTTAGGTTTGGTATGCAGAATGAAAGAAATGGGAGCCAAGATGAAGTCCTGCAGTGGTTTGCCTCGTAGGCAAAACGGTTAACCTGGTGTATTTGGTAAATACCACCAGGAAAAATAATTTTCCTCTCTCTCTCTTTTTTTTTTTTTTTTTTTTACAGCTTGGTAATCAGTGAAGTCATTTTGCCTAGTCTGAAATAAATCCACTGTATGGTGAATAAACTGCTCAAGCCATGTCTTCCTTCTGTGCCTTGCTGTCAGAGAATTGAGAAGTTTAAAAAAATCTAGTACTGTGATCCACTCTAATTTTGCCCAGTAAAATCACACTGAAATTAAATTATCTTCTTTTACAAGTGTACTATTTTTATTTCTGCACTTTTAGAATGCTTTCCTTACTCAGGCACGGATGTCATTATTTGATTATAAAGAAGAATCAAGTGGCTGTTACACCTGAGTTTCATTTACAGAAAAGTTGATTTAAATTGAAAAACTATGTAAGTCAATCTAAGTTAAAAAAAAAAAAATACAAAAAAGTAAAAGCAGAAAGAAAACTCTTGACAGTAAGAACATGCTAGACTAAAAGGTATTATTTGTAAATCATTGTCTCTGTCTCACTGGGAATAAAAAGTTTTCTACTCATTCTCAGAAGTTTCTCCCAACCTGCAAAAAGAACTAGAATTAAGACACTTCAGTCCTTCACAGATCTTCCTATCTGAATATGTGTTGAGTTCTCAAAAGTGTGAGAGACTGTTTTCATTGTCAGTTTGGAAAGAAAAAACACACAAGTGAATTTCTCAAAACAAGTGCAAAAAAAAAAATGCACAAAATAAACTGTAACAGCACCGAGGAAGTAGATGTATGTGAATCTTTCTGTTCATAATAAACATTTGAAAGCTGCTCATTCATCTTTTATTTAATCTCTGTAATATTGCTATTCAACTGTTTTATGGCCAATTGGTATTAAGAAATGGTGAAGCAACAATCTTCCTACTATTGCATTTGCTGAATTGTCTGTTTCTAAACAGTGATAAAGAAAAGCAGTAGCAAAAGCATATCGGCAAAAACAAATAAACAAACAAACAGAAATCCAAGAAGCAAACGTACAACAAAATATAAACTTCCAGACAATTTTAACTTGTTCTCAGTGGTGGAGTTTGGTCATTGCCTCAAAATAATTTCTGGGTATTTTTAAAATCCAGACCAAGCAGTTCTAAAAGCATGCTTTATCTATCAGACATCTTTAAGAAAATACAGAGTGGTGGAGAGGATCTATAGCAAAAACAGGAAAAAACGGCATTCTGCTCTCTCAGGTCACAGCATGTTACAGTGCCAAACAGATCTATGAAAATGAATGGTATGCTGTATGCGTTGGCACACATACGAGCTGCAGAACAAAGAAACCTCTGGGAGCAGGCTGTTGGTCTATTAGACCCACGCACAGGATGCAAAAAACATATCCACCTGCTCCCTTTTAGTGAGTGCAACCAGCCAGAAAGTGCCAGTGAGTTTCCTGCTTGCCATTTCGTGTGGGCATTACTTTGCTTGGTGAGATTCCAGTTCTTTCACTTGTGGACTGATGATGTACACTGCAGCCATTTCATCTATTCACATCCTCGTTAGACTCATGAATGTGTCCCCCCTGGGGTACCACTCGCCATGCACCATGGTTGAAAGCCACTGGATAGCTTTTATCCCTTGAGGCTCCAAGAACGCTTGCTGGATTTATGATGGAAAAAAAACCTATGCAAACAAACTTCAACACCGATCTAATTAGAAGACTTTGTTTTTCAGCAGATACATAAAAGAAAACATCTTAAAGCCCTATAAATTTGACAGATCACTGTTTTTAAGTTAGAATATATAAACACCATAAAGTCAAAAAAGAGTTTTCCTTGATCTGTCAGGTGCATTATAATATTTTTTAGTATGAGAGAAAAGGAGATATTTAGAACTGATTCGGATGCTGACAGTTGTCAGTATGGCTAATCTTGCCTTTTAGAGGCATCTTGAAAATTAGCATATCTATCTAGCCTGATAAAAGGGAGATTAGCCCCATCGTTAACTAACAAAGCATGTATAAATGGGAGAGGTGGGGTCGAGGCCTCATGACCATTGCATCCCTCTCTCCAACTTTCCCCAAAAGCGTATAAGGGACATGCGTTTGTTTTGCTGGGTGAATAATTAGGTTGAAGGATCCACTCCTACACCTGTATTAAACAGTGCCTGCTTCTTGATATCACACTGATCTTCAGGAGTTTTATTTGGGCTGGGGCTTGTTTACTAATAACAATACCTACCATGCACCTGTACTGTATTTCTTTTAAATGCAAGGTCAGAAATTAAATTGAGTATCAGCAAACTGCTTAGTTGCTGATGACATGACTTCCCTAAAACAGTAAATCAGGTTTTAATGGAGTAACTCCATCGTCACTGAATGTAATTAGAAGGAAGAGAAGAAAGAAAAAAAAAGGTTGCTTTTACTTTTATTTTTATTGCTTAAATGTCCCTCCCATGTTCTGCTCTCCATTGTTCATTTCAGCTTTGTTCCCTTGAAACCTTGGCTCCAGTGACAATCTGATGCACTGCCATAAATGCACAGTATTAAGTACTACAGCTCCCATGGGAGTATTTTTTTTCATATGTTTACAAGTGAAGTTTTCAGTTTGGGTAAGACTAGGTCATTTTGTAGAGTGTATGACAGATTTCTGTAGTAAATCTCATTAATTTTTAAGTGGATTTTGTGCACAAAAATGAAATGAAAAAGAAATGAAAATGAAATGAAAAGAGACAATCCCATGTGAGAAATTCAAAAATAACATTTACCTTGATTCCACTTATTCACTAGGTCTGGTTACCATTATTCTTAACATTATTTTTCAATCCAATTCATGTATCCTCTTCTCTTATCATCAGCAGAGTTTTTCCTGAGCACTGTCTATTCTGAAAATACTTCATTTTTTACCAAGTCATACTTAAAATGATGAGAGCTGGTAAAACTTCTTGTAGAACCTCTTGCAAATCTCTCCTTTCTTTTTTAGGGCTTTTATATAAAAATATCAAGTTAGAATTACTCAGGGGGATTAAGACCAGAGATATTCATAAACACCATCTGCTGTAGTAAAATCTTCAGGACAAAAAAAAAAAATAATAATAATGCATTTGAGCATATTTCCATTTATCACAGTAGAAACCCAGATTTTCCACATGCTTTTCCATGAAACTCCTTTTCGATATATTTCCAACTTACAAGGATTTAAGTTGTATTCAGGTGACCTGATAGACTACATTGTCTGATACGCATGGTATATATATTGATAAACACATATATCACCTTAGGAATATTGTCACATGAGTATCCAGTACATTTTTTAGTATAGTGGTACTGAAATACACTATGTAGTCACCAAGATCCAATCTTTTCATGAGCTCATAACCTTCTCAGAGCAGAATAAAATAATTTAGAGGAGTGAAGGGCCCATGAAGTTTGATAGTAAAGATATTGTGCCCATTTTCAGAAGTTGAAGTTTAGCTGTAATGAAAAACATTAGTGAGTTTCCAATTAAGACTTGCATCTGCCATATCAAGCAGGGAGTCTTGCAGGTCCCATGTGTATATTTCACATATAAACTTGTCCCTCCAACACACAGTTTAAATTAAGAAGATGCCAGCAACACTCAGAATCTTTCATGTTCCTTATTTGGTATGCATATTCAGAAGGAATAATGAATAACTATCCTTGTCCAAAGTCATGAGAACATAGACAGTGCTGCCTTCTAATGTATTTTCTTCTTAAGAAGAAGTATTTCCTCTTATTTGCAGATTCTTCCCAAGATTTCACATCTGATTTTAGTATAAAACCCTGTGGGCATATTTGTCCTCCTTTTCATCCTCACATTAAAATCTTTTCTCATGCTTTTGCTAGCCATTGTCATCTTGATTTATAAGAGTTTGGCATACTGTGCTGCAGTTACATTATGTACATGTTCCACTGCATTCTCTCACAGAAATTACCTGCTGACACTAGCAGCTACTGGCAAGCACCTAAGGACCAGTATCATAGAATCACAGACTCAGATCACCAAGGTTGGAAAAGACCTACAAGATCATCCAGTCCCACTGTCCACCTATTACAAATAGTCCCCCCCACTAAACCATGTCCCTCAACAAAATATCTCATTTTCTCCTTGAACACCTCCATGGTCAGTGATTCCACCACAACCCTGGGCAGCCTATTCCAGCACCTGACAACTCTTTTGGAAATGCAGTATTTCCTGATATCCAGCCTGATTCTCCCCTGGTGCAAATTGAAGCCATTCCCTCTAGTTCTATCAGTAGTGAGGGGCTCCAGAATGAACACACTACTCAAGGTGCGGCCTCACCACAGCTGAGTACAGAGGGATGATCACCTCCCTGCTCCTGCTGGCAACACTGTTTCTGATACAAACCAGGATGCCATTGGCCTTCTTGGCCTTCTTGGCATGCTGCTGGCTCATGTTCAGTTGAGAATGGACCAGTATCCCCAGGTCTGTTTCTTCTACACAGTCTTCCAGCCACTCTGTCCCAAGCCTGAACTGTTGCCTGGGGTTGTTGTGGCCAAATTGCAGGACCTGGCACTTGGTCTTGTTGAACCTTATCCTGTTGGCTTCAGCCCAGCAACCTGTCCATATCCCTCTGTAGGGCCTTCCTACCCCATAAGCAGACTGACACCTCCTGTCAACGTGGTGCAAACTTACTGAGGGTGCACCCAGTGCCCTCATCCAAGTCATCAGTAAGGATATTGAAGTGGATAGGGCCCAGCACCAACCCCTGGGGGACAACACTTGTGACCAGTTGCCAGCTGGATTTAATTCCATTCATCACTACTCTGGGCCTGGCCCTCTAGCCAGCTTCTTACCCAGCAAAGAGTGTATGTGTCCACGCCATGGGCTATGAGCTTCTCTAGGAATAAAGTGAGAGACAGTGCTGAAGGCCTTGCTGAAGTCATGCCTTTCCCTCATCCATCAGATGGGTCACTAGATCATAGAAGGAGATCAGCTTGTTTAAGCAGGACCTGCCCTTCCTTGCTGGCTGGACCTGATTCCCCCCGTTCTCCCACATGTTTCATGTGATCTCCCTCAAGATGATCTGCTCCATAACCTTCCCTGGCACCAAGGTCAGGCTGTGAGGCCTATAGTTTCCTGATCTTCTTTATGACCCTTCTTATAGATGGGAGTTACACTGGTAAGTCTTCAGTCCTCTGGGACCTCTCTAGTTAATCATGAATGCTGATAGATAATGGAAAGTGGCTTGGCTATCACCTCTGCCAGTTCCCTCAGAACTTTCAGGTGGATCTCATTTGGACTCACAGATTTATGGCAGTCCAGGTGGAATAGACAGGTCTCTGACTGTTTCCTCCTATATTGTAGGGGGTTAATTCTGTTCCCCAGCTGAGAGTTCCAGGTTAGAGAGTAGCCTGAGAATAACTAGTATGACTTCTAAAGACAGACATAAAGAAGGCACTGAGAACCTCAGCCTTTTCCTTATCTTCATTGGTCACATTCCCATCATCCAGTAAAGAATCCGCAACATCCAGTAAAGAATCCGCAACATCCAGTAAAGAATGGAGGTTCTGTTTGGTCTTCCTCTTACTGTTGATATATTTGTAACAGAGTTTCTTGTTCCTTTTTACTGCAGAGGCCAGGTTGAGTCCAAGCTGGGCTTTTGCCTTTCTAATTTTCTCCCTGCACATCTTAACAATTTCTCTGTATTCTCTCCGAGTTGCCCGTCCCTTCTTCCACAGGAGGTAGATTCTCTTTTTCCCCTGGAGCCTCAGGAAAAGCTGTTGATCCACACCAGTGTTCTTTTCCACCAGCTCATTTTACAGCTCAGAGGGATAGCCTGTTCCTGTGCATTTAAGACTTCCTTCTTGTGGAGCAACTAGACTTCCTGGACCCCCTTATCCTCCAAGACTGAATCCCAAGGGACACTCCGTACTAGTCTACTGAACATTTCAAAATCTGCCCTCAGAATTCCAAGGTAGCAGTTTCACTGTCCCCTCTCCTGACTCCACCAAGAATTGAGAACTCTACTATTTCATGGTCTTTCTGTCCAAGACAGCTCCCAACCTCCACATCTCCCACCAGTCCTTCTTTGTTTGTGAACAGCAGGTCTAGCAGGTACCTCCCATGTTAGGCTCTCTTACCAGCTACAGAAGGAAGTTATTTTCCATACATTCTAGAAACTTCCTAGACTGCTTAATCTGTGCTGTGTTGCATTCCCAGCATATATCAGGGAAATTGAAGTCCCCCATAAGGACAGGGTCCTGCGATCACACAACTTCTGCCAGCAGTTCATAGAATACCTCATCTGTCTCCTCATCCTGATTAGATGGTCTATAACAGACCCACAACGTCTGCCTTGCTGACCCTTCCACTGATCCTTACCCATAGAGATTTAACTTTACTATCCCCAGCCACAAGCTCAACAACATCAAAACTCTCTCTAGCATAGAGAAGCAGGCCACCACCCCTCCTTCCTTGCCTATCCGTTCTGAAGATCTTGTAGCTATCCATTGCTGCACTTCAGTCATGGGAGCAATCCCACTGTGTTTCTGTAATGGCAACTAAGTCATAGTTTGCCTGCAGATCCTTCTGGAGGAGTATGCTGAGTGCATTGATGTAGATGCACTTCAGCTGAGACCCTTGCCTCACCCCTAATCCCATTATTGCTCCCCTAGCTCATTCCTATACGAGGGAGAACTCAGGAGAAGGGGAATGCAGGAGTCTCCCAAATGAATACATATGCTCAACACTGATAAATATTGATGTGCTGTCTTCACATTGGTGAAATCTAGCAGTAGTCCTCATCTTAAATTAACATAAGGACTAGAATAAAATGCCAGTGAAATAAAATTCAACAGCTGTGTATGAAAAGATACTCAGGAAGCCTAACCTCATTAAGAATCAGTTCAGGTATTTCAGAGTGCTGGCCCATGTATTAAACACAAGCTCACCATCTATTTGATTACAGGTAGTAAGAAACCTCTACTTTTCTCTTCACAAAAGTATTTCTATACCAACAAGCAACCTTTTCTGCTTATTTATATGCTTTTCTAAACAAGAATGTTTGAGAGAGAAAAGAAAGAAAAACACTAATTTACTGGGAAATTTGTTTTCTTATTTCATTTGTACATTTGAAAGATCGTATTTTTGTGAATAATGGGAACAAGTACAACCACTTTAGTTAAAGTGTTTGTGTTGGTTTCTCTACTTACTGCTCTTGAAGGTGGTACTTGATTTTTGCTCACTCACAGAATTTTTACAAGTCTAAAAAGACAGTTCCTTCTTTTTTCACACTGCAAGAGTTTAAGACAGAAGAGAGTGTTACAGGGGCAAGTGAAGAGTTCATATGTAATGAACTAAAGTAATGCTTATTCTAAAGTTTATTTTACCTAGAATCATAGAATAATTTGGGTTGGAAGGTATCATAAAAATCAATCCCCCCCCAGTGGACTGGTTACCACCCAGTAGGTGATCAGGCCGCCCAGGGCTTTACCCAACTTGACCTTGAACACCTCCAGAGATGGGAAATACACAACCCTTCTGAGCAATCTGTGCCAGCGCATCATCACATTCTGAGTAAAGAATTTCCCCCTAATATCTAATGTAAGTGTCCCCTATCTTAGTTTAAAACCATTCTCCTTGACCTATTGTTAGGAAACCATGTAAAAAAAAATGCTCTCCCTTTGTTTATAAGTTTCCTCTATGTACTGGAAGGCCACAATGAGATCTCTCTGCAGCCTTCTCTTCTCCAGGCTGAAAAAGTGCAACTCCCTCCACCTGTCTTCACAGCAGAGGTGCTCCAGCCCTCTGATCATCTTTTTGGTCTCCCCTGGTACCAGTTCAAATAACTCTACCTCTGGTGCTGGGGGTCCATGGGCCTGGATGCAGTAGTGGAGGTTGACCCTTACATGTAATAGAGTATAAAGGGACAATCACCTCCCTCACACTGCTGTTGTCCCTTCTAAGATGCAACCCAGGACGCAGTTGGCCTTCCAAACTGCTGGCTCGTGTCAAGATTTTGTCTGAAAGGAACCCAAAGTCCTTCTCCACAGTCTATATGCATGTCTTAGATTGCCATGAACCAAGTGCAAGGTCTTATTGAAAGCCAAGGTTTATTTCTAAGTTTTATTTCTAGTAATCTAATGTTTTGTTGTAGTGTTTTCAGGTTTTCCACATCATTCTGTTTTTTTTATTTTTTTGAAGGGTATAATTTTATTTTTAATTTATGTGAAATATCTCTATTCCTTAGCACTCTGATACCCTTAGATCTAATTACTATTTATTTGCTTATTTATTTTTACTTTATCATGAGTAAAACAATAACACTTTTGATCTGAAATTTTACATACTCAAAAATATATTTTCCTGTTCTTGCATAGTAGCCATTCAACCTTGAGCAGAATAAAATTCTGGCAGATATTCTTTAAAGTGAGATGGTTTTTTGCATCTCATTTACCTTAATCCTGTGTGTATTACTAATTAATAACTGACTAAGATCTGTACTAATAGAATAGTGGGTTAATATTAAGACACTTATAGCTGCTGCACTTTTGCAGCCAAAAACTGATTCATGCCAAAAATCCTACACTATACTTCTTCAATGTATTTTTAAATTACCACTGCCTCTAGGGACGGCAATTTTCTGTTGTTATTTTGAACATACTTGGTGATCTCAGCTCTTGGCTCAAATGCTTTTTCATGCTTTGATAAGTTCATACACAAAGGCTTTTGTGCTTTAAAACAGATGCCCAAGGGACCGTGTCATTGTCTATGAAGGCTGGGCTAGAGATAGCCAGATGCCTGCAGCAGGGCTGATGTCCCAGGGGACATGCAAAGCTGGGTCACAGCTCTACTGGGAGGCTCCAGCAAGTATCTCCCCATGAGCCACAAACTCCCCAGTGAGTTTCCAAACAGGCTGTTTCAACAGCCAAGAACTGGTCAAGCAGGTTCATCATAAAGGCCTGCTTTACATGCTCTCCACTAGTCAGCAATCCCATAGACTAGCAAATAGAGCAAATCATGGGAATAAGTAGAATAATATGGACAAGTTAGACCTCCTCTCCCTTACCTTCTGTCCATCTGCTTCAGATAAGAGATTTGAAATATAGACCATATGAACTGATGCTGGCAAGACAAACAAAAGAAGGGTCAAATATTGCCAGGCTCTCGCTGAGAAGGTGTCCTGGTATAGCCAAAATAGAGATTTCCTCTGGAGAAATTTTACATTTCACCACATTATTTCTCTTATCACAGAGTTGTCCAGTGGCATTTCTTCAGCCTTTTCCAGCCAAATGTTTTAAGAGGATATTTATCT
Source organism: Phasianus colchicus (assembly GCF_987193195.1). Classification (NCBI taxonomy): domain Eukaryota; kingdom Metazoa; phylum Chordata; class Aves; order Galliformes; family Phasianidae; genus Phasianus; species Phasianus colchicus. Next base: position 60,946,178 of record NC_143476.1, on the reverse strand, counting down.
TCAGGATAACAGATGAAAAATGGTCACAACCAGTTTTAAAGAAAGCCAGACACAGCACTCACAGTGTTTCTGCTTCCTCCCAAAAGCTCATATTCCACATTAGATGGTGAATGTTGTCCTATTGTGACTTTCCACCTGAACTTCCAGTTTTACCAGAATGAGGCTGAATCTTTTCTTTCAAGGTTTGTTCAGACGAGTATTGTTACTGTTGTTAGCCATTAATGTAGATAATGTAGATAATTAAGATAAGCATTACATACAAGATGTACTGGATTAGGTCCTTTTGTGATGCATACAAAATGTACTGGATTAGGTCCTCTTGTGATAGTACCAGGGTGTTAGGAAAATCTCTACTCCAATAAGCTTGCTCAATCATTTTTATCACGAAAAGAGACAGAGGAGAGTCTTTAGCTCTCTTTATTCAAGTGAAGGGAGAGTCTACTGTGGTATACCCTTGTGGAGTCTCTCAGTATGCTGAGGGATGCAGCCCCTCTTTTATCCCTGTACCATGATGCTAGTGAGCCCTTCCCCCTTTCCTCGTTGGCTGAGGTAGTTGAGGTTCATAGTCTTCTTGATTTGCTTATCAGCCATCCCCCTAGTAGGTATTCTCCTTCATTCACTTTGTTTATACATACTTTATAATGAGTTTATTGTTTTGTCCAACTAGAATTGTCTTCATATCCGGTAAAATCTATCACTCTTTGTTCTGCCCAGCAAACAAAATTTGATTGCAGGTGCTATGCTAGCATCTCCTGCCATACACTTGCAACCAGATCCTTGTGACTGACACTCTTCTCACCTTTATCTTCTTTTGCAGGGACCCGCTATCCCTCCCTTGTTTGCCCCAAGTTTTATTTTTCAACAATACTTAATCCTTGTTTTTTCTTCACATGGCGCACACAATACCTTTGTAGGTATGGTTTCTAGTAGATCCAGTGCAAAAAATTTGCAGTGTGGTGTTAGAAAGTGGCATCCCTTTATTCCTCACAATGTGCACCAGGTGACTTGACAAACAAGTGCACCCTCTCAGAGTTCAAGTTCTATGCTTATACAGTAAAAACGTACATATTCATTGGCATACATGTTCGGTCTTTCTCAAGGTCTCATAGATAGTGTCAATGTCCCAGTGGGCATGCTCAGTGGTATTTAGGGTGGTCGAATACCTACTTCTCCCCTTTTTTCACCATCAGTTTCATCACTGAAACCTTTAGCATACTTTCAGTCACTTTTCCCCAGTTTGAAAGATTTCCATTGCTTATTAGACCACAGTGAGCCACTTTTTAGAAACAATGTGTGTGGAACCCGGGTAAAATGTCCTTGCATGTTTTGAGGCAAAAGATTAAAGTATTCTATTGTGACTCCAGAGGCAAAATCACTGAGGCAGAAGATAAAAGTATTCTATTATGTTGTATTATGTGGAGTTAAGAAGGCAGCATTGCAGTGTGCCATATGTGAAGATTGTCTGAAGGAACAAGAAAGGCTGGAAAAGATGTCTCTAAATCCACGCCTAGTGAGAGAAATGTAAAGACATCCTTCAAATACAAGTTTAGCAGCAATCCAAACAGCATGGAAGAGAAAAGAAAATATATGCTCTGCATCAATATCAGGAAGAAATTGAGTTAACTTTTTTTCTCTATGCAATTCCTGAATTCTGATATCACATTTACTTAAATAATTGCAGTGAAAGAGGAAAAATAATAACAAACTGGCTCTCCTTATCTGTGTTTCAAATCACTGAATGGCCAGGCATTGAGAGCACACATCAGCCGGATGCAGCCAAGGTTAGTAGGAAGAAGCAATTTGAGCTAAATTCCTGTTGTGCTGTCAGCTTAGAGTCTCTTTCCTAAATGCAGTCAGCAACACAGAGACCCAAATCTGTGCTGAAAAATGCAGTCTGAGAAGAGATGTCCCAAACAATTTTGACTATGACGGATATATTTTTCTGCCACAGCACAAAACCTCAGTCCAGACACACTGCACATTCTAAGCCACTGCTGTGTTTGATCTAATAAGAAAAAACTTCACCATGAATCCAGAGCCTTAAGAGTTCTCTTCTCAGCAGCACAACCCAAACACATATTTGGGGGTCATGCATTAAATCACATACTCCTCCATATCCTGGCTACCTTAATGCTTCCATTGCGACTTCTGTCTTGGGGGACCCATTGCTGGACTAAGGGGAGGCTTATTTCACTGTGCAGGTATGGTGCTGTACCTGCCAAGCAAAATGGTACGTACATAAATGTCCAGCAGATAGAAAGGGAGGAAGTGACATGGTTCACAACTATGCTGGCTGTATCTGCAGTGACACCTTTTTCTATAGATTTGTGAAAAATCCTTTTTGTTTCTGATTTATTAGTACATTTACTACTCCAGATTTTTAACATTCTTGTAGGAGCACAAATGCCTACAAAAAAAAAAAAAAAAAGAAAAAAAAAAAGAAAGAAAGAAAGAAAGAAAGAATTATTCCTGGGACATGCTAGGGCAGATTGTCTAGTCAGTACAGGAACAGTAATTTATTTTTAGGAAGATTGATTTGTTTATGCCTATGCTGTAAAATACAGCACCAGCTTTTTCTTTTTTTGTTTTGTTTTGTTTTGTTTTGTTTTTTTCCAGAGGTATTGTATTTCAATGCAAAATGTAGTCATTGCCGTTTTTATATTTAAGAGAATAAAACAAAACAAAAATGGCACTTCAGTGTAAAGGATTTAGCTTTAAATATTCCACACAGATAGATTCCCAAATGAATAGAAATACATTTTGTGCCACATTTTGCATAAGCAAATCAATGTTTTTCTGTCAGCAGCCTAAGCATGGAAGGCAACCTGATGCAGAATAACAAATCAGTGCCTGTTGTTTTTTTTTTTTTTTTTTTTTTGAAGTTTAACTGAAGATTTCTGTGGGGGTCATTGTTTGATGCTATTATTTGAATAGGAGAAATAACATGATACATTACATTTCCTTTAATTAGTTACAAACCAAGATAACGTGACTGCATTAGTATGCCTCAACACAAGGGAGATCCTAAAACAACTTTGAGAAGGGATTAATATATCCAGTTAAACAGAAGCTATGTTGAAATTAATATTTCATAGAATAGATGCAAACAGGTGTGCATAACCCTCCATAATAAATTTGTCAAATATAATTTATGTGATGGCCTTAAGCTAAAGTAAATCAGCCGCCAATAATAGCACTTGTTTCACGTGAACTCTGATTTTTTTTCTGATTTTGTCATTTAACAAATCTTCCTTTCAAAATCCATCAAGTGCAGTACCTGCAGGAAATAAATTCCAATCCTAGAAGAACAGTACTGTCCTTGTATCGCACATGTACATTCACATGTGGGTATTGTGCTACACAAGTCACTGAGTCACATGTTAGAAAAGCACTGAAAAAGTACTTCTATCAACTTCTGAATACCTACTGTCTGGCAGATCCCAGCAAAGGTTTTGTTGGCCAATTCTTTGGGAGAAGAAGAAAATCTTTCCTAACTTTTACCTATGATATGTGACTAAACCGAGGAAGGAAGATGCAAGGTCTTAATTGATACAGGTTTCCAGAAAATTTGATGGAAAAAATATTTTCCTGAAAAAAATAAGCAAAGATGCATGTCACATCTTTCAAATGTCATTTGTCTTTATGAAGGAAACAAAAAAGGAATAATTACTAGAGAGTAAGGCAGATACAAATAGAGAGAGACATACATAGACACATGTGTGTATTTGTGCACATGAAATTGACACAAACTGAGTCACAGCCGTCATGTCAATGCTAGTCAATATTTTGCTTTCATGCAACAATGGGTAACAGCTTCACACTGTAGCTATATTTGCCAGGCCATTCAATACCAAAAGAACTGTAGCTGAACATTTGCACATACCGACAATGGGTCCAAAATAAATGCTGTATTGCTGAACTACTCTTCAATTTTCCAAATCTAAACCCCAAACCAAAACTTGTTTTAGTAATAGCAATGTTTTCCTTCTTATTATTCAGCTTGTATTAAGGTAGCCAGAGGGCCAGAGAACCTCCCTATGAACAAAGAGTTGAGTTTGTTTACCTAAGAGAAGAGAAGGCTCCAGAGAGACCTCACTATTGTCTTCTAGTACATAGAGGAAATCTTTAAACAGGACTTTTATACAGTTTGATAGTGATTGGACCTGGGGAAATGGTTTTAAACTGAGAGAGGGGAGATTTAGATTACTTGTTAGGAGGAAATTCTTCACTTAGAGTGTGGTGAGGCACTGGAACAGAAGCTGTGTATACCCCATCCCTGGATGCATTCAAGGCCAGGCGGGGTGGAGCCCTGGGCAGCCTGCCCATGGCAGGGGATTTGGAACTGGATGATCTTAAAGATCCCTTCCAACCTAAGCTATTATATGTTTCAATGATTTTATGATACTTGCTTGCAGAAATTTCATTAGAGATTTTGTTCATCAGTTCAGAGGAAATCAAAGATTTAGGAGCAATAGGAGAGTTCCTGGTAAGACAATTTTAAGTGGCAGAGTTCAAACTGTATTGCATAATGTTCTTACTGAGTCAGGAAGATAAGCTAAGATACGAATTCAGGTTTCTAGAATTGCAAAATGAAGATCACACAAAAAAGGTTAAAAAAAAATCATAATACAACAGTGTTATTTACATGTCCTGACAAATAAGATTATATTAAAGTGAGCAGTAAGTTTTTAGAGGAACAATGCACACACAAAATGATAAGAGGTACAAGTGGGTGTGATTTTATTCTACTGACTTATTTGAGCCTCTTAACTTCCTGTTTCCTGATTCTCCTTTTTCCTTTTTTAATACCTACACTCTCCATCTCCATGGGTCTTGTGTTATGCTCTGCAGGAAGACTCATAAGAAATTGAGAGATATGAGAAGAGAAGAAAATCAGTGACCTACTGAAGAGCAACCAGAAAGGCTTACTGGTATGAACTTGGATGTACCAAGAGAATTCCTGGAAGTTTGAGTGCTTTCATGAATTAAAGAAAAAATTCAGGAGTTTATTTAGGTATCATCTTACCCTTGGCACTAATGGGAAATCAGGACCTAAAAACTGCTTCACAAGGAAATGTGCAGAAAGATGGCTGCAAATAAAGAAATTCAAGTAGGAAGCATCGCTGTTTACTTGTCACATGACATTCACATTCTGAAGTGGAAGGGACAACAACACTCTGGTCAAAAATAACCAACCAAACATACCAAAAAGTAAGAAAGGAAGGAAGGAAAGGAAGGAAAGGAAGGAAGGAAGGAAGGAAGGAAGGAAGGAAGGAAGGAAGGAAGGAAGGAAGGAAGGAAGGAAGGAAGGAAGGAAGGAAGGAAGGAAGGAAGGAAGGAAGGAAGGAAGGAAGGAAGGAAGGAAGGAAGGAAGGAAGGAAGGAAGGAAGGAAGGAAGGAAAAAGAAAAGAAAAGAAAAGAAAAGAAAAGAAAAGAAAAGAAAAGAAAAGAAAAGAAAAGAAAAGAAAAGAAAAGAAAAGAAAAGAAAAGAAAAGAAAAGAAAAGAAAAGAAAAAAAGAAAAGAAAAGAAAAGAAAAGAAAAGAAAAGAAAAGAAAAGAAAAGAAAAGAAAAGAAAAGAAAAGAAAAGAAAAGAAAAGAAAAGAAAAGAAAAGAAAAGAAAAGAAAAGAAAAGAAAAGAAAAGAAAAGAAAAGAAAAGAAAAGAAAAGAAAAGAAAAGAAAAGAAAAGAAAAAAAAAGAGCACACAAAATGAAACTTCTTGGGCAGAAATTTCTCTTCTACTTCAGTGGATATTTAGATATTTTTCAGATAAAGCACTTTAAAATGACTTGGGTGTGTTTAAAGCAGATCAGTTCCCCATGTATCTCTGTTTGACAAGAGATTCTCTGTAGCTAAGTGCCTTTTTATGTGATTCAGAAGAAGGCAGTCTCTTTAATTTGGAGTCAAGTTAAAATTTTCAAGGAAATACTTAAAACCTTCAGTTGAGAAAAGGAGAATAGAGTTAGAATAAAAGGTTGTACTCAATTTTGTAAGAGAGAGAGAAAGACTGAGAAAATTCTTTTATGACTTCTTCTTCAAAGCACAGTGCAAAGCATTAAATAACAGCTCAATAGGTTTTCATCAATGCAGCAAAATAATTATCTGGGAGAAGTTATGTAACCTCTAACAAACAAGATCAGAGATCAAGATATTTTTATTTCTAGTCTGTAAAATTCCCTCCTGCATAAAGTAACTTCTCAGACAGAAAAAAACTTATCATCTTCAGAGGGTTGGAAACAAATGACCTGTTATTTTAGCACTAATTAATATTCCTCCATGCAGAGTCTAATAGGGAAATTCATTATTGAATCCCAGTGGTTATTTTTGTTTATCTGTAACACATCCATAACTCCAACCTGAACAAATAAATTGCATCTTTACTCCAAGAGTTGATTTAAAAGAGCTGCTATTTGTTCTTTACTTGAAACTAAATTCCGATCTGTTCCACTGACTTTTCACTCTTTCCTGGAATGTGTAATTACCTCACTTTAACAGAATATAACAGGGCATAGTAAATCAAGCCCACTGGTTAAGATCCAGTTAGCAACCAAAGATCTAGATATGAATAAAGTGATGAACAGCATGTCCTTGGAAAAGTAGCTTTGAGTTCCAGTTATTAATCCATCACAGATACTGCATTAACCACTACTGTGCTGTTCTCAGCAACCATAATCAAGTCATCATCACATGAAATGAAAGTGAAAAACTACCTCTCTTTATGCCAGCAGGACTGTTGAAATCAGGCTTATTGTAGTCAGGATTCATTCTGCTAGCTTGGGACTTCCCGCTCAAGTGTTTGCAGAGCAATAGTCTCGGTAGCATACCACATAGCTGAAGGACACAGGAAGAGATTTTTTGGTCCTTCAGACGGCCCTTGCCAGGACAGTATGCTTTGTCGTTAAGTTGGATATGGTTTGCTCCAGTGGTACTAATAGGTAAACAGAGTAGGATCACCTCTTCTCTCCACTGTGCTGAGAAGTAGTATTTTTCAGAATAAAAAGGATTACATGACTACTTTGACAAAAACAAAACATCTAGATTCGGGATCCTGAAAAGAGTAAGGATCATGGTCTAAATGGGGTGAAGGGTGATGTGAAAGGCAAGATGGTGGAGTAATTCAGCTATCTAGCTTAGCTAGCAAATAATGTGAAAAGTTTTTGTAAGCCTTGTACATGTGATTTATAATTTTTCCTTGTTTTTTGTATGGAGATATTTCATTATTCCTGTGGACATATAAATAAACAAATATTTAGATCCCAGAGTTCTTCCAGGATACTGACTGTACAGATGCCCGAATTCTAAGTTAGGAAAGCATCCTTTTGAATAAAACACCTCATTTCAAGCATTCTAAATTAAAATAATAATACTACCAAGAAATCTCTGAAGAGAACACTACAGTGTGATCATTTCTTTTAAAATCATTTTGGAGTATCTTTGGTGACTTTGGCTCAATGAATGTTATTACCTCTGATTGTCATTTTGTAAGGCTGACATCTTCATGCGCACCAGATACAACAAATTATAAGTATCATGGGCATGGGATAACTTATGTGTTTTGTCGCTGTGGGATTATGGGGTAGCAGTTAATACAGTAACCAAATGCAGCTCTCTTTTTAGTTCTACTTGCCTCACAAGTCATTGGCCATTTCCAGACTTTCAAGTCACTGATGTTCTTCAAGTTGTTACTCCTGCTCCTGGCTCTTCCTTCTGAAACAGCTCCCTAGAAAGTTGCATACATCACAACTCAGCAGATGCTGCTTGGAATCTGCTCAGGTTCCTCCTAGCCCAGCAATGCACTGATGTCTGACACACCTTTGCTCCTGGTGCCAAGCAGAGCAGGGTAGAACAGGATGGTGAACAGCACTGCAGATGGCAAGAAACACACAGCATATGGACTAGCACAGTCTTGTTTCTCCACGCTGAGCTGCAGTACTGGATGAACAGAGTCAACTTGAGTATTGTACATGAAAAGCGGAAGTCATTATTCCATGTTTTCTGTCTCCTTAAAGAAAACAGTACATGTAATATAGATTCTAATAAACTGTCATTATTTTTTTTGAGTTGTCATAGTGCATTAGAATACTATTATTTACATGTGGAGTAAATAATAATTTTGTGAGAAGGTGGAGAGTATCTTTATTAATATGGAAATGTATACTTACAGATGTGAAAAAGAACGCATTTGGACAGCTCATGAAAGCAAACACTTTGAAGGTATTTGGAGACTGGAAAATTTTTTTTAAGTTTGTAACAAGTGAGTCTGTGAGGGCCATTTGACTGTAGAGTATTTTGAGAGCTAATCAACTCACCCCTTTTATGCTCAAGGGAATTAATGATGAGACGTTGCAATTTGCATTATATGGCTCTGTGTTTGTGAGTTTACATCCAACAGAAATCAAAATAAGGGAAAATACACTTAAAGTAGTATGACCACATCTTATACTTCTGGCACAAAGACCTGGTTCTGAGCATGTTAGAAAGACAGAACTGAAAGCACAAGAAGTAATCCTGCAGTTTTTTTTAACCACTCACAGAGTAAAAACAGAAAGAAAAATGAAATTTTCTCCTCTTTTTATGATGTCTCCATCAAATAAGTGAAGTGTTGAGATACAGTATCAGAAGCTGCTGATCTCAAGGCAACAATCTTGTGAAGGTTCTAGTTCTCTTGATCTTCTCTAAACAAACTGCTCTCAGCAGTATCCCAGTCATACTTCCACAGCTAATCAGTGTAAAGGGACACCCAGAGCTAAAAAGCCTTGAAAAGTGAAGAAGGATAAGAAAGCCAAAATTCAACAGAGCAGAATGCAGGTTGATTGGGTGCTGGTGATATGTGATGGTAAGAGAAACATTCCAAACAACACATAATGGCAACCTGAAATGCCCCTGCTAAGTCATGTTAGGAAGACATAATGATCCAGAAGTGGGAGTAATTGTTTATATTACTGGCTATCACCATGTCTGCCATTATGATCTGTGAAATACTGATGTGCATCAGATTACAGAACTTAATGCCCAAGCAGAAAGTAAGCCCAGCACATGACAGGGTTAAACTGAAGCACCATGCTGAGAGCATCCATTCACCCAAGAGCATAACAGAGCCCTTTCTGTCCCAGGAAATATAGCGTTTTTGGGCTTCAGCAGCTCTGTTTGTCTACATCACTTCAGCACACTCTACACAGAACACTCTCATAATGTGCTGAAGCCCTCTTGCTTCTTTCTTCATCATTTCCACCTTTAAGTGAAGAACTGATTTGTGAAATTGCAGTGGACAGAGAGTGACTTGGACAGAGAGACTCTGCATAATCTGGAGATCTATGTTTCAATTACATTTCCTAAACACCATTTAGTATTTCCTTTCTAAAAATCATGTATAGAAAAGGGATTCATTTTGTTATGGTTATAAATCATGGAAGCCTTCCTGCCAAGGTCAGTACCAAAGTACGTACTTAAGTCTCTCAATCAAGGATCTGTGTAGGAAAACATGAAATTTACTAAAGCCACAGCAGTTCCTCTCTATTTGCAGGCAGCTCATCACATGCAAACACATTTCCTACGAAACACATTAGAATTGGTCCTCAACTGAATGTACTTTCTCTTTATTTAAGGCACAGATATCACAACAACTAATCTGATGGTTAACAGTTCCTGAAAATCATCAGCAATTTTGATTGCTAACAACAGTCCTGTATGATCAACATTTTATTTCAATTATATATATTTTTATCTGGATTTCCCTGCAGTAACATTTGTCTGGAACAGGAGTTTGCTCTTGAAGTACACTCTGACCATACTAACTCACCTCATGTAGTGGATTGCTCAGACTGGATATATTTTGAAGCCTGAAGCTTCACCACAGTGAAACAACAAATGAAATCCAGCAATAAATAAATAAATATATATATATATGTATATATTTTTTAAAAAAAAAGGACATCCAACTAAAGGCGCCAGATGAGAAACAGAATAACCACACTGAAAAATAAATAAAATGGATATCTTTTCTTCAGAAATGACAGTTTCACCCTAAAAAAATTGTTCTTTGGAAGCACTTAATTTGTAAAGGCAGTCCCCGGTTTAATTCCGGTTGGTGTGTTTCCCCAGATCTCCTGAAATAATAAACAACTGATCAGACAGCAGTATGCCAGTTAGATCTCCACAAAGTCAAGCTCTTGGGAATAAACAGAAATGGTAATCGCCTATAAATGTTAAGTGTTTGACTTCCTCAGTAAGATACCTCTTATCAAAATTTAAATACAATAATGAATTCCATCCCAGCCGCTTGGGCAACAGACAGAATTTCATAGCAATTTGCATCCTCTTTGTTCCCGATAATTAAAAGTATTTAGTAAAAATTTCTTTTATTTATTTATTTTATTCTCCATGTTCATAATGTTCACAAAATTGTATTTTTAATGGATTGAATTATGTAGCTGGACCTAAATCACAACAATTCTTTGACTTAAAAAATGCATATTTGGATATAAAATGAGCACTTGCTGTGGACTCTTGAAAGCCGTGGAGATGTGATGCCATCCACTGGACTGATAGTTTCTTAAAGCATTTGGACACCCTGTCGATAACTTGTCCACAATAGTAGTTCCAGGGGACGCATGTAGCACAACTCGCAGATTAAGCAGATGCTGAGGGGTGTGTTATTTTTAGTTGTTTTGGCTGGAAAGATAAATTTATGCTTTACAAAGTAGATCTGTTCTGCTTGATTTATCAGTATTGGAAAGGCAGCTATTCATTATAGTTGTCTAAATACTAGTTACACATTTTATCTGCTAAAGCAGTAATTATAGTTCTTTGGAAAAAGGCAAGGAGTGAAACAATAATTAAACTGATGGATAAGGAAGTCATTCCTGTTGAAAATTAGATTTCTTTTCCTACATCACCTGTCTTAGAAGCCTACCAATAAAGCATACATTGCATACACTACTTTTCTCTGTAACTGAGCTTGGCTTTAAACATTGCCCAACTTCCAGATTCTTTGCTGCTAGTTTTGTGCTATCTCCATCTCTTCTGAATACCACAGCATACATGTAAAGGAAAAAAAAAACACCTGTCTCCAGGAAACTACATTTTACAAAAGACACCTCCTTTTGTATATTTTGATGGAATCCTTTCCTGATTTTAATTGGGCTTTAGGGATCTAAATGCACAAATTTAACTCTCTGGTGTGTGGAAGACTCAGTTTGTGGCTCAAGCAAATCAGAAAAGAAATTGTCTCGCAGATCTCTCCACTGATTCTTAGTTTTCCTAGAGTTGATTCAGGTACTGACAGTATTGTCCATATGGCTAATCTTGCCTTTTAGGAATATCTTGAAAATTAGTATACTATCTTGCCTGTTAAAAGGGGGATTAGCCCCATTGTTAACTAACAAAGCGTGTTTGAATGAGAGAGGTGAATCAGGTCTCACAATAACTGTAGCCCTCTCTGTAAACGGGTTAGGTGGGGTCGATTTCTCATGACCACTGCATCCCTCTCTCCAAGTACATAGACATAGTTAACCCAAATGATTATATAAGGGTCATGCCTTTGTTCTGTTGGGTGCACAGTCATCTGGTGCCATATAAAAGAATGCCTGCTTCTTAATACGACATTGGTCTTACAGAATTTTATTTGGGCTGGGGCTTTTCCAGCAACAGTTTCATTGACCAAGATGGGACACAGCTTCTGAAACCTGATGGATCCTAGGAGAACAGAAACTCCAGCCAGCACCAATGGATTTTCACAAAAGACCTCTGATCCCTGGACTGAAGAGACTGAAGTAAGTCCTCTCGGAAGGTAAAGGCATTCTTTTGTATATTGCGCCCTGGATTGTGAGCTCAAGTCTCAAAGGAACTGCCTGGTAGTAAATCATAGGAGAAATCCATGCAGGTTTGGGATATAAAGGTATCTATCTTGGGGGTTTGAGTATTGGTGGAACAGTTGTTTCACATGAAAGCCTGGATAGCATCCGGCTTTGATAAAGAGGTTTAAGTCCCCCCATTAATTTGATGAATGGCTTTGAGTCCCCAGCTTACTTAAGTGATTTGAGTCCCACTGCAGTCTGTTGGTATAAAGGTTGAAGGTCTCCCTCCCTCTGAGAGGGTTGTCATCAGCTGTGCAGAGTCTGGTTGGAGGTCTGTAAATAGTGATGTTCCTCAGGCATCGTGCTGGGCCCGGTCTTGTTCAGCATCTTAATTGACGACCTGGATGAAGAGATAGAGTCCACCTTCAGAAAGTTTGCTGACAGGCTGAAAGAGTTGGGCTTGTTCAGCCTGGAGAAAAGAAGGCTGCGGGGTGACCTCATTGCAGCCTTTCAGTACCTAAAGGGAGCCTACAAACAGGAGGGGAATCAACTCTTTGAAAGGGTGAGTGACAGCAGGACAAGGGGAAATGGTTTCAAGCTGAGGGAAGGGAGATTTAGGTTGGACGTCAGGGGGAAATTCTTTACGGAGACAGTGGTGAGGTACTGGAACAGGCTTCCCAGGGAGGTTGTGGATGCCCCGTCCCTGGAGGTGTTCAAGGCCAGATTGGATGGGGCCCTGGGCAGTCTGGTCTAGCATTAGGTGGAATGGTTGGTGGCCCTGCGTGTGGCAGGGGGGTTGGAGATTCATGATCCTTGAGGTCCCTTCCAACCCTGGCAATTCTGTGATTCTGTGATTCTGTGGTAATACAAAGCTGGGAAAAGCAGCTGACACACCAAAAGGCTATGCTACCATTCAGCAAGACCTGGACAGACTGGAGAGTTGGGCAGGGAGGAACCTGATGAGGTTTAGCAAGTGTAGAATGTTGCACCTGGGGAGAAATAACCACATGCATCAGTGTTAGGGAATGACCTGCAATAGAGGAGCTCTGCAGAGAAGGATCTGGGGGTTCTAGGGAACAACAGGTTGGCCATGAGCCACCAGTGTGCCCTTGAGGCCAAGAAGATCAATAGCATCTTTGGATGCATTAAAAAAAGTGTGGCCAGCAAGTTGAGGGATGTGATCCCCCCCCCTACTCTGCCCTGCTGAGGCCACATTTAGAATGCTGTGTCCAATTCTGGGCTTTGCAGTACGAAAAAGACAAGAATCTCCTAGAAGAAGTCCAACATATGGCCACCAAGATGATAAAAGGTCTGGTTCATCTCCCATAGGAAGAAAGGCTGAGTAATTTGGGTCTGTTCAACCTGGGAAAAAGACAATTGAGGGGGATCTTATTAGTGTTTATAAATATTTAAAGGGAGGTGGGAGACAAATGGATGAGGCCAGGCTCCTCTCAGTGGTGTGTAGCAATAGGACGAGAAGCAATGGCCTAAAACTTGAACATTGGAAGTTCCATGCAAATATGCAGAAGAACTTCTTTACAGTAAGGGTGACAGAGCACCAGTACAGGTTGCCCAGAGAGGTTGTGAAGTTTCCTTCTATGGACACCTACTTGTGAGGCCTATTGTAGAGTACCTGCTTTAGTTGGAGAGTTGAACTCAATGATCTCTTTAGGTCCTTTGCAACCCTTGCAGTTCTGATTGTCGTTTCTCCTAGACTACCATGGTATGGTTCAACACCTAGTAGGAGTGGTAAGTAGCCTGGTTAGTCTAGGCACGTGTTATATCTTGCTTCTCGCAGTTACTACAGGCCCTTCATAAGGAAAAGCATGCAGGAGCATGGGCTTTTGAAAACAACTGGTTGGAATCATTCATGGGCAACTCAGATAAATTTTACAATCCATAATATAAAGCTAAATGTATGCTGCCTTTTAGCTGAGTACAGATATGCTATCCCTTTGGGTTTCCTATGGAATCTTCCCAGCACAGGCAATGTCCACACTTCTAGGCACAAGCCCACTGCTCCTCTAAATTCTTTTTCAAGATCTTCAGTATATTTATAGTGGGTCCCCAAAACAAGGATTCTCTCCTTGTGACTCAGTGGCACAACTCAAATTTTGCAAGGCACTATCCCCACTCCTCATCCCATTGCATGAGAAAACATAACACCAAAACAGCAAGATGCTGCAGAAAGACATTGTGCATGTGTTTCTGTCAGAATCCATCTAAAAGTTGTTTATACATACACATGCACAGACAGACACATGCACACAGGCTTTATGTATCTCTTGGTCTTTTCGCTTCCTGGGAGCAAATCAGTGTGTGTGAGAACAATGTGCCATTTTGAGAACAATGTTTTATGTAACCCAGATTAAAATGAAACTGGCCTGCTGCACTATTCAGTATGTGCAGACCTTTCAACAGGATCTGATAAAGATCAGTTTTGCTGAAACTTGTTTTCAAAGTACTTACAAAAACAGCTTCCCCGCCACTGGCACTTGGAACAAAATGAAACCATAGAACAAACTCTGCAAATTGCATTTGAGAATGAAGTACAGAAGAAGCCTGGGCATGCTTAATATATTTCTATATGTGTTATAGAAATTATATATATATATATATATATATATATATATATATATATATATATATATATATATATATATATATACATATATAATATATATTAATATATTATATAAATATAATATTTATTTATTTATTTATTTCTATATGTGTTACATATATATGTATATATACATATATATATACATATATATACATATATACATATAACACATATATGTGTTATCATATATATATATGATATATATATATATATATACACACACACATAAATATTTTTTAAAAGGGCTAAAAAAATATTGGAAGGATTTATGGTAGAATGTCAATAACTCATTTCGCTTTTGCACTATAATGCTAGCCCACCTTGCTGCTTTGTTGGTAAACTATTCTGCCCCTGCCCTTCAGCTGTGAATAGCTGTCCACTAGTGACAGTTGCCTGGAGCAGAATGGAAGTGTGACTGACAATCCTTACTCAGATCCATGTTGGCATTAGTGCCTCTTTTAAACAGGAAAGTTTGGCTCTCCAATCTACAGCTGGGGGACTGGTGAGGTAGGAAAAAGAAAGACTTCAGAATCTCTTTTTAAATTGCAGAGAAACATCAGCCTTTAGCGCTGTTAAATCATCACAGTTAGACATACACTCCTCTCATACACTGATGGGAAAAATTGAATTTCTATAATAGCTGGAGGTGCTATATATGTAATCAAGCCTCAAAGATAGCATCTTTTGAAAACAGGCTGCCATTTCTGCAAGAAATATCTTACTAGCCAAGAGTTCATATATGCATCATCTTCTGAGTCTTCTGGAAGTTTCTGAGAGCTTCTATCAGCAACAGACACCACTGTTGTCCTTAAAACCCACATACCTAAAATGAAGCATGCCTATAGCAAATAAGCCTTAGTGTAGCTAAATATTTTAATATCACTCTGTTTTGCTTTAGAAGCAAGTCATAAAAGACAGATGTCTTGAGCTGATTACAAATCTGACCTTTAATACAAGTGTTCAGGATATACTACTACATGCAGGAGCTCACACTTGCATAGACCCTGTTAATAAATAATAGAAGAATTTGCCATCACTTACATTAGAATATTTTGAAGCTAAAGCTAGAAAGGATTTTTTTTTCAGATAAGTTAATTAAAGTTTCTTACTTTGTGTGGCACCATGCTTAGCCTAATATTCCTCAGGACTGTCAGAAAGCCTGATTGTTAGATTTGCACACTAGTTGTACTTATATGCTTAAACAGTTTTCAGGAGGAGTGTAAATTCTGTGAAATTGCACAGTACAAGTCAATAAACCATAACTTTTTTTTCATGACATTTTTATGTTTCTTACTCTCCAAGAAAAAAAAAAAACAAAAACAAAACCCAAAAACAAAAACAAAAACAAAAAAACACACAACACAACAATCTCATATCTTCATATGTGGCTTACCGAAAGGCAATCAATAAGCAAGCAGTTGTATCTTCATTGATTTTCATAGCAAAAGATTAAAAACACCAGTTCTTGTCTTTTCACGGAGATAGTAATACCTTAAATACTTCTGGAAAGCTAAAAATGCTAAATAATTTTACAAAGGATACAACAAACTTTCAGAAAGTGACAGGCATGGATGACCTTTTAACCTCTCTGAGTAAACATTCTGTTGAGGATATCTTTTGGAGGCATAATTTTTAGAGGCATATATTGCTATGAATATGGGTTTGGAGGTCTATTTTAACTTCAACATTATAGCATACACCTTATGAGAGTCGATACAAAACAATATTTAAGAGGGCTGGAGTAGTGTAACTGTTTCCACTCTCTCTATGATTTTGCCTGGGAATACATCACTGTAGACATTTTAAATAAACTAGAAGTTAAAGCAACTCTCTCCTGATGGAACAATTTATATTAGGCTGCTGAACAACAGTCACGGACTCCAGTGGCTGTTTGTTTGAGGCTGCATGAATTTGCTTAGATCTATGCATCCCACACTGTCTGAGACTTGATTCACTAGTGCTATCTAGTGGCTAGTATTGAAAAGGATTAATGCTTACCAATGCAGCACTACAGATCCAGGACCTTTTTCTAAGTCTATTCAGACTTCAAGGTGTACATGTGGGACTGAGTGCTAAAGATAAATAGATTCTCACAAAGACTAAGCACTCCAAAGTGTGCTCAGTTGAAGCCAGCAGCTGACTGCATAAATGCTATTTTTGTTGTTTTTGCCTTTTTTTTTTTTTTTTTTTTTTTTGGTCTTGAAAAGCGAAAGAAATGCTCAGGCAGGCAGTGCAATCTTGATTGCTGTGGCAACCCCCAGACTTATTTGTGCTAAATGGGTGAACACTTCCTCTCTCCAATTCCATTCACTTCTGAACTGGGAATTCAGTCTGGGGTTGTTGGAGACTGCTTTCACTCCACAGAAATGTAAACAGGTTTCCAGGTAGCAGCAAATATCTTAGACTCCTTGATTCTTGTTACCTGATATTTATCTTGGTTCACCTCCTTTGCACTGAGAAGGAAACCAATCAAATCCAGAATAGTTGCAACTCTGGGGCTTTGTTAAAGAGCTTTGCTATTCTACCCAACAGACTGAAGGCTTAAGCTCAAATCTGAATGTTTGTAATATACACAGTTATATGTGTTCACACTATCAAATGAATAAAGTTGAACTCAGTTCCTTCATGTAAAAGAAGCAGTCTCGCTAAAAGATCAGTTTTGAAGAGTAAGGGGGTCCAAGACAACTGGTAGCTCTTCAGGAAGAAAATCTTAAAGGTGCAGGAGCAGGCTGTGCCCCTGAGCCACAAAATGAGCTGATAGGGAAGAAGACTGGCTGGTGGATGAATAGAGAGATATTCCTGAGGCTCCAGGAGAAAAAGAGAATCTACCTCCTGTGGAAGAAGAGACAGGCAACTCAGAAAGAATACAAAGAAGTTGTTAAGACGTGCAGAGAGAAAATTAGAAAGGCAAAAGCCCAGCTTGGACTCAGCCTGCCCACTGAGGTAAAAAGGAACAAGAAACTCTTTTACAAATATATCAACAGTAAGAGGAAGGACCAGAGAGAATCTCCATTCTTTACTGGATGAAGCTGGGAATGTGACTGAAGATAAGGAAAAGGCAGAGGCTCTGAATGACTTCTTTACAACTGTCTTTAAAAGTCAGACCAGTTATCCTCAGGGTACTCCACTCTCAGACCTGGTCGTCTTGGCTGGGGAGCAGACAAAACCCTCCATGATTCAGGAGGACACAATCAGAGACCTCCAATACCAACTGGACTGCCACAAGTCCACGGGGCTGGGTGAAATTCATACGAGAGAGCTGAGGGAACGGGTAGAGGTGATAGCCGAGCCACTTTCCATCATTATCATCGCTCCTTGTTGACTGGTAAGGTCCCAGAAGATTGGAGGCTTGCCAATGTGACTCCAATCTACAATCCAATCTACAAAATGTGTTATAAGGAGGATCCAGGGAACTACAGGCCTGTTAGGCTGACCTCAGTGCCAGGGAAGGTTATGGAGCAGATTGTCTTGAGAGAGATCATGTGACATGTGTGAGACAACCAGGGGATCAGGCCTAGCCAGCATGGGTTCATGAATGGCAGGTCCTGCTTGACCAACCTGATCTCTTTCTGTGATCTAGTGACCCGTCTGGTGGATTAGGGAAACGCTGTTGATGTAGTCTACCTAGACTACAGCAAAGCCTTTGACACTGTCTCCCACAGTATTGTCCTACAGAAGCTGGCAGCCCGTAGCTTGGACAGGTACATTCTTACCTGGATAAGGAACTGGTTGGAGTCTGGGTCCAGAGAGTGGTGATGAATGGAGTTAAATCCAGCCGGTGACCAGTCACAAGTAGTGTCCCCTAGGGGTCGGTGCTGGGGCCTGTCCTGTTCAATATCTTTATTGATGACCTGGATGAGGGCATTGAGTGCACCCTCAGTAAGTCTGCAGATGACACCATGTTGGCTGGAATTGTTGATCTACCTGGCAGTAGCGAGGCCCTACAGAGGGATCTGGAAAGGTTGGATAGCTGAGCTGAAGCCAATGGGATGAGGTTCAACAAGACCAAATGCAGGGTTCAGCACTTTGGCCACAACAACCGCAGGCAACGCTACAGGCTTGGGGCAGAGTGGCTGGAAGACTGTGTAGAGGAAAAGGAGCTGGGGATATTGGTTGATGCTTGGGTGAACATGAGCCAGCGGTGTGCCCAGGTGGCCAAGAAGGCCAATGTCATCCTGGCTTGCATCAGAAACAGTGTTGCCAGCAGGAACAGGGAAGTGATTGTCCCCTTTACTTCAGCACTGGTGAGGCCGCACTTCAAGTACTGTGTCCAGTTTTGGGCCCCTCACTGCAAGAAAGACATCGAGGCCCTGCAGCACATTCAGAGAAGGGCAACAAAGCTGGTGAGGGATCTGGAGCACAGGCCTTATGAGGAGCAGGTGAAGGAGCTGGGATTGTTCATCTGGAGAAGAGGAGGCTCAGGGGAGACCTTATTGCTCTCTATAACTACCTGAAGGGAGGTTGTTGTCACTGGGGGTCAGCCTCTCATGTAACTTGTGATAGAACTAGAGAAAATGGCTTCAAGTTGCACCGGGGGAGATTCAGGCTGGACGTTAGGAAATACTACTTCTCTGAAAGAGTGGTCAGGCACTGGAATGGGCTGCCCAGGGATGTGGTGGAGTCACCGACCCTGGAGGTGTTCAGGGAACATTTGGACGTTGTGTTGAGGGACGTGGTTTAGCGAGAACTATTGATGATGGGTGGATGGTTGGACTGGGTGATCCTGCGGGTCTTTTCCAGCCTTGGTGATTCTATGATTCTATGATTCTAAGACCTTTGGCATATGTCTCAAAAGCTTTTACCAGTGAGGAAGTCTGAGCTGTTTTCATACTTCATGGGGTGCTGTTATTCCCGCAACCACTTTATCAGTATCCACAGACCTAAACATGTCTTAAATTCAAATGGGATTTCACTGCCCTCAAAATGCAAATTGATCCACAGCAAGCTAACAGAAAAGATGTACACCAACATTATAAAGCAGTATTCTGGACATAATGACAATCTAATTGTGAAGAAACAGAAAATCCCAACAATTCTCCCTGACATTAAATTGCAGCAAATAATTACTTTGTTTTTAAAATCCACTGAGAGATATGAATTAAAAAAAAATAATGTAGAGTTGAGCCTATCATAACACTTTTCCACTGGAAAGTCTTGAAAAAAATATCTGCAGGCTAATTGTACTTATACAGTACTATTCTTCAAACCTAACAGTACAGATACAAACATATATGTATATTTATGTATATACATATGCATATACATATGTATATACATATATTCATATATAAATATATATATTTATGTATATATAAATACATACATAAGCATACACAAAGCCAACTTCCTCTAAGGTTTTTTTTCTTCCATCTCTAGCATCTACAAAAAACAAAACGTCTTTTCTCAGAGGGGAATTATGGTCAGCTGTAGTTTGACAGAAACCAAAGTCAAGTTTTCCCTCAGGAGATAAGGTGCATACTGAAATAGGAGTATGCTTAGTCATGATGGGAAGTACAGATCAGTGCAGGAGGTTCCCACCTTTTCTGGAGTCATTCACTTTCTGGGCAAGGAGATATTGACACTTAATGAAAAGGCTTTGCTAGAAATGCACAGAAGTTAACACAAAGGCAATCATTGCTGTTATTCATTGTTATGAATGCATCTGTAAAACCTTCAAAGGAGTTTGTCCACAAACATTTTTGTGAAGAAGCTAACACACACGATGCTGTTACTTTTTTACTTAGAGTGAATTCTGCTTCTACATTAACAAGAAATTTAAGTAGAATGCTATTTCTTATATATCTGCTCAAAGGGTACGTATATGATAGAACTAGAGACTAGGCTAGTCTGACCTGAACGGACTAGAGAGTTGATGAAAAGGAACCTGATGAGGTTTAGTGAGGGAAAGTTTATTGTCCTATACCTGGGGAGGAATACCTACATGCATTAGTACAGATTAGGGGATGACCTCTGGAGAAGGATGAGCTTTGTGGAGAAGGACATGGTGGTCCTGGTGGATAATAGGTTGGCCATGAGCCAGCAGTGTGCCCTGGTGGCCAAGAAGGCCAACAGTATCCTGGGGTGCATTAAAAAGTGTGGCCAGCAGACCAGGGGAGGTGATCCTCCCCACTTACTTCGCCCTGGTGAGATCACATCTGGAATACTGTTTCAGTTCTAGCCCCTCCTGTTCAAAAAGACGGAGATCTTCTAGAGAGAGTCCAGCAGAGGACAAGAAAGATGATCAAGGACCTGAAGTATCTCCCTTTTGAGCAAAGGCTGAGAGACTTGGAACTCTTCAGCCTGGAGAAAACTGAGTGGGGATCTCATCACTTTACTGTAACAGGAGTCAAATTGATGGGGGTGAATTCTTTTAGTTGGCATCCATCAACTGAACAAGAGCCTCTATATTCCACAAGAAA
This sequence comes from Phasianus colchicus, assembly GCF_987193195.1. Classification (NCBI taxonomy): domain Eukaryota; kingdom Metazoa; phylum Chordata; class Aves; order Galliformes; family Phasianidae; genus Phasianus; species Phasianus colchicus. The sequence continues at coordinate 60,925,339 of NC_143476.1, read as the reverse complement.
GTGGAATATAGGAAATTTCATACAAACACAAGGAAGATCTTCTGTAATGTCAGTGTGATGGAGCACTGGAACAGGCTGCCCAAAGATGCTGTGAAATCTTCTCTGGAGATATTCCAGGCTTGTCTGGATGCCCAACTCTGCGACCTGACCTAGGGAACCTGCTTTAGCAAAGGGGTTGACCTTGAAGATCTTTAGAAATCCCTTCCAACCCCTAAAAGTCAGTGACTGTAGGGTTGGAACAAAGTCTGAAAAGTCTTTCAAGTACAGCCAACACACTGAATGCTAAATCTTAAAATCATAGAAGAAACAAACTAATGAAAAAAAAAAAAAAATGCCAACAACAAATTTAAAGAACACAACAAACAAACCTCCTAAGACTGAACATGAAGGTGGTCAGATTTGTGGTACACAGCAGTATGCCATGAATTTGTAGCAATCCTACCAGTGGGCTGGAGCATGTTTCCTTTGAAGAAAGGTTGAGGGAACTGGGCTTGTTCTTCTTGGGGAAGGGAAGGGAAGGGAAGGGAAGGGAAGGGAAGGGAAGGGAAGGGAAGGGAAGGGAAGGGAAGGGAAGGGAAGGGAAGGGAAGGGAAGGGAAGGGAAGGGAAGGGAAGGGAAGGGAAGGGAAGGGAAGGGAAGGGAAGGGAAGGGAAGGGAAGGGAAGGGAAGGGAAGGGAAGGGAAGGGAAGGGAAGGGAAGGGAAGGGAAGGGAAGGGAAGGGAAGGGAAGGGAAGGGAAGGGAAGGGAAGGGAAGGGAAGGGAAGGGAAGGGAAGGGAAGGGAAGGGAAGGGAAGGGAAGGGAAGGGAAGTGGCCTTCCAATACTTGAAGGTAGTATATAAGCAGGAGGAGTTACATCTGTTTGCAAGAGTGGATAGTGATAGGACAAGGGGGAATGGTTTTAAACTAAGGTGGGAGATTTAGGTTAGATATTAGGAGGAAGTTTTTCACACAGAGGGTGGTGACGCACTGGAACAGGTTGCTCAAGGAGGTTGTGGATGCCCCATCCCTGGAGGCATTCAAGGTCAGGCTGGATGTGGCTCTGGGCAGCCTGGTCTGGTGGTTGATGACCCTGCACATAGCAGGGGGGGTGAAACTGGATGATCATTGTGGTGCTTCTCAACCCACGCCATTCTATGATTCTATGATACTGTGTCCTAAAACATACTTTGCCTAAGGGTAGCTTTCTAACCAACACAGTGCTCAGAGAACAACTCCATTAGAACATTATCAGAATATTCTCTGACTGGGATCTAAAATACAGAATTTCTCATACAGACAGAAATCTACAGTTACTCTTCCATAAGACTTTTGAGTCTTATTTCCATTGTAGCAGGATGCCATGGACTTGCCAGGGAAATTATGGAGTCTATGCACACTCATTTAAGAATTTATCTAGGAAGTGGGAATTTGAACAGTGGATGATACAGAAAGGGGAAACTGCAGATGTAGTTGTTTTTATCCAGTATTTAAAATCACCATGAAAAAAACACTAATATACTATGTACTACATTAAATGTATCATTATTTCAATCCCAAACTACTGAAAATGAAGTAGTTTGAACTAGGCAGTGGGTTTGGATTTGCTTGTAATTCCTAGGATAATTTTAACAATGTTATTTCCCTTTGCTACTTATTTTTGTATCAAAACTAAGAAAAATAACTTGTCAGAAACAATGATTGAGTCATTTTTCTTCATTCAAATAAAACCCTCTTAACTTTTTGCAGGTACTTTACACTTGGGATAAAGTACAAAATCTGTGAGAAAGAGAGTAGTTGGTGTGAAATTACTGTAAAAGTTTGACAAAAATTAAATGCTATCACTGATAGCCATCTTCTGCTCTTGGTGACAGTAACAAAGACTAATACATATTACATGCAGCAATCTTTATTATCAGCTGCTTTTGTAGTTCCTGTCCCAAATAAGACTTTCCAGTGAACGATTTCTGTTTTAGTCATTAGCATTGTATTGTTATAACTGATTCACAACACTACCTCTTCTATTCCCATCAGACATACTCATACTCATGTTCACTGAGTAAAGAACAATGCTTTTCACATTAAACTGAAACATATGTCTATAACAGTTTCACTCAGAGATCTTGCAAAACAGCTATGGAGCAGTTCATTTATTATCTACTGAAGATACTGTGTTTTTGTAATAATGAGAAGTGTTGGATGTGGTGGCTATAGCACACCTGTAATTAGAAGATACTTGAAAGGTACAGCCTGCAAAGGCCTTTAATAGAGCTTAGCCTAAACACACGCAATATGCCCAACATGAAACTCTTGCTGGCTTATCTCTATTTGGTGATCTGTAGTGTAAATTTGACAAAGCATCCTGAAAGTTTGCTCTTGGGTCTCATTCTCCCAGTAATGTGCACCCTCCTGTGGCTCTCAAGGGTGAAGGGTGTAAAAGAAAGCTATGAAATTCCACCTAACTGTGACATCTTGTTGACCAGTCCTGAGTCTCAGAGGTATGCTATATTCCACAGAAATACTCCCGAACAATATTTCCTCTGGAAATCACAGAAGTACGACCACTCTCCTGATGGAGCAAAAGCATACAAATGCTAAGGTATTAGGCCTTTCAGCTGTAATGCATCTCTTCTTCAAAGTATATTCTTAATTCCTTGGCTATTCCAAGATGAAAGGGGCCCACAAGGACTAACACAGGGCTCCACACAGGATCACCCAAAAAATCAAACCCTATGTCTGAGAACATTATTCAAATCCTTCTTGAACTTCCAGAAGGCTTGGTGCTGTGACCACTGCCCTGTGGAGACTGTTCCAGGACCTTGTCACTCCCATAGTGAAGAACCTTTTCCGTACATCCAACATGACCCTCTCCCCTTGATGCAGCTCTATGCCATTCCCTCAAGCCCTGTCACTGTCATGAGTGAGAGTGTCAGCAGTTTACGGGCTGGTTCGACCTGGTTCCATGACTAGCAGGGTAGAGGGATATCACAAAATCTGCACCTCCAGAAAAGGAAAACAGGGGACCCCGAAATAATTGAAAACAGCAGTAATGATCTGAGGAGAAACAAACTAATTTACTAAATAAGGTATCGAAATGCAAGATAACACACTATAGTACAATTAGAATTAAAGCTAATTAATCAAATGTAATGGGAGAGAATGCCCGAAAGTCTCACCATAACACTGAAGTGAGACGTGCAGTCCGGCTGAGCAGCAGGAAGGAGAGCCTACGAAGAAGAGCAGGTCAGATGACTTTGCCAGGGGTTATGTCTCCTCTCTGATTGCAAAGCCTCAAGGGATATGTAGTTCCTGTGTACTGTAATGCTCAAACCTGCACAAAGAGCTTGAGGTGAAGCACCAGGGCAGAGCAAAGCAGGACAAACCTTTCCCAGCTGGCAGTGCTGAGCTGATGCACCACAGGGTACAGATGACTCTTTTGTCTACCCAGGCTTTCTGTTGACTCATACACAGCTTGCCAGAACTCCCAGATCCCTTTCCATGAGCCTGCCTTCCAGCCTCTCAATCTCCAGTCTGTACATATAGCCAGGGTTGCCTTGCTCCAGGTGTACCATCTGGCAATTAGTCTTAGTAAATTTCATATGATGGGTGATAGCCCAACCATCTTATTTGTCAAGATCTCTCTGCAAAGCATTTCCACTCTGGAGACAGTCAACATCTCCTCTGAGTCTAGATAGCCATCTAGAAGCTTACCTAGTACACATTCAAGTTTTGCATCCAGATCATTTAAAAAACATTGAAAAGAGTTCATTCTAAAATAGACCCCTGGATAACCCCACTAATGACTGGATGGCAGCCCAATGTAACACCATTTACAACCATTTTTGAGTTCAACCCAGCAGTCATTTGTTCATCTACCATATTGGACTGTATGGAGGAAATTTTGTCCAGAAGGAAGCTGTGAGAAATAGAGAAAAAGTTTTCCTGAAATAAAAAAAAAGATTCTATCTATTGGTCAAATAGACAGGTAATCCTGTTGAAAAAGGAAATAAATCCCAACAAAACCCTATTTTCTCTGGAAGACAGGGATGGGGAACAGAATAGGCCCTGCATAATCTGTGATGAGATGGTTTTGGACTACCTCTAAAAGCTGGACATTCAGAAGTCCATGAGAGCAGATGGATTGCATCCTAGGGTGCGGAGGAAGTTGGTGAATGTTGCCAAGCCATTCTTTATCATTCTTTTGACAGTCTTGGCTAACAAGGGTTGACCTGGTGAACTGGAGACTGGCAAATGTGAAACCCATCTTCAAAAATGGCTGGAAAGATGATCCTGGTAGCTACAGACCTATCAGTCTTACCTTGGTGCCAGGGAAGTTCATGGAGCAGATAATCTCAGGAGCCATCATGGGCCAGTTAAAGGTCAACCAGGCAATCAGGCGCAGTCAACATGAGCTCATGAATGGTAGATCCTGTTTGACAAATCTGATTTCATTGTATGACAAGGTGACCCACTTAATGGATGAAGGTAAGGCTGTCCATGTGGTCTACCTGGACTTCAGTAAAGCCTTTGACATTGTCCCTCATGGAGAAGCTGCCTGCACATGGTTTGGATGGGCGTACACTCGGCTGGGTGAAACACTGGCTGGATTACTGGGCCCAAAGAGTTGTGGTCAATGGAGTTAAATTAAACTGACCAGTTGGTGATCAGTCCCCCAGGGCTTGTTACTGGGGCCACTCCTATTCAACATCTGTAAGAGATTATTATTTTGCATCATCATTGTCTCAAAGCTTGCTGAGGACACAGACGAACAAGTTCAGGCAAGTCCTGGGCAAGGGTTGAGAGATCTTTTGTCTGGAGAAGTTTGATGGACAAGTCTTGGGCAAGGACTGCGAAATCTTTTGTCCGAGGGTCACAGATGGACTGGGCCAGGGGCAACGAGAGAGATAAGCTGCAGCTTAATAGCTGCGAAGTGGTCTTTTGTGTGGGCTTATCTCAAGGAAGATGGCCATCTCGGGAAGTACTTGCAGGACTCCTGCTCAAGCGCCCAGAGATGTCACGTAGGCAGGTGAAGAAGTAGGATAAAAAGAGGAATCGAAAACCATGAGGATGAGGGTTTCTGCCATCAGATTCCTAACCACGGAATTCCTGCATGCTGACGGACTCTCCTGGGCCTGCTACCTGAATCCTGTTGCTGCTTCCTCCTGGACTGGCTCTGCGACTTCTTCCTGCTACCTGTTGCTGCCCCAGGCCTTCCACGCTGCTGCTCTCCCCCCCTGCTGCTTCTGCCTCGGACCTTCAGAACGTCATGCAACGGGACCACCGCTGGATCCTGGTGGTGACTATCCCCGCTTCATGGCATTCTTGCTTTTTCCTAGCTTTTCTATCACACTCCTTCCCTTCCCCGTCTCCCTAATTAGGACTTATAATAAACTGGTTGGACTAACATATGAACCGTTGTTTCTTAATCTCACACCGGGTATACAGATATTAAAAGAACCTCATCTCCCTCCTATAAATTGGAGCATGACAACATCTTAATTGATGATCTTAATGAGGGGATTGAGTGCACCCCCAGTAAGTTTGCAGATGACACCAAGCTGAGAGGAAGTGTTGAAAGGCACTACAGAGGGATCTGGGTAGACTGGATCAATTGGCCAAAGTAAACTGCATGAGTTTCAATAGGGTCAAGTTCAGGGCCTGCCTTTTTGTCACAACCTCAGGCAACCCTACAGGCTTGGGGAAGAGTGGCTGGAAATCTGCCTGATGGAAAGGGACCTTGGTGTACTAATGGACAGTTGGCTGACTATGAGCCAACAGTGTGCCCAGGTGGCATCCTGGCTTGCATCAGAAATGTTGTGGTGAGCAGAACTATGGAAGTTATCTTGCCCCTGTACTCTGCACTGGTGAGGCCTCGCCTTGAGTACTGTGTTCAGTTTTGGGCATCTCAGTACAGAGAGAACATTGGGTTGCTGGAGAAGGTCCAAAGAAGGGCTACAAGGCTGGAAAAGAGCTTGGATAATGTGCTGTGAGGCTGTTCAGTCTGGGGAAGAGGAGGCTGAGGGAATCTTCTCTGTGATTTAATCAGGCACCAAAGTGAGACTGACAGGTAGGCCTGTAGTTACTAGTATCTTCTTTCTTAGTTTCATTGAAAAGTGGAACATTTGTCAGCTCCCTATCAACTTGGACCACTTCAGATCCCAAGACTATTGAAAAATTATTGATGGCTACTACTAATGAAGTGTGGTGAAACTGACAAAGGCTTAAATACTGGAAGACATGAGTAAGCGTTAACAACTTTGAAACCTCCTGTCTTAAACAAAAACCTTCCAACTGTCTGTTAATGGGTAAACTGGATACAAACATCTAACTGCAGGCACTTAAAAGTCTCCACTGTAGCAATCTCAGCCAAGAACATGGGTAAATTTTTTGTAGGTAATCCAAACACTAACTTTACATTAAAAAAAGAAATAAAAAAGAAATAAAAAGTTTAATAGTTGAACTGCCCATCTGAAGAACAAAAAAATGGACGGATCACAAAGTAGTTAGATGAGCATGACATTTTTTTTTCTGAAAGCCTGAGTATTCAAAAAACGATTTGCCACTGCAACTTCAGAAATTAGTATCTCTGTATACATTTAGAAACATACACAATTTCATGACTACTAGTTTACCCAAGATTATTTCCCCTTCCCTTTTTTTTTTTTTTTTTTTTCCTGAGATAAGCAGCATCTGTTTTTGTGGGTTTGTTTGTTTGTTTGTTTTTCCTGCCCATTTAAAATCATCATTTTCAGGAGGAGAAGAAACATTGTGGAACATTTTAGCATTAGAAAAAGAAAACATATGGCAAAAAAGTTAAGAAGCTCAAGCTACATAGGCATCATTTTCCATTAGTAGGTTTACTGCTCTCAAGTGTTAGAAATGTATCAGACCAATCTGCCGCTGTCAGCATTTTCCTGAATATCAGTTATGCAACTTCACAAGCTAACACATAACCCTGCCAACTAAAACGCATTAAAGGCAAGACCTACGCAAATGTAGAGGAAGATGCACTCTCCAATTTGGAAAGAAATAAAACCATTTATATACATACTGCAGGTGTCGAACATGCTGAGTACAGCAGTGTTCACAGTTTCAATAGCATCTCTAAGGAAATAAAAAAAAAATTGTCTATTCTTAGCAGTTTCAAATGGTGTTTAAGACAGAAGTTCTCCCTACACTCAAATATTTCAGAAGCTTCAGAAGATTTGCTTTTCAAAAGAAAGAAGAGATATATGGGAAGGGGGAGATCACAATCAGCCTCTTTCCAATGTCATTGTCAGTTCGAGACAAGACATACTTTGGAAAATGATATTAAAAACAGTTTACTCCTTCACATTATTTGCAAGTCAGTACAACAGAGCTTCTTTTCACCACTCCAGAAGTAAAGAACACTTTTTAACCATTTCTCCCCTTTTTTGGGGGAGGCGTGAGGGGAGATGGCAGAGCAGGCATGTCTATGTCTGAGTAGACAGAATATTGATGATCTTTTATTTTAAAAAGAAACACTAGAGGGTGAAGGCAAGGGAATCTTCAGTGGCTACGTCCACTCATTTTTCCACTTGGGAATTAACATTACTATTTATTCCACAAATCCAAACCAGAAATAAAATCCAGCAGGGAAATAGGAAAGCAGTCATGTCAATGATACCTGCTCACTGCAAGAAATTAAATATTTGCATTCACATGCATTATCCAGACTCTCCCATTAACACTGCTCAAAGATTACTGGCAACAAATAATAAGCAAAGTTAAAATAAAAAACTGGAGGTCTGAAAAGACAGTGGGTTTGAGCCTTTAAAATTCCAGACACTTTTTCTCTAACTCTTCAAGTCCCAGAGTTAACATAACCAAAAATTGTAAAACTTAATAGAATTGGGGCCCCAGTATCTAGTACCTTGGAGTAATAATCCCTGTGATAGGACAGTTGCACTGAATATCATATGATAAAGAAAACTAATGATTCTAAGCCTGAGAAGTTTATTACATCTCCTGAACCAGCCCACAGTAGTCAACAAACAGGGGTCATGCAACAGATGGCATGTCATAGGGACTAAGAGAGATAGTGTGCTTTGAAGTAGCAGCATGAGTCACCACTAGAAATAAAATTCTAGGCTCCATAGCTAAATGTTTTGATCCCTTGTGAAAAGTCCCACACCCAGTGGAGTGCTTTATAAATAGACTAAGCAATGATTAATGCTATCTGTTTTAAACAAGTCAGGCAACTTCTTATTCATTCGTAGATAGCTTTGGTGTAATTAATTTGCTAAAAAACTAAGAGTGAAGATAAAAATCTTAAAATTCAAATAAAGCAAGTTTTAGTACTTGCTCTACAGATCACACAAAGAACAAAATAAATAACTTGTCATTATTTACAAAGTTTAGATTAATCAAAGCAGAATGAATGATGCTAGCACACATCAGAAACACATCTACAACTTTATTCATCACAGTTATATTATTACTTTTTTATTTAGACACAACAGTAGTAATGAAATATATATATGCTATTTCTTTAACAAATATAGAAACTAATTAAAAGAACTTTGTGTGCTTTAATGTAGGCATTTTTCACTCTGAGGAATAAGTATAGCAGAACAATTTAATAAGAACAATAACCAGTAATGGTACTATCTGCATTCTTCCACCTTATCCTGTCATGGTGTAACTTCTAGAATAGTTAATTAGACAAAAAGTTGTGGGTTTTTTGTTTTGCTTTGTTTTGTTAATTCAGTTAGATAGCTATAAAGTTACTAATACTATTTCACAGGCACTTCTATTCTTATTTCTCACTAATACAAATGCTACTTTCTTATCTTTGTCTAATAACAGCCTGACCACTGTCTGCATTTCAGATAGCTCTTTTAAACTGGGAAAAATGACATACTGGCTCTCTTGCTATGATTTTTTTTTTTTTTTTTTTTTTTTTTGCTAAACAATCTGAATGGTCTTGCTGCTACAGAAAGTATGCTGCATGCTAAATAGCTGTGTGTCTTCCTCTCTCAAAAGACCTACTGGAATTTTTATGCAGGAAGGTAAATCATGGGCAAATGCTGCTTTATGTGCTAGAATCGAAAGATCCAATTTGAAGGAGCAGAGCCAAAGACAATCAGCAAATAGTTTCACAAAACACAGTTTGGGAAGAAAGTTTTAAGGAGGATACTACATTTTATAAACTGAAGATACTGACAAATTCATCAACTACATTGCTGTCCAAATAACAGCTACATGGCTGCATCTCATCAGACATCATCTTGCAGTTGTGCTTCTTAATTTTTCAACCTCCAAATAATGTTACTAACTCTCGGTTCTCCTTTTCTTCTTTATGCTGATGCAAAGAAATTTACTCTTGATTTTCTGCTCCAATCTTTTCCACTGGAAGGGAATCTTAGCTCTCTACCAGTGTTCATCTAACTGCTGGTTGTAGCCCTTTTCAGTTCAAGAAAGACTCTAATTCTGATGCTATTTAAAATGGCAAGCAACCTTGGATTCTAGACGTTCAAACCGTATCTTGCAGGATGCATGCAGCCTACCACAGCTCACAATTCAGCCCCCCATTTTCCTGCTATTTAAATGTGGCTAGCAGCCCTGGGCACATGTCCACACTATTAACACTGTGTTGACTGAAGGCAGAGCACTGGGAGGGCAGCACTGAGCAATGCTGGCTGAAGTTATGGCAGATATCTGTATGCATGTTGATACTTGCTAAACACAAGGCTACGAACAGAGATGAATATGCAGTCATGCTTTTCATGTTTTAAGAAAGGAATTTGAAAATAGAGTCACAGAATCATAGAACCCTTAGAGTTGGAAGGGATTATTAAAGGTCATCTATTTTATCTCCCCTGCAATGAACAGGGACACCTACATTTGTGAGAAAATTTTCAGATGATATAAATACATGACCTGTAATTTTTCAAATGGAATATATAGAGTTGCAATCAGATATTCAACTCAAAAATCTGGTCATGTCACTTAATCAGATTTACCTAATCCCCATCTTAGGACAGAAAAATATCCTTCACTGCACAATCACACCTTATTCATGGCATCACTTTTTGGCAGTATGCACATTTTAAACAATTATTGTCAATGATGAAGTCCAGAGAGAGTAAAATTCCATAAATAAAAAAGATCTGATGAAGCCTCACTAAGAATTATAACCACATTATACTGGTATGTTAGTTTCACAAGGACAAATATGTTCTTGTTCTTTCCTCTTCTTTTTATGTTTTAGGAAAACTATTCAAATTTAAAATGTTTCATTACATAAATATTAATTATACTGCATATTTTGTGAGGGCTGTTCTAAAAGAAATGTCTCCTATCATACTACGTTGGCCCATAACATCAGAAGCAGATATGGGTAGTGACAGTGGATCAGATTGTCATAAGCACAGCATGCAGGCTGTTGTTCATTGCTGGTGAAAATGCATAGCTAACAGTGGTGAATATGTTGACAAAGGCTGTTTTGTAGCTGAGAATTTGCTCTATCAAATAGTGATATTGTGCTCTTTCATTTCCATGGAAATAAATAGGAAGCATTACGTTTGGAACAACCTACATACATGTAGCCCAAGAAAACTTCTATTCACTAAATGCAGCCCAGGCAAGACAAAAGGTTGGACACCCGTTGTCATATTGCCATGACTTTTTACTCCAGAACTTTACTCCTGAATGACTGCAAGATCCTGAAAGCCTAAGCACATATTTGAGAGAGATGCTGTGGCTCAGGCAGATCTGGGAAAGCATAAATTATTTGGGGCCTGGCTTATGCTTATCAGGCCTTATTCAGTACTATCATAGAGAGGAAGAGACTCTCTGAAATTGAGAAACAGAGTCTCCAAACTCTCTTTAGAGAGAATATATCTGAGCCGGGAGGGAGAACCTCCAAGTCCAGAAAGCAAGTCTCCTAGTTGAGAAACAGTGTCTCCAACTCAAAAGAGAGAGTATCCAGGAGAGAATCTGAGATGAGAGGGAGAATCTCCAGCTTCAGAAAGAGTCTTCTAGCTGAAGACTGAAATACAGAGCCTCCAAGCTGAGAAGAAAAGTCTCCCATCTGAGAATAAGAATCTCCAATCCAAGAGAAAAGACTTCCAATCTGAGTGAGACCTTCCAGTCCAAGCTTGACAGTCTCCAAGCCGAATGAGACATCTGCCAATCCAAATTAACAGTCTCCAAACCAAGCAAGTCAAACTTCAGTCTCAATGACAATTCCTTCTAACTGAACAAGACAGACTCTGAACTGAGCTGGATAATAAGAGCATTGAAACTGAGCAACCTGATCAGTCACAGGAGGCACCAGCATTGATGTCAGTTGCCCCTGTAAGAGGACAGAAAATGAAATGAGCATCACCTTATTTAGAACAGAAGAAAGAGGAGAAGGAGGAGGAAGTAGAGGAAAAAGACCACAGAAGGAGGAAAGAAGTCCAGAGCAGTCCAAGATCCAGAGGAACCAGAGAGAGGGCTTAGACTTCCAGCAAGATCATGGTCACCAACACCCAGGAGGTCAACAAGTCCTGAAAGAGTAGGAGATGCGGAAGACATCATCACCATTACTACTCAATCTCTGAAACTGAAATTCAAGGAAAAGACTCTTCATGCCACCCAAATGAGCCTATTGTCACCTGGTTACTTCAATGTTGGGACAGTGGGGCGAACAGTGTGTTACTAGATAGTAGAGAAGCTCACCAACTGGGTGACATTGCTAGGGATTCAGCCATTGACAGAGGTATTAGTGGATGTCAGGATGAGGTCCTCACCCTTTGGAAGTGGATGCTGTTAACCATAAAGGAAAAATACCCCTTCAAAGACGATCTGATGACTGAGATAAAGAAATGAACTGCTATGGAAAAAGGCATCCATTATTAGAGAGAATGCACCGTGGTGGAAATGTTGCATGACCGTACATTTATTCCTGATGATCCAAACCAAGAGCATGATTCTGAGAGAGTCAGGTGTATATCAAGTATGTGGCGTATATTCACAAAGACTGTACCAGAAAGGTACACCAGTACATTAGCAGCAATGTATGGCAGAGGGAAAAGAAGACCCCTTTTAAATGAACTAATCAATAGACTTCATGACTTTGAGTTACATTTAACCCCTATGTGAGCTTGTGTTTCAGCCACTGAAAAAATAACCAAAAAATTTCACAGAATGGAGAGCAAACAGGAAAATATGACAGACAAACTGCCTACTGTGCTTTATTGTGATGAAACTGACGAATCCATGGTGATATCAGAGACACCTGATGGGGATCAGGATTCTCAAAACAGCCTACTGGAGGGGCTGATCAAATTGGTTTACTCCCAACCTCGATCATCCAGTGTCTCAGTTATTAAATGAAGACATCTTCCTTCTCAAGCAAGTGACAACAGTAAGACTATGCTGCATATTGCCTTTTGGCATTACCTACGTGACTATGGAGAAGATATGAAGAAGTGGCATAAAAAAATCACTCCTGTACTACAGGCACAGGTAAAATAATTACAAGACAGATCAACCACCAAGATGAACTTCTCCAAAAAGGTGACTGCTCCAGTTTCTGTGGTACACAGTAAAAGCCATAAGAACCCTGATCTTGACTCATGGAAGAAGAATGATAGAGGAAACAAATAGAGGGTCCCTGCCCCCAGCCAGCAGAGGGAAAGGGACAAAAGAGCATACTGGACTATGTCGATTAGATGGCCTGGCACATCAGAACCACAGAAATATAAGACACTGGTGGACATTGGTGCAAAGTGCACTCTAATGCCCTCAAGTCACAAAGGGATAAAATTTATGTTTCTTGGGTGACTGGGATTTCCAAGAGTTGACTATGTTGGAGGCTGAAATAAGCCCCACTAGTAAAGACTGGTGAAAGCAACCTATTGTGACTGGCCCAGGGGCTCCATATATACTTGGTATTGATTGCCTCAGGAGGGGACATTTCAAGGATCCCAAAGGGTATTGATGGGCCTTTAGTATAGCTGATACAGGCATACAAGCAGCTGTCTGTTTTGCCTGGACTGTCAGAAGATCCGTCTGTTGTGCGGTTGCTATGAGTAAAAGAGCATCAGGTACTGATTGCTACAAAAATGGTGCACAGACAGCAGTACCGCACCAACAGGGATTCCTTGCTCTCCATTCGTAAGTTGATTCGTCAGCTAGAGAGTCAGGGAGTGATCAGCAGAACCCACTCACCTTTTAATAGTCCCATATGGCCAATGTATAAAGCCAGTGGAGAATGGAGGCTGATGGTAGACTACCGTGGCCTGAATGAAGTCACACCCCCACTGAGTGCTGCTGTGCCAGACATGTTAGAACTCCAGTATGAACTGGAGTCAAAAGCAGCTAAATGGTATGCCACCACTGACACTGCTAATGCATTCTTTTCCATTCCTTTGGCCACAGAGTGTAGGCCAAAGTTTGCTTTTACCTAGAGGGGTGTTCAGTATACCTGGAATTGTTTGCCCTGGGGGTGGAAACACAGCCCGACCATTTGCCGTGGATTGATCCAAGATGCACTGGAACAGGGCGGTGCTCCTGAGCACTTACAGTACATTGATTATATTTAGTCATTTGGGGCAACATAGCAGGGGAAGTTTTGAGGAAAGGAGAGCAAATAATCCTCTCTGTGCTTGTTTCGCTATTAAGCAAAGCAAAGTGAAAGAAACTGCACAGGAAATCCAGTTCCTAGGTACAAAGTTGGAAGATGGATGTTGTCACATCCCAACAGATGAGATCAACAAAATCACTGCTATGTCTCCACCCACCAGCAAAAAAGGGACACAATCTTTTCTGGGCATAATGGGCTTTTGGAGAATGCACATCCTAAACTACAGTCTCACTGTAAGCTCCCTTTATCAGGTGACGCAGAAGTATAATTTTGTGTGGGGCCCTGAGCAGCAGCAAGCTTCTGAACAGATTAAACAGGAATAGCCCATGCCATGGCCCTGAGCCAGTACGGACGAGACAGGATATAAAGAACATCCTCTACACTGCTGCTGGAGAGAAAGGTCCCATTTAAAGTTTGTGGCAAAGAGCCTCAGGAGAGACCCAAGGCCGACCCCTGGGATTCTGGAGTCGACCATACAGAGGGTCTGAAGAGGGCTACACTCCAACTGAAAAGGAGATCTTAACTGCATATGAGGGGGTTCAGGCTGCTTCTGAAGTAATCAGTATTGAAACACAGCTCCTTCTGGCACCTTGATGCCAGTGCTGAACTGGATGTTCAAGGGAAAGGTCCTCTCCACTCATCATGCTACTGATGCCAGCTGGACTAAGTGGATTGCGTTGATTACACAATGAGCTTGGATAAGGAACCTCAGTCACCCAAGAATCCTAGAGGTGATCATGGTCTGGCCTGAAGGTAAAAAGTCTGGAACAGCACCAGAAGAGATATTGCGTGCTAAAGAGGTCCCACCATACAATGAACTACCAGAAAATGAAAAGAAATATATGCCCTGTTCACAGATGGATCATATCATGCTGTGGGGAAGCATCGCAGATGGAAATCTGCTTTGTGGAGCCCTACACAAGTTGCAGAAGCCACCGAAGGGAAAGGAGAATCAAGCCAATTTGCAGAGGTAAAGGCTGTCCAACTGGCCTTAGATCTTAATGGGAGAGGTGGTCAATGCTTTATTTTTACACTGGCTCATGGATGGGTGGCAAATGCCTTATTGGGTAGTTACAGCAGTGGGAACAAAGTATCTGGCAACGGAAGGGTAAATCCATTTGGGCTGCTGAACTGTGGAATGATATTGCTGCCCGAATAAAGGATATGGTTGTAAAGGTGCGCCATGTAGATGCCCACGTGCCCAAGAGTTGGGCTACTGAAGAACAACAAAATAACCATCAGGTAGATCAAGCTGCCGAAATTGAGGTGGCTCAAACAGACTGGACTGACAACACATGGGTGAACTATTTCTAATTCAGTGGGCCCATGAGACCTCAGGCCATCAAGGAAGAGAGGCAATACATAAATGGGCTAGAGACTGAAGAGTGGACTTAACTATGGACACTATTGCACAGGTTATTCATGACTGTGACACATGTGCCACAGTTAAACAAGCCAAGAGGATGAAACCCCTCCAGGGGGAAGAGCGATGGTAAAAGTATAAATATGGGGAGGTGTGGCAGGTTGATTATATCACCTTGCTACAATCTCGTGATGATAAGCATTATGTGTTTACCATGGTGGAGGCAAGCAGTAGGTGGCTTGAAATATATGCAGTACCCCATGCTACCACCTGAAACACCATATTAGGTCTCGAGAAACAAGTCCTTTGGCGACATGGCACTCCAGAAAGAATTGAGTCAGATAATGGGACTCATTTCAGGAATTTCCTTGTAAATTCTTGGGCCAAAGATCACAGCACTGAGTGGATTTATCATATCCCCTGTCATGCACTACCTTCTGGTAAAATCAAACGATAGTTTTTAAAAACTATGTTGAAAGCAATGGGTAGTGGAACATTTAAGTACTGGGAGAAGAATTTGGCAGAAGCCACCTGGTTGGTGAATACGTGGGGATTTATCAATTGCGATGGTCCTGCCCAATCTAACTCCCCCCAATCTAACATACAGTAGAGGGAGATAAGGTCCCTGTAGTACGTGTAAAGAGCATATTGGGAAAGAGGTTTGGATTCTTCCAGCTTCTGGAAAAGTGTTTTTCTTGCTCCGGGATCTGGGTCCACTTGGTGGGTGATGCAGAAAAATGAGGATGTTCAATGTGTAACATAAGGGAATGTGATATTGACTAGTAATTTCATGTATATGTATGTATGTGCATGTGTTTAATGTTTGGTAATTATGGTTTGTTTGTATATATTAAGCCTGATGTAGTGATGTGGAATAATGGGTGGAATGTCATGGCTTTATGATTTTTGGTTATCAGTATTCCACATCATAACATCATGTAGTGCACTGGGAGTTAAAAAGTTAATGCTCCAGTTCCAGTTCCAGGTGCCTGTCCCAGAAGAGAAGAACCACATCTCCCAGAGGACTGTTGGCTGTTCTGCTACTGTTTCCACTCAGAGAAAAAGATAAAAACCCTTGGTAGATTACTTGACCCTCCCTCTTTTCTCTTCTGCTGGGCCCAACTAGACATCTTGTCTTAGCATTAGAGTAAGGCTTTCAGTTTCTGGACAATCCCATTTTTTTTTATCTTCAACTCCACTCATATTGTATTATATTGTGTTACAGTGTGTTATCGGTGATTCTGTGATCTTGCATTCCAATATCTTATTTAGTAAATTAGTTTGTTTCTCTTCAGATGGTTGCCACTGTTTTGTTTTTAGGCCCATCTTGTCCCTTTTTCCCCCTTTCCTTTTCCTGGGGCATGAGTCAATCAGTCTCCCCACCCCACTAGTCAAGGAACCAGGCAGAACCAGCCTGTAAACCACTGACATCCATGGATTAACCTATATTCACATGGCTCTATATGCTGCTAAGTAAATCTGTCCTGAGTGGTTTGTTCACAGCTCTAATTCAAGCAGCTCACAGGAACTTCTGCACTGAGACTATATTTTGCACACAGGATGAAGACATCATCCATTTCATACTGGGAAATTTTGTTTCATACCCACAAAAGTTAGAAAAACTACTGCTAAGAAAGAAAAGTCTAATCCTTCTCATATTACAGTTTCTGGGGACTCTGCTTGAAGAGGGTAAATTCCTACTAGCCAGTGGATTTTTCACTGAGCCCTGACCACAAGTGTGCTTCATCCAAATTAAACACTTCCCTCTCCTCAAAAACAAATCATCAGACAAACAAACACAAAAACAGTAGAACAACCAATTCTCAACAGTAAGTCAGACAAAAAATGTGTTTTTTTTTTCATGTTCTTTATGGATACAGAAAAGCTTAGGAAATAGGAAATTAGGAAATAGAAGAAAAAAACAGTAGAACAGCAATCCCCATTCGCAACTCCTTCTATACTAGTAACACAAATAACCGGCTATATTCATCAACTGTCTACCTTCACATAACTCACTTTTCATCCTTTTTGCAAATTCTGTATTTTGTTAATGTTTTCTTTCTCCAAACTTACAGTTTTCTGATTACTCCTGCTCACTCATCCCCCTTTCAACTCAGTGATTTTGTAATTATTGTTCTGTATTTCAAATATTCAAAGCACCTTCCAATTTGCTTATAAGTTTTTACTATAGTGTTACTAGGCAAAATATCCCTGTCTTTGCCACAGATGACTTACTCCATCACAGCTGTTTGACAATATGAGTAATATTTCTATTGCATACAAAAATATCATTAATTGTTATTTTTCTTCAGTGATGTAACGCAGTTCTGACAAGTTGGAAGAACAAGCAGGTTATACAAACATTTCCGTTTTCCTTGCTATGTGGAATGAAAATAACAGTCGTGTTGACAATACACCTTTGGGGAGCCAGTTCATGAAAGAACAGTTAAAGTGACTGTTCCTTTTGTTCTTTTCAAAATAGCAACTGCTTCCTCATGGGTCACCCCTTCTAAACTCTGCCCATTCACAGCAATAATTTGATCCCCCCTCTTCAGGCGTCCATCTTCTGCTGCTGCACCCTGAAACAATACAAGATGTAATTGTAGACTCATCCATTTATTTTTCTCTGTCCTACACATTCATTATGGTCTGAATTAGATGAGTTCAGTGTACAAATACCCTTAAACCTTTTTCAGCTGTCAACGATTCAACTACAATCAATCCCAGATTAACCTACTAGTGTTTCAGTATGTTCTGCATTCTCTAGATGTCACAACACTTAGAAGCTGGACCTATGTGATTTTTTATATTTCTTTAATCCTGACAGTCTACCTAATATAACTTTTAAAACTCCAACACAATAAGATTTCAAGACCTGAAAAATCTTTCAACAACTGGTATTAGAAATCTCATAGTCAAAACCCAGTTCAGTACTTTGACTAACCACAAATTTTTGGGATTCTTGACTACAGTTTTTCATGACTTGGGGCTCTCCCAATGGCAGGCCGAAATTCAAAACTGAGTTAGTTCCTGAACTTCTCCATAGGTCCCAAATGAGTTCAATTATTATATGTTAGTCTAGTTTTCAGACTCCCAGTGAAAATAAATACATTGGTTCCTTTTATTACTTGAAGAAAAAGTATCTGAACGTTTACTATTTTTAGAGTTGAAAAAGATTCTGCCATATGCTGTCACATGCATTTGGAAATTTTGAATCTTCCTATAACTTCAAAACCTGCAAGATCTTTTTGAACAGAACTTGCACTGGGCAAGAAAAGCTGTGAAGAAAAACTGTTTGCAATCCTTTGGTCTCAAACTCAGGTCTTATTTTAAGAAACTACCTACTGTGAACTAATAAATGGATCAACTGAACAAATATACTCTTACCTTTGCAAATACTGTCTTCACATAAATGGGTAAATCTCCATGGGGACTGCCATATCCCCCCACAATACTAAAGCCTAGGCCATCTGGTCCTCTTTCCAGAGTAATGGTCTTGTACTGAGGAGGTCTAATGAAACAGAAAACAATATTGCTATGTTGTCTAAATAAATGATTTACATTCGAATGCTGTCAACAAAAAGCATTTCACCTTTTTAGATAAGCAATACATCTTCCTTTTGCTTCTTTTCCACTGTAAATATGAACTTTATGAATATTTTTGTTAATGCAGAACACTAATTCTGTCTAATGTCCCCATTCAAGTAAGTATTTCAAATACTTCTTTCATACTGTTTTCACCCAGCTCAGAAGATGGTTACTGCTGCAATGTTGCACTAATGGTGCTTAGCGGGTACACAGATCTAATACAATTATCTCAAATGTTTATAATGATCACATACTTTAAAAAACCCGTAACTCAAAATATGACTCATAGTTACATTGCAAGGTTTAATTGCTTTTCTCCTTTTCTGAGATATGATTGTGCATTTGTGTATATGTTCATACAGACAATTTATAGTACATCTTCAAACATGTACTTAGACTACATAAACATTTGAAGTTCTATCTTTTGAAGAGTGTAGGTTGCTTCAAAAGTAATGTCTCCTGTTTATTTCTGTGGAAAGTACAGCAAGGAGCACAATAACACTATCTGACAGAGCAAATTCTCAGCTACAAAACCATTTTTCCACATGGTCATTACCATTAACCATACATTTTTGCCAGCAATGAACAAGAGCCTGCATGCTGCATTGATAAAAATCTGCATTAGTGGAAACGACCCACTGTCACCACTATTAAAATGCATCACCCACTGTCTCACTGTGCTTACATCCACTGTTAGGTTACCATAAACATTCAGCATCACTGAATGTCAGTGGATGCCATTTACTCCACATGGAGGAATTCAAGGACACCTTTTTTTCCTACTGGCTTCTATGTCAGACACCATTTTGCCGGATTACCCATTGCTGCCATCAGTCACATGATGACAAAATGTAACCGATATTGGCAGGAACATTCAACTTCTACTGCCATACCACCAACATCTGCCCCTGATGTTGTGGGCCAAAATAATAAAATAAGGAGGCATTACTTTTAGGGCAGCCCTCATATTCTGTGAAGCTAAAGAATATCATTCTCTCTTCCAGTGCTCATAGAATAAAAATGTCTCAAATTGATAACCTACATTGAGGCAACTCTTCTTTACACTGCTGGCTTTTGTAGTCTACCAGAAGTGGTATACCACGTACACGTGAAAAGTTCAATATCTCTTGATATTCTAGTGCTAGAAAGCACAGTAAAGAAAGTACCACTGTAGAAAGGACTTGGCTATTTAAGCCTGAATACAGTCATTTTGGGCAAATCAACTAACCTGAGCTGCCAAGGCTCAAAAAAGAATTTATTTAAAGAGAAAAATTCAAGACACATTTTAATTCCAAAGTATACAAGAAAAAAAGCAGCAGTGAACTGCACCATGGAATAATGCAGAACGGGACCTACAAGGTGCCAAATATACCAAAGGTAATTAAGTCAAACAATTCATCAGTTATCTGATGGAATTAGTACACATTTTATGCCAAGTTTCACTTCAAGTAAAAGGCTACCAAGGTTGTGTATTATATAGTTACCGACCCTAAATCATCCTGAAAAATGCTTGTTGAAGTTAGTCCTGCAAATGAAAGACTGGATGTAGGTAGATCCTGCTGCTGACCAGTTATGACACTCACATCTCCTCCAGCTACCACCTAAGGAGAGAGTTCAGTAAAATGAATTTTAAAAAGTCTGTAAAATGAGAATGGTGATACTGAAATAATTCACCATAACAATTGGCAAAATAACAGTTAGAAAATATTCCAGACAATACTAAAGATTTTTTTTTTACCTGCAACTCAATAGTGCCTGAAGCATTTTTTAAGATGTTAACAGCTTGGGAGTGAGTCATGCCCTCAGTAGATGTTCCACAGATGCTAACAATCCTGTCCCCAACCTGTAGAAGAAAATCTTGATAACATAACTAGCAGTAAGAGGTTTAGCTGCATAGATACATTTAGCGTTTTCTTTTGATAACAGCAGATTTGAGTATCTGGATTTAGCTAGAAATTATCGCTATATCTAGTGACACATAGCAGAAAGAAAGTAATAAGCAACTCTTTGGTACATTTTCTCTCAAAGACATAACATCAAGTTACATAATGAAGTGACACAAAGGTAGGAAATCTGACATAAAAACTTGCAAATTATTGCTTAGCTGTAGTGTGTTCAGAGTAAAAAGTAATTTACAGAATGGATCTTAATACTCTAGAATCATATAGCACATCACCTGAATATAGATAAGTTGAAGTGATAGATTATCATAAGAGAACATATGTTTAAATTCATCCTGAACCAACACTGTACATTCTTCAAATAGGATTAGTTTAATTTCACAATTTCTGGTCCTCTATATAGGTAAGCACTGCGTGAGTTGACACCTCCTGCGTTAACTCAGAATCAAAAAAAGAACTGCTCTTATTTTAAGATAGAAAAACAGAGAAAACATGAGGTATGAAGAAAACTGCATAGATGCAGTTACACAAATAACTCATCTCTGTAGCTCACTTGCAGGATTCTGAACCAGATTTCCTATCATGAATTTTTAAAAGCTCACCACTTCTATGATCCAAGACTGCCTTAAGACTTGTTTCTGTAATTAATATTTTTCACCAGTTACCTTTTACCGAGCTACAGACATGACTTAGTTCATAGTCACTGGAAACAGCAAAAATTGTTACCAGTCAGATTCACTCAAGACTGTATCATTAAACTGGCACCTTATTACCTGCCTAGTGTTGTTATTGTGCCCATGTAATCTTTACAACTGTCTTAGTATCAGCTGGGACAGAGTTGTTTTTCTTCACAGTGCGTGGTACAATGCTATGTTTTGGTTTTAGGAGAAAAACAATGTTGATAACACACTAATGTTTCTAGCTGTTGTTAAGCAGTGTCCTACAGAGCCAAAGACGTTTCAGTTTTCTCAGCTTCTCCTATTGTCCTGCTAGTAAGGGGGCTGGGGCTACAAGCAGCTGGGAAAGCACAGTATCAGGAGAGTCAACCTAAACTGACCAACAGGATAATCCATACCATATGATATCTGGCTTGTATCAGGAGTAGTGTGGTAAGAAGGATTAGGAAGTAATCCTGCCCCTGTAGTCAGCACTGGTTAGTTTAGTCTGGGAAAAAGGAGGCTGAGGGGAGACCTCTTCCAATATCTAAAAAGTGCTTACAGTGAGAGTGAGGCTGGTCTCTTCTCACTGGTGACAGGTCAACAGTATGAGGGGAAATGGCCTCCAGTTGCACCAGGGTAAGTTTAGGTTGGATATCAGGAAAAACTTCTTTACAGAAAAGGTTGTTAAGCACTGAAATAGGCTCCCAGAGAGATGGTTGAGTCACCATCCCTGGATGTGTTTAAAAACTGTTTGGATGTGGCGCTCAGGGACGTGATTTAACAGAGGGTTGTTAGAGTTAGGGTAGTATGGTTATAGGCTGCAGGTGGACTTCATGATCTTGAAGGTCTTTTCCAACCTGAGCAATTCTATGATTCTGTGATATCATGCAGAAAGCTTTAAAAAGGAGAAGCTCAGGGGACAGCTGGCTGCTGCTTCAGAACTAGCTGAGCATCAGTTGGCAGGCAATATGCAATTGCTTGTTCATCACTTGTTATATATATACAGACATGCACAATTATTGTAACTATTTTCCTTTTTTTCTCTTACTTATCTCTATCTTAATAAATACTTTTAATCTCAACCCATGAGCTCTATGTTTTTGTTGTTGCTGTTCTCTCCCTCATCCCACCCAGGAGGGAGTAATGAGCAACAACTTTGTGGTGCTTTGCTATCCTCCAGGTTAATCCACAACAGTCATTTTGGCGCACAAAGCGAGGTTTGAAGGATTGAGATAACAACAGATCTGACCAGAGAAAGAACACAGGGTTTCAGAGTGTTGTATCAGTTTCATAATTGCTAGTGACGATGCTCATTTTTTTATTATCTGGGGAGCCATTTGAGTGTCTTCTCATGGAACTACGTTGTTTAGTATCTTGCTTGCTGTTTGTTTGCCCTGTTGCATTGTTTGTCATCTCCCAGGGCTGAATTAAGGCTTTTATTTTGTTATGCTTTATAGCCTTGGCTATGTTATGATAAAACTGCTAGTCAGGAAACAATATGATGTTTGTACTCAGCACTGCAGCCACCTCTGGGCTTTGGAGGCTATTAGTAATTTCACATTTTGCTTTGTCTCCCTGAGGAGCCTGGCTACAGAGGAGACTGAGAAGGATATTTTGTAGCAGTTTCTCAGCCTGCTTTTCTCTTTCACCCCTCCTTCTACCCCTAGACTAATTACAATAGCTCTTGAGGATTTTGAATATCCCTGGGATGTTCAAACCAGCATGATCCTATTGCAATGTGTTGTGAATATGTTTTGTTTAAGATTAAATATTTTTTTTTTAAGAAAATCACCAAGAGATCTGCCCCAAGGCTGGATAATTATGAGTGCCAGGGAGTGTAGGATGGTATGGGCGGGTGTCTAGAGCAGTAGGCACTCCCACTGTTTTGCAACTTCACACCTGAACAACTGCAGAATCCTGAAAAAACAGCAGAATATTTGGAAAAGGTCTGCTGTCAGTCTATCAACTTTAGAGAGGCACAAATCACTGCAGCATGCTGGGGTCAGGCACATGCCTACCCAGGCCTGTTCAACACTATTCAGTATCCAGAAGATGATCTGCATCCAGAGCAACTGCTTCAACACCCGTGACAGACCCTGAGACAACTCCTATCCCTGCAACCGGTCTTGTGGTTGCTCCAAGCGTTGTGGACACTGTGGCAGCTCCAAACTCTGTGGTGGACCCTAACTTAGCTCTAACCTGACAGACCTTGCAATTACTCTAGCCCTTTTGGCAAGCCCTCAAAGCTGTCACAGATCCTCTCAGCCAGCACTGTGGTAAATCCAATCCCTGTGACAAGCTCCACAGTTCAACCAGTGCCAGTATCACTTGCCCCTATAAAAAAGATTAAAAATGTTAATGAAAGTCAGATCCTCTAGAATTATATAATGGCCTGGATGGAAAAGGACCTCCAAGATCATCCAGTGTCAACCCCAATGCTGTTGGGCCGGGTTGCCAACCAGCAGACCAGGCTGCCCAGAGCCACATCCAGCATTAGCAAGCAGAGAAGCTCCTACTAAGTGAGAAGAAGAAGGTGAAGATGAATTGGGAACATCCCAAAAACAGCAAGAGGAGGAAGAGACAAAAAACACCCGACTTCTAACACTGCCGCAAGATTCTCACAGAATTCTCCTGGGGAAACTGCCTGCCCGTGGCCTAGACAGGTACACCCTTTTTTGGGTAAGAAACTGGGTAGAGGGCCATGCCCAATCAGTAGCAGTTAATGGAGTTAAGTCCAGCTGGTGACCTGTTACAAGTGGTGTCCCCCAGAGGTTGGTACTGGGGCCCGTCTTGTTTAATATCTTTACTGATGACTTAGATGAGGGGATTGAGTGTACCCTCAGTAAGTTTGCAGATGACACCAAATTGGGAGGTGGTGTTGATCTGCTTGGGTATGGAGGCCCTTTTCAGAGGGACTTGAAGAGTGAACAGAGTTTGGAGGGCAACAAAACTGGTGAGGCGTCTGGAGTATAAATCTTATGAGGAGCAGCTGAGGAAGCTGGGATTGTTTAGTCTGGAAAAGAGGAGGCTCAGGGGAGACCTCATTGCACTCTATAACTTCCTGAAGGGAGACTGTGAAGAGGAGGGGTTTGGCCTCTTCTCCCAGGCAGCAAACAGGACCCGAGGAAATGGCCACAAGTTGTGCCAGAGGAGATTTAGATTAGACATAAGAAAAAGCTTTTTCTCTCAGGGAGAAGTCAGGCACTGGAATGGCCTGCCCAGGAAGGTGGTGTCCCTGGCAGTGTTCAAGAGGCGTCTGGATGAGGAGCTACAAGATATGGTTTAGTAGCTTGTGGTAGCAATGGTAATGGATGGGTGATTGGACTAGATGATCTTGTAGGTCCTTTCCAACCTTGTGATTCTATGATTCTATACATGAAAAGATCATGGCCATCAGCCAGGCAGATCCTACACAGCTGCTCTGGTGCTGAGACAGTGGTGCCAATAACCTGGACTTAGCAGGCAGCAAAGCCCAGCAGCTGGGATCTCCTTCTAGGAAAAGTAGCACTGAGAAAGCAAGTGGAAAGCATATACAGTCTTTCACTTTATGGCAGTGACTCTTGTCAGCTGGGAAGGAAAGACATCCCTTCAAGGAAGCCCCAGTACGTTACTCAAGCTAAAGGATCACCATGGTGAAAGTACTTGAAGGAATGTGCTGTGGTAGAGGTGATGTACGATATTAGCTTGGATGATAATGCTCTATTCCAGATGACATCACACGTACATAAACTATGTGATGGAGTGCTGTATGGAATGCACCACCATTGTCTGCCAGAATCCTGCCAGGAGTGATTTGGAAAGATAACAAAAGAATGGTGGATAGATGATGTGGCTTGCCTAATTTTACAAAATGAAGATTATCTCTTTTCCTCCCGAGAGACCTGTGTCTCAGGTATGGTTCAACTGGTTCAACAGCTTCAGGAAAAGAAACAGGTTCAATCTAATCAGGAAGAGGATATAATAGTGGGTACATACCACACGCTATTCTGTGGTTTTACCTGCATGATCATGGAGAGGAAGTGGAATGGAAAACCTGTGTCGATTCTGGCCTCCATGGATACATGAGTTGCATGGAAAAACACATGAGAGGGTTCTCCTCAAAAAATGGCAGCTCTTGTTTCCAATGGGCAGATCTCTAATCAGAGTAGATGGTCTGACCTTACTTCTGAGGTTAATAATGAGCCTTCTGGTTTAATACACATTTTTTCACATAATTTCTATTCATCAGCTGGCAAACCAAGAAGTAATCAGCAAGATTCAGTTACCCATCAATAATCACATACGGACAGTGTTAGCCTCCACTCTTCATTAGAATTTCACAATGGACTATTGTGGCCTGAATGAAGTCACATCACTGCTATGTGCTGCGGTGCCAGACATACTAGAACTTCAATATCAACGGGAGACAAAGGCAGCTGAGTCGTATAGCAAGAATGACATTGCTGATGTGTTTTCCTCAATCCCTCTGGTGGTAGAGTGCAGGCCACAATTAACTTTCACCTGGGAGGGCATCCGGTACATTAGGAAACAACTCCCCCAGAGCTGGAAACACAGCCCCGTCATTTGCCATAGGCTGATGCAGACACACTGGAAAAGAGGCGAAGCTACTGAATGTCTGCAATGCATTGATGATATAATTACAGAAACATTGAATAGCTGGGATTAGAAGGGATCATCTAGTTCCAATCCTCTTGCTATAGGAAGGGACACATTCCACTGGACCAGGCTGCTCAGAGCTTCATCCAGCCTGGCCATTTAAACCTCCAAGGAAGGGGTACTCACAACCTCTTTGGGCAAGCTGCTCCAGTTGTCTCACCACCCTCACAGTATATAATTTCTTCCTAATATCTAGCAAATCTACCCTCTTTCAGTTTAAAGCCATTCCCCTTCATCCTGTCACTACATATCCTTATAAAACGTCCCTCCCCAGTCTTTCTGTAGGCTCCCTTCAGGTACTGGAAGGCCACTATAAGATCCCCTGGAGCCTTCTCTTCTCCATGCTGAAGAGCTCCAGCTCCCTCAGACTGCCCCCACAAATGAGGCCTTCTAATCATCCTCCTGGCCCTTCTCTAGACACACTCCAACAGCTCACAGTCCTTCTTGCACTGGGGGGATTGGAACTGGAAGCAGTATTCCAGGTGAGGTGATGAGAAGAAATATGCCTTGTTCACTTATGAGCCCTGTCATAATGTGGGAAGGTATCAGAGGTGGAAGGCTACCTTTTGGAGCCCCACTCAATGAGTTGCTAAAGCTACAAAAGGAAAAAGTGAATTGAGTCAATTTGCAGAAGTGAAGGCTGTTGCCATACATGTTACAGTCATGCTGTATCACCCTTTGCTTAACTGATCAATCCCCAGATCAGGACCAAGAACTGCCAGCATACACCAATGTGGTGAGAACAGAAAAATGGTGTTTATTACTGCGTGGCATTTGTTTAAATACATTCATCTTCTACTTCGTCTACACCCCTTAAGCATGCATTGTCCAATCACTGAGCAGGGGACGTCCTGTCGCGTCACATCCTGATAGCCCTGTGGGTGCCTAATACAACAGGCTGTTCAGCTGGCTTTAGATATTGCTGAACAAAAGAATTGGCAGTTGCTCCTGAGAGGTGGCAAATGCCCTGAGGATGATTATAGCAATCGAAGCATAGCAACTGGCAGCATAGAGGCAAACCCATCTGGGCTGCTATATCAAGGAAAGATTTTGCTGCCTGGTAGACAATATGGCTGTAAAAGTTTGTCAGGTAGATGTCTACGTACCCAAGAACCAGGCCACTGAAAAACAGGAGGATAAGGCTGCTAGAATTGAAATGGCTCAGGTAAATCTGGACTGCCAACATACGGATGAATAATTTCTAGTTCAGTGGGCCCATGACATCTCAAGCCATCAAGAAAGAGATGCAACCTACAGATGGGCTCAAGATCAAGAGGTAGATTTTACAATGGACAACACTACTGAACAGGTTATCCATGAATGTAAAACGTGCTGCAATTAAGGAAGCAAGCAGACAAAATTCTCTGGTATGGAGAACAATGGCTGAAATATAAATACAGGGAGGCCTGGTAAGTGAATTGTATCACACCCTCACAAACTCGGCAAATGCCATGTGCTTACAATGGAAGCAACCACAGCATGGCTGGAAAAATCCTATGTCCCACAACACCACCTGAAATACTAATCTGGATCTTGAAAAGAAAGTCTTGTGGAGACATGGCATCCCAGAAAGAACTGAGTCAGAAAATGGGACTCATTTCTGAAACAACTTCGTAAACATTTGAGCCAAGAGCGTGGCTTTGAGTGGGTATATCACATCCCCTACCTTGCACCAGCCCTGCTAAAATCCAATGACAGAATGGACTGTTAAAGACTATGCTGAAAGCAGTGGGTGCCCATTTGTAGGACTGCTTTTGCTCAAGGACTTGGATGCACTTGGTGGGTAATATAGAAGGATGGGGATATCCATTGTGTACCTCAAGTAGATTTGATGCTGGGTGAGAACAGCCAATAATTTGAGTTGCATGATGCTAACTGCTATGTAATACTGCATGTAATAATTACCATGGTTGTTATATACCTTATCAACAGTACTACAATAAGAACCACTTAAAGAAGAATGAATTCTGATGGAGTCAGAACTATCTGCAGTATGCAGTAATCCAACACCATGAATCATCCCTCCTGCACTGAAACCACAACATGAATGATTAACTTACTCTGAGTTTCTGAGTGTGAGCTGCAAGTCCATTGGGATGCATCATGGCAATAAATATAGGAATATCTCCAAGAGGACTTCCTACACCTCCAGCAATGCTCACTCCTAGCGAATCTCCTGGGCCCTGTTGTTGCCATGAAAATAAATAAATAAATAAATAAATAAAATTTTTCTGGAAGGAAAAATACATATAGAATTGCAGGCTTGTCTTACAAATCCTATTTCATGAAAATCAGAATGACTTTGCCTCAAGCCATTTTTTGAAGTTGATACATTTGAGGAAAGCACAAAGAACACAGTATTTAGTGGCAGTTGATCCGCTGTCTCATCTGTAGTTTTTTCTGGCCAAACTGAATACTTACAGAAATCAGCATATCTGGGCAAAGAAAACTGTACACACAAGAGTAATTGTCCTTTATCATTAATCTCCTTCTATTGACCCCCTAAAGATCAGAACAAAACTAGCTATTCGCTGCTGTAAAACACTCAACTACCTAATCACCAGAACCGCTATCATGAATTAACAGATTCTGCTGGATGAAGAGAATTGCTAAACACAATCCTGCAATCAAGAAAAAAAGATACCAGGCAAAATCAAATAAAACATATGTGTTTTAGACAATCAGAAATAGTCTGCAGCTCAGCTCTCATGCTCCTATAAATAACAGAAGTCAACTGAATTTCAGTTGAAAAGCTAGAATCTGTCATGTAAAAGCCTACTCATTAAAAATACGCGTTAAGACAAATATGAAATCCAAAACAATGGACTTGAACATTTGGTACAGTTCCCACGTCTTCCCTAAAACTCAGTCTAGATTTAACTCCATTTGATAAAAGTAGAACTACCCATTACTTCATACCATAATTCTCTTTCCCTTTCTTTTAAATTTGATGGTGTAAGTCACACTTATTTTACGTAAAAATAAAAGCACTGGAAATCACACTGTGAAAAAAATTAAATATTACCACACCAACTCCTGTAACTTACCTTTTTTATTTCAATTGTTCTTAGTCCCTGTATTTCAGAAGCTGCTGTTAAACAGATTAAAAAGAAAAGGTGAACTATCATCTTAAGAAATTTTTTCTACAAAAGTTGTCCAAACCACTACGATGATTTCAGCTTTCTCTATTTTATTATGTTTTTAAAGTTTTTGAAATTAGTTGCTAGTAGGATTTAAATACTATTAATAAGATTGAAATATTTCTAGAACAGTTCAGAAAGCTATTCATTCTCTCAATTCTAAAAATGTTTAGATTAATATCACTAGGTAATCCCCAAATATAATAGAAAAATTATTATTTGATAGCAATACTTGGCTCAGGAATCACTTTACTGTAAATCTGATCACTGGAGATCTATTCCATATCTGTTCTACAGGAGCTGCTAATATTTTATTATGTTGGCCCACAATGTCAGAGGCAGATGTGGGTGGTAAGGTAATAGAAGTCAAACTGGAGGTCAATATTCCATTACATTCTCTTGTCCTTAGACAGATAGCAGCAAAGAGGCAGTGTGACAAAATGGTGTCTGACATGAAAGTGAGTGCAAGATTAAAACATGTGGGACTAATGCAGACAAAAAGGTACCCACTGACAAAATTGATGCTTGCTGAGTGTTTATAGAGACCAAACAGTGGATGTGAGCACAGTGAGGCAGTCGGTAGTGCATTTCAGCAGTCATGACTGCAGTGTGAAAGATAAGCTATGTTCTGGGTAGCCATGCACAACTTTCACATCAGAAAAAGTTGATCAGCTTATCCACACAAACTGGCCAATTACAACCAGGGAACTGTGTATGGAGCTGAATATCAGTTTCATTGTGTTGGAAGGTACGGTG
Organism: Phasianus colchicus; assembly: GCF_987193195.1. Classification (NCBI taxonomy): domain Eukaryota; kingdom Metazoa; phylum Chordata; class Aves; order Galliformes; family Phasianidae; genus Phasianus; species Phasianus colchicus. The sequence continues at coordinate 60,895,702 of NC_143476.1, read as the reverse complement.
ACAATGCTGGAATATCATAAAGTTTAAACCAGGTGGGTCCCATAAATGCTTGCAGGAATAGAAAAAACACAGCATGTAAATTTGTCAGGACGTATGGAACCAATAGAATGAAGGTGACAGTTTCCTGGATCACAACATTACAGGTGACAAGATGTGGCAGCCCATGGAATGGCAACACAAATATTCTCCACTGAAAAAAAAAAATATATTAAGACACAGTCTTCGGTGGATAAGGCGATGTGGACTGTCTTTTGGAATAGAAAAGCGATGATCCTTCTGGAATTCCTACAACCCAGACAAATCATAAACTTTGACAGCTCCATCACAATGCTGCATAACCTGAAAGCTCTAACTTCCACAGTAAGGCCAGAGAAGACAAATTTTCTCCTGCAACGTGACAATGCCAGGCCTGACACCAATTTGAAGACTATGGAGCATGTTGTCAGTCTTGGTTGGACTGTCGTACTACACCCATCACATAGTCCAGACTTGGTGCCTTCTGATTTCCATCTGTTTTGGCCAGTGAAGATGGACTGTACGAGCAACATTTTCCTAGTGATAACACAATCATAGCTGCTGTGAAATAGTGGATCACTTCCACTGGTGCAGATTTTTACTTTACTACTCTATTAATGTAGGTGACTATGTTGAAAAATAATGCTTTGTAGCTCAGAATTTGCTCTATCAAATAGTGTTATTGTGATCCTTATATCTGTTGTAGTTTCCATGGAAAAAAATAGGAGGCATTATTTTTGGAGGAACCTAAATAATTAAACTACAGTGTCCAGAACTGACCACATATTTCCCAAAAATGAGACAGAGAGTGTAATTATTCAATATTCTCAGACTAAATAAAATTTCTAGGTAAATTTAGACCCTCATCATCTAAACTGCTGGTGTAACAACTTTAGTTTTTTTTACAAGTAATTTTAAAAGATATACAATGTACAGTATAACAACAACTCCTGTGGCACTTCAATGACACTGTCAAGTCTACAGTATATAACAACAAAGCATTAGAGAATATCTCATTATTATTATTATTATTATCATAGATATAAACAAGAGGAAGGAACAAAGAAATCTTACCAGTATTCTTCTTCAGACCACTTTCAAGGACCTCAGGTGCGGTGGAAGCAGAAGCTGGAATGCTGAAGGATGAGAGACTGCCACTTCCTTCACTGACCTAAATATGTTAAACTAGGATTATTGAGCTGCCTCAGACTCCCAGTTTGATAAAAGTAAAATTATATGCCACTGTATTCAGTGTATTTTACTGCATTTTTCTGCTACTTTTTCTGTGCACAGTTAAAGCTGACACACCAGACCTCCATATACCTCTTGAACAATAGATAGCTCCTTACTTGAAATATCATTAGGACAACACAGATTGCATTACTACAGCTCCACGTAATGTTCTACTTTCAAGGACCAGACTGTACCCCTATTCCCACACATTCTATCAGTTCAGGAGACCATGTGGCAAAAAAAGATAGCCACTATTATTATGGTAGGGAAACAATACATAAGACAGAACTTCATGCATCCCCATGCCTATCTCACATTCTTCCAGACACTCCATCAGCTAAAACTACAGTGTCCACTCAGGTTCACCTACACATTTCCTGAAAGATTTTCACTACACCTGCAGGACAACATAAAGGAACAACATAGCTCACTCCTACAGATTCTTCAAAACATTCAATACGGTAAGCCTCCTCTTACTCAACAGCTTAAATTAAGACCACTCAGAGCCTGCATGTTTTCAAGTGGGTTGGGATTATCCCTTTTTGAAGAAAGACATTTCAGTCTTTGTCCAGTTTTAACCTACTCACTTCAAACTTAAAAAAAAGTTCCTGTTTAATTATATTCAGCCAATAATCTGCATACTCAATTTAGAATGACAACAAGTTCTAAGGTAACTAGCGAGTTTTCAGAAATTGCTCCTACTGGAAATCCTGATGGAGAGATCTGCAAAGAATCACAGTGACCTGATATTCCATGACACATGCACTCAGATGCAGAAACTGATGTGAGCTGTCATACTTTACAGTTAACCAATGACAAAATAAATAAACTTAAGAAAGTCTAATGAAAAGAGAGCAGATTTCCTGCTTTTGGTGACCAAGATTATGGTAAGAGTATGAAAGGAGCAGAGAAATTCACTAAGTTTATTGGAACAACACTCCACTCCACCACTAAGGTATCAAAGAAATTCAGTGTCCACTCAAATTTGTTCTAGTATTCATGACACTAGCAGTTGACACTGCTTCACAAACAAGAGTACTAACAGCAACACTAGACAAGACAGAAGAGTTATTTTTGGAATAAACTCTAGGCTGGATAATGCATTTAACAGATTACAAACTAAAACAAACATACAAAAGAGCTAACAAAAATCTGCAAAGTATGCAGAACCATAAAATGGGTTGGGTTGGAAAGGACCTTAAAGATCAACTACTTCCAACCCCCTGCTAAGGGCAGGTTTGCCACCCTCTAAATATACACCAGAACAGGCTGCCCAGGGCCTCATCCAGCCTAGCCTTGAGTATCTCCAGGAATTGGAGATCCACAGCTTTCCTGGTCCACCTGTTTCAGCACTTCACCATCCTATGAAAGAAAAATTTTCCCCTAACATCTAAACCTGAATTTACTACTTTTATTCATCTTGTGTGTGGAAAATCTCTGTCATCACAAAATCAGTTTTTTTTACTTGCTTTCATTATTCCACCACATTTTATTTCACAGTTACAAACCTGACTGCTCTGGGATGTTCTCCTCTCAGAGTGGAATGGACCAGCTTTTATTCTTCCAACCTCTAGTCTTACTGTACCTAATGAACACTAAAAAGAAGTCATGATAAATCTCTAGTACCCAAAACATTAAAGCTTATGACAATATTTACTTGGTAGAAGAAAAAATAGGGACAGAGGGTAAAATATAAGGTTAACAACTCTGTATAATGAGAACTGTACAGACAACGATCATGGAAGAATCAGAATCATACCAATTGTGATTGAATGATATTACTGGTAGGGTAGTATAGCATTCCAGTACAGACACAAAGACTATACAAGAAGCACAAATCTGTTACCTTTTCCTTAATACGTAGTTTTGGCTTCTAAGTAGTAACATCAACACGTACTTTCAAGATGACGTTTTTCAAAGAATTATAGTAGTGGAGTACTTTCACAATAAGTACAACAGCATTACAAAACTTCAAAGTATTGATTAATATTTTTGTTGATACAGAATCATAGAATTATGGAAGCTTTAGAGTTGGAAGGGACTTCTGAAGGCCATTTACTCCATCTCCCCTATAATGAACAGGGACATCCACAGCTGGATCAGGTTGCCCAAGGTTTTATCCAGCCTTGCCTTGAAGGTCTCCAGGGACGGGGTATCAACTACATCACTGGGCAACCTATTCCAGCGCCTCACCACCCTCACTATAAAAGATTTTTTCCTTTTATCTAACCTAAATCTACCCTCTTACACCTGAAACAAGAGGTCTCCATTCCCCTGATTAAGAAAGTGGGCAGGAGAGGTAGAAAACCGGCATGGCTCAGCAAGGACCTGCTAAGAGAACTGAGGGTGAAGAAAGGGGTATACAAGCTCTGGAAACAAGGCTGTGTCACCTGGGAAGAATACAGGGATGCCGTCCGGACTTGCAGACGTGGGATCAGGAAAGCCAAGGCGCAGGCAGAACTGAACTTGGCCAGGGACGTGAAAAACAATAAGAAAACCTTCTACAGGTACATTGGCCAGAAGAGACAGGCCAAAACGGGCGTACCTACTTTGGTAAATTTAAAAGGAGAAATGGCTTCAACAGATGAAGAGAAAGCTGAGGTGCTGAATGAGTTCTTCACCTCGGTCTTCACTGGTGGCCAGGATTCTAGTCTTTTTCATGTCCCTAAGTCTTGCACCCCCATACCTCTATGTGGGGACCAAGGAGGTAAATCCCTCCCCACTGTAAGGGTTGAGCAAGTCCGAGAGTGCCTCCTTAGACTGAATGAGTATAAGTCTATGGGGCCAGATGGCGTGCATCCCAGGGTCCTGAAGGAGCTGGCTGAGGTGGTTGCTGAGCCGCTCTCCATCATATTTGAGAAGTCGTGGCTGTCAGGTGAGGTCCCGGACGATTGGAGGAAGGGTCACGTCACTCCCATTTACAAGAAGGGGAGCAGGGAGGACCCGGGTAACTACAGGCCGGTGAGTCTCACCTCCGTGCCTGGGAAGATTATGGAACAGATCCTCCTGGACAATATGCTTGATCACATAAAGAACGAGCACGTGATCCTAGATAGCCAGCATGGCTTCACCAGGGGAAGGTCATGCTTAACTAATCTTGTGGCCTTCTATGATGGAGTGACGGCATTGGTGGACGAAGGGAAGGCAACTGATGTCATTTACCTGGACCTGAGCAAGGCCTTTGACATGGTCCCCCATCACATCCTCATCTCCAAACTGGAGGGAAGTGGATTTGACGGGTGGACAACTAGATGGATAAGCAATTGGTTGAAAGGCCGCAGACAGAGGGTGGTGGTCAATGGCTCTATGTCCAGGTGGAGGCCGGTAACGAGCGGTGTCCCTCAAGGGTCTGTCTTGGGACCGGTGCTCTTTAACATCTTTATTAATGACATCGATGAGGGAATGGAGTGCACCCTCAGCAAGTTTGCTGATGACACCAAGCTGAGTGGTGCAGTCGATACGGTGGAGGGAATGGAGGCCATTCAGAGGGACCTTGACAGGCTTGAAAGCTGGGCTCGGGTGAACCTAATGAGGTTCAATAAGGCAAAGTGCAAGGTTTTGCACTTGGGCCGGAAGAACCCCAAGCACCTGTACAGGCTGGGGGGAGTTGTCCTTGAGAGCAGCTCGGCAGAGAAAGACCTAGGGGTCCTGATAGATGAGAAACTTAACATGAGCCAGCAGTGCGCTCTGGCAGCCCGGAAAGCAAATGGGATCCTGGGCTCCATCAGGAGAGGGGTGGTCAGCAGGGATAGGGAGGTGATTGTCCCTCTCTACTCTGCTCTTGTGAGGCCCCATCTGGAGTACTGTGTTCAGGTGTGGAGCCCTCAGTACAAAAAAGACATGGAGATTTTGGAAAGGGTCCAGAGGAGGGCCACGAAGATGATCAGGGGGCTGGAGCACCTCCCCTATGAGGACAGGCTGAGGGAGTTGGGTTTGTTCAGCCTGGAGAAGAGAAGGTTGCGGGGCGACCTCATTGCAGCCTTTCAATATCTGAAGGGAACTTACTCCCAGGAGGGGAGTAAACTCTTCATAAGGGCTGATAATAGCAGGACACGGGGAAATGGTTTTAAGTTAAAAGAGGGAAGATTTAGGTTGGATGTTAGGGGGAAGTTTTTTACTAGGAGGGTGGTTAGGTCCTGGAACAGGCTGCCCAGGGATGTTGTGGATGCCCCGTCCTTGGAGGTGTTCAAGACCAGGTTGGACGAGGCTCTGGGCAACCTGATCTAGTAAAGGTGTATGTTTGGTGGCCCTGCTAGGCAGGGGGGTTGGAACTACATGATCCTTGAGGTCCCCTCCAACCCAGGTCATTCTGTGATTCTGTGATTCTGTGAAACCATTTCCCCTTGTTCTGTCACCATAAACCCTGCTAAAGAGTCTGTCTCCTTCTCTGTAGCTCTCCTTTAGATTCTGAAAGGCCTTTTTTCCAGTCACCGGGGACTTCACTTGATTGCCATGACTTTTCAGATGTCATAGAGTGGCTTAGCAATTACATCAGTCAACCCCTTGAGACTCTAGGATGAATCTCATTGGCACCCATAGACTTGCGTATGTTCAGGTCCCCTCAGCTGGTCAGGAACCTGATCTCTGCTTACAGTGGGAGGGACGTTGCTACCCGGATCCTCTTCTACCAAAACAAATGTTTGAGGGTTGTGGGGTGAGAAATTATCAGAGAAGACTGAGGCATTTTCTTTTTACTCTTCAATTTGACCAGCAGGGCCTGGTTCAGCCACAACCAGTCTCTTGCCTTTCTTTTCTGACTTGCTACCCCTGATAGTATGGTATATCAACTGATATTTTATCACTTTTGCTCATGAAATTACCTGTTACTTCTAGATCCACACTAACATAAATAGAAGGACCAGGGGCAGGCAGTTTTTCAAATAACCACCTGTAATTTAAGTGCCTTTCTACATCTGACTCCCATCAGGAACTAAAGTGATACAAATTGTTTATACACTGCAAAATCCTACTGTTAGGCAATGAGTACTTAAATGTACAACTGGGTATTCATACATCTGCATGGAATGCATATCTCAGAACAAAATTCACTATGCAATCAACCATTTGTTGAGTGAGAGATGCCCTCATCTCCACTGACAACCCTTACATGAGGTCTGGGAAGAGGTGGATCCTGACTTCACACCTTCCAGTCATTCAGGTGCATTGCATGCACCTGAGCTCCCCTGATTGGCCCTGCCTTCCCAACAAATGCTGTTTCAGGCTGTGACTTAGCACTTCTGCGACGTTACTGTAGCCAGCATATCTTATAAACATTCTCTTAGAGGTGACATTAGAAGAGATTTATTACTAAATTGTCTTTTTTTTTTTTTTTTTTTTTTCCAAATAATGCTGTCTGGTCTAGTGGTTGGTCACCCTGCACATAGCAGTGGAGCTAGATGGTCATTATGGTCCTTTTCAATCCAGGCCATTCTATGATTCTATGATTTATATGTCCTGGAAAAGACTTGATCAGGGCTTAGGCTAAAACAGTCTTTTCTGATTGCTTGAATTGGCTCACATTAAACCACACAGAAAAGTGAGGCAGTAATCTATATACCTAAAACAACCACATCCTCACATCAAAGGCAAACCTACAAATGAGATTTAAAAATTATTATGTGTGAAGGTAAGAGGTAACACTTTCCACCTGAACTTGTGATTAAGTGAATTAACAGTCTATTACGGTTCAATCTTTTTTTCTGGAGTCTTCTATGTGACAAACCCTTCAGTCAAATAAGGAAGCAAAACTATCAAATTTTCACATATTTCAGGGATACTTAGAAAGCAAAACTAAACACTGTTAGAATAGGATGCATTTTCAGCTTAAGGATACTTTCTGTTGTTTTTATATCAGCTTACAGATTTTCTAAAGATTGTAAATAACTTAATCAAAAATATATGTTAGGCAATACAAGATAGTTCCCTATAGATCTAACTCCTGTGAATGGAAGCAGAATGGATACCTGAACTAAAAATGATGATTGCCTGTATGTGAGTTTATTCCATTTGTACTCTGTGAAAGAAATAGAACTGTTAATAATTATATACATGAAATATTTTGAAAGTCACATTTCACAGGACTAACAAAAAAAAAAATTTAAAAGCTTGAGGAGCTGTTGAAGATCTGGAAAAATTTAACTGTGCATGTAATGTAAACAAGAGTAATTGTGTCTGTGTACTAAACAGTTAGCTATGAATAGTGGCTGTTAAAATTTTTCAAGTGGAACATTTTTATTGGAAAATGATGACTCACTGGAATCTTGATATAAAGCAGGAATGTCTCAATACTCTAAACAGAAGACAGACAAGTTGGCTACCAGCTGGACATCCAGCTAAACCACAGGAAATGTTGCATATATGACTTCATTCTTATTTAGAAGTTGAGAAAGGAGATCCGATACACAAAATCTACTGAGAACAGAAATTCTGGTTCTAAGAGCAGCAGACAAGAGGTTACTTCAGTTATCTTGGTGGGAAAGCAATTTCTTATGCTAGATGCCTTTCTCACTGAGAAAGGCATTATAACATTCAGTTGATGTAAGGTGACAGTAAACATAAGCAGGGAAAAATAAAAAAACATTAACTTTGTAAGTAATCACCTTTCGGTATAACTACTCTAATGACTTCTCTATCATTTAAAATCAGTTCTGAATAACTTTTTAAAAATGTGAGAAAGCTAAACAAATGTGATTTTTTTGTTTTGAGAAAACAGAGCAACCTAAGTCTTAATGCTGTATTAACTAGTAGCCTTTTATTGCCTTGTAAGTGTACAGGGGTCTGTACTACAACTGTTCCCATTTTCATCAGACAAACTACAAAAATATGACCACTCTAGCCTTCAGGAAATTAAATTCAAATCCAAAGTTCATTCCCACTGACACTGCAAGAAGAGTCTGAATATAGCCTGAATAAAACTCAAGCTTTCAAAAAATCTGGATTTCAGCTCTTCACTTTTAACCACCTCCTGTTTTCTTTATACCTTTAGCAAAGCTGCAACAGCCTCCTGGTTAGCATTTCGAACGTCTTCTCCATTCACTGTTAGTATTTGATCTCCTTGCATCAATCTCCCATCTGTATCTGCTATTCCACCTTTGACGATGTCTGACACAAACACCCCTGCATCATTTCTGTAAAAATATATACATTCTGTATTACAATATTGTTTAAGAATTATTTTATTGGCTTGTAATTGGGAATGCATTGAACATCAGCTTGTTTTTTTTGGTTTAGTTCCTTTAGGAATGGCATAAAAATGAAATGTACTGCCAATAAAGCCCAAAGGATCTGAGTGGTGCTCACTGAAGACAAACAAGCATGCCTAAGAAGTTCCAGACATTGACTGTCCTTGTATATTCATACCTTTTCCCAACTATACTCAGCCCAAGGCCTTTGCCAGGCTTCTTTTGGAGCTCTATAATGAGTACATCATACATGTCTTCCTCCTTGTACTGCGCCTCATCTCTGTACACAGTCAGGCGAACTTTTTGGGGAGTCTGCCGGAGAACATTAATTGCTTCATCATGTGTCGCACTCCTGAGGTCAATTCCATTCACCTGAATGAAAGTATACATTGGTAAACTATGAAGACTGTCCAACAGACAAATAAAATATGTCTAGATAGCAAATGACAATAAACAGTGATAAAATCAACCACTTTACCTCTAATATCTGATCCCCAGCCCAGAGTCTCCCATCTTTTGAAGCTGCTCCTTCTTCATACACTTCATGGATAATGATTGCTCCCTGCAGATAAACAACAAAAATATGCTACGTGCTGGAAGAAAATTCCCCGAATTATGAAGCAAGACCTATGGAAGATTTCTTCTAAAATTCAGTAGTGATGAACAGCCAGAAGAATGATAAAAAAATTACCAAAATATTTAAGAAGTTCACTTACTTCCAATCTCAAGCATATTTTTTCGTTTTTTTTTTTTTAGAGGCTAGCTTTAGAATCTTTTTATAAATGCTACCAAAAGAAAGGAAGATAAAATCTCTTCTATCAGACATTTTAATTTCATTATTACTAATTCATGTGAATTACATATATTTTTCCAACCCACCAACAAAGTGTCTGCTCCTCCAACAATGCTTAGACCAAGACCAGTCCGTCCTTTGGAGATATCAATGGTTGTTTCACATCCAGGAATAATGGGACAAGTAGCTGGGTCAGAAGCTAGTGTGGCTGGAGTTGAAGATCTGCTCGTATCTAAAACAACAGTATAATCTAGTTACAGTAAGATCAGTAAGATGGCTTGGTATCAGAAAAGTGATTTTACCATATCATTTTGAGAGTTGACCAACAGCTCAACAGTAACAGCCCAACAGTCCATCTACTGATAACATCCTTATTTCAAAATCACCACATAATGCCATTGTCCCTTCTTCTCAAGCACTGCCCAGTGGTTTTAGTAGCAATTGTCCGATTTCTACACCATTATGTACATGGACCACAGCATTGACTTAACTGAGATACTGAGATGTACTGTATTTGTACTACTTCATTCTCACAGTTTGGATAGTTAAAGGAGATAATTCAATTTAAACTCCATCACAGACGGAGTGCATACTATCTACTACATACATGGATACAAAGCCCAATCCTTCCATAGGGGGCCAAGTCAAGGTCAATGTAAGTATTCTATCTCAGACTCAGATCTGTACCATGAGAAAGAATATGAAGCATGAGTCAACTACAGTGGTAGTCCAGCAGTCTTTGGTCAACTTATAACCCGAAATAGCAATTATCTGTGATATTAACTAAGTTCATCTCTACTATGACATATATGGATCTTTGCTTTAGTTTGGTTTTTTTTTTTGTTTTTTTTTGGTTTTTTTTTGGTCATTTCTGTATCTTTTAAAGTTAAAACAAGCAAACAACCTACATATGCTACAAGGATATACTGTGTAATAATTTAATTAAAGGGAAGGACCAGCAATCAGAGCATCTGGGATGTTAATATCATCTCTATTACTGAAGTCTCATGGGCTTTAAAAAGATATCAAAACCAGAGTTTTTCAGAAATTAAAATCAAGCATGTAAGTCCTTTTTTAGACATTTTAAAGGGTAACTGATTGAAAGAAGTACCACTGAAACTAAAAGAGAGTTTGATCATTCAAAAATAGGCATTTCAGTACACAAACATTTAGGTATTGTGTGAGCAAATAATTCAGTAGGAACAGTAAGCTTCAAAACAAGTAGGTCTGGCCTCTGAAGGGAAGTAGAAGAGCACTCAAGACTGTTTAAGGTTAAAGCTTCTACACAAGCTGTTCTGTTATGCAAGCTGTTTGTTGTATGGTAAGAAACTGTTACAGAAGCACAGAATGGTTGAGATTGGAAGGAACTTTGGGAGGTCATCTAGTCTAACACCCCTGTTCAGGAAGGAAAGCTACCCAGGACTGTGTTCAGGTGACTTCTGAAGATCTTCAAGGAGGGAGATTCCACAAACTCTTTAGGCAATCTGTACCAGTGCTCCCTCATCTGCAGGGAAAAGATAGACTTGGTAGAAGAAAACTGGGGAGTAAGTTATACAATCAGCTTGAGGATGAAGAGGAAAAACATCTTTCCAGAGATGTAATGTACATCCCTACAAACTGATGAAATCAAGTTTCAGTCACAATCCAAGGATGCTGGAGGGGGCACTGACAACATCTTCATCAATTCTTTGTCCATAGGATATGGTATGGAAGACTGGAGAAAGAGGGAATAGACTTGTACAGAGTGAAAGACTTCAGCTGTGTAGTGTTTCCTTATCAGTGATGTAACTTTGTATCAATATTACTGCTAATAACAAACAACAGAAATGACTCAGTAATACTTTCAGTGATGTACATATAAATTGACTTCAATAAGTTCATAATTTAATTAAACTTTTACTAGCTTCTTAGTGGTGTGTTGCTTAACCAATAAACATCATCAATCAGTGGCATCTTTAGTCAAGAGGGAGACATTCAAACTTGGCTAGTATTTAGCACTTGGAAAGCATCACTCATTCCTCTGTTCTAGGAAAGATTATCTGAATTTCTCTCTGAGTTAAAGGAAATTACTCCCACTGCATTCTAGAGAACCATGACCTGACCATCTGATGCACAGACTTTGAGACAAAAGAGGGAATCCCTCCATCAGTCCACTTTTACAAATAGGCAGATGGAAAGGCAAGAGGTAAGTCTTCACTGTGGAGTCTCACTGCTTTACTTAGATTGCTCTTTAACCTGGAAGTACTAGAAAGTAAAGCTCAGCCGACAGTCACATGCATACAAAAAAACCCCAAAACTTGTTTACTAACTAGGTCCTCATCTTTATCTCATAATTGTTGTGAAACAAGATACATAAGAACCTTACTTTTGACTGCTTCTGGTTCTGGTGAGTTGGAAGAACAAACAGCTGTTGGTGGCTGGATATTCCTTCTCTCTGCTGGTGCAGCACTGGAAAGGACTGGTGTTATGGTCCGGCTATCTGCCTCTGGTGAGTTGATTGTAAGCCTCACTGACTTTTTGGATGACTTCAGGAGATTGATAAACTGAATGATATAAAGAAAAATGGTGGAGAATTTAGCTAGACTTCTCATTGTAAAAGAAAAATACGGCAAATGAACTGTTCTCCAAACTGAAGCCACTATTCTACAGGTTTGTTGTCAGTTAACAAGCACAAACATTGATGGTTGAGGGCCTGACCTGGATGATGTTATTCAATTACCTTTTATAGAACTCTGACAAAATATATGACATGGTAACATGGTTACCTATGAACAGTTTCTTTGGACAAGGTACTACGTTTATAGCAATTAGTAGAAAGATCAGAAAACTAGTGTTGTCTCCTAATGCTTGTGCGGAACCCAATTATAATATCACAAAAATCTGAAGTTTTCTATCAAAGTACAGTAGTGCCATACAAGTTCCTTAATCAGAAGGTAGAAGGAAAAATTGAAAATATTATCTGAACTACAGGAGGAAAAGGATAATACTGAGATGTAACACAGAATGGGATCAAACTCATGCTCCAGTTTCACAATATGATGAAAAAACTTCAAAGTTTGCTACTGTCTCACAGGCATCAAATCGTTCCAAGCATTTCAATATAATTATAATTATTTTTTTTTGTTTTAGAAATGAAACCTTACTCAGTCTGTTCCTCCTTTTTTTCAAGCCTTTTCCACTTCCCAGCAAACAATTTCAGTACTGTTTAGATATTTACTGCTTGAGACACAGCAGTGCTCTCAGAGAATAAGATGGATACTCTGCTAATTGCTTTTTAACAAATGGAAAGTGATCTTGCACCAAAAGAATCACTTTTATGGATAACAAAGCAGATACTAGAAAAATGCCCTCCTTAATTCACTACAAAACCTAAACTGAGTTTGGTGAGGTGGAAGTTGGTAAAATCTATCTGTCAACTATAAATTCGATATTTAGGAATGGAAATAGCTTTTGCCAGAGGGCTGGAATATCAGGCTTGAGACTAGATGTTTGTTACAGACACTCCCTATGTATAAGCTCAGTTCATGACCTGATTTAGCACTGATGCAACTCACTTGTTTGAAATACAGACATACCAATTTCATTGTTTCTAACACTTTTAAAGTGGAGTAGTTATGAAGAGACAAGATTCAGTTACAGTTCAACCTCATATCCCAGCACTAAGTGCTACTTACTTATTACATGCGAAACAGGGAAAAAAAAATCACATCCGTTGTAAAGAGAAAGACTATTTATTTATGTAGGCTTTAGCTTACTCTGCAGTAATTTCTTTATCCAGACAAAACTTGTCTATCTTTGGTTCTTCAGCTAACTTTGAAAATGTAGTTAGAGTCACCAAAACCTCACAAGTTTGTTTGAGACATCATCTCCTAAACTTAGTGGTGTGATTTCTACAATATTCCAGACAATTCAGAAGCACCTTTTCTACTGGATAGCCCACAACAATTTCATCATCTACTGCCAGGATCTGACTCCCAATTTTGATTCTTCCATCCTGGAAATAAAATAGAAAAAGAAATATAAACTCTGGGTGCTAGTGAAAGTATATATATATTTTTTTTTCATATGGATTTAAAACATTTTCACACCCTTGCTGCTGAACCATGATCTGTTAAGCTCTTAATAACTATTCCATTGACTGTGTCTTCTTCACTAATGGCAATTCCCAAACCTCCTTCATCCTGGGATAAACAGAAATACACAAATGGTTAGGTACTGCATTTATCAAAATGTTACAATACATTCACAAAAGACTAGTGAAGATTGAAGAAATAACAGAAGTTTGGGTCTTCCCAGTGCACCAGTGTTTTACTTTAAACTAAACTATTACTGAAATAGCAGATCTATTAATCGTATATTGCTTACCAAAATAAATCTGAAGCAATTCTAAATTAAAATCCCTTTCTTCTGAAACTCTGAAGATCAGCTATGATTCAGTTTTTGAATTCATAAATAGGAAGAACAATTACAGAATCATAAAACGCTCAGGACTGGAATGGATCTCTTGAGGCTCCTGTCCAACCTTTTGCTTAAGTATGGCTAACTAGAGCAGACTGCCCAGGAACATGTCCGGGCAGCTTTCAGAGATACTCCAGAAAAGAGACTCCAATACCACTCTGAAAAACCTAACATGTTCCAGTGCTCCTTCACCTGCATAGTGCAAAAATGCTTCCTGATGTTAAAACTGAACGCCTGGGTTCCTGTTTGTGCCCACTGTGTCTTGTCCTGGGACTGGGAACCACTGAAAGGGCCTAACTTCTTTCACTCTCCCTGCGGGTTTTTATACAAATTGTTAGGTTCCCTCCTGGACTCATTTCAGATGAGCAGTGTCAGCTCTCTGAGCCTCTCCTCAGAGGAGAAGTGATCCATTTCCTTGATCATTTTGGTGGTCCTCTGTTGGATTCTGCATATCCATGTTTTTGTCATATCAAAGGATCGAAAGCTTGACACATCACTCCATGAGCAGCCTGACCAAAACCAGCTGAAGGGAAGGATAATCTCTCTTGATCTACTTTGCCTAACACAGACTGGAATACAGTTTATAGCAGCAACAAAAAACATGTGGAAACTACTGACTGAAGCAAACAAAACTTAAATTCACATAGAAAAAAACACAAGAATGGAAAATACAGAGGCAGGAAAAATGCATGCTCTTCCTTTGAAATTAGTAAATGTGTCAGAGTGAAATTCCCCCAGTGTTTTTAGAAAGAAGTAAATAATCTGGATACCTTAATCTGTAAGATACTGTCCTGGTTAACAAAGAAAAGCTAGTTACCTTCCATGGAGATAACCTTACCAACACTCTACCCCTATGTCCACTAAATGTAGCTGTCTTCTCCATGTTAATAAGCAATAGTTTTTCAACCTTCACCTGGCAGTTTCACAAATAGAAAACTCTTTCGTTCAGCTGCACAGTTTCAGCAAATATATATTTCTGAGGGATGGAAATTTGGTGCTCATAATCTGCTGCTGATTAATTTACTTGGACCAACTCAGGCAATGATTTAACTGATAAAGCATCATAAAACCTCTCTGTGTTCAACCAAATCAGCTAGTTACTGAAAATTTTAAAATTAGATCAAGAGATGACTTTTTCCAGGCACAGAGAGCATTTGGCAAATATACATGATGTTAAAAAACTTCCTCAGGTTTTTATGGAAGGTATAACATCAGGAAAGTTTTTGGTTCGCTCAACAGAAAGGAAGAATAAAAGGACTCTAGAAATCTCCAGTCTGACTTCCAGTAAGTAAGGGACAATGTTTGTTTGCTTTGAGGGATTCCACTATAAAAAAGCAAGCTGATGAATACAAACATGGCTGGTATCAATTTAATTCTCAGCACATACCTTAGGAAGTTCCACATACTGAATATTTTTAAATGAACTGAAGTCAGTAGAAATACCAGAGTCTGAAGTAGTGTCAATCTAATAATGAAAACACAATTGTGAGCAGCTACTTTCATCATTAACATTTTCAACAAAAAGTGGATCTGATTATTTTATGGATCCATTTAAACTGCTATAACACTCTTCACAGGAATACTAGATTTACTTCTTAGTTCAGAACATAAAGTAAAACAGATCTAGGTACAGTAAATGTAGCACTGGTAAGAAATCTATTTTTCCACTGTATTTCTTCACTTAGTGCAATATCTGCTGAGTACACAGGGTACCCATCTACCCAGAACAATGTCAGAATCTCAGTCAAATGAGAAAAAAACAAAATTTACTTAACCTCTTGAATTTGAAGTTTCTCTGAAGCACAAGGTAAAGCCTCTACTGACTTTGCAGGGCAAACAGCCATCTGATTTACTGCATCTTCATTTCTACAAGAGATTCAGTTATAAAATATAGTAAAATAATACCATATTAATTAGAGCACATTTAACTCTAGCTCTTTCTTCTGCATTATTTTTGGTGTTATCAATGCACATATCAAAACAGAAATACAACATATATTTAACAATTCCTACAAACCGGGCTCAAAAGCACACTGGTCTCCCCAGAATTAAATATAAAACAAAAGTACTATTGGTGCAAGAACCTGAGTATATTAAAATACATTTTTTTTTAAATAAGAACTTACCTGATAAAGATTATTTTTACTTTAGATGGAGCACATTTGATTATGGATGAAGCATTCTGGTGAGTCCTTCCAAAGAGTATTTGCCCATTTATCTACATAGAAGAAAGCAGTAATTATTTTTCAAATAAAAAATCTAAAATACCACACCACTGGCTAAAGCAGCAATTGTGTTACAATTACAGAGTATATTGTGTCCTGCTCTCACTTCCCTTTTTCAGTAAAAAATTCCTTGCAATTTAATTTCAACTAAGTTCAGTTTAATCAGCATTGGTGAGGCTGCACCTACAATACTGTGTTCAGTTTTGGGCCCTTCACTGCAAGAAAGACACTGAGTGTGTCTAGAGTCCTGGAGTGTGTCTAGAGAAGGGCAATGAAGCTGGGGAGGGGTTTGGAGCACAGGCCTTATGAGGAGCTGTGAGGGAGCTGGGATTGTTCAGTCTGGAGAAGAGGAGGCTCAGGGGAGACCACACCTCTCTCTACAGCCACCTGAAGGGAGGTTGTAGTGAGCTGGGGGTCAGCCTCTTCTCTTGTGTAACTAATGATAGGACTAGAGGGAATGGCCTCAAGTTGCACTGGATGAGATTCAGGCTGGATCTTAGGAAATACTGCTTTTCTGAAAGAAAAGTCAGGCACTGGAATGGGTTGCCCAGGGAGGTGGTGGAGTCACTGACCCTGGAGGTGTTCAAGGAACATTTAGGTACTGTGCTGAGGGACATGGTTTAGTGAGAACTATTGATGACGGGAGGATGGTTGGACTGGGTGATCCTGTGGGTTTTTCCAACCTTGGAGATTCTATGACTCTATGATTCTAATTTCTAACACTTTCTAAAGGTCTAACATTGTCACAATGCTAAAAACATCATTCTCTGTGTTGTCTTAACACGTTATCTATTTTCGCTTTGTGACTGATGGAGCAATAATGTGAGGCCATGAGAAATACTAATCAAAGCAAATAAATACATAAACCCAGCAACAAGATTACTACTATTTATTGGATCTCAGCTCTGAGCAATGTACGTTCTACAAAGGAATTTGAATGTTGGTGCATTTATAATCTATAAACATTTGACCTCATAATTACCATTGTCATTTGGCAGAGAAGACTCACTGAAAGCTCATGAAGTCCTTGAGATTCATGAGATTTAAGTTTGAACTTGCAGAATAAGGCCATTATTTGCTAATGTTTTATTAATTATGTTGGTCCCTGACTTCATAGGAGAGCTGACTCAGACAGACGTATTTCAACGTGTTTAGAGGATACTATGCATTTGCAATACTAAGGTTTTAAAACTTTAAAAACTTTAACGGATTCAAGAGAACCATCTAGCACACAACACTGGACTTATTGCAAATGACAAGCATGAGACTAGATCCACACTATCACAAATCCTCTGCATTCTCTCCCAGTCCTCCCCTGCCAGCCTATAAGCCTTCAGTGTCATCCTCACGCTTGGTGCTGGGAAGTAATGGTGATTCCTCACTGTACTGTTAGACACTGCAACATAACAGTTTTGACATTACAAAAAAATGGTTCTGTGAGGGTAATGTTAACTATTGCTACTAACCTGAGGAAAGCCACAGAAGAAAATACATCCACAAGAAAAATCAGTTGAATTGCAGTAATATAACACATTCATAAACATACTGAGAATGTTAGCTGCACATTAAACAATTTGTTCTCTTCAAAAAGCCACTAGAATTCAGCTCAATATGGGAAGAGAGTCCAGGATACAAATAAATTGGTTTCTGTTACCCCTTGTTACCCCTGTTACCCCTTGATTTCTGTTTTATATATAATATAAGCTTTCTGGTATTCTCACACTTCTAGTAGACAGGGAAATAATTAGAAACTCTGCAGCACTTCACAGATGGATGGATTAAGGGACTTTTGTTTTCTACAATTCAAAATCTATGACACAGAAATTGTTGTGTTCTCTATTCCAAGGTCCACTAAAGAACGCCAGCAAGGATCTAATATTTAGCGCATTTTAAGTCAATATGTTTTAGTTTCTATAAAAATTGCAAGAACTCACCTCTAGTAACTCATCTGCAATCTGTAGCCTGCCGTCTTTGCCAGCTGCACCATTTGGATCAATTCCCACTATAAAGACACTCATCCTGGATCGGTCTTTGTTACCAGCAAGACTAAGTCCCAGACCAGTCCTTCCTTTTTCTAGCTCAATCATGTGTAGTTCCCCTGGTAGACTTCCATAGCGCTGTGTAATCTTTTCTAAATGTAAAGGTATGGGAAACAGAGGTTAGATTTGTATTACAGGTCCGCAGACTAATTGGAGAGTTAAGATTATTGTCCAATGGACAGTATCTGACAGTAGAATGTAACTTGGGTGAGAAAGTCACAACTGTAGTCCATATTTTCATTTCAGCTAAGACTTTGGTGATCTCTAGTTCCTTATTTTCTTTCTAACTTGAGAAAACATTAAAACTTAAAAAAAAAAAAAAAAAAAGACTAAACATATAAAAACAATAATCTTTACTCCAATAACACTTTCAGATAACAGGAATCATAATATTACATATCACAGCCATCAGTTACCTACTGTAACCTATCAGTAACTGAAATTCTGGAAGTAGTCCTGAGTACGAAATGGTGAGTCTGGACCATGGAGAAACACAGAGATTGATATGTAATTTAGAAGAACAAATCATTTTTGTGTTTCACTATGTGCCTCTGACAACCACAAATGAAAGCTGACAGCAACAATTAAGAATCAAAAAAACTCATGAGAATGAAGTAGTTCAAACTGGATACTTCATATTTTCTCTTATAATACCACTTCAGCAATAAATATTTGAAAAATTATCATGAAAGATAAGCTTACTCCAGCTGTAACCGAACTCATCCTCCTTCTCTATGTCCTCTGCAACTTGGCTGGACGATGACTGTGCAACATCACAGCTCATTCCTGAACACGCGGAAGGAGGAGGCAGAGGCAAGTTACAAGATGAAGTCTTTTCTGGCTCTGAATCGGACTGAAAGAAAGCCTGTGGAGAATAAGAAAAATGTGATGGCTAAGCAAATGCAGACTTATGTGTACAGCAAGACAGCATACAAAAACATCAAAAAGGCAATGACTATGGCTTTGAAGTTTAAATACCAAGCAGCTGGAACTCTAAATGTGTAATACAGCACAGAAAAGCTGCAAGAGATCAAAGACAGAAACAAACACTAGGCAAGGTAAGAGATAACTTCACTCCAAAATGAATTCAGAAGCAAACAGAACAGACAGCTAAAGCCCAATTCAGTAAAGTTTTATGTGCCACTTTATAGGTAAGAAAAAAGTACCCTGTGCAGCCTGACCTTGAATGTCTCCAGAGATGAGGCCATCTCTGAGGAATCTGTTTCAGTGCATCTTACTGTAAAAAACTCATTCCTTATATCCAATCTAAATCTTTCACCTTTTAGTGGGAAACCATTTGAGCATTCTCTTTTCCAGGCTGAACAGCCCCAGCCAGCTCTTTCAGCCTATCCTCAATAGGGGAGGTGAAGTCATATAGTTATTCTGAAGTTATCCATGCCCATCAGCTGTTGGTAAGTATATTTTCAAGAAAGTGTTCTATTCTTGTAATTTCAGTTTTCACTATCCTCCATTACGAAGCTTGAAAATAACATCACAGATAATGTCTGCAGAAGCCAGAAGCACAGAAATGCTTTATCAGAACTCAAAGGGCACAGAATAACAACATAAACCTTGGACAACTTTAATCCACTTTCAACTTAAGGTATTGAAAAGACTGGAAAGCTAACAACTTTGTGACACTGAGATTTAAGAAGGATTTAAGAATGTTAAAAAGGCACCCAAGCCAACAGATAAATTACATAAAAAAATGCCATGCCTGTGCTTGAAATCCAAGGCAATCTAAGGCAATGCATTACAGAAATATTTACAATTTTTGCAAATTATACTCTAAAACATAAGCCTCAATTGATGCAGCAAAATTACAAAAAGAAATTTTTATCCATCAGAATCAAAGAATGGTGAAAATGCCAGTCATTAACAGCAAAAGTGTTTTTTTCTAACAAAAAGTTCATGTATTCAACATAGAAAAAGTTGGTGACAGACTTCTACCTCAGCAGGAGTGAAAAGCAGAGATGAAAAAGAGAGGAGTTCCAGATGCACTGTGAATTTTTCTTTGTGAAGAAATGAAGGAAAAGGCTAAGAAGGATGTTACTATGCAATTCAGACACAGGGGACCACCTTCCGCCTTCTAACCTCAGCCTGTTACACATGTGTCTCTAGCAACTGGATCTGGCCCCTCAGCACACATAAGACTTTTGCTCTCTGAATCAGGCCATAGACACAAAAAAAAAAAACTAAAATGCTTTAACTCATGAAATACTTGTTATGTGCCATAGCACAGTATTTCATATTACATTATTCAAAATGCAAAGCATCATATAGTACATGAACCCATTTGGTTATTAGGGTCTGATAACAGACCCTAATTAGGGACTGATCACAGCCAAGGAAATATTAAAAATGGCAGTTGGAGCAGTATCATTTTCAACGTAGGAGGCACAGGTGGAGGCATAAGCAGGATTCTGGAAGGTATCACAGGCCATGTACAAATGCACAGCACACACATACAGTACAGTATCACCTGCTCACTAGAAACAAGACAAACCTTGAATGGTGTGGGAGCAAAAGGGTTAGTTGGGGAACAACGGAAGGTAACCCTAATTGGATTCGATACCTCCTATAGCAACAGAAAACAGCAATCCGTATGTTACAGTACCTTTGGCAACATGTAGTGTTACTAACGAACAACTCAATTTCATTTTACTAACTGCAGCAAATGTATTAAGTCAATGAAACAAATTATTTAAGGAGTTATTAAGGGCTTTGCTTTTTGTGAGCTTTCTTACTGAACACGAACCTGTAAGCAGCTGATAGAGATGACACAAGAGCATTCTTATCTCAGTGCATAAACTACAAAAACAGTTTTTTCTCTAAAAACATACACTTTTTTTCAGAAATGTTTTTGAAAATACAGAAAACACAAGCCATCATTTATTATTCCATTTCCTTTCCTCATACCTGGAACAAATAGAGATTTCAAAAATGTACATGCAATTATATACCACATATCATAGAAATTCATTTTACATTTGAGAGAGTCAACAGACTGCAACGTGGAAAAATAGATAGTGTCACTCCCAGTCACTTACTGTTTTAAATCAGAAATGCATGCACAAATGAATTAAACCTTTATTTATTACTGTGTTAGGTTAATTCTGTCTCCAACATGAATAACATGCTGTAAGCACTAATCTGAAAAAAAAATCCAACTTTTTTCAGATTTTCAAAGATGTAGGTATCTTGTCCATGGTACACCAAAAGAATTTTCAACAAGAAAAGTGAAAGTATTTTCAGCACCATTAAACAAAGCAGCCAATATTTCTTGGGCTTTCATCAGGGGAAAAGAAAGAGACAGCAAAGATGCCATAGCAAAAGTACATAGCAGCAAAACACTATACACTGATGACAGATTTTCACTCTGGTAGAGATTTTAACAAACACTGCAGGAACTGATTTTCTAATTGAGAACTTGTTCCTTTGATAGCTTTGATTAATTCAAATTTGGTAGTTACAGTTAATGGACCTGTCTTTTCTTATCCAAAAACTTTTCTCCACTTGTATATACATGCGTGTATGTGTCTGTGCCATTTTAATTCACTACACAGAATTTCCATCTTCATCAGCACAATATTTTATATAAATACAGTACAGAAAAATTTAAATTCAGAGACATACTAATGGCAAAAAAAGCACACGTATCATGTTTGGTGAGTCAAAAGCAGATAGTTAATCATCATCCAACCTTGTTAGCGATGAACTGAGAAGAATCAGCAAATGGGTTAGTGCTGCTGAAGATAGTTGGCCTACAGAAAAGATAGTTCTGCGGGAAAGGCAGGGAAGAGTTCTAAAAGAAAAACATAACAGAAACTGAAGAAAAACATTTTTAAGTGAACCCTTTGTGACTCATTAAACAAAATTTATTTATTTTGCAGCTTGTGCTAACCAAGCAAAATCTTATTAATATACTTCTGTATGGACACATAAAGATAGATAAACTGCATTTACTCTGTATTTTCAATTTGTATGCTCAAATTATCAGCTATGTTTAGCAGAGATTAGAGGAAAATATTGATCCTCCAGTGTGTCCTAGCCCACAAAATTCATGAAGTGTAGTGTTCAGTAGCATAAACAACATAGCATTTACTTGCTGTGGTATTTGTACAATTTTGCCCGAGTATCTCAGTATATGGGATACACTTCAACCTCAGTTATTTAATCATAAAATTGTGGACTCCTGGATGAGAATAAATGCAATTCATAGTAATAACACAGTACAAATCTAGGACTAGTTTTATTTTGCAAACCACGCAAGTTCTCACTATTTGATTTATGTACCAAGGTAATGTATTCACGGTGCCCTTTGCAAAATATAAAGCTTAGTAACATTAGACATCTCTGACTTTACACCTCACTTTGCATCTGTGCAGATGAATGTGTGATTTACTGATTTGTATTGTAACAAGCTGGTCTTCTTGTTAAACAATATAAGGTAAGGTAACTACTTGTTATTATTTAACAAATTAAATCATTTCATTTCATAAAATCAAAGGATATAATTTCAACAATTATACTCCCTATGCAGTTCTAGTACTGTACTTCAAGATCAGAAAGAGAAAACAGTCAAATATGTACTTAAAAATAATTTCTATAATAGGTGCATCCATCTGCTCGTGGTCTAAATATTTGGTTGCTATAAGCTTCATGTTACTGAAAAAAAGAAACATACTAAAGAAAATGTGAAAGGCTTGCAGCAACAACTAACAGATTAACATCATGGTAGTTTAATCCAGATATACGTTGCAGTTACAAAATTTTCTTAAGGTACATAGTTCTGTTCATCATTTCTAAAAATATTCTTCTAAGCATTTATCCTCAAATATTACTTTGCAAAGCAAAATGTAATGCAATTTGATAAGACATCACGTCTTGGTTCTACAGTGTCTTCAGCACAGAGAAGGTACAGATCTGTATGAACAAGCTCCCTTCATTGGCAAGCCACTCACAGTAAAAAAGCAGTTGCCCTACAGTAAATGATTTTCTGTTTACACAAGTAATTTGCAAATTCACACTTGATGACATCTTTTGTAAAGAGAAGTTTGGGAAGAATAATTTATCAATGCAATGGTTCTATTATACTTTCAACGTTACATCAGCCACTGCAAAGAATTATCTACTGTATCTTGATTAACTTTACGCAGCTAAAATAAGTATCATGAAAAGTTTGTTTACAAACACCAGTCTTAGTAAAAGAGAAAACAGATTAGCCATGGTAATTCAAAATTATGCCTTTTATATCTTTTTCATGATGACAAAGCTCCTAAAATACAACTGCTAGATCTAACTCTAATCTATGCAACTGTGTATTAATTGTATTGACTGCTCACAAGGATAAAATTTGGAGCATTTGAGTTTGTCTACACACTTATATTTTAAACAATGCGCATGAAGCATGTCTTCTTCCACAGTCTACAGCAAGTAAAACATACACTAAAATAAATTTTATTTTTCCTTTTCCGTTTTTTTTTTTTTTTTTCAAAATGAAACAAAAAATAACAGGATAAGTGATTTGATTTTTTTTTTTTTTTAAATTTGTGTTCTGTTTATTAATATACCCAGGATGCTGAGGTATCAGACATGCATACTGTAAAGCATAATGCTATAATGTAACAGAATGGCTGGGATCATAATCAAGGTGACAGATTAACTCTTACTAAGAAGTACACGCTGCAGGATAAATATGAAACTGATTTCACAGATAACTGCTTGCAAGTGAAATTACTGAATTAGCTTCTCACAATCCACTTGCATTATTTGAGATACTCTAGAGTATGCTTCAGACCTCTTTAACTTCTACAGTAGCCTAAATGAAATAAGAAAAAACAAAAAGGGACAAATATGACTCACTACCACCATCGCTTGAAAATGACTGCCTTACAGCACTATATTAAATATAGCTGCTGTGTGCAGGCAGTTAACTGTCTGGGTAACTATGCATGAATGAAGGCTGGAAATTTCCTTTAAGATCTTATTATGAAATACAGATGCACATTTTAGTGATGAAGACAATAAATATAATGCCTTTAACAAAAGATCACAACGCAAAGCCTGTGTACAGCAAAGAGCATTTGCAATGTTTCTGCTCACAGAGAAACAAAGGTGTGTTAATAAACATTCAAGAAACAACCAACAAACAAAGAAAAAAATAAACAATTGCAATAAAAAACAGAGCATTTTCTAAACATGAAAAGTGGCATAGCTACTTATTTCTAAACAAAGTAATGGCATAGCTCCCAGCCCAAACAATGGCCTAAACATTCAGTGGTGGCCATTTTGTTCACATCACAGCAAATGCAAAAGCCTTACTTTAATATCTTGAGTATCAACAGCCAACATTCAACAGATCTTTTTCATGCAACTTTACCTTAGATGACTGACGATAAAATGGGTTAGTAGTTTTCTGCTCACAGAGAGCAGAAGCTGATGGAAGGCTATAAAGAGACTCTGGCTGGGGAACAAGAGTTATGAGACAACTAGTAAATAAACATGCAACTTACACAGACTCTCTACAAAGAGGAATTTTAGTTTCTAGTGATGAAATGAACTATATTAAAGTTTATTAGCTTTTGTCTGCAATGTCCATGCAGCTTAGTGACAGAAACCTTCCGTGTACTTCTATGTCCTTTTATTAATGTCCAATGAATATTTTAACAGATGTTGTATTTCTGCATGCGCTCCTCTGACATGCTGTCAATCTCTAAGAGATGATTTTAGTTAAGACTCCTACTCTGCCCCCCAACAAATTATCATTCTTGAGGCTTTTCAAAATAGTTTGAGGACGGCGTGCTGGAGGGTAATTCCAAATCCAAATCGATTTCATTCTAAATGGAAATAATATTTAAATCAAATCTCAGTTCCTGAAATAGCTAAGATGGAACTTTCAGGATTAAATATCCCACTCCCAAACACCACCACCTTGAACATTCAATTCATCTATTACTACATATCATATCTCTTTCCATATTATTTATGCTTACCCTTGGTCTGCTTATAATGCTCTGTACCATAAAGACCACAGGATTGCCTGCCTTCCGTATGGCTTCAACAGCTTGTTCGTGGCTGGCATCTCTGAGGTCAATTCCATCCACCTGTAATTGGAAGGCCTCATCTTAATATTACAAGAAGCTACAAGAATCATGAATCAGCTCTGGGTTCTGATCAGAGAACTTCCAAGTAAAACTTAAGCCCAAATCTCTGTTATTAATGGAAAGGTTTTCTAATGACTTCACCTCATGTCTCTTACACATAGGCTTGAGGTTTCCAAGAGCAGTGAAATGACATCAAATATATGTTTTCCATGGTTTAAAAAAAAAAGGGAGGAGAGGGGAAGGATTTCAGCAATTGTGGTTCAGGCTTGTTATGCTTTCCCACAGGCAATGTAATAAAAGTATTATGAACAGAGTGGCAGTACTTGTTAAATACAACTTCCAGTAAGTTCTATCTGATAACAACCTATTTTCCCAGTATCTAATAAGATTTACAAACTGAAACGTTTAAGCACTGGAAAATTTCATTATGGGGTATTACATCAGTATAGTGTATTTTTTTTTCTTTCTTTTCAGCCTTTTTTTTTTTTTTTTTTAATGACCATTAACACCACCACTAATGTAAAGATGTGTTCAGCTGTAAGACATTTCCTTAGAAGGTAGAGCTGAAGAGCCATTTCTCTTCTAAAAGAAAGCACGAACTAAGGAAAAATGTTTGGTTGCTCCTTCCTTTTCTTGCTTTCAGATATAATGTATAACAGTTTGTCTTGCCATCCAGCTAAGAATATGTTATGGTGAAGTTAGCATCAGTAAAGCATTCTCACAATGACCACAGTAAGAGCTAGAAGCTAATATAGATAGGTTGTTTGTTAGTGGCAATTCTTGCACAAAAGATGTTACATAATGAGAATTACCCCTGCCTCTTTAACTAACACCTTCTTAATATCATAGAGAAATTAGAGAAAATATTTAAACCTATGAACAACTAGCAGCATCACTACAGATCTGCAACTTTCCATGTCTGAAATAGTACATGCACTGGTAGAAAGAAAAGTCTAAAAATGCCTCAACTCAAAAAAATGAAACCATCCATTCATAAACAGTTGCATGAATACATTACAAACTAATTTTGCTCATCCACATCAAATTCTATAAGCACCGTTCTCAGAGACAATTACTACATTCATGAAACCCCAGAGATTCAGTTACAATGAATAATGATTAATTTTGTGGACATCAAGTAAAATACGACTTCCTAACTTGTTTTATACTAAAAAAAAATTTTCCATTTTGTTGTATGTTACTGTATTATTTCAATGCTTTTTGTTTGGATTTAGTAGCAGCCACATATCACTAGTTTTAATATGAGTGGGTAAGAAATGCAGTTCAATCCAGGTGAAATGTTAATGTCTCTATCACCCTTGTTCTTTATGATAGACGGTCAGCTAACATCCATCATGGTGAAAAGGAGTGTAGCTCCCAAAGGAATGACACTGGATACATGTAAATGTCTAACTTATAACCATCACAGGAAAGACTCTTTACAAAATTATTGAGCAAGAATGCAGAAATCATTGTATAAGCAGGGATTACGTAAGCAGGAGAAGATGAATCTAGATGAACTCTTCTCTGCAACACTGCATAAACACAATACTCTCAACTTCCCTGCAAACCTCTATATGAAATTCATTTTTCTGCATGTCATCAGGAAGAAAACAGTGTCTTCTTTAACTCCTGAAAAGCACAAGGATGAGGCCTGTGTAAGACTTTAGAGGGAGATAAATTGTAGCATTTATTTTAATGATATTTTGTTCTTTGGCAATCTACTGCTATCCAGTATGCAAACGTAAAACTTTCTAGCTTACTAAACCTTTTCCTACACGTTCTATGAAATGTAGGTGCAACTACCAGCTTTCTAGGCCCCTACTCACACAGCCAGCCATTTAAGCTTCAGGTTGTAAATACAACTTCAAACTGTCGGCACATAAATATCAGTAGATGGCGCTGCTGTGTTTGTAACACAGCAGTGCACCTTACGGCTCAAGCCAAAGCCAGCTGGATCAACTGCAGTGTTGAGACCAGGAGCAAATACCCATTTCAGCGACTCTTGAGATGCTGGAGGTACTACAACTGAAAGACACATGGTTGGTACCTCGACAATCCGATCTCCAGTTTTCAGTGTTCCATTTTTGCCAGCTGGGCTGTCTTCCAGGATGTGTTTGATAAAGATTCCTCTCATCACTTCCCCACTACTCAGGCGGCTGCCCATCCCTCGTCCTCCAACAATGCTGATCCCCAATGACTTGCCAGGCTCTCTCCAAAGTTCAACCCTATTGTGATAAAAAACGGAGCAAAATAAATGAAGCCTAAAATATGACAGTGCCAACCACTGAAGATCCCTAGATTGGCATGATCATTTAAAAACATTCAGGAATAACTTTGACAATTTTTTTTTTTTTTTCTTTCAGTGAGAGTTAACTATTCGGTTGCTCAGAAAGTTGTAACTGCTATTGCTTCTATTTACTTTGGCTTCTAATTAAAACTTCTCTTCAACTCGTCTTACTGGCTTGCAAACAGTAAGCCTATAAAGATAAATTTAACAAAGCAATTAAATAACTATTAAATTGCAGAGATTTAGCTCAGTGGCAGTATAAAAATCAGTGAAATACATCTGTAATGCACAATACACATTAGCTGCAGTACTTCTATTTTCTTATTCTCTTAAACTGTATCAGAGGTTTCAAAATTTTTGGATTTCAGATTAGATTATCTATTGTGCAAGATCTATACTTACTTTCTGGGCTGGTTCCAGTTACTGAAAGCTGCACTTTGAAGTTCACTTTCTTCTCCTTCCCCCTCTTCACGTTCTGGAAGCTCTGGGATTTCCCTGATGCTAAACAGGAACATGAAATTAATTTCGAAAAATTACATAAAATCACTGTATTTCTATGCAAAAATTCAGGTACTGGATACTTGCAGCACACTGTATTTCTACTAGAAATACAATTTTACCAGAACTTCAATCAGTACCTAGAATTTCCTTAACAGAAACCTGTTAGAACACATATCTTACACAGGGATTCCCAAAGCATTTATCTCTATTATTAAGTTCTACCAACCAACCAACAACTGCAGAACCTGTATGTTGAAACTAGAACTAAATCAAAGCTGAAGATAATTACGTACTCTTAATAGTCAACACTTAATCATTAACTATTAATTACTTATTACAAAATAATAAGACCAGAATTCAAAAGCTGTTATTGCTTTTGGATATTAATAAAAAAATAACTAGACACTGAATATTTTTGCTTGTAACAAATTAATTTTTAAAAGCAACAAAAAGAACAGCAAAACTAATTGGATAGAATATCAGTGTCAAAATCTCAGGTCAGAAGTACTAAGTACTTGTGGCAATACATAAATCAAATTGCATTGTATTTAAAAGAAATTTAGGACTGGACAGCAAGGTCTCTTTACTGGAGGGAACATAAAATCATCTTATAGAAATGTCAGAAACATTTGCTAGCCTAAGCCAAAACTAAGTTTTGAGCAACTTTTTATTTAAATGATTGCTAGTCTGAAAGAAAATCACTGTTTTTCAGCTCTAAATGTAAAATAAAATATAAATTATGAAATAAAACTTAGCATCTGGAATTATGCAAAGTGTATACAAAGAGTTAGATCTGAGATTTCTACTGGAGAAAACAAAAGGTCTTTTGACTCACAAGACGGATGATGAGGAAGAAAATACTGTCATAGTTTCCTCTGACTGTTGCTCCAAACTGGCTCTGTACTCTGGTAAATTTTCTGCTACCACATATGTAATACTGCAATAAAATGGACATGATTAAAGTAGTATCAGGACTTATAGTTAAATCTTTGGTGGGTGTGAGGAATGGATATGAGAAAATTACTAAAGATTACTTAATGTATGCACTGATTTCAAAACCACCAAAACTGCCATGCTGAAAATAAAGAACGACTAGTTTTTGTGGCTTGTGAAAAATAAGCATCTGCAATCAAATTAGACAGCTGAACTGCTCTTGATTCTATTGAGACTTACTATATTTAAGTAAATGGTGTTTTAAGAGCAGTAAGTATGTAACAGAGATAATTATGTTTCAGTCAAAACAGATTCCTTGTGCAAAGATAAATAATAAAAGATTTGTGAAGTATGAAGTACCATTACCATCATAAACACTGGCTGAGTACACTTCTGGAAGCTAGTTTGCAGAAGGTTTTTTGCTTTCAAAAGAGGTTCTCTAGGTGTTTTAGGTTTCCATACTTTTAGTTAAAAATACTGCATGGTTTTGGACATATAAATATGTTATAGTACATCAGGTAACCTGCAGGGAGTAATCCTCTGCCTAACTCCTTCCTCCACACCACCATGCACATCCAGTCAGCTCGATAGTCTGCCATGTTCTATCAGTCAAATGACATGCAGACTTCTGAAGCCCTGCTATGACTCAGCCAGGTTTGAATGCCAGAAAGAGGAATGGCACGGGAGACTGTTGAGGCAGGAACAAAGAAGAAGATTAAGGCATGAAAAATCTTTCTGAAAAACTTTCCTCTGCGGGTAAAGGGACATTATGATCTAAACTAGGCTTTGTCATATCCCACTAAGCTGCTGTCCCATAAGCAGCTTAGCTATCAGATCAAAGTCTGTCAAGAACTAAATCTGATGGAAAAAGAATACATTCACAAAAGGATGTCCTACCATCTACCATATGGATGCTGAAAAGGAAGAACTCCCTAGTACTTCTGAATGAAATTTCTAAATTATCTGTGCTATCACTTGTTCCTTTTCTCCTTCTAGTAATCAATTAATTTATCTGCTCTGCCTTGGTATTTTTTTTTTTTTCAAGTAATATGCACTTGACAGAAAGTGTATTTTCATTCTGAAATGCTGAGAAGCGTACATTCAGTGGGGAACAAGCACTCAGTGGAAGATCAGTGATTATCTGTGTTCCCTGAGCAGAAAGAAAGAAGCAAGACATAGAACAGTTACTTCATGAAGCCTAGCAGTGAAATGGAGAGGAAAGAGGGAAAAGAATAGGAATTACTATTTCAGAAGTTCTTCGATTTTTGCAAATAATCACTACTACTTCTCAGCCATCTCCAACTCTAAATGTGGTAAGTTACAGCAACATACAAATACTATAGTCACAAAACTCCCACAAAGCAAATGCTGCTGTGGAGACTCTATTCTAGTAAGCCCATAAGAATCCTCTGCTACTGTAAAAGCCAAAACATGTGCAAGCTGTGTATCAGTGAAAGGAATCATGCATCACTAATCCAGTTATATTCATCAGTTTCATCCCAATCAAATTCAACAAATCTTACTCTACAAAAATAAGTAGGAAATAATGTACTTTCCCTTTAAAGGCAGCTACATTAAAGAAACTAGAATCACAAGCAATGTTTCTACTGGTTAGAACATCTGGGCAATCTTTTTGACACTAAAACGCAGTAAGAAGCTGTTGTTCACAGTACAGACAGGAGAGTGGAGAGTTCCTAAAAAGGAAATATAAATGTCCAGACTAAGTCCAATGCAGACAGCAGAGAGTGATCATCAATTACAGAGGGTCCAAAATTTCACATCTCTTGTCCAGTCCTTTTGCATAGAGAGCACAAAGCAAAACTGTGCAAGTTCCTAAAGTCAAAGGGTAGTAAAGGTTGCTACTTTATATTTTGGTGCAACATCAGCATTACGGGTCAGCTAACAGGGTAGGCAAACCAGATGTGCTACAACTTCTGGGATACCTTGTAGATTTTAATTACTTGAATAACTAACTAACTTATCCTGGGTCATTCTGAAGGTGCAGCTTAAAGGATGCTCTCAAACATCCTTACATGTTACTCCCTCTTCCCTTTGCATGCTGTTACTGAAATGAAAAGGAACAAAGATTAGCTCTGCTTAAAATTCAAGATTTCGAGAGCTCATATGCTGGAAGTTCACCTTTACTAAGCGTCTGTCTTTCCTCTTCCTGCCTCCCATAAGACATAGCAAGGTCAGCCAGTACTAGTAACCTTGAACTTCACATCTGCCAATAATCTGTTCACTTTTAAATACATATGGGCAGAAATTTCATAGTGAATCAAATCCATCACTCGTTAGAATGCTACTGCAGCTCACTTCTTGGAGGTCACAGTGATGTCTGAAGATATCCTGCACCATCCTGCACAGCTCATCATGTACCACGACATCACTAATGTGAGAAGATGGCCACAACAAGTAGGCTGCTGGGCTATTCTGGTCAGCTACGTTGACTCATGCTTGACTGTGGAAATAAAAGTCCACCCAGGATTCAAATGGATCATCCCCAGAAGATACTGACAGATGTCTTAAGAGGTCACAGGGAAGAGAGTAAGAGAAACAAGTGCTATGAAACAGGTATGAAGATACAGAAGATGGGAAATGATTAAATGCTTTACTATCTGCAAGACAAGTAGAGGTTCAACAATTTCAAGAAAAAGTATATGTGGGGATTAATAATTTCCTTGCTTTCATAGCTGTACAGCTTTTAGGAGAACATGTTCTGGCTTCCCTTCTTGAGATACCACCCCCATCACCAAGATGTGCACTAGCAATGACAGCAGTTACAATGGAAACACCAAATGGTGTACAAATGAAAACACAACATGTGTAAACACAACAATGCATGCAGAACAGAGGAACATTTATCACATGCTTGACTGAACAACCTCACAAAACCTTAAAACACCAACAAACCAAATAACAATGTACGAACAATATTCACAACACATTATTGGCATTAAGAATTAAGGTCTAATTTGAACCTTTTTACACATGAAATAACAAGTGCCACAGAAAATATGACACTGAGATTAATCCAGATATCAGTACATTGTACTCTAGCAGTGGACCCTGTACAAACACACAAGTACACAAACCACACACGTGGCTGTCACTAGCAGTCATCTTTTAGAATACAGGCGTTTTCATTCCGGTCTTAGGAAGTGTGCTCCAATCTTCAAGTTTTAGGATAAAAATGCGTATAAAAATTGAAGGACACACATATACTTTTATATATATATACATCCACACATGCAGGCACAAGTGCACATGCACACACAAAGACAGACGGAATATGTACCTATATCTGGATATATCCCTGACATTACTATGGATGTAATAAAAGCATGGAATGATTTTACAGACAAGTTGCAACACAGAATCATGATGAGTTTCTGAATCGCCAATACTCACACATAAAAGAGGGCCTGATCATCAGAAGGTGCTGGAGAAGATCTAGAATGCGAAGCATATGATGCAGCATCGTTTTACAACGGTGTTAACAAATGTCAATGTCTCATGCTGAATGTGAGAGGCATACTTAAGTAGTTAAAAGTATGAGCTGCTTATTTTTTCTTTCTTTTTTGTCTCTCCCATTTTCTTTTTTACTATTAGACCTCCACATCATTTATACCTGCTTCAGAAATCATTTCATCTTTATTGGCGTCCATAGCAGTGATTACTAACAAACATGGAAAATGGAATTGTAATTATCTTCCATTCCTTGATCAGGAATTCATCCTCATGCTTTAGGTTAATAAAGGTGAACTCTGATTCAGATTCATAATCATCTGAATCATCTGACAGATGTTACAAGCAGCTGCTGCTGAAAAAAACCCACTATTGTTCCAGAAATATAAGAGCTCCTAGCAAGGTGGAGTAAGAAGTGAAAAGGAACGTATCATGGTAAGGCCACACATCTGTTTTTTCACAAACAAAAGGAAAAAGAATATCTTAATATGGAACTCAGATTGCTTATTCCTGAACTATGAAAACTGAACATTCTTGAATGAAATAAAACAAAGCTTTTACATAGCACATAAGAATAGTTTCATGTATTATCACAGAAAGCACAGAATTGTTTGAGTTGGAAAGGACCCTTAAAGATTATCTAGTCCAAGCTCCTGGTAATGAAAGGGATATGCACAGCTAGATTAGGCTGCTCAGAGCCTGATCAAGCCTGACCCTGAATGCATCCAGGGGTGGTGCACCCACCACATCTCTGGGCAACCTGCATCAGTGCTTCACTACCCTCACTGTAAAAACCCTTTTCCTTATACCCAGTTTGATTCTCCTATCTTTTAGTGTGAAGCCATTTCCCCTTGTCCTATCACAACAGACCCTGCTAACAGTTCTGTCCCCTACTTTTTATAGCCCCCCCTTAGATATGGAAAGGCTGCTATCAGGTCTCCCTGGAGCCTTCTCCAGACAGAACAGCCCCAGCTCTCTCAGCCTGTCCTCACAGGGGAGGTGTTTCATCCCTTGGACCATTTGTGTGGCCCTCCTCTGGATGTGCTCTAAGGGTCCATGTCTCTCCTGTATTGAGGACTCCACATCCAGATGCAGTAGTCCACCAGAAAAGGTTTCACCACCACTGGGTAGAGGGACAAATACTTTCTGACACTGAAATATAGCTTTGAAATGAAAACAGTCCTGCACAAATCACTTTTAGGGGTCACTCTGGTACTCAAAAATAGTTCTGCTTAATAGTTTAGGTATTCACTTTGCAGTCCTGTGTAGAAAAAACAATCATACAAGCACAACTGAGGGTCTGTACATCTTTTTTTTCCAAGGCTGATAAAAAAGATTCAACACTTGCTTACTTGAAAGGCTGGCACTCAGATCACAAAACCTGCATGATAGTGTACCACATCAGCCTTAGAATAATGCTGATTTAGCTCTGAACTTCTCTAAGCAAACAGGAAGAATTACCATGATGCAATGCTCTCCTATGTCCAAATTCCCGATTCAGGGCATTTTCACCCATTTGTACCATAATGTTTTTCCAAGATCTTCTCCCTTAAGTGTAAATTACTGAAAAGTTAATGCTTATGCTTACAAAGTAGATTTGTATCATAATTATGTAGCCCTATCCTTCCTCCTGCAAGACCTCTTTGGAAGCTGTGAAAGCACTTGGTCTTTCACTTGCTTGAATTGCAACATTGGCTTCACTTTAAACTCTTGTCATAGGAAGAACATAAACATAAAATGAGAGCCAAAAATGTCAAGTCAGAACATGAATGGCTCAGTTCTTACAGAAGGAAGTGAAGCACTTTTCTCTGTGACATCTGAATGTTCACATCTAGTATGAGATTTGATATTACAAATGTATCTGGAAAAAGACTAAGACTATAAAGTAAAACTTAAAATCACACAGCAAAAATGGAGCAACTTTAAAAGGATAAACACAAAACATGAAAGCATCTTTGTTTCATCACATAACTATGGCATTAACAAAAGACTCTTCACAGAAAAAATCATGCTGTAGCACTTGGATATTCAAGCTGACATACAGATACATACACACTAACTGATTTTGGTAGTGGAAGTTGGAATTATAATGGTTTGAAATCTTATAAAAATAATCAATATCATGTTTTATCAATGCTGATTCCCTCATATTCACAACAGCACTGTCAGTAAAGGCAATGAATTATATAAGCAGGACCTAGTACTTAAGCAAGCTACTGTAAAATCCTAATATGCAGACAATTAAACATACCACTTCATACTTTGTGTACTTGCTCTCAGAACTCCATCACTCTTTAAAGCCAGCATACTTCCCAAGAAGAAAGAAAAGTCCTGCAGTTCTGAATGGATAGAAACTAGTTACCTGCCACCACACTGGGACTGTACTGACCACTTTCAGAGCTGCCCCTTTAAATAATTAGAGACTTCTATTAACAAGAGCTCAAGGAATTTTAATAGCAGATCTGACCCAGCTCACGTTATTATGGATTTCAGAAAAACAACTATTAGTTTATTCAAGCTATAAACTCAGCACTCACTGGTCTGGAGCACTGCCCATAAGCTCAGGAACACTTCATATTTAGATGCTGGATATATGGGCAATTGTGACATCTACAAAGAACTACACTAAACTTTCCAGTAAAAAACTGAACTCTACAAGAAACTTTCATATTAAGCAAGTGGATTTTTAAGACTATTAAATATTTCAAATTTTAAGCAACAGCACTCCAGAGAAAAAAAAAATAATGCATTCGAGAAACAGCTCCTTCATATGTACTAATGAGAACTTGGAAGAGACTTCACAATACACACTTTTTAATCACAGATGTACTAATGTTTTTTTTTTTAATACTGCTTTTCCACATTAAGATTGGGTTTTATACTTTCTGTTTGGCAGCCAAAACCAAAATTCACTACATACATCATTTCCATCAGATGAAGACAATGTGCAATGGCCAAGATAGCTGACATTTCGGACAGTATCTCTGAGAAAGTGCTTAATTTGTTTAGCAGTGTCATACTGTACATGCAAAACTCTGACAAATCCTACTACTTCAATAAAACCACACAAAGGTAGTAATGAAGATGGTTAATTAATCACAGAATTAATTTTTCAAAGAACATCCAAAGCCTCCTATACAAGTGATTTTAACTTTCAAAATCATGGAGCTGTAATTTCGTAGTAAATTATTTGCTGAAATGGTAATTTAAAGAGAAATGCACATTGTAAAACAACAGCAACAACAAAAGATTTAGAAAATATGCATGAATCTGGACAAATTTTGATTATAGCCTTTTCCTACTAGAGTCAATTTTCTGGCTGCACCTACTTTATTTCTGGTCCAGCGAGTGAATGTCTTCTTAGCATAGCCCGGGCTTGTGCATTGGTTAAGTTAGTGCTTGATTCTTCATTAATGGACAGGATGCAGTCTCCCACATTAATACGTCCATCACGACTTATTGATCCTCCATGGATGATACTACGAACTATCATTCCTGTGCCATCTTTATCAGAACTTACTGTCATTCCTAGAGTGAGAAAGGAGTGAAACAGGTGATCGTTAGTATCTTCTTTGAGCCCTAACTCTGGGTGACAAGGGAAAGTGAAGTGATAGCAGACTGGGAAGGCATAAGACAGCTACATGACCTGCCAATCTCAACAAGCCCAACACTGACCTTATTCTCCTTGTGTTTCCATCTTTCCAAAGAGAGACAGGAGTTAAAAATCATATTCACAATATCCTCACTTTATCTTATGTAATTTCATATATCAGCTGAATATAAAAAACTAAAAAGCAGTGGAACATTTAAGCAAAAAATAAATCAAAAATCAAATAGATCTCATAAAAGCAATAATATTGCTCCTAAAACAGTTAAGTCTGTAACCCCTCTGGGTGGCTCCTCAAGTTCATTTGCCACATCTCAATTTTCTGATGGGTCTTTTCAGAAAAAAAAGAAAAAAAAAAAAAAAGAAAAAAATTATTAACTATAAGCGTGGGGCAATACTGCACAGTTCTTAATTTTCTTCAAAAATTAAGGCAACCAATTGCTTAGGCCCAGAAGAGCATCCTAACTTCTGCAATAGCCTGTGTACTATTAACTGATACAGTCCTTTATTCAGTGTACATGACAGCACTGCCTGTGGTGCAGCAGGATGTTATGTCTCTTGATTTACATGCATCATTTAACTCTGCATTCTTTTCATTAAGGGGAAATAAGACAGAAACTGCTTACAGGGGCAGATGATACTCATGATGACACTTCTAAAAAAAAATAAAAATTGCTCTTCACAAAGGCAAAAGGTACCTTAAGACCCCAAACAGATTTCTCTCCTTTTATATTACCACAATGGGCTTACCACTGTCTTAATACTAAAAAGCTTTTCTTCTTCTTCCTTGTGCATTGATGAATGTTGAAAGCTTTTCCTTACAAGAAAAAGAAACTGAAGGAAAAATGCCTTTTAGAGCAGAATTTACTGAAGGAAGATGTAGTGAGCACTCCTCTTGGGTTCTCCTAGTTTTTTAAAACCTCTTGGGTTCTCCTAGTTTTCTTAAACCTCAAGTTAGTAAGTAATGGGAGGGCAGTTCTATTTTTGCAATTCTTTACCATCTTGTCCAGACTGACTGGAAGGAAGATGACCTTCAAAGCAACAGTTAACCAGAGCAAACCTTCCAAAGATACTGACATGAGAAAATTCTTATCATTTATCTACAAACATTGCTACAGAAGACTGACCAGCTGAGTCTAGGAATGTAGACCTTGGGAGACAGACCTTGGGAACAAGAACTGACTGAAAAGTTTAGAAAGCAACTACAACCTACAGGCTATCCAGACTCAGCAAACCAAGTAAACATTTGCCTCCACAATTGTCTCAGAGGAGAAAAAAATAATAAAAATACTGCTAGCATTTAAAGAACAAAACTAAAAAAGATTTTCACTTACATTTTTTGGATTTCCATAAATATAAAACTTTCTGAATAGTGCTGGTTCCTCATGTTCACTTACAATTGAGATCAACATTATCCAAGGTGACCCTGCTATCAAAAAACTACCCCATAAGCTTCTTATATGAATACATATATTCATAAGGAATATATGTATCTCTCTATTTTGGTATGTAGAATCACATTTTATCTTTTGAAAAAACTGCAAAACCACTTTCATGATTGGACTTTATTAAACAGACGCAAGAACATGATGTTTCAAATATCTGGAGTTTAAAATTTATGATTTGCCAGGGACTGTCAACTGTGACAAGTTCTATGCAAAAATGCTCACAGTATTACAGTACCATGACATCCAGCTCAGCACAGGAAGTAAATTCAGAACTATGGCATTTTATGGAAAAGGGCTCAAGGGCTTCCATCAGGGTGCTTTCTGTGGACAGTACATCTCTCAGTATATTTAAGGCCACTGCAAATAGCCAACACTTAAACTATGTTTCTCTCTGACAATGCCAGAAAGTCTTCCAAGAAGGAAAAGCACCTGTAGTCTAAAACAAAACAAATAAACACTCTGGCCTAAGTAGGGAGGGGAGCAGATTGTCTCCTGCCCCAAACCTTCCACTGACTGGCTGTGAGATTCCTGTGCTTATGCTCACCCCAGCCTCGCTGCCTCCACAGCCACTACAGGAACCTGAAGAGGACAGCAAAAACTGCTTCAACCTACTGAGCCTATCAATACCACAATACACTTTTAATCAGTATGTTCAGGGAGATGCAGATTGCACATCTTTAAAAATGGCAGATTCTCTACAAAATGATGTTTTTGAATTAAAAAAACTATAGATAAATATATTCATTA
Source organism: Phasianus colchicus (assembly GCF_987193195.1). Classification (NCBI taxonomy): domain Eukaryota; kingdom Metazoa; phylum Chordata; class Aves; order Galliformes; family Phasianidae; genus Phasianus; species Phasianus colchicus. The sequence continues at coordinate 60,857,658 of NC_143476.1, read as the reverse complement.
TCTGATCTTTTCAGAAATACTGAAACTTAAGATAAAGTGAAAATCAGAGGAAAGGAACTGAACAACTTATTTAGTTTTGACCATAGTCAGAAAACATGATGATTTCATTTTTAAATACATTTGAATATAAAGCTCTTTGATCAAAGCTTTACATCTCAAAATACAGTACTTACTGGCTCCATCTTGTGCCTTTCCACTGTAGATCACAGAATCATAGAACCATAGAATCACAAGGTTGGAAAGGACCTATAAGATCATCTAGTCCAACCACTAAGCCATTACCATTGTTATCACAAGCCACTAAACCATACCTCGTAGTTCTTCATCTAGGCACCTCTTGAACACTGCCAGGGATGGCGACTCTACCATCTCCCTGGGCAGGCCATTCCAGTGCCCGACCACTCTCTGAGAAAAAAAGTTTTCCCTTATCTCTACTCTAAACCTCCTCTGTTACAACTTGCGGCCATTTCTTTGGGTCCTGTTTGTTGCCTGGGAGAAGAGGCCAAACTCCACCTCATCACAACCTTCCTTCAGGAAGTGGTAGAGTGCAATGAGGCCTCCCCCGAGCCTCCTCTTCTCCAGACTAAACAATCCCAGCCCCCTCCGCTGCTCCTCGTAAGACTTATGCTTCAGACCCCTCACCAGTTTCGTTGCCCTTCTCTGGACACATTCCAGGGCCTCAATGTCTTTCCTGCAGTGAGGGGCCCAAAACTGAACCCAGTACTCAAGGTGCAGCCTCACCAGTGCTGAGTACAGGGGGACGATCACCTCCCTGCTCCTGCTGGCCACACTATTTCTAATGCAGGCCAGGATGCCGTTGGCCCTCTTGGCCACCTGAGCACACTGTTGACTCATGTTCAGCCGAGCATCAACCAACACCCCCAGGTCCCTTTCCTATTCACAGTCATCCAGCCACTCAGCCCAAGCCTATAACATAGGCTGGGTTTATTGTATAACATATAGCATGGGATTATTGTGGCCAAAATGCAGGACCTGGCACTTGGCCTTGTTGAACCTCATCCCATTCACCTCAGCCCAGCAATGCAGCTTATCTAGATCCCTCTGAAGGGCCTCCCTACCCTCAGGCACCACCTCTCAACTTGGTGTCATTTGCAAACTTACTGAGGGTACACTCAATCTCCTCATTTAGGTCATCAAAAAAGATACTAAACAAGATTAAACAAGATGGGCCCCAGTACGGATGCCTGGGGGAGACCACTTCTAATGAGTAACCCATGCTTCCCCATTTAAAATGAAAATGTTTAGTCTTTACTACTAGAATGGGAAATATAAGAGAAAGGAAGAGAAAGGAAGGAATCCATGTTTCTTAAAAGGTTAAAAAAAATGACAGTTATTTTACCTAGACTTGAATTGCCTTTTGCAATAGTGATGGTCTCCTCAAAGATGTTTTTCACTGTATTTGAGATTCTGAAATTTTTTTCCATAGGCAATAAGAGGCTAGATTCTGCTAACATTCCTTTATCCTAACACAAAGGAAAATAACATCAGTTCATAATACAGATATAAAATTATGCACAGACTTCAGTTCATCTTAGCTTTTACCAAATGAGTATAATACAGATTCCCTATATGGTCAGTCCATTAAAGATCAAACTGACGTATGTGTTTTCACTGTGTGATAGAGCAAATCTATTGCAAAGTAGATTGTTAATTTAGGGACACAATTGACTCTCCTAAAATTAGTGGGATGAATTCAGTGGCTTGCTGACTCATACACTTGAGATGCCTGACAATTCGTAATGCTAAAGTAATGAAGTTAATACAAAACTATAACTCTTTTAAAACTGCTTTAAACACTGAAGGGAAAGAATTGAAATAGAATTGAATAGTGACTGTCTTATAAGGAAACACTACTTGCACAGCCTTAGACTGTGTGTGAGATGAACTGCACAACCCTGCACGAGCACCTAGATGTAAGACTTTCACACCACTTCCCACTGGTTTTCCACACCTAGTTTTCAGCCATGAACCTCCTCTATATGCTCATTTATTTGTGGAACTTAACAGAAAACCTTGCCCTAGACCCCCAGTCTGCCCAACAGGTACACTATGCTTCAGCACTGACTAGTGCTGCAAGGTATGAGCAGACTTAAATACATGCATCATCTCCAGTCTTTGGGTAGGCCTACCAAATTCCTAAGTTTTAGATGCGAGCTTCCACATTTGACTCTTGACATTTACAGTCAAAGAACCACAAGTTGTTGCTGATCAGTGCCAATTTCAGGAGATTCAATGGTTTAATAATGCCTTTCTATAGTTTTTTGGGGGTTCAAAAAAAAAAAAAAAGAAATCTTTACTTTTCCAGTGGCATCAAGCTGTGTGTTAGTACTTTTGCAAATCCTGATGCTGTCAGAAATTCAGTTCAAACTGTTATGTTTTCACTTATGTTTTGTAACTGAGCACTCACATGTTTGATATCATATGAACAAACAGTCTGAAAAGTCTCGTCAGCAAAAAAATCTGTAGTTTCCTGGCTTCTGTCCTCTGCAATATCTTGTTCTCTCTCTTTCTCACTCAGATCCATACTGTACGGACTCTCGGTATCATCTGCAAATCTCAAATATTCCTTTCCAGCAATCTGTTGAAAACAGGAGGCAATAAATAATCAACATTATTTTGAGTACACTAAGATGTGAATCTTAAACAGAAACTAATCGCACAGAATCTGATCTGACAATTTAAACATGTTAGTTCTAAAATGAGTATTTTCAATAGATTCCTAAAGACATTTTACTACAGAATTTATCTGATTTCTGAGACAAATTATTCCATTTTATAATACCACAAATCAATGAAGACGAAATTACTGCTGAAGGCTAAATTCTAATGATGTATCAGTCAGTAAATCTTCACTACTCAGCAAAGAAATGTCCACTCACACACTCTCAAATAAGACTCAAGAAGTTTCAGCAATCTAAAATTAGAGTACAACAGTCTTTCTCAGGTAGAAAAAATTTGCAAGACCAAAGTTTTTATTCTCAAATCACTTTCCAATTAAAAGTAACTTCAAACAGGTTATAGAACAATCATGCAATCTGATTATCCATGTAACTGAGAAGAAATGTTTTTATGCTATTGTTTTTTTGTTGTTGTTGTTTGTTTGTTTGTTTGTTTAATATCCCTTCTGTACAAGGAGGGAATAGTAAAAACTCAATCAAATCTCAGCAAATAAATAAACATTTAAGTTTTGAAGTGTGACAGCTCTGAAATGAAATGATGCAGTTACAGAAGTTTAGCAGTCAGTACATATTGCTAGTGTCACTATCCAATACAGCCATATCAAGACTAAATTCTCTATACCAAACTTGTTTAGACTTTCAAGATTACTTAATCTCCCATTTCAAGTATTTTTAAAGGATTTCAATAATCACAAGCTTCTGAAAAAATACTTAAATCCTCCCTAGATTCCAAAGTAATTAATTTTAAAAACACATAGGCTATTACATATTAAGAAGATGTATTAAGAACTAAGAGGTTATATGCAAAGGTTCTACATCATTGTTACATATTCTTCTCAGAAATACAGCAAATGTAGTCACAAGAATCTCTACCTTTATCTGTCTAAGATTTTATCCCCTGATCCCTTTAAGTCTTTTATTACATTTCCATGAAGTGAGAAAAACATGATTCTCCAGTTTGTTTTCCAGAATATATGAAATCAAAATTCACAGGACTTGGGGATATTTTGCATTGTTTTTCTCCCACAGTCCTGCAATTTTTTTCTTTGACAGAATGCCTACATGCTTATTCTGTCCCTAGACAAGACCAAAAATGGATCATCTGTAAACAATTGGTTTAAGTAACATCTGAGAAGATAACTGAGCAAGGCCTAAATACTACTAATCTGTATGACATAATCAATGAAATTTCCTACTTTTTGATGATCAGAACACCAGAACTACAATCTATTTAAATGAACTCATTACACTTCAAAGACAGCCAAGGACATACACCTTTAACTCTGTTTCAGATCTGTTTTTAGATCAGTGAGAGTATATTCATTGCAAGGACTCAGATAGTATTCAACATTTTTTCCTTATGTCATACGTGCATATTAAAGTAGCAACATATAACCGTTTTAAATTTATTTCATTTAAAGAAAAGCCAATGCTTTTATTTGTAATGACAAACAAAATGTCAAGAATTTCTAGTAACAGCTGTGCCTGACCTCATAAGAGCACTACTTTGACCTAAAATTATTTTTCATCAGTTATATTTAAGTTGATGGCAAAGGTATTCATAATCTGTACTTCAACTGCCTCTGCAGTTAGAAATAGCTGAAATATCTCAGCATTCGTCATAGCATCTAATAGTGCCTTTTTTTTTTTTTTTTACAACATCTCACTGCTTCCAAACTCTTCTTTTACAAATTGATTTCCTTACCATGTTCACTATCTGAAGAACCTCTAAATTGCATACTATTAAAGCTTACTTGAAGAGAACAAACTTCATACTGGTGCAAAGAGAAGAACCATGGAAATTCAGGACTATAATCTTAAAAAAAAAGAAAGAAATGGAAGCCAAATCCTTCTTTAAGTCAATATCAAAAATTAATTCAGATTCGGTAAAGTCTCAAAATGATATATTATGTAAACCCAGTGCCTATCTTATTAAATGCTTCTCAGCATGAAAAATGCATAATCCATTTAAGTAACAATTACAGGGTTAACAGCGCAATCTGCCTCACTGGCACAGAAGAGATGTACTCTTCTGTAGATTGGAAGAAGCCATTAGAAGATGAATTTAGCTTTTCAATCAGAGCATTGTAAGGGATGAATATACTCAGGGTAAGGGATAAAAGAAGATACTGTAGCAGAGGCATGAAGGTAAAAGCAGAAACTCTGTTCAAGACCACTGACTGCAAAACCTAGAAGAAATTCCTACAACGTTGCTTTCAAAGACTATTAGTACTAAGAGAAATGACTCAGAAGACTCTGGATTACAGAAGTAAATCTACAGATTGAAAAGAGAAAGGAGAATGAAAAGCTACTGAGAGAAATAAAGCCAATTCTAATACAAACAATCACATGGGTATGTGACCAACAGGAATAAAGATAGTAATAGTCTTAAGAAACTTACCTTCATTTATTAAGTTTAAATATAAATGATTAGCAATCAGAGATTTGATATGGTACAGATTTAAATACAGTAAAATAATAATTCATTCAAAAACACTGTAAATTTATTAGTAAATAACTAATTATTGGGCAGTAAAAAGGTACAGTTTAGGACAAAAATTTAATCTTTTCATACCTAAAATACTGCAGAATTATGCAAGTGCTTCATATTATCACTCTTTAATATGCTTTGAAAAAATATCAATTACGTTCCTGCAGAAGACTGATCACTGCAGCTTTAACATTACAAGCATCTCACAGTACTTTATCTGCTATACAAAGCACAGCCCCAGTTTTCAACCTTCCACTGCTTCTCTCCCATACAGACAACATCAAAAGACTCAAACACTATCTTGAAGAAAGCTACACTTTAAACTTATAACAAATGTTGGTACAGATGAAGTAGAACACCACGAAGCATTCATGTTTAGAAATACAGTGGCATACAGGAACACAGAGCCTTTCCACACTCATAAGCAAGATAAAACCATATTCCTTCTTACCTTGGGAGTTGATGTTGAAAAAGGGAAGCCGAAATTGAAATCCTCACTAGAGAAGCTGTCAGATATAACTGGTGATGAAGTTGGAAATATTAAACTCTCTGTAGCAAACTGAGATTCAAAGGTGGGTTCAACAGCTAGACCAGCTCCGCTGGAGTCCACCTAACAACAGAAGCAATTTAATCAGCCAGGCTATCTGTAACCTTCACACCACTTAAGCCTCAAACACATGCACCTCAGTAACTACCTATTGACTCACTGTTAGCCCCTTTTTTAAATTCTCTCTAGTTTTACAATGAAGTTATATTTGCACATCACAGCAAGAAAAATTTCTGCTTCTGGTAATAACTGATAGCAGTCCATCTGAGGTTACAAGGAATACCTGAGCTAAAGCTAGAGACTGAACTGGAATGAATTGCAGGGCTGAAATAGAACACTGCCTCCTAAAAGAAACAAGGTGTTAGGAAACCTGCTATATGCTGGTGTCAATATTCGGATTTGTTTCCGATTTTTTTTTTTTTTTTTAATTGTTACTTTCTCTTACAATAATTAGCACTATAAGAATAACCATCTTTATTTAGAGCCACATGTCAAGAATGCTTCCCCCATCTAACTTTACAGGCTTGGCTGTTTATAAAAAGGAACATAAATAATCTTCTGGAAGCTGCAATGCTTTCAGAAACATTTATAAGAAATATTTATTATATCTGAATTTTTTTAAAAATATGTATTTACAAAATATTTATTTTTTTTATATTCCACAAGAAGGTTAACATGGACATTTCTCCCATCTTACATATGAAAGAATTTTAAAAGAATTTCAAACATGGGCACTCCTTTTCATCTTGGAAACGCTTTTCTTTCTTAAATGCAATACAGTTCTTCTCAAGACTCAGATATTTTCAAATACTAGAATAAAACTGTGTCATAAACAACTAAGTTCATGGTGCTTCACATACAGTATTTTGATTATAATTTCATTTGGCCTGGAAGAGGTCCAAGTGAACACTGTATGCTAACAAAAATATTCAGTGAGTTCAGAACTACTGTCAATGCTGTGAAGCAGTTAAGTGCATCAATCTGCAGAGATGGAACCTAAGTGTGGCTTTTCAGCTTTTGTGGTTAATTATGCCATTAATTAATTATCAGATAAGCAATAACAATAGCAAAAATCTGCTATCTGCTATTGATTACTTTTTGGGGTACAAACGATCTGCTTTTTTGTTATATTAACATATAGTTCAAACTATTTCTTCAGTGTAGTTTACTCTCAGTGCATCTTCTGGAAAATACACATTAGTGATGCTGAAGGTAAGTCCCAAGTAAGGATTGTGCAATAAATGGAAAGAGTAGGTTGTTAGATAGGTGTAGCTATGAAAAACAATTCCTTCTGACTGAACTCTGCAAACATCCTCAAGTTGGTGACTGAACATTCAATTTTCTATTTTGCATATTTGACAGTTAGTTGACATATCTGCCATATCTTTCATCATTCTACAGCTCTGTTTTAATTATTTTAATATGAATGAGGCCACAGTGAGGGACCGTTGTAGAGACCTATTTCTTTCAACCTTTCTATCTGAGCTCTTTCTAGTAACTTCTGGGCTATGTATATCACCAAATGCTCAAGCAGGCTACATTCTTTGTACAATACCTTTTGATCTTGCAAATCTCATAATCACTGATTGATCCTGAAGTCATAAAGAATACTGTTAGGAGAAAGTAGCTTTGAAATACAGCATTCCTTTTAAGTCTGGCTTACGTGCAAAAAGAGCGTTCCTCAAAAATGTTCAAGGTAGCTAAGAAAGTGGATAGTAATATACTATGAAACATGGGTGAAAAGATTTATTTACAAAATGAGCACATGAATATTTCTCTACACAAGCTAGGATTTTTAAAGGGATGCTCAATGAATGTGAAGACAAATGTGCAGCGATGCTTTTATGAAAATCTCAGTAAAATTCTTCTATTTTTTTCCGGCAACTGAGAAATCACCAGCCAGACTCACAATTCATGCAAATAGACAAAATCTCCAGACATCTGTTTCTACCAAATGGAGATCCATCCCAACTATTGTGGATGAGTAATGTGGTGGTAGTAAACACTAAAAGGTAAGCATGAACAGTGATAAAACAATCCTTTCCATTACAAAATAAGACTTTGGAAATCTTTGGAAAGTCGGGCCACTAACCAGAGCCAGCTCAGCATGGAAGAGGGCTACATCAGCTGGCCCCTCCTCCTCAAGTGACTGGGCAGTGTAGAAAAAGCAATCTTCCTTAGCAGAGACACAGCCTTCTTCTGGTGAAAGCTGCAGAAAGAATGAAGCTCTGAGTTGGATGAGTGGCCAGGAAACAAAGTGTGCAGAGTGGATTACAAAAGGGAGTTTAGAGATGCAAATGAATACCAAGTGCATCAAAGAGATAATTTCAATCACAGTTATAGAGTTGGGTAGGTAGAGGCTTTTTTTTCCCCTTTTTTATTCCAAATATATCTGAATTGTTTCAACTTCATATGTCATTTTACATGACCTAGAAATAAAAAAAGCTTATCCAGCTACATCACAGGATCCACATTAGTCTAAATTCAGTTTCAATTTCTTTTACTTTTTACCTTTTACTAATTGCCATTACAGCAGCCACAAGGGACAGTGGAGGTCATTACAGCCTGCCTAGCTGCAGAGTATTCCTGTGCATAGGAAGACTAACTCCACTATCCATGTTTTAAGTTTGTATTTGCCAAATATAACAGCCTCCAAAGGAAAAAACATAATCCTCATTATAAATAAGCATGTTTTTTTCTAGTACAATTTGATACTTGGTATATTCATCCAATATAACAAAGGAGGCAGTGATTAATCAAAGTATTTACTAATCGGTAATGTAAAACAGCAGGAATGACATATTACAGCAGGAATCATGGGAACTGAGATAGAACAACAAAACAGGTTCTCTTTCAGAATAATACATTTCTAAGTAAAAAAAAAAAAAAAACAACGTTATTTTGCTAGATAAACTGCCTTAGTAAACCTAGGTGTCCTAGATATAATCCTTTTTACCACTGAAAAAGCCATAGAGTCTTCCCTAAAAAAAGGTAAAATTCTCAAAGTAATTTTAAAAGTATCCTTCTACTACAAAAAGGAAGCTTCCTATTATCTTAACCATTCACCATTTCCTCTCAACCCCTTAAAAGAGATGTATTAAGAATTAAAATTTGGCATCTGAAGCCACAAAGATTAAAAGATTATTATTATATAAAAAGTGAAAAAGAACGACACAGACTGCACTTACACTTACAAATACAGTGGCATAAAATCAATGCCATTCTACTGGTTTGAATTAAATACAGCAGAGACACTACTCGACATTAGCTGAGTTTACTATAGATAATTCTAAGGAAGATACAATGGTAGCACAGTAGTTTTTTAATTTAATGACCCAAGATTTCACTGTTACAGAGTTTAGGAAGTACCAGGTTCTCATTACCCCTATATAATCTAGAACTAGATGTTTACTGTCCCAAGCAATCCTCTGCATTCTCCTTCATTTGTAAAATGTGACACCTCCAGATCTGAAAGGATATGAAGACTTATGTACGGAGGAAAAAATGAGGTCTCTAGGCTGGACAGAAAGTAAAATCTGAATTATTAAAATGCATGGATGTATAATTGTACAGATATTCTTACTGACATGCTGCCTTGGTAAGCCTAGATCTCCTAGATATAAACCTTTTTACCACTGAAAAAACAACACATAATCCAAATCTTAAGGTTAATCATCTCCTCTTAAAACTCATTAGGTATTTCTGCCTCAGAATGGCTAAAGGAAGGCAGTTATTCAAGCTCACTCTTCAAATTGATAGAGACTACTTTTCAAAACCAGTTCCAGTGTTATTTATACCTGTACCAAACTATCCAGTTGGCTCTGAAACATCTGAAAAGTATTCATCTTTCTTTGTATACAAAGTTTACAGCCTGTATACAAAGAGTATACCTGTAGCAGACCAAAACTTGTGAAAGTACAGAAACCAAATTCCAGAAAACAACAGAAAGTGACTTTATATCATCACACATTTTAAAAACCCAGTAGCGAACACAAAATTATGTCTAGCAAATAGCAGCCCTAAAAGATTGTGCTGGTCATAAGATGCTTCACTGTTTTATCACCTAGAAGATCCACATACTAGGTCCTGCTTCACCATATCAGCCATAAACTACACCTAGTCCTAAATGTGGGAAAAAAAGAAGAATCTGCATTTTTCTGCTCACCCAGCTGTATCCCAAAGCACACAAAGCGTATACAGAAAACAGGATCATTATATACCAGCTTCAATGTACCCATATACCAGGTAAAGTACCCATAAAATTCCCAAATTCTTACAGGCAGAGGTTTGGCAACTCCTATTTTAACTGTTCCTTCTGGAGCTCCTTTCAGTGCTTGTACTGCTTCTTCTAGGCTGCCATTTTCCAAGCTGATATCATTGACAAACATAAGCCGATCTCCAGGAGAAAGTCTGCCATCTTGCTCAGCCACACCACCAGGAACTAATGAGCGAATTAGAATTATAGTCTTTGAAGGGTCAACAGGATCCTAATAAAGTAAAAAGGAAGAAAGACATTTCATTTTATTTAATCTTTTTTGTCTTGGTAAGACAATTCTTATGCATGTATTCTTAATGACCCCCAATACAACTCTGCTCCAGATGAACCCTCTGCACAAGCACAGACCTCTGTCCATGCTCCCTATAAATCTATGCCTCCTCCTACTTTCCATTCTTAATTATGAAAACTATTACTTTTTTCTAAGTGCTGTTTCATCATAAATCTCCATCACAGAGTGCAGCCTGCACTGCAACAAGTCATCAGGCCTAAAAATGCAAATAATTCCTACTGCAATGACACTATGCAGATTTCATCCTCTCTTAAAATCAGCTGTTTGTGAATACAGCCGTACAGTGAAGACTGGGGAAAAGTTCACATATGCTCTTTAGTAGAATCAAGGGCTCATTTCAAGAACTACTCTGTATTTCATTGCACCAGATCTCACTCAGTTGACAAAGCACTTCTTGTGCACACCTAAAACAAAGTGAAGTTCTCTTTCAAAAAAAACAAAAACAAAGCAAAAACAAAACAAAAAACAAAACCAAACACCCACAAACTTCATTAAAATTCCCATCCTCCAATGCACTGATGTTTTACAAATAAACTAACATTGAGCTCTAAGAATGGGAAAGTATGATTCTATTATAACAATTAAAACAGGAGCAGAAATGTGTGTAATTCTTATAGAACTACAATGACAAGGAACACCAGTAGCTGTTAAATTTCACAGAATCACAGAATTGTTGGGGTTGGAAGGGACCTCTAGAGATTATAGAATCCAGTTCTCAGTCCACCTCACCACCCACTCATCTATCCCACACTTTCTCAGCTTTGACACCAGAATGTTGTGGAACAGAATCAAAAGCCTCACTGAAGTCAAAGCAGGCGATATCCACTGCTATGTAGACAACATCCGCTGCTTCTAAAACAAAAATACTTGCAGGCAGAGAAAAATATGAGAAATGTGACATTGTACAAGCTTTACTGATAGCAAGGGAAAGAGAAAAGCAAACACCCAGAAGGTGGCAAGCACCTGCAGTAGTTTTCCATGCCAAAATGCCAATGCCAAAAAGGATGCACACCATAAAAACAGCATCCCTGAAGGATTTAGAAAATGCTGGGGGGGAAAAAAAAAAACCAAAAAAAAACTTGCAGAATTTAGAAAATGATAAAAGCAAAAGGGAAAGAGAAGAATGAAGGATGGAGGTAGGGGTGGTCTGGAGGAAAGGAAGCTAAGACCACCCCTGGCAATTTGGGGCAATTAATGCCGTAAGGAAAATATCATGGGTAATGAAATACTTTATAAGTTGATATACAGGTAGATATTATGTTTGGACTTGAACACTGACAGATTTGTCTACACTTTAAAGACTATCATAATGCGATTTGAGATGACACTGCACATCATATGTTTTGAAAAAACAAACAAGAAAAAAAAATTTCCATTGTATGTGATTCTTACATCCCTCAAGTTCTTCCTGGGGTAAAGAATGTTGTAAACTTTCCCAACGGCCTGCTATTGTATAAAACGTGTTAAATATATGAGTATAAATATAGCCCTGATTAAAGTCAATGTTCATTGAAAGTTTATTAAAAATATATGATGGATAAAGTAAAAAATAAACAGAAAAGTTACTGCAAATTTAGTTTATTGTTCACACTATTAGACAGAAACAGAACCTTCACTGACAAACTGAAATGATGAAACCTCATCTCACAGATGAGAACACAGAATAAATCACAGCTATTATAAAATAGACAAAAACTAAGGTAAGTTTCAGAAAGCCATGAAGTCCTGTAAGATATAACAGAACTCACACATGCAAAATATGTACAACTTAAGGTATATCCAACAACCTTTAAAAAACACAGTGCTTTAAGTAACCACACAGACAATGACAGTTTGCGTCTATACTTCAGAAGAGGCTGAAGCAAAAGAATGTTTTGCTTTGTGCTGATATAGATTCCAAATACTCAAGCTCAACTATGGAGTCTCACTGCAGAGCATTAAGAATAACACCTAAACCATAACCTCCATATGTGTAGATACTTGACAATTCCTACATATTTCAAATTAATAAAACTCCTGTTCTTCACATTCACCTGCATGCAAATGCAAAATATTTATGAGGCATAGTTTAAACTACAGTTTTCTAAGGAGTGCACTGTAGGAATAACTTCTACCTACAAGTGATCTCACACTGTGCTCTTCATCAAGGACAAGATCCAGCAGAGACCTGTTAGATCATAAAACACCCTGGCAAAATCCTACATGGGCCAGAAGAAAAGTTACTTAACTCTACTGAGAAATTTAAAAATATTCACTGTGACAACTGGAAACAGAGGCGAGATATTTGTTGGAACCTGACCAGATGCAAACAGGAGACAGACACGCAGCTGTTCTGATACAGGGACACAAGAATCACAGCTTGAGATGACTGGCAATTTTGAAGTCAAAATTAATGAGGACATCTAGGCACACTGTAGATAGACAGCAGCTAAGCATGGGATTTCAGAATTACAGTCCTATATTTTAGTAAATCCTGCTTTAAGCATTTAAGTCCTTTATTGGATCTTACTCTAAGTAAGGGCATCCTCACTGCAGATGCAAAATTCATGGCAAGATGCCTGAATATTCTAAGACACATACATCATTACAACTGAGGTACATCAGAGGTCAATTTTCTCAAGATACTAGTATTTTACTTATTTTTTAGGATAAATCATTACCATTTGAACCTGTAAAATCATAAAATCATACACTGGTTTGGGTTGGAAGGGACTCTTTAAGACCACCTAGTTCTATTCCCCAGCAGGGACTTTTTCCATTGGAACAAGCTGCCCAAAGACCCATTAAATCTGACTTTTTACACTTGCAATGATGAGGTATCCACAACTTCTTCAGGCAACCTGTTCCAGACTCTTAGCACTCTCATGAAAAATTTATTCCCTTACAGTCAATTTAGTTCCACCTTCTTTCACAGTGAAACAGTAGCTCCATTCAGTATATGTCCTGCTAAAAAGTCTCTACATTTTTCTTACAAATCCCTTTTATACTGAGAAGAGCCACAATAAAGCTTCACCAGAGACTGTGAAGAAGCCAGGAAGACTCACCTATGTTGGACTTCTGTGCGTTTCCTACACATGGGGATTAAGACCTGTTTTTCTCAGGGAGCTGCCTGTCCTTTTCTCCTTTAGACCTGACGACAGTTCATTTCCCAGGGAGTCTATATACTGATTTTTTAGATAGATGGAAATTCACTCCTAAAATTCAAGGTCTTCATTTTACTCTTCACCTGACCCATGTCCCTTAGGATCATGAATTCCACAAGGGCACGATCGCTGCAGCCCAAGCAGCCCCCTACCTTGACCTCTCTATTCCATCTGCCTTAGTAAGCATCAGGTCTAGTAGTGCTGCTCCTCTGATTGGGTCATGTATCACTTGGCTTAAGAAGCTATCCAAGAATCTCCTGGACTGCTCAACAGCTGGCCGTGCTGCTTTTCCAGCAGATATCAGAGTGACCAAGGTACCACAGCAGGATCAGAGCCTGCAAGCACAATGACTCCTGCAGCTGATTAAGTACGCTTCATCAGCAGACTCCACTTGATCAGGCAGCTTGTAGCAAACTCCAACTATGAGGTCTCCCTGTTTGGATTTGCCCCTAATATTTATTCATAGCTTCTCAACATGCTCATATCTGCTTTTCAAAGTCAGCTCTGTGCAGTCAATCCATTTTTAATGCAGAGGGCAAAAACTCCACCTCTCCTTCTTTCACAGAATCACAGAATCACAGAATCGTAGGGGTTGGAAGGGACCTCCAGAGATCATCGAGTCCAACCCCCCTGCCAAAGCAGGATCCCTACACCAGGTCGCACAGGTAGGCGTCCAGGCGGGTCTTGAATATCTCCAGAGAAGGAGACTCCACAACCTCCCTGGGCAGCCTGTTCCAGTGCTCCGTCACCCTCACCGTAAAGAAGTTCTTGCGCACATTGGTGCGGAACTTCCTATGCTCCAGCTTCTGGCCATTTCCCCTTGTCCTGTCTCTGCACACTGCTGAAAAGAGTCTGGCCTCGCCACTTTGCCCCCCACACCTTAGATATTTATAGACCTGGATCAGGTCCCCTCTCAGTCTTCTCTTCTCAAGGCTAAACAGACCCAGCTCACTTAGCCTTTCCTCATAGGGGAGATGCTCCAGGCCCTTCACCATCTTTGTGGCTCTCCGCTGGACTCTTTCCAAGAGATCCCTGTCTTTTTTGTACTGGGGAGCCCAGAACTGGACACAGTACTCCAGATGAGGCCTTACCAGGGCAGAGTAGAGGGGGAGGATAACCTCCCTCGACCTGCTGGCCACGCTCCTTTTAATGCACCCCAGAATACCATTGGCCTTTTTGGCCACAAGGGCACACTGCTGGCTCATGGCCAACCTGTCGTCCACCAGGACACCCAGGTCCCTCTCCACAGAGCTCCTCTCCAGCAGGTCATCCCCCAACCTGTACCGGTGCATGGAATTATTCCTCCCTAGGTGCAAGACTCTACACTTGCTTTTGTTAAACTTCATCTGGTTCCTTACTGCCCAGCTCTCCAGCCTGTCCAGGTCTCGCTGAAAGGCAGCACAGCCTTTGGGCGTGTCAGCCAATCCTCCCAACTTCGTATCATCAGCAAACTTGCTGAGGGTGGCCACTACCCCCTCATCAAGGTCATTGATGAAGATGTTGAACAGGACCGGTCCCAGCACCGACCCCTGGGGAACACCGCTGGTTACAGGTCTCCAACCAGACTCTGCACCGCCAATGACAACCCTCTGTGCTCTGCCAGTCAGCCAGTTCTCAACCCACCTCACTGTCCACTCATCTATCCCGCACTTCCTCAGCTTTGTTATAAGGATGTCGTGGGAGACAGTGTCAAATGCCTTGCTGAAATCAAGGTAGACTACATCCACTGCTCTCCCCCCATCCACCCAGCCAGTGACAACATCATAGAAGGCTACCAGGTTGGTCAAGCACGACCTCCCCCTGGTGAACCCGTGCTGACTACTCCTGATAACCTCCTTTTCTTCCAGTTGTCTGGAGATGGCATCCAGCACAATCTGTTCCATCACCTTTCCAGGGACAGAGGTGAGGCTGACTGGCCTGTAATTACCTGGATCTTCCTTCTTGCCCTTTTTGAAGACTGGAGTGACATTGGCTATCCTCCAGTCTTCAGGCACCTCCCCCATTCTCCAAGACCTCTCAAAGATGATAGAGAGCGGTTCAGCAATCACCTCTGCCAGCTCCCTCAGCACCCGTGGATGCACCCCATCGGGTCCCATGGATTTATGAACATTGGTGTTGCCTAGGCGCTCTCGGACCGCCTCTTCCCTGACTAAAGGGAAGTCTTCCATTCCCCAGACCTTCTCACTAACCACCAGGGCCTGGGATTCCCGAGGGGGAGCTTTTTCACTGAAGACAGAAGCAAAGAAGGCGTTCAGTATCTCCGCCTTCTCAGCATCCCCCGTTACCAGAACACCCCCCTCACTTAGTAGGGGACCTACATTCTCCCTAGTCTTCCTTTTACTGTTAACATACTTAAAAAAACCTTTTTTATTATCCTTTACCACCTTTGCTAGATTCAATTCCAGGTGGGCTTTAGCCTTCCTCGTCGCATCCCTGCAGGCCCTGACAACATTTCTATATTCTTCCCGAGTGGTCAGACCCTTTTTCCACATTTCATGGACCTTCTTTTTCCCTTTGAGTTTGTGCATGAGCTCCTTGCTCATCCACACAGGTCTCCTGCCACCCTTTCCTGATTTCTTGCTCACAGGGACGCACCGATCCTGGGCTTGGAAGAAGAGCTGTTTAAATGCCAACCAGCTCTCACAGGCCCCCTTACCTTCTAACACCCTAGCCCACGGGATAGCTCCAAGTAGGTCCCGGAAGAGATCAAAGTTGGCTCTCCTAAAGTCCAGGGTAGCAATCCTACTTTTTGCTTTGCACCTTCCACTCAAGATCTTGAACTCCACCATCTCGTGGTCACTACAACCCAAGCTACCCCCAACTTTTACTTCCTTAACAAACCCGTCCTTATTTGTGAGAATAAGGTCCAGTAACACCCCTCCCCTCGTTGGTTCCTCCACCATCTGCATCAGAAAGTTGTCTTCGACACATTGCAGGAACCGTCTGGACCGCGCGTGCCTGGCCACGTTGCTTTTCCAGCAAATATCTGGATAATTGAAGTCCCCCATAAGCACTAGTGCCTGGGATTGTGACGCTACTTTCAGTTGCTTGTGGAAGGCCTCGTCAACCTCCTCTTCCTGATCAGGGGGCCTGTAGTACACACCCACAACGGTGTCACCCATACCAGCCTGCCCCTTGATTCTCACCCACAAGCTCTCCACTGCTACATCACCCTCCCCCAGGTGGAGTTCAATACATTCTAGCTGCTCTCTCACATAAAGAGCAACTCCACCACCCCGCCTCACCAGCCGATCTTTCCTAAAAAGCACATAGCCCTCCATGACAACATTCCAGTCATGCGAGCTGTCCCACCACGTCTCCGTGATCGCAATGAGATCATGGCCTTGCGACCACACACAGATCTCCAACTCTTCCTGTTTATTTCCCATGCTGCGCGCATTAGTGTATAGACACTTTAGGGAAGCAGCACCCCCCTGCCTCTCTCCATCACTTTGAACTCCACCCTTTTCACCCATTGAACTCCATTTTGAGCCACGAACTACCCGCTCAATCCCAGTGGCCCTCATTCTGTCCCCTTCCCCCTTCATACCTAGTTTAAACACCTTTCAATGAGCCCTGCCAGTTCCTGGGCTAGGATCCTCTTACCCCTTGGAGACAGGCTACTTCCATCTGCAGCCATCATGCCAGGCGCAGAGTAAATTGCCCCGTGGTCAAAAAAACCGAAGTTCCTGTGCTTGCACCAACTTCTTAGCCATTTATTTATGAGGCGGGTTTTTTGGATGCTCTCTGTATCCTTCCCTGCCACTGAAGGTAGGGAAGAAAAAACCACCTGCACACCCGTTCCTTCAACTACCCGCCCCAGTCCTCTGAAGTCTTCCTTGATAGACCTCAGGCTTCTCTCAGCGACTTCATCGCTGCCAGCCTGAACTATCAATAATGGGTAATAATCAGAAGGGCCAATCAGACCAGGAAGTTTCCTAGCAATGTCCCTGACCCTTGCCCCAGGGAGGCAGCACACCTCCCTACGGGTAGGGTCAGGCCGACATATAGGGCCTTCCGTTCCTCTCAGCAGGGAGTCACCTATGACAACCACCCTTCTGTCCTTCCGGGCGGAGGCAGTCTTGAGGCGTGGGGTCGACCGCTTCGCCCGAGGCAACCTTACAGGTGGACCTCCCTCCACCCCCTCACTCACCTCTCCCTCGAGATTCAGGGCCTCAAACCTATTTTGCAGAGGCACCTGGGGAGCCGAGGATGGTCGGGATGGAGGACGCCCACTTCGCCGAGCTGGTATCCTTTTCCACTCCTCCTCCTCCCTTAGATTGCCTTGCTCTGCTCTCAAATTGCCTTGCACTGCAGCAGGAACACAGTCTACCTGCCGGTTCCCCTCTACTACCTGTTTGCAAGGCGGCAGGGAGTGACACGCTTTCCTTGCCTATCCCCAACAGTTTATAGCCATTGAAAACAATGCTCCTATTCATTTGACCCACTCCACCAACTTCCAGTGATCACGATTAGATCATAGCCTTCTAACTGCACAGCAGCTTCAAATTCCTCCCATTCTTCACCTATGCTACATGCATTGGTACGGAGCAGCTGCACTACTGACTGTTTCCTTTTTTTTCCTAACTCGTTTGAGGCACTTTACACATTACACTGCTGATTCCTAATTCCTCAGCAGACCCTGACAACTCCCTGTTACTCAAAACTCTCATCATTTTTCAAATTCAAAGCTCTCCTTATAAGTTTGGCCAGCTTGTTGGAAAAGTTTTTCCAGGCTTAGTCAGATGAATTCCATCATTAGTTGTAATACAATAAAAGGAATGAGCAATGTAGCTAGTAAGATGCTTGCCAGTAGTAACAGCAATTTAGCTTTACTGTATTGCTTTCCATTAACATTTACCATTAAAACACTTGTTTACATCATACTGTGAGACCCAAATAATATAAAGTATTTTGTTTCCTACTCAAAGAAAAAGGTATAAAAATTACCTGGTAGTCCAGTATACTAAATCCAAGTCCCATACTTCCTTTCTCCAGCTCAGCATGCTGTACTTCTGCTTCCCACATCGTGAAAGAAGCGTTCTGTATTTCTTCTATACTCTGAGCTGTAGACATTTCCAAAGCTGTTTCCTCTGTGTTCGAAGAGCCAATGAATTCAAGATTTATATAAGCCTGTTAAAACACAAAGAATGTTAAACAACTCTGTATTTGCTGAAAATATGCCCAGAGAAAGAACAAGATAACGTTTCTCAGAACAATGTTTGCACTTTCTCAGAGTAAAAAACAAGCCTGATTTAGTCTAGTACAGAATTAATACTTTTGAAACAAATTCTTAATGCTGCAGGACTCCCTGATAAAATTATTTACAAAATGGAATTTCTGTCAAAAAAAAAAAGAAAAAAAAATCAGAAAATCTTGTTAGTATATATGTGCTCAAAGACAAAGAAAATATATGTTATTAAATGGTATGCCTGTAAATAGGCTTCGACCAAAACACAGTAGCGCTGAGTGAGAACATTTGGAAAAAAAAACAACATACACACACATGTACATATATACACACACGTATATACATCTTCCTTTGATTTCATAACAAAGCTCTGCAAAAACCAGCTGAATGTTTTGACTTGTCCAGAATTCAGAATTGTGACTTTCTTTCATATCAGTGCTGGTTTTTTGTTATATTGAAAGCTGTTTCTACATGTTTACCACATCAGATTGTCTGGAGCTTTTAACTTATGAGGGACAGAAGCTTGCCATGAAGTGCACATTCATTTCTACTCAACACAACCCAGAAGTTGTGTTAAGTTCAAAACCAGCTGAAATATAATCAGACTCTAAAAAAGCCCACCTGTAGAAAGAAATCCAAGTAACCTAGGTAGATAGCTCTGTGTCTCTAATGATTTCTGCATATGGCCTACCAGTAGGTATAACTACTGGTTGGCCAAACATGCAGCTAATGAATACAATTTGATTTTTTCTATTTACTTGGTTCCAAGTCCTAAAATATTAAAGAGGTGTTTCTAATTTTATAAAAGACTTCCTCATGCTTTTCTTCAAGGAAACAGTCTTTTTCTTAGGATTTTTTTAATTTTTTCTTTTCTTAAATACCTTTTCTGCAAGCTGAACCTCAGATAGACTTAGACTCTCCAGTACTTCTGTGTGACTGACAGACGGAGCCACTGGACGGCAGCACACCATTGTCACCTTAATTGGCAGTTCTTTCAAGATATTGACCACATCTTTGTGGTTTTCTCCAAGCAAAGAGATCTCATTCACCTCAAGAAATGAAGAATGCACAGTGTTTAGTAGAAGTACAATGAACAAACATGAAAAAACAAACAAACAAACAGAAAAACATAAACAAATTTTAAAATTATATATATATTTTTTACAAAAAGCTCAAATGGAGATTTTAAACCCTCAGCATCTACTCAATTTGGAGTTCAGAACAAGCCAACAAAACATGCTTTGAGCTGGAGAGGCTCATAAATTGTGGGATGCCATCTTACAAACACCACATACTCTGTCACTTCATAGAACCCAAGTAAAGCATGTAATATACAAACATGAAAACAAACAATACTAGCTGACTTGCAAGGAAACAGGTATATCAACTATGATAACATAAAGATTATGTAGATTTCTCCCAGTCATGCAAAGCAAACTCACGTCTTCATTCTAAGAAAATAATTTAGAAAAGGAAACAAACCACTGTTTTACTCTCTTCACTGTAAGAGATATTTCTAGTAAATCTAAATACTTTAGCTAAATATTCTTCCTTCATTTTAATGGCCTTCAGTTTAATCCGAAAAAGATCAGCTATGAGTTAAGATATGCAATTAAGCACACGTAATCACATAAAAATGCATAAGTACATATGAAGTAACTGCTGAAACAATTCTGGTTACGGCTGGTATATAGTTTAGATATGCTACATTCCTAAAATTGTAACCAGTGAGAAGCAAATCACATCTCAAAAATCCTACTAAAAGCAGACCACAAAAAAGTAGAATTTTTTCTTACTTCCAGAAGCTCATCACCACTGAACAGCTTGCCACTTCGTCCAACTGGCCCCTCTGGTAAGATTGATCTAATGAAATGATGTCCCACTGTAGCTTCAAGGCTTATTCCTAGCCCACTGCTTTCACTGAATTTGCTAACCACAGCAACCTAAGAGATTAAAAAACGAAAAGTTTGCTTTGGACAAATTTGCAGCCATATCCATAACCTTCAGATGCCATTTACATACAGGGAAATCATTACTTCAGAAAAGAGAAACTAGAAATACTGCAATTTTTAATGCAGACTTTTAGACTGCAAAAACATGTATAATTCTTAGCTTAGGTCTTTCAACAGCACTGTTGAAAAACAGTAGCAATAGATTAAAAGAAAGAATCCAAATTAAACTTTCCAATAGAATAAAAGCCCTGAGAGGGCAAAAAAAAAAATCCACAAGATTAAAATTAAAATCTACAGGCCACATTCAGTGAAGTTTATGCAATCACAAGCTACTAGACTACTGTGGTAAGCAAACTATCATTATGGATTCACAGAGAGTAATCCAGGAATAATGACAAATAAAAACCTATTTGGCATAAAATGACTATATTGCCTAATGTGTGGATAAAAAGTAATCACCACAGTCCCATTCTTTAACCTGCATTTATGCGGTGACTCAGATTCTGAGGCAAAAATAAGAAGAAAAAACAAAAGAGAATATAAATTGAAAGTCCAATTCAATGTGATTCACAAAAACAGGAAGAGGCTCTGCATACTCAAATTTGCATTTGTATAATAATAGGAAAAATGCTTGGATCAAATGAGAGTCCTGCAGTAAAAACTGCAGTTTTAATGACACATCACTTCAGCACATGCAAGTGGGAAGTGTATACAACAACAACGTATCTAATTGTACATATTTCTGCAGAGACTACTTCAAAATTATACACTGAAGTGATTAAGATACTCAGATACTGAGTTTCAGCTGTATGCACAACAAATATCCTAGGCATTATTTCTATCATTACACTGAGCAATTCATTCAGCCTAAAGAATTGGCTAAGAGACTTCAAGATCTAGTTTGAATTCTGGCTGATCAAGGAAGCATTGAAATTTACCTCAAATACTGCTTTTTTGTCTAATACACATTACCCTCCCAAAGGCAGGAAATGTGTGAAACCATATCCAACGTAACCTAAGACCTGTGATTATTTATCTTAGTTTCAGCTGGGGCAGAATTGTTTTCTTCAATGTCTGGTATGATGCTATCTTTAATTCTAGGAGAAAAGCAATGTTGATAACACACCAATGCTTATAGTTTGCTAAGAAGCATTGTACAGAGCCAAGGCCATCCTTAGGAAACAGCCAAAGGAGCTGGGAGGGAACAGAATTAGGACAGCTGACTTAAACCATATTTTCCATACCACATGATTTCATGCAGAAGGTTTGAAGGGAATGGGAGTTCATCTCTCTTCTGCTGCTTGGGGGCTAGCTGGGCATTGGTCAGGCAATGTGAGCAATTGCTTGCAAATCACTTGTTATATACATTTATATAATTGTCATAATAATTATCCTTTTCGTTTTCTCTATCTTAGCAAAGAGTTTATTTTTCTCAATCCACGAGTTCTACTTTGTTTTTTCAGTTATCTCCCACATCCCTCTGGGAAGGGGGTGGAGGAGTGCAAGTAAACAACTGTGTGGTGCTCAGTCACCTGTTGAGTTAAACCAAAACATTGTTTTACTAACATCACTACAGAAAAAAAAAATATATATATATATATATGCAGAACAAAAACATCTCTACAGATGAAGGGACACGTGTATAATTTTTTTAAAGGAATACATTATACACATATTAACAAGGACAGTTAATAACAATTACAGTTTACTTACCACTATTTCATAATTTGAGCCCATTATCCTCTGCCATTTTGCCTTCATAGCTGCTTCTTCTGTTGCACTTAGCTGGAAATCTAGAAGTTATATCTGAGATTACTATGACGAAAACTAAAATGTTCTGTTTATTTCCACCACTGCTAAGGCAGTGGTACATAAAGCACCATGCAAGAATGCAAAATCAATCCATGATGCCAGCACTCTCCTAAATATGACTAAAATCTTGACATGTTTGGTCTCATCGAGTTTAAGCTTGCCAGAGGGAAAACTTGCAGAACAGTGGCAAATTATTTGTAACTTGTAACATCCCAGCCCCCAAAACTGAGTGTAGTTTGAAAGATGAAGTTCAACCAAAACATTTGTTTTAAATGGCTGGGAAGAGAAGAAACATTTAAATTAACCTCAATGTTCAGAAATACAAGCAGGCACAAAGTAAATGAAAGTTACATACATGCCTCAAACATTTGTTAAGTCAGACTTTACGTGGGCTGATCAGACTGATTCAGTGGATGGCTGAAATATTTACAGATGTGATATTAAATCCTGTTCCCTTTGGACAGACCCTACATTTTATAGAGAGCAACCAAGGAAGAAATTTTGAAACAGAATCTGTTATTTTCAGAAGTGCAAGCATGACTTAAAGACTTTTTAAACATGTAGGCCCTAGAGGGCAGTGAAAGAACATGTGGCAGCTTTTTTTTTTTTTTTTTTTTTTCATTATGTTCACTTAGGACCACCCATATGAAGACAAGTAACAAGCTAAACATTAGCTAAAGAGCAACAGTGAAATCACTACTGGAATGGAAGGAGGAGAGAAGAATCGCTACGAAAAAATAGTGACAGGCTGGACAGAATAATGCAGCAGCTCTTAAACTGAGTGAAAGTTTATCTGCCAGCTGAAAAAATAGGGAAATTATTTTCTCCTGCTTATTTTTTCCTCATTCAAACTGTTTATATTCTAGGGCAGGGAATAAACAAAGAAGCAGATAAATAAGAGCCAGTATTTAGATTAAATTGTACAGCAGATTTAATGGAACTCTACACATTCACGGTCCTCACCCCATGCTGTGCATACAGTCAAGCAGTCAAACAAACTCTTTAGGTCTGAATGCTCACTGGAAACAAAGACTAGAATCTTCATTAAAAGATTAAGGTCTGAAGTCACAGTGACTTTCCATAAGAATTTAAAGTGATTAACAGCCTCAGTGTCATAAATCTAAACAGAGCTCAGAAATATTAATAAAAATAAAACCAGCTGCATAGGTGCTAAGTATTACTTCATCCAAAGCAGAGACCTTGAAGTCTCTAAGAAAAGGTCTTAAAAACAAATTCTTTGGCTACCTAGAAAAATGGAAAGCAGAAGTTGTAGGAAGATACACAGAAAAATATCTACTAAAAAAATCATAAAGTCTCCAAAAGGCATTTTAGGAAATAAGCAAAAAAGATGAATGAAGAAGTTCAAGTAGAAATGTACAAGTGGACTAAAACGAGAGATAAATATGTAGCAAAAGCAGAATGTTTCAGGTAACAACTTTTGATAAATGTCATTGTTTTCAGACATATGTAGTAGTAGTAGTCAAAGCATTTGACTTACGGCACTCAAGAGTACACAAGCAGTACAGATTTTCATCTGTGTGTGATTAATTTCTAGATGTACACCCTCAGTTTCATAGCACACATGCCAGAAAGACGCACAAAACACTGGGCCTTAACATAAGCACAGCCAAGTGCATTTTCAGATAACAAAATATCAAACACTGGGAACCTGTTTCCTGCTGTTTTATGTCCTCTCTGATGTTTACTGCACTCCCACTGCATGGCTGCGATGGAGATCCCTGTTCTGTTTCACTATTATCTGGAAAAAGAAGAAAAAGGAATTTTGAGCTATTTTCTGTATTCATCATCTTCATGGACATGCCCAGGGCAATGACTCTGGACCAGAGAATCCACTTTCTGCAAACAGAACATGGCATGGAGGGCCCAGAAGGAACACTATATTTAAAGCATATTTTATCTTTTGTTCATGTTTTGCCATATCTAAACTTCATACCACCCCTATCACCTTACATTGTTTTTTGTTTGTTTCTCTCCTTCGTTCTCTCATGAAGCACAGGAAGCTGATACTGAAAAATTAAAATGGTATAGACTTGAGAAATGTAATACTTCACAGCTGACAACATTCTCACTTTTAGAAAATCTCTCCTGCTATGAAATTCTGTCAGGTATGTTGCTGTCTGTCAGCTGTCTTGAACTCTTCTGGACTAGAGAAACAGCACTTTCTAAGCATTTCCTCTCTAATTTCTGCTATAGGTAGGAATGAGAGGATGCCATACAGAGAGTGCATTACTAGATCTTTCATAACCTTATGCAAGTTGCGTATGATGCTTCAGACTATGTGCTGTAGTATATGTCTACTGGTATCAGCCCACAGTTTAAGTAGCTGATAAGAATCTGTTTATCATCCAGCCTCCATGTGGATATTCTATTTAAACACATGGACTTTCATGATTTGGCACCTGTACTTCAAGATACGCACAGTGTAAAATTAAGCTTCACAAATTACATCTCATCATGAGCAAAAATAGTATTTGCCATGCCTTCTAAACTTTGTATACAAATATAATTGACGACCTATCAGATTATTAATAACTTGTAAGTATAAGCCATTCCTGTCATACCTAAGATTGTGACACAGACATGTAAGAGTAAAAGGAAACAAGACTCATTTTTCTGCTTTCTTTCCAACACTGCTACCACCTTTTGACACAAATAAAACACTCTCTGCCTACTTACTATTCAAAGATTTACAGGATCTAAGCCTTGAAGGACTCAGCTCATAGTGAAGTGCAGAGCTTTCAATGTTCACTTCGAAAATATAACAAATAATATCACTGTTTCTAAAAGATTAATGAATCTGCAACAGATCAAATTTTCACTCATTTACAGCACCGGGAACAGCAACCGAGAATGAATTTAGTCAACTTTATTCCCAGTTTTTAATTAAGAAGAAAAATATTCTAAGCCAAATTTAAAGTAAAGCCAGTTTTAATTACCTTTGGCTGTGCTACTGTCCACTGCTTGTAACATTAAGTCCCTTTCAACAGCAGAACTGAAGTCCTCCTGGGGTTGAATACAATTTTCCTGCTTAAGCCCTCTTCTGATCAAAGTGAGCTGAACTGTTTGTCCGGTGTGTCGCAGAACATCCACTGCTTGTTGGTTAGTAAAACCCTGAAGATTTGTTCCATCCACCTGCAGAATTAAGTAGCTTATTAGTAGAAAGAGAACAAAAACCTGAAAGACATACAAATGTTCAATACATTAACCACTTTTACCTGAACATTCATTAACTAGCTACCAGTCAACACAATAGCAAAGTGGGGAGAAATATTCTGGGTGCCTGTCACAACAAGGCCATGAAGAGCTGAAAAGAGTCAGGAAGCACTGTTCAAGGTGCCCCATATAGCCTGTCTGACTACTCCAACACACCCACCTTCAAGTAGGAATTATCTGGGGGAAAAAAAAGTTTTATGAACAAACCAAATAAGTAATACATAAATCAAATAAATAGAGCCATGGTCAGGACAACTAGCTAGAGTGGGGTGAGGAGGAACACATTCATTCACTGTAACATGAAGAAGTACAGAGTACAGCTCTAGGCTCAAATAATCTCAGACACAGGGAAGTCTGTTACTGAACACAATGAAATTTAATTTCCCTATCAAGCACTGTACCAGCTGCCCAGTTGTTATTTATAGTCCAGTATTTTAATGACTATAGTTTTGGATATTTTACCTCATTATCTCAGCTTTTGTTTTCTGAATACTCTGGAGTTGCTCAATTTCATCCCACTGTCCCCAGCATACAACTTTTTATTCTTCTTTCTGTAAGCTCCATCTCACTCTTCCAAACCAGTAATTTCTGAACTACATTCAAAAAGCATTACAACGCCTTACTCCAGTAACTGTTTGGGACTATCTGGCATACATACTCCATTATTGTAACTTCTCCTGAAAAAAGAATAGTTCCCCTTCCTTTAATCATTTTCTTGCCCTTCTCTGAACTACTTCCAACTCTGGCATCCTTCTAGACATTAGGTAATGAAAAATAACCCAGGACTATTTAATGTTCCCTACATCTAAGTAAACCACATTTTTCCCCTTTTACATCTGCAAGTCCAGATGTAAGGTATGAAAATATTTTTTCTGAAAGTCAAAATTCTAATAACATTTTAATAACATATGTTAAAAATCATTTTGAAAATAGTTCCATAATTTGTATCAAACTTTGAAACTCTCCCTTTATGATCCAGTTTCAACAGTCCTACTGATAAGTGCACATGAGCAGACTTCCTTAAGAAATGTGAGTTACGTGTAGTATAATCAGAAAGCTAATATAATTAAAGGCTAAGTTAAAAAAAAGGATTGACCATTTCAGCAACAATCTTAAATGTTTTAAGCAAGTATTTTATAAGCATTTTTTAACAACTCATATAAGAATAGAGCTTTGCAAGCATTTCTTTGCTTACTTACAACTATAATTTGATCTCCCACATGGATTCTGCCATCTTGTTCAACAGCGCTGCCTTTTGTTATGCTTTTCACAAAGATACCAGAAGGTTCTGGTATGAAAAAAAACAGAGCAATTTACACAGAGCAATTTACATTAACTCATAAATTAAAGAAACAGTTTAAATAATGCAAATAATTTACTACTAATATCATCAGCAAAGAGAGAAAAGAAAGAAATTACAATCTGCAGGGAAGGAAAAAAAATCAAGAACGTACATGTTTTAAATAAAACATATATAACATTATTTTCCTAAAAGATGATTCTCATAATGCTAGCTTGCACTGGACGTGATTTTACTCAAGATCTTACAACTCCAAATTCCCACTGGTTTCTACAAAAATAATATAAAATATAAAAATTCTAGTTTAATTTAATCTAAGTGACAAAATCAACACTGGCCAAAAAAAAAAAAAAAAAAAAGCACATCTATTTTTCTTCGTTAGATTTAAAATTGAAAGGCAGAAAATTTGGTTTAGGTACACTAATCTGGTGAATTCTGTATTTTCTGTACACTTAGTATGCTTAAAAAAATTGCGTGCTTGAGTAAATAAGTGCAGAATGTTACAAACAAGGACTAAAATGTTTGCTCAAACCAGCCTTCCAGTAAATCACTATTTGATCCAATTAAAAATAAATAAATAAATAAATAAATAAAAAGAGAAAAGCAGAAAAAAATCCAAACCTCAAGATAAATCCAGCTTAGATAATTACTGACTTTGAATCAGAAGAAAAAGTTAGATACACAAAATAACTATGGAAAGTTTAATTAAAAAAAAATTCCAAAAGCAATTTTGAAAAAAGAATCAGTTTCAGAAAAAAAACACGGAGAAACTTGAAACAACTTCATCTCAGTAAAGAGACATCCTACATGGATGACTGCAGTATTATATGTAAAACAACATTAGCATGAACTGGTATGAAATCAGGTCTCATGATCACAGCCCTGTAAATGGGTTTTATCAGCTGTCCAGATATACCAGTGCCTTCAAAGACCGAAAGACTTGTCTTATTTAACCTCATTATGACAAAATTTAGCAAAGCGGACAGTCAGATTTCTGGTTTGCTCTAATTACTATACTCAATTTATGAAAAGTAAGACAACACGTATGTTTAAATTATGAGAATGCCAATTGTTTTCTGGTTTTTATCAATTTGTTTTCCTAGGTTTTGTGAGTATTTAAATGGCTCATCTTCCTAGTTTCCAAGCATTTTTATATCCTGTAACACCTGCACAGTAAGATGACAAGCTGTTATTTGTCAGGTTAAAAAAAGATTTAACTACAATCTTCATTGTCCAGCAGTTTTATCGCTGATTCTGTCAGATAAAATTGTTCTTTACCTAATTGTTAAGTCATAAAATTAAGGATGCTCAATTAGCACCTAAGGCATGAAGACACTGTAATGCAGTCACACATAGCATAATAATTTAAAATCTATTCAGTGAAAATATGCTGTGACATCTATCGCATGTTCTAAGATTTTATTTGCCTCTTGAAGGTTTTACTGGAAGATACTAAAGAACATACTTAAATCAACCATGACTATTCTAACTTACGTAACAGTTTGTTTAAATTGCTTAAGCTTCCCAAAGACAGATAATTATGCCAATAATATGCAATATATCTACCCATAAATTTTCCTAACAACATGTATACAAGTAAGAGTCATAACCACAGTATTTTGAGAACGTTTAAGGAATATTTGAAAACTGTCCCTTCTTAACTGTGTTTTATTTGCCATATCCTTTTAGGGAGGCACCAGAGAGTTCTGAACCATTATTCTGAAAATTGTAGTTGAAATTACATAGAAAAAATACACAACTGTACATGAACACTGATGCACTTATTCACAGTGTGAATATGGGAGCCAATTAATAAGTTAACCTAAATCTGTAACAATCCAAGATATCAACAAACACTAGTATAGTCAGAGGGCACTGAAAGGAATTTTTGATCTGCTAGTTAATACTATATATGCTGCTTAAAAAAATATACACAGTAACGCTTCCTAAAACTCATCAGAATGTTAATGTGTTACCTTGTAAGAGTCTTTAAAACTGAAAATCTGATTTTAAACATCCAACCAGCACTCATAAAAGTGGTTCAATCCATATTAGTAATATATTTTGAAAACATAATCAGCCCATGCTTAAGCCAAGAGTGAATTTAAAACAAAATTATAAAAAAAATTAAAAAACAATTTGGGTTTTTCTAACAAAAACTGATTACTCCTAAACTAAATCTCTTACAAAAGGAAAATAATCCCATTTTCTTTAAAAAGGTATTAGATGATTAAGGATTTTTAAGAAATGTTATCCACAAAGTAAAGTTACATGCATCAAAATTTAATGCAGCTACACCTTACTACATGATAAGACTACAGGAATCTATAATTACCTGATGTTTTGTCTCCAATGTAACCAGCAATTGTTATTCCTAATCCTTGGATATTTTTAGTGAGTTCCACATTAAACTTCTCTCCTTCATCACAATTATCAACAGAAGCGTCTGTCTAATAAGAAAAATATTAAGAAAGCTTGTAATATTAGACATAGACATGAGAGAAAAAAAAAAAAAGATACAAACTTTATTTTTGCTCATAAAAACAAAGACATTAAGCATAGGCAACATGTTTAATCATAAAGCAACACAAATCATGCCTTCTCCAACTCTCACCTCTAGGATATTACTCTTCAGCCTATAAAATCATTTGATGAGTAAAAATGACTAAAATTTAAAAAACTGAATAACAAACCTCTTCTAAATATTTCTAAATAACATATGATGTAGCTTACAGATTTTCTGGAACTTCCTAAAAATCAATCTTAGAGTGTCATCTTCTTAAAAATAAATTCTTCTCCCATTTGTCTAAATTCCTGTTCAATAACTACAACTATTTTTTCTTATGCATACAAGTTTAAAACAGAATTAAAGCTATTTAAGTGAGGCAATTATTTTTCTTGGTTTTTGGAAGACTTAAAATTTCTTTTTTAGACAGTAGCTATTAAAGTTCCCCTTAACTAAATAATGACAACTTCCAACTAACACCTACTGCATCCCTCCAAATGTCCACAACAAAGAATATCATGGCAAAGAATTCATATACTTTTTGTTAATGAAAATATCCATTACAAGAGAATGTATATTAAATTCACATTTCAATAGTAATGCTTTAATATTAACAGAAAACAAAATACAATTTAAAAATCTTAATCTCAACATTAAAAAATATTTTTTTTCAGAATTTTTATCTTTCAGCTGTCTGAAGTGTGTATTTACTATCTATTTCCATAGCTGACAAGTGTCAATGTATGGCTATATGTTTATACAGATATCAGTACTTACACATATATTTGAAATACCTATTCATAAATACAGTAAAAATCTATAATGAACCTGCTATACTCCTATTTCATGTTGCCTCTTTTGCATGATAATACAGGCTGTCCCGCTTCTCTCTTCCTTCCCACTCCTCACCCCTCCAAAAAGAAAAAGATACTTTAGGAGAGCTATGATACTATTTGCCAAAAGAGAATCTGACTTCTGATTTCAGTTATTTATCTGAAAAACTCCATCTAAAAACACAGTCAAGGAAAAATAACATTCTACTGCTTTAACTACCTCTTTACAATTTTGGAAGAATATTATGCTGTCACAAGAGCTTTATGCAGACTTCAGCCACTATGTTTTTGTAAGGAAGCAGACAAACCAAGGTGTTTCATCATCACCTTCACTTCACTGATGTTTAATACCCAGATTCAAATTGCTGAGGCTTGCAGCATCATTGAGTGTTCGCTCCTCCAAGAAGGCTTCGTGCAGGCAAAAGCAGTTTAAAAACAGTCTTCTGCCAAGAATGGTGTACTAGGGATAAAGTATTAAAAGCAAAGGAAATAAAGGTGGCAAACAAATCAGGCCTCTTGGAGGTTACAAAAGCTCTTGGAGCTTTTTTTTTTCAGTACATCAAATTCTACATATCCTGCAACTGGCCTCATTCTGTAACTACAGAAAAGCAAATGCTGAAGAAATATATACAGATGAATTATAAAAGTCAGCTTCCTTTCTCAAATTGTCACTTTACAAATAACTAATAGGTCATACATTATTCATTTTATATACAGAAACACCATGGTCTAACGCGTCAGTGCTTCAGAGACAGCAGCAGAGACATCACTCTCTCCTCTCCAGAATGAGTAAAAGTGTGCATGTTAAGATGAACTATCTTAGCTAACCTTATACTCATCTGGACTGTTGTGGTTATATCTGTTTCTTTTCCACAGATCCCATTACAACAAACAGAGGTAAAAAAATGGCAGTCATGTAAGTATTTGCTAAAGAAGGCTTTTTAATTTTCACATATCTGAAAAGCAATTTGTAGCTAGCGAGAATATATCTAAAGAACAACAGGAAAAAGTAAAAGGAAAAATTATTTTCAAAGCATAAATTTTATCTATTCATAGGCTCAGAAGCAACTTTTTGTCTCATATTCCACATATTCACATTTAATTGTATCTGATTATAATTGCATGTGACAAACCACTAAGGGCTTTAAACTAGATTTGAAGCAGAAAGAGGATAAAAGCCAGCTGGCAAGAGATGAGCCTATGGGCTGAAGATGTGTGTGAGACCAGCAGAGCAGCTGAAGTCCACCTACGATGCTGGTGATAATCTATCAGATGGCATGCCACAGTCAGAGGGGCTGCATTCTAGTGAGATGCTTCAGTCTAATCCACAAGGCACTGGGTACAATGAAGCACATTTGAAATGCTTCTACGCCAGTGAATGCAAACATGAGGAACAGTTAAGAAGAGAGAAGCCTTGGTTCAGTCCAGAGCTATGATGTCACTGTTATAAGTGAAATCTAGTGGGAAAAGTCCTGTGACTGATGCGCTCTGATGAACAACTACAGGTTTCTCCAAAGAGACAGGCAGCGGAGGAGAAGCGGAGTGGTGCTTCTGTATATAATGAAGGGGCTGGACAGTACAGAGCTGTCAGCTAGTGATTACATACAGTCAAGAGCCTTTGGTAATGACTTCTTCCAGTTAAATATTAATTTCATAGATATCTTTTCACAAATAATTAAAGTACCTGGTAAGGACTAAGAGACAAGCAACTAAAGATGATACTGCTGTGAGAATCCTCTATAGACCACCCAGCCAGGAAGGTAATACTGATGAATTTCTTCTAAGAAACTAAGAAAGACCTTTGCCCTTGTCCCTACGGAGGGCTTCAATTTGACAGACGTTAACTGGGAACACCACACAGCTTATACCAACAAGTCCAGGAGATTTCTAAAACACCTTTCTGGTACTAAGGGAACCAGTGAGGAAAGATGCCCTCCTAGTTGCTTGTGAACACAGAAGACCTCACTGCGGGCCATCATGAAGTAGTCAAATTTAAATTCTTTGGTGATAGGAGGAAAACTGCCATAAAAACCTCAACCCCAGACATATGGAGAGCAGATTCCAGACTGCTCGGGGAACTAATTAGGAAGGTCCCCTGGGATAATCATTTTGAAGGCACTGGAGCCCATCAGTGCTGGTCACTTTTTAAGTACCACCTCCTGAGAGCTAAGAAATAGGCAATTCCAAAACATCAGAAGTTAAGGAGGCAGGGCAGAAGGCCAGCTTGGCCAAACAGAGGGCTTCTTCTAAAGCTTAGGCAGAAAATGTACAGCCACATGGGAAGACTACAGGGATGCTATTTGCCTTTGCAGGGAGAAAATTTGTGCAGCTAAAGCTCAGTTTGAGTTGAAGCTGGCCAATACTGTAGTGCACAATACAAAGGGGTTTTTAAAATATATTAACAACAAAAGGAGGACCAGAGAGAACACTGGTTCATTTCTTGATGAGAACTGTCACCTTAAAAAAGGCACAGATGAAGATGAAGCACAGATACTTAATGCCTTCTCTGCCTCTGTATTCAACACTAGTAGTGGGCTCTGGGACCACAGATGCCCCAAGGTGGAGGACTGTGACTGTGGTAGCAATCAACTCCCAGACCATTCTGAATCGGATGTATAGAAATCCATGGAGCCCAACGGGATTCATACGAGGATTCCCAGAGAGCAGGTCAAATGTCATCACAAGACCCCTCTCAATTATTTTTCAGTGGTTTTGTGAGAAACAGAAGAGATTGAGTGAAAGCTGGCAAACACTGTTCCAGTTTTCAAGAATGGCAAGAAAGAAGACCCCAGTAATTACAAGCCTGTCACTTCAGTGCCTGGTAAAATTATGGAGAAAACTATGCTGGGAATTATTGAAGAATATCCAAGTGACAATGTGGTCATTGGTCACAACCAACACACTTTCATGAGGGGAAGGCTCTGTTTAACTAACTTAATTTCCTTTTATGACAAGCTGACCAAGGGAAGCCAGTTGATATCTTTTTGGATTTCAGTAAAGCTTTTGATACTGTTTCTCACAGTATCCTACTAAACAAAATGTCCAGCACATAGCTAGCCAAGAACCTAATGGGGTGCGTGAGCAACTGGCTGAGAGGTTGGGCCCAAAGTATTATTGTAAACAGAGTTACACTAGGCTGGCATCAGTCACTAGCAGGGTTCCCCAGTGCTCCACTTAAGGGCCAGTTCTCTTTAACATTTTCATAAATGACTTTGAGGTAGGACAAAAAGGTGTTTTTATTAAGTTTGCTGATGATACTAAACTAAGAGGAACTGCTGACTCCATCAAGGGTAGAGAGGCCTTGCAGAGAGACCTAGACAAATCAGAGAGCTGGGCAATCACCAACTGCTTGAAGTTTGACAAGAGCATGGGCCAGATTCTACACCTGGGAAAGGGCAACCCTGGCTATACTTAAAGACTGGGGGATAAGACACAGGAAAGCTGCCCTGCTGAAGGAGGTTCAGGGGTCCTGGTTGACTGCAAATTGAATGCGAGCCCAGTGTGTTCAGGCAGCCAGGGAGGTCAACTGTACCCTGAGGTGCACCAAGCATGGGATTTCTAGCCAGTCAAGGAAAGCGTCTGTTCTGTTCCTCTCTGCACTGGCGCAGACTCACACTGACAACCATATGCAGTTTTGGGCACCACTGTACAAAAAACACATAAAACTATTAGAGTCCAAAGGAGGGCTACAAAGATGGTGAAGGGTCTACAGGGGAAGACTTATGAGGAATGGCTTAAGCATCCACAACCACCTTGGGCAACCTGTTACAGTGTGTCACCACCCTCTGAGCAAAAAAAATTCCTCCCAATATCTAACCTAAATCTCCCCTGACTTAGTTTAAAACCATTCCCCCTTGTCCTCTCTATCACTATCCACCCTTGTAAAAAGCCACTCTCCCTTATGTTTATATGGTCCTTTCAAATATCAGAAGGGCACACTGAGGTCACTCCAGAGCCTTCTCTTCTCCAAGTGAAACAAACGCATTTCCCTCAACCTCTGTTCATAGGTGAGGTGCTCCAGTCTTCTGATCATCTTACTGGACCTCCTCTGGACCTATTCCAAGAGCTCCACATCCTTCCTGTACTGGGGACACCAGGCCTGGATGCAGTACTCCAGACGGGGCCTCACAAAAGCTGAGTAGAGGGGGACAATCACCTCCCTCTCCACCTCTCTTTTAATGCAGCCCAGGACACAGTTGGTCTTCCATGCTGCAGGCACACACTGCTGGTTCATGTCCAGCTTCTCATCTACCAGGACACCAAGTTCTTCTCCACAGCACTGCTCCCAAGGGGTTCTTCTCCTGGTTTGTATAAATACCTGGGATTGTCCCAACCCAAGTGCAGCAACTTGCACTTGGCCTTGTTGAACCTCATTAGGTTCTCATGTGCCCACTTCTCCAGCCTGTCGACTGATGATATGGAAATAAAAATGATTCTGAAGAGAAAAATTATAAGTAGACAGTGAAATGTTACAGAACCAGCATGCTCTGAAGAAAAAATTACACGGACACTTTCCAAAGTATTACTTCAAAATCACAAGCAAGTCCAAGGGTTAATCAATCCAGAAGTTATTCAGGCTATGTCCTTATTTCCAGCCCTGCATCCTGGAAAGATTTAAGCATGCAGTTCCTTGCAATGTGGACTGATGACATTTAAAATCTCCCAGAGAGTACGATAAATACACTGCTACTGAGAATAAAAATACTGACTTTTGAGAAAATAAGCATGAAAGACATTCAAATAGAAATTAAAATAAAATTATGTTTGAAGTATAGGTTTGACACAAGTATATTTACTGTTGCTTACTTGTTTCTGTGGTGTCGTGATGGGTACTGGAGTACCTGGTGGGACTGCTGGTGGAGGTGGTTCCTCAACAGGACCTCTTGCAATTACCAGTTTCACTCGATTTCCACACTGCCTCAGAACTTGTGCCACCTGTTCACTGCTCATTCCAGTCAAGTCAGTATCACCGATCTTCAAAATGTGATCTCCACTACACAATCTCCCATGCTGGATGGGAAAAATAAATAATGAAGTCACTACCCTGCAATTTCTCCCATAAATAATAATATTAGGGAATGACTACACAGCTTTAGTAACCTGTAATACATATGAACTAGAAACTATTTGAATATCAAATCAACATCCTCATAGCATGGTAGAAAACAAGTGTGTTACCTAATGTCATACTAATTTTTCTAGAAATTTTTCAAAAAATATCTCAGACATTCTTTACTTAGGCAGTCACCTAAGCATGAAAAAAATGCACATAGTTATGGCTACCACCTGCTAATATGTAACAGTTACATGTAGTTTAGAGAATTCCAGGTTTCATTTACAAACACAGCATAAAAAGGTATACACAGCATTATGCTTCTGTTTAAAAAACAACACTCTTAGAATTAAGCAAATCTTAAAATAAAATACACTTCTCTGTTAGTGTGATCCAGTTAGTTATATTGTTTTACACTTCTATTTACTTAGGTTTATTCTCCTATTTAGCTAATTACAATGCTTCATAAGAATTTAGCCCATACAAAAGTATTAAAGTTTAGAAAATAAATTTGTCTATTTGCTCAGGGACAAGCTCAAAATGGGTTCTGATGACCACTTTCACATAGGTGGCTACACAGCCTGTGTTCTAAAGCAGACCTATGAAGGCAGACGCTTGCACTAAGTTTAAGAAAGCCTAACGGAGAGATGTATAATCACCATTCCTTTCACCTGCATGGGCAGAGGGGGCAAAATGATTACTGCCTCCTTGGATTACAACTCGTATATTCATGAAAGAATTAGAGGTCTAAATGCAACAACACCAAACCTACAGTAGATGTGAAAAAGTGATGTGGAGCCTAATTCAGCTTTTATATTCAAACACACAGATTCCCAGCACCAAATAAATCTTTACTAAGGATAAGATTCACCATATACTTTCCTTCCTACACTTCAAAGTAAAAAGCTAGCACTGGTTAGTATAAGTACGAAAGTAAAGAGAAACTTCACACTGTACTGAATGATAAATAGAAGAGTTGGTTGAATTTACCTGATCAGCTACCCCTCCTGGGAGGATGGTTTTAACAATCACTCCTGTTGATTTTCCACCAACTATCCCAAATCCCAAACCTGAGCCATCATTCACCAGCTCTATGGTCTCCACATGCTGCCAGTGAACCTCAAAGAAAAAAAACATTAAATTTGCAAACAATAAAAATAAGGATTTATGTATTAACACTTATAAATATTTTCTCTTATTCTTCAGGTATGTTTTCAAATAAAGAAAGGTAGGAGGAAGCGTAGTCAACAGAACAGAACAGTTCAGTTCAGCTGGAAGGGACCTATGAAGAGCATCTAGTCCAGCTGCCTGAACTATTCAGGAATAAGCAAAAGTTAAAACATATTACTGTGGGCATTATCCAAACATGTCATAAACACTAATGATCACAGGGAATCAAGTATCTTGCTAAGAAGTTTGTCCCAGTGTTTGACCATTCCCACGATAAAGAATTCTTTCTAATGTCCAGTGTGAACCTCCCACAGCACAGCTTTGACACATCCTGTCATCGGTTAAGTGGGTTGTCATCAGTTAAGAAAGTCTAGCCATTCCTGAAAATGACTGCTGAGAGAAGTTATGCAACTATCTACGATTGTCCACCTCCTTGTCAGTGAGAAAATAATACTGCTGCTTCTAGGAAACCTCACAGAACTGGAAAACAAAACCTTCAAATATATGCATATTCAAACTGGCAGATGAAACATATCAAAAGTATAAACCCCATTCAAAGACCAAGACTAAATGCAGCAGTAGATATTGCAAGTTATGTATTTACAGAATTTCTCCCTGTGCAGTGAACAAAGCTTTCGGAGTTGTCTGATGTCAGCAGCATTGCAATGAAATGACTCTGACTGTAGGCTTCATTTTGCAGCAGAAGTATAACTGCTCTGACAAACAGTAGTTCACTCAGTACAATACTGAAAAGATGACTGGAATGTTCATGGTACTGTTTAGTATAAGAACAAATCACGTCATTAACTCATCTAAATTTAAAACCAGAGCTGGTGTTCCGTCAGGAAGGACCTCAAAAATAAAGTGTTATTTTGGAATAAATCAAGATACTGCAAATACAATGCCACATGGTACTTCTTGGTATCCACAGTCTTAACATAAACCAAAGACAACAAAACAAATCCCAAACAAAAAAGAAGGCTTCAAGAAAAACTACTTTTCAAAAGCAATTAAAAACTAGAGGAAATGACTAGAAATGATTAGAAAAAAACATGCATAAGAAAAAAAATGAATGAGCTATGGCAGGTTTTAAAGGAACATTTTTCAAAAGGCAGATGTTTGGGAAATACAGAGGTAATCACAAAAAGAAAGAAGTACACAACACAAATACTGCAAGAAAGCAGGCCTATCCTGTGTGCTGACAGGAAAGGGTTATCTGATCTGCAATATTTCTGCACACATAAGGAAACATTAAGGAAAGGTTTCTGAAATTCTGTTACCAAATGTTTTATGCTAATAGTTAAAATACACTAAAATAATTGACAGACCACTCCATACACCTCTAGTTACAGACTACCCTAAAGAAGTCTTACAGATAAATGAACAGTGAGATCCAAAGATCCAACCCCAGGGGGAAGCAAAAATGTATCAGCTATTACATGAGGAAGATACTACAAAGAGAGAGGCATAGCACTACTGTTTCTGATTTATCTTCTCTTCAGCAAGATGTGTAAAAGCTTTCAAAAGCAGCAGAACTGACTTCTGTGCATCCTAAAGTGTGCCCCTACCTATGGCATTTTGATAGCTTCCTCTATTGCTTTATTTGAGACCCACTGCTATAACAGAACAAAGGAGCAGAGAAGTATCCACTGAGCTGGTCGTGCAGATTAGAATGCAGTTCCACAGAAATTTCTTTTTGCCCCCACAGAAGGGAAAAGGAGCTCTTGTTCACTGCTATCTTAAAACAGAACTTTATACATGAATGTAAATATGCTCTGTTTGCAATGATGAAGATACAGTTTGACAGATGGAAAGGAAGAGTATGGCCAATATCCCCACAGCAAGGCTAAGTATTTTCTACTCTTTGCATGGGACAAAGTGCAACAAAGATACCTGGAAGAAAAATATGCAGATGAAATAATATACAAGCAAGTTACAATAAAAAATCCCAAAATATTAGATGATCTAAATACATACAAACCCAGAACTGAATACACAGACATCTGGGTTATACTCACCGGGTTGGAATGGGCTGAAACTGTGCTAGCAGCAGATGGAGACCGAGAAACTACAGGACTGATGAGCTGAGGAAAATTGCCTCTGGCCACAACTAGCTGGACATTATCTTTTGCTTTCTGTAGGATGCTGATAGCCTGTTGATGTGTAATTGTCTGATCAAGGGCTTGTCCATTAATAGCAAGGATTTGATCTGCTTCCTTCAGCTTTCCATCTCTGTCACGTATGCATCAACAGGGAAGGGGGGGGGGGGGTGACAAACCAACCAAACAAGAAAAATCAAAAAAGTGTTGCCACAGCAATTATAATATTTTGACAGTTTTCCAGTACTTTTAATATCCTCTTCTCTACTTCAACTACTTTTTAATCTTTCCCTGCAGTTCTGCTGAAAGGAGCTGATGCAGCACCCTGGTGATTGCTTCCTTTGAAGCTAATCCTTCTGCCACTCTCCCCTGGCTGCTACCCCCTAGCTAGCTTTCTTCTCCCTGTACCTCCATCCGAGACTAAGCATATTAGATCTCAAGTCACTCCCAAACATAGCCTGGGAACTTATGCTTATTCTCAACTTTGAGCCTCTTGCTTAACAGACCAATTGCTCTACTTTGTTCAGTGCACCCATTCTGAATATTCATCAAACCAAAGACTGGAACACACTTCCATCAAGATGTTATGGTATCTAGTTTTCTTTTGTACAAACAAAAAAAAAAAAAAAAAAAAAAAAAGGAGGGGAAGGAGGTGCACAGAGAAAAAACAGAAAAAAAAAATCATAAAATAGATCCCTTTTAAATGAGAAAAAAAGGCATGAATAAATTATAGAATAATTCTTTACTTTCTGACAAAGGAAGCACTACTGTAAAACTACATACCGAACCCTTCCCTAGATCCACTTCAAATGAACTGTATAAAGCCTACACAGACAAGTTATCCTCTGCCTCCTTCACTGCTTCTATTTGTTTCACAACACATCAACAGGGACACTGGCCACATCTGCAGTATTCTAAAGTGGCAGTGCTTTACAAAACAAAGGGCGGTATTGCTCATAAGAATCTATATTACACCAGCTTCTATACTACAAGTAGTCAACAACATTCACAAAAAAAAACAAAAAAACAAAAAAAACTTTAACACATAAAATTTTACTTGTGAATTTGAACTATTTGCCAGAGTGCTCTGGAATATTTATTTCTACCAGGACCTTTCTGATCTTTCCGATCATTATTTTAAGAACTGTAGTAGTGAGTAATGCTAGGCTGCATGGCTCAGAGTGCCAAGTGAAGCACATGTTCATACCACAAATATACAGACTCAATTGTAGTGTGACATTAACACACATTAACACAGTAAAATATTTTAGTTGTCATCTTACCTATGTGCCACACTTCCCTCCTGGATTTCTTGCACAAATATTCCTAGTTCTCCTCTGTTTTCACTCTTCAGCCCCACAACACTGAAGCCCAGGCCACCACTCAAAGGCTTAATAAGCTCAACTGTCTCAACAGGACGACCCTGTTAAGCAGAAGAAATAAATAGGTACAGATATTAAAAATGTCAAAGAGCAGAATTAAAGAATGTAGTAAACAATTTGTTAAATGAATTTTCAATTTGACCTCTACTGCTGGACAAGGTTACATAAAGCTAGTAACTGAAACACAGTTATTCAGTTCTGAAATGTAACAATCATATTAGCATGGTAACTATTACTAAAGATTTGAGAGACAGAAGAGGAAAAAACAGGAAAAATCAGTTCAGTATAGAGCTCAGGTTCAAGAGTGACAAAACTAGGATATTCAGATCTGTACAATTTCAGAGGGTACAGGACAACTTTGATGCAGGACAAGAAATAAAAGGATGGAATTCAAAGAAAAAGTAGAAGTGTGCAAAAGGCTTTCTAGAACATCAGAAGACTT
Organism: Phasianus colchicus; assembly: GCF_987193195.1. Classification (NCBI taxonomy): domain Eukaryota; kingdom Metazoa; phylum Chordata; class Aves; order Galliformes; family Phasianidae; genus Phasianus; species Phasianus colchicus. Next base: position 60,817,236 of record NC_143476.1, on the reverse strand, counting down.
CCCATATCCAGCTCTTTCAAAGGTTAATTAGAAAAATTCCAGAACAGATGCATGGCCTTTCTCAGCCACAATCTGATTCACACACAACTTCTGCCTATCACAGAATCATAGTAAGATTACAGAACACTACACAGCAAGGTCAGAAAGCAATTTTTCATCTTATTTTCAATGACACAGAATAATTAGCTTTAGTTAGTTATGTACACAAAAGCATGCTACATCGAAATGTATCTTGCATACGTGCATCAGTGACCAGAGAAAGACAACAGCGTTCAGATCTGTGAGTGTCATACTGCCCAGCTAAGGACAGTATCAGCAGAAACAACGTCAAGGCTACTTTTCCAATACTGCTTTCTTATGTACCAGTTGCTTCTCACATTAAAAGGTTGGGTTTTTTGTTTGTTTGTTTGTTTGTTTGTTTGTCACATTTCAGGATTAGCAGAAAATATGGTTACCTGGGACATACTTCTGATCAGTTGCTCAAAGTCATCACTAGAGGATTTCGCATTAATCTGTGGAGTAATGGATCTCACTGATGCTTCCAGCACATTAGCTGGGCTGCCATTCTGCTGAGCCAACAAATATGACTCATTATGCGGTAAGGACCCTACATTCACACCATGATGGAGAAGCTGGGGGAATTCACCAGTGGAATGTACAGAAGGAGTAATATTTACCTGAAAAAGATTGATAACAACACATTTATGGATACACCAGAGTTCTTCCTACTTACCATAAGGCATCATGACTGGTTAATAGCTTTTAAAAAATATTATAGATCCCAATTTCTGACTTTAGAAATATTATTTAAAAATTCTTAAAAAAAAATAATATTTGTAGTTGATGACAGTTGTAAATTATTAGCTAAAACATGACAGAAGGTGAAAATAGCAGACTGAAGTACTCTAACACTGCATTAGTAGTAAACAACTGAACAAGCTTTTTCTATGCTGCAAAGTTTTTGGAAAGCAAATTGTTCAATTACTTTACAAGAAAAAAAAAAAAAAAGTATGCACATTTTGATGAAGGAAAAGAAACCTAATCTATGATGTAGGAAACAATGGTCTGAATGAAATTTCACCAGTCTGGGTTTCTCCACCATTACATATTAAGGCAGTCTCTGTGACTCTCCACACTTCAGACATGCAAACAAAAATACCAAGCAACTCTAATGTCACTAGGCTGATCTGAAAACCAGACATATACAGACAGATCTGACAATACTTTTTTGTTACAGCAGAAAATAAGAGAAGTACCTACCTTGTCCAGACCTAGTAAATAACCTAATTTCATGCAGGTCTCAAATGGCCAATCTAATGGATGTCTGGGAATGAGGGAACAGAGATACTACTTCATACAAATGCATAAAGCTCAGGAGAAGCAGCCCTCAGTTACCCACTGTTTCACGTGATTGTTGACTATCAACAAGGACTTTTACTTTACAGCAGTTTCACACATTAATCTCACTTTAGGGCCACATCACTTTGGCCTCAGGTACTTTTAACAGACTCACAGTGCAAAAACTCTAGCAATCTGTACCACAGAGAGAAAATTGATTCTCCTTCTTCATAGCCTTCTTTGTAAATGTCAAATATCAAGAAAAATAATCTCAGTTTGTGAATGTAATCTAAGATGGCCATTAAACCAGTTTCAACTGTTTAGGCTATTGCCTTTAAATTTATCACACTATTCTCCTAATGGTCTGATCAGAAGACTATCAGTATAATTCTTCACCACAGAACTCCCTCTCACAGAATCACAGAATTGCCAGGGTTGGAAGGGACCTCAAGGATCATGAATCTCCAACCCCCCTGCCACATGCAGGGCCACCAACCTTCCCACCTAATGCTAGACCAGGCTGCCCAGGGCCCCATCCAATCTGGCCTTGAACACCTCAAGGGATGGGGCATCCACAACCTCTCTGGGCAGCCTGTTCCAGCACCTCACCACTCTCTCTGTAAAGAATTTCCCCCTGACGTCCAACTTAAATCTCCCTTCCCTCAACTTAAAACCATTTCCCCTCATCCTGCAGTTATCTACCCTTTCAAAGAGTTGATTCCCCTCCTCTTTGTAGGCTTCCTTTAGGTACTGAAAGGCTGCAATGAGGTCACCCCGCTGCCTTCTTTTCTCCAGGCTGAACAAGCCCAGCTCCTTCAGCCTGTCCTCATAGGGAAGGTGCTCCAGTCCCCTGATCATCTTTGTGGCCCTGCTCTGGACCCTCTCCAACAGTTCCCCGTCTTTCTTGTACTGGGGGCTCCAGACTTGGACACAGTACTCCAGATGGGGCCTCACAAGAGGAGTAGAGAGGGGGACAATCACCTCCCTGTCCCTGCTGGCCACCCCCCTTTTGATGGAGCCCAGAATACCATTTGCTTTCTGAGCCGCAAGGGCACACTGCTGGCTCATGTTAAGTTTTTCATCTATCAAGACCCCCAGGTCCTTCTCCACAGGGCTGCTCTCAAGGACCGCTCCTTCCAGTCTGTAGGGATGCCTGGGATTCCTCCGGCCCAAGTGCAAAACTCTGCACTTTGCCGTGTTGAACCTCATTTGGTTTACCTGGCCAACCTTTCTAGCCTCTCAAGGTCCCTCTGAATGGCATCGCTTCCTTCAACCGTGTCGACCACACCACTCAGCTTGGTGTCATCAGCAAACTTGCTGAGGGTGCACTCAATTCCGTCATCGATGTCATTGATAAAGATGTTAAAGAGCACCGGTCCCAAGACAGACCCCTGGAGGACGCCACTCGTTACCGGCCTCCACCTGGACATAGAACCATTGATGACCACCCTCTGTCTGCAGCCTTTCAACCAGTTTCTTATCCATCGAGTGGTCCACCCATCAAAGCCACATCCCTCCAGTTTTGGAGATAAGGATGTGGTGGGGGACCATGTCAAAGGCACCTTTCCCTTGTCCACCGATGCCGTCACTCCATCATAAAAGGCCACTAGATTGGTCAAGCATGACCTTCCTCTCATAGGTGCTTCAGGAAAACGTATCAAAATGAAGGTCATTTGTTGAATATCCTATCAGTCTGGAAATAAGTCTCAAGTTACAGAATAATCAAAAGTAACATTGGAAAGAAAAGCCCTCAACAGCATCAAGCCTGCTTGGCCATAACAAAATGGAAAACAAGAAAAATAGGATACTTTTGAACTCAAGTGATTTTCACCGCAGTGACTATGTTTTGTTGGCCAAGTTTAGGAGGAACTACTTGTTACATTTCAGACAAATCAGAATAAGTAAAACATACACACAAACTTTATTTAACTGCATACAGTCATTTTTGCAAACCTATAAAGAACAGACTGGTAAACTTTGTTCCACAGTAACTGCATTCAAGAACAGTCCAATCTCCCTTAGGTTTGTACGTGTGGATATAAAACTATGAAAATCTCTGCTCTACTGTGTTTTTTTCATCGGCTGGAGTCCACGCTACAGATTAATTCACCTTCACCTTCCCAATGTCAACTACTTCCATGTATAAATGTTTTCACTGAACTTGGTCAACGTGCTTAGTTTTTGTGCTCCTCCACCTTCAAATTTACTAACACACTCTCCTGCCATATTCCTTCCTATACAATTTTCATGGGTACAATTATTATTTATAAAAATATTTTATACCATTGTAATTCGCATGCCTCATATTATTTCTGTTTAAAAACATTTTCAAATTGTCACAGCAATCAGAGTGAATGAGATACAAATTCAAACTGCTTCCTGTTAAACTCAACGGCCACACCCCAGAGATACGGTATTACAAATTTTAATCAGTGACGTATATGTTTATTTTCCAAATTCTGTGCTCATTGAAAAAAAAAAACAAAAAAACAAAAAACACTTAACTACCAATCCTGCTGAAAATTATCATCCTCAAATTTTGCTTGGTTGAAGGAGTAAGAAGAGAAATCATCACCTTCATCAGAAAAGCGAGCAACAGTAGTCTAAACAAGGCAACAGCACTTGTGAACAACATGATTCTGCTCCATGAAGAGGTGACAGCTCATAAAACCTCTCCATGGACCTTCTGAAGACTTTGGAGTGGTGATTTCAAATTATGCTTCAGCTGGCATGATTAAACCTTGAGAAAAATACATTAAATATTTAGATTTCATTTAGTACAGTTCCAAGCACAAAATTAGTTCGTCTTGGGACCCATTTAATGTGGCAGAAACTTGAAGTTTTACCTGCCAGAACAGCAAGAAGGGTCACTGGTACTGCCATCAGTTCTGTGAAACCCATGTGTGCATGAAAACACAGTTTTGAATAGAGTGTGTATTCATCTTCCCAGACAAAAGAGGGAAAATAAAGATTTTTTTTTTTTTTAATGATTGCTAAGAGCAAAATGTGAGATTCTGTAAGCAAAAAAATAAATAAATAAATATTAAGATATATAGCGATCATCTATCATCTTTCCATCATGTATCAGCATTCCCAGTCAGCTGGAGAGGTCCCAGAGGATTAGATGCTTGCCAAAGTGACTCCAATCTACCAGAAGGATTCAGGGAACTACAGGCCTGTCAACCTGACCTCAGTGCCAGGTAAGGTTATGGAACAGACCATCTTGAGGGAGATCACATGGCATGTACAGGACAACCAGAGGATCAGGCCTGGCCAGCATGGGTTCATGAAAGACAGGTCCTACTTGGTCAACCTGATCTCCATCTGTGAGTGACCCACCTGGTGGATGAATCTGCCTAGATTTCAGCAAAGTCTTTGACACTGTCTCCCACAGTATTTTCTTGGAGAAGCTGGCAGCCCATGGCCTGGCAGATACACTCTTTGATGGGTAAAGAACTGACTGGAGGGGTGGTGAAGAAAGTTGAATGCAGCTGGCAAACAGTCACAAATGGTGCACCTGAGGCCTGTCCTCTTCAATATCTCTGATGACCTGCACGCACCCTCAGTAAAGTTTGCAGACGGCACCAAATTTGCACGAAGTGTAGATTTGCCTGGGGGAAGAAAGGCCCTGCAGAGCTATCTGGACAGGCTAGACAGCTGCGCTAGACCAATGAGATGAAGATCAACAAAATCAAATGCCAGTTCCTACACTTTAGACACAACCACCTCCAGCAATGCTACAGGCTTGGGGAGAGTGGCTGGAAGAATGTGTAGAGCAAACAGACTTGGGGGTGTTGGTCAATTCTTGGCTGAACATGAGCCAGCAGTGCGCCCAGGTGGCCAAGAAGGCCAACAACATCTTGGCTTGTATCATAAATACTGCTGTCAGCAGGACCAGGGAAGTGATCATCCCTCTGTACTCAGCTCTAATGAGGCTGCACCTTGACTACTGCATTCAGTTTTGGGCCCCCCACTCCAAGAAAGACATCAAGGCCTTGGAGCATGTTCCGAGAAGGGCAGTGAAGCTGGTGAGGAGTCTGGAGCACAAGTCTTATGAGGCATGACTGAGAGAGAGCTGGGACTGTTTAGTCTGGAGAAGTGGAGGCTCAGGGAGACCTTATATTTCTCTACAAATATGTGAAAGGAGGTTGTGTTGAGGTGGGAGTCAGCCTCTTTTTCCACGTAACTAGCAATAGGGCTAGATGGAATGGCCTCAAGTTGCACCAGGGGAGATTCAGGACATTAGGAAATACTACTTCTCCAAGAGAGTGGTCAAGTGTTGGAACAGGCTGCCCAGAGAGGTGACAGTCACTATCCCTGGAGGTGTTCAAGAAGCATTTCGATGTCGTACTAAGGGACATGGCTTAGTAGGTAATATTAGTGACAGGCAGATAAAAAGTCCAAACTTGGTGATTCCATGATTCAATGATTATAATATTGAGGCAAAGAAAATTGCTGAAGGCATTGAACTGCCATTACATGGGTTTTTTTGTTGTGTCTTTTTCATTTGTTTTTTTTGTTTGGGTTTTTTTTTGGGGGGGGGGGGGGGGCAGGGGAGGGAGGAAGGGGGGTCTTTCTTCAAGTATGTCAACAGTAAAAAGAAGATTAGGGAAAACATGGGTTGCCTACGAAATCAGGTGGGTGCACTAGCAACAGGGAATGCTGAGAAGGTGGAGATTCTAAATGCTTTCTTTGCTTCAGCTTTTAATGCTAAAGACCTTGACTTCAGCAAGGCATTTGATGCTGTTTCCCACAACATCCTTGCCATGAAACTTAAGAGTGTGAGATAGGTGCGCATACAGTGAGGCGGATTGAGAACTGGCTTACAGGCAGAGAGTTGCCACAAGTCTGGCTGGAGGCCTGCAACTTTTAGTGTTCCCTACAGGTCCGCACTGCATCCAACCTTGTTCAATATCCTCATCAATTTCTTGATGAAAGAACAGAATCCAACCTCAGCAAGTCTGCTGATGGTACAGGGGAGGAGTGTCTGACATACCTAAATGCTGTGCTATTCAGCAAGACCTGGACAAACAGGAGAGTTGGACAAGGAGGAACAGGGGAAGGTTTAACAAGAACAAGTGTAGAGTCATACACTCAGGGAAGAATAACCAGGAATAATCACACATACCTGGACAAGTTAGAGGACAACCTGTTGGGAGGGAGCACTGTGAAGAAGAGCCTGCAGGTTCTGGGGGACAACAGGTTGACCATGTGTCTGAATCCTTCTTAGTTTTTGTCAAAAAGGTTGCCTCCTGAGGCATTACTTGCGACAAGACCCTAACTTATCTAGGAGATGAGAGGTCAGTGTTGCTGTGTGGCAATCAACATCATTTGTGGAGAATTTTACATTTGAAAGCATTTCTTTGGAGCTGTTTGCATTTGGAAGAGACTACTGTGGTGACTATCTCCCCCTTGCTTCCTACAGAGACAGTAGTTTTTGCTTTTATTTCCTCTCTCTCCTATTGCCCGTTTTCCCTTCCCCATTTCTCTTAATGACTAGGACTTGTAATAAACTGGTTGGGCTAAGATTTGACTTGTTTCTTAATCTCACATCAGATATGCATATATCAGTGAGAGGAGGTTCTTTGGTAATCGGAACGAGGCACCATGAGCCAGCAGTGTGCCCTTGTTGCCAAGTAGGAAAATGGTACCCTGGAGTGCATTAAAAAGAGCACAGCACAGGTTAAGGGAGGTGATCCTCCTCCTCTACTCCGCCCCATTTAGGACTCATTTAGGTCCACCTTTGGGCTCCCCAGTTCAAAAAAAGACAGGCATTTCCTAGAAGGAATCCAATGGAGGGCTACAAAGATGATAAAGGCCATGGAGCACCTCTTGTATAAGAAAAGGCTGAGTAACTCAGGTCTCTTCAGCCTGGGGAAAAGCAGAGACTACGGGCAGATCTGATTAATGTTTATAAATACCGAAAAGGAGGTGGGAGGCTCTTCTTGGTGGTGTCTAGCAATAGGACACAGTAGCAGCCTAAAACCTGAACACAGAAAGTCCCATACAAACATGTGGAAGAACACTTTTAAAGTAAGGGCGACAGAGCACTGGAAGAGGTTGCCCAGAAAGGTTATGGAGTCTCCTGCTCTGAAGATATTCAAGATTTGTCTGGATGCCTATCTTTGTGACCAACTGTAGGGTGCCTGCTTTAGCAGAGGGGTTGGACACAACCTCTTGAGGTAACTTCCAACCCCTTCAATTCTGTGATTCTGTGCCCACCTCACTGCCTGTAAGTCCAGATTTTTCCATTAATTTCTCTTTGAACTTTTCCATTTTACCATGATTTGCACATTACTAACATAAAAACAATCCCAATCTGTTAAAGCTTCTCTGGATAGAATGGTAATGTCCTTCATGTTTCTGGAAGGCTCCTTTACACATACAAGTGTAGTGAGAAATATACAATTCTGGAAAAATCATGTCATGTACAAAATAAATGTATAAATCAAAAAAACTTCAGTAATTCTATCCTAACCCTAGCATAAAGCAGTTTTAACAAGACATGAGTGATGAAATGATACCATACTATTAGCTTGCTCAAATATAGAATACAGCACTTACCTGCCTATATGCATAAATAGCAAAGAGAAAAATAAAACTGCACCTCAAAAATTGAGTAAAATACATACCCTCACTATCATTTGTAATACATATCTCTTTCAATCTGAAATCCTTCTCATTCATTCAGCATCCAGTACTACACAGTCTTCAGTACAGAGAAGAGCTCCATGTGCATCCCACACAAAGTTCTAGGAATGTTTTGCTAGAACTGCTTAGCAGGGTATCGCTTTAAGTAGGTCACTTCTCTGTTTCTAATGTTCAAACAGCAGAACAGTCAAGATGACCATGTTAACTTACATTAGAACACATGACCAGTATCACCGTTTTTCTACTTTAAGTAAGTTTGATGAAGTTCTTACATGTACAGCGTTCATTAAAATACATCATTTTCCACAGAGATATATATATTTTTTTTCTCTCTGGTAGAAAACTTTCACATCCTGTTGCTAAAACAGAAGTAGCAACAGGTCAAATATTCATATTTTAGTGCCACATCATTTGTTTCCATAGACAAAATCATATTCAAATCAACAAAACAGTGCTCACTTTGTTAGCCAGGCACACCATCTTTTCTGTGCACTTTTATGAGCCAGCTAGTAAACTACTGCAAAAGTGTGAGAACTAAATGAACTCCTGTATTCCTTCTGCCTTCCAAACAAGTGCTGAATTGGAAGTTGTTCATGTTTTTTTCTCAGATGTTTTTCCATCAGTAATTCTTAACTCCATGATTCTGAAGACACTGGATAGCTTCTATTTGCACGACAGCTGACATACTGAACACCTCTAATACCAATTCAAATACAAATTTGAAAAAGTTAATCTCAAATGTTCAAGTAGAACTATGAGTACAGCATAACTACAATGTAGTATCAAACTCCACCTGTTCTATAATAATTATCAGTAACGTTTCATTTTTTCACCTTGTTTTTCCTGTAAAGAAATAGTTATGTATTCAGTGGAGGATGTTTTAACAAGGGAAGCTTCTGAACCGTGATGAAAACTTTAAGAAAACTACCAAGCCATTAACAAAGTGAAGTTTTGTGTATTCATACATGAAAAAAAAAAAAACCTTTAGATTCATCTTCTCTTCTAAAATACACATACACAAGCTCTAAAATCACTTCCATGATAAAATGACATTTATAATGACTTTAAGAGGTAAAATATTAGAATCCTCAGACAAATTAAAAACTTTCTTCTCTCCTCTTCCTTCAAATATAGGCTTATAGCCTGTAGCAGCTGGGAAGAACTGGTGTATATTATTGCCAGTCATTGAAGATAGGTCATTTCTAGGGGAACAATAAGCCATACGCTGAAATCTCAGGATGACAATGCTATTGCGGTTTCAAGAAAGAATTTTCAAAATATGCAAGCTGAACTACTTTGTAGTAATAAAGTCACCATATTACCCTGGAAAAATAGCTTTATGGAAATGCAATCATGTAAGTACTGTATGAAAGAACATTGCTTTATAATTTGGCCAATGATAATTGTCTTTAATTGGTTTTCTCCTTGCTGTGCGTAACATCTGCAATATATGGACATGATTTGACATAAGCAAAAAATGACAAGGATAAAATTTTTAAAGTATGATAAAGCCCACATTATAATTCTGCAGACAAACACTGAATGTAATCAAACAGAACTTACATTTGACCATTCAAAATGCTTTTAATAAAAAAGAAACTATTCCAGTCATGCCTGTACCTTATCAGCATTTAAAGCTACGTAATCAACATTGCTAGGTCTCTGCTGTCAAAAATAAAAAAGAACAAATTCCTCCTTTACCTGCGTTTTAGAGTCACGATGAGGATGTATTTCATTGCATACATCTGTGTGCTGAGCATCGAAAAAGTCAGTGAGAGAAAAAGCAATATAAAAAGAATCAGAGCACAAGTAAGCCCCACAGCAAACCTGTGTGGGAAATGGTGGGTGAGGACCTGCTGGCAGGCTCCCTGTAGGAGGCTCCTGAAGTGCCCCAAATTCTTCTCCAAAGGAGAAGGCAGCATGCACAAAAACACTGTAAAAGCAGCACCAAAACCTCCTCCAAGTTTCCTGCAAAGCAAGCAGCAGCAATACATGAAGAATCCTACTCCTCAGCAGTGCTTCAAAGCCATTCTGGTAACTGCGCCTTCACCCCCCAGAGAAACAGCTTTGTCCTCACAGGGTATAAAGCAGACAATAACAATACAATTAAAAAAAAAAAAAAGTACGTGAGGAATGTAGCCAAGCTAAAGGATTTTTTGTTCTAGTAGAGATAGAAGGAGAGAAAGAGGCAGTGGATGAACAAGAGACAGAAAGGAAAAGAGGTGGCAGATAGCGTTTGCCAGCGCTGTTTTCTTGAATATATTTTATATAGAAAATACTGTTGAAAGACCTGGAAAATTCAAAATATCACAATTTCTGCTACTCTTTGTCAGTCTCTCATCTCCCAACAGCAAGACTGCTCTTCAAAAGCTGAAAACAAACATTCACAGAAGAGTATGGTTACTAAGAAAGAGGAAAAAATCTCCCTGCTTCAGCGCTCTTCAACTCAAGTGACAGGTGAAGTCAGGAGAGTAATTCTCTATCAAACATTCTTTAAACATTCCTAGACTTTTCCCACACGAGTTCCTAAACCTGCAGAGATAAATCTGCAGTGTAAATAAATTCTGTTTGCTCATCTAAGAAAAAAAAACAAACCACCATACTGTTAAAGCACTTGCCAATAGACAGGAAAGCATCATATTTGCTGCCTTCAGCATTCTGCCTCAGCAATATACAGATGAAGCAACATACCACTCAGCCTCCACTCCACCACTGAACAAAAATGTAAACTCAAAAGGCTCTTGTTAAGCACACATCAATACTTAAGGGAATCAGTTCCCAATTAACACACAGAAGCTTTAAGGAAAGACAAGAGAGCAAAAAGAAGTGTCTGTACAGAGATACTCATTCTCAGATATTCTCTACATGTTTAAAAGATCACTTATCTAGGGGTAAAAAAAACAAGGAAGAAGTATAGCATTTTAGACTACAAACATGGCAGTAGCATCCATTGTACCTGAATGCTAGAACTCTGTACTTACATCTTAAGAAAACATGACAGATGTTTACAAAATTGCCAGGTCATTTTCCCGACCTGCACAAACAGAAGATGGGCTCACAGTTATCTTTATGCCTTCCAGGCTGGATATTAGGAAAAATTTCTTCTTAGAAAGTGACGTAAGGCATTGAAACAGGTTGTCCAGAGAAGTGGACATCTCCGGAGGTGTTTAAGAAAAGTTTATATGTGGCACCTAGGAATGCAGCTTAGTGGCCTTGGTGGTGATGGGTTGATGGTTGGACTAGGTCATCTTAGTGGTCTTTTCTAACCACAATGATTTTGATTCCAGATGCTGTGCCTCAAGACAGAAATATGTCTTACCCTCAATTTTATGAGACCACCATCAGCCCACAGATCTCTGCTGGGACACACAATTAATCAGTTCAATTAAGAAAATTAACTGCCATCATTTCTTCTCTGCTCCCATCTTCTCTTTCACACCTATACTTTCTTGACAGAAGGTCTTCTCCTGAGAATTCTGCAGTAGTCTTGGAGTTCTTTAAGAACTCATACACTAATTAAAAGCGCATTAACAACTTAACAGATTGTCACTTACAATTTACCTTAACAGACAGACCCTGGTTCAACTTTTAGGATAGCTCGTTGCACATGCAAGAATTTTAGCAGCCTCAGTCTGCAGCAGGTGGAGACTGCAACAACCATCCACTGCACTACTCAGCACCATTTCACAAGCCTTGCTGTTTTCACTAACTTAAGAGTTCCAAGAGCCTTCCAGCCATTTAAAGAAAACTAAAAAGTGGCCCTGAACTTGGGCGAATTGCAACTTTGAAAACACCAAAGTTAGTTTTCTGAAATGACTATTTTATTATTTTATTCTTTGTCTTGTTTCAAGATTGTTTGAAGGCATTTAAATAAAGCATAGAAAAACAGAAAATTTCATGTTATACAGCAGGGAAGAAAAAGAAAAAACAGGAAAAAAAAAAGAGTCTTTCTAAAGAGATAACAAAAATTTAAGAATGGAAAGTTGTAATTGCACATTCACATACAACTAGTTCTATCAGCTAGACTTGGTATGTGTGCAGTCCACTGAATTTATTGCACAGATAATAAACCTGTGGGGTTAGGGCAGCAGGTGAAATGATAGTTTTTTATTTTTTTTTAAATACACATATGAAATTAACTATGGAATATTGGTAGTGGCTCACGGTGGTTGAATTTATAAAAATAAGTATTTTTAACAACAAAAACAATGTCAATAAGTGAAAATTGATCTGTCTTTTCAGCAAAGACGTGCTAGTGCTTCAGGAACATCTTGTTTTTGGACTGTACATACCCACAGTTATTATCACAGAATTAACTGTGTTTTTTTGGATGTCAGTTTCCAAACTACAGAGCCTCAAAGAATTTCTCAGAAGAGCTTCTCACCAAGACTTTTCTAATCACTCCAAATTTAATAAGTCATTACATATAAAAAAAAAAACCGCAAAATTTAAAAAAAAAACAACACACAGTCAAGTATGGCACTGTAGACAGAACTCTTAACATATTTGTTAGTGTAAAATAGTATCAAAATAATCTACAGGAAACAGTAAAGTGCCATGCAGCTGTAGTAGCCTCAGGAGCACAAAGGCTCCTTTCATCAGATACACTCTAACAAGAGACAAAATACAGCTTCATTATTCAATAAGGTCAACATGCAGAGCATCCCTCCTTCTGTTTCACCATTTTTCCACACTAGCCACATGTGCTAAGTGTGTCTTCATAAGGTATGTTTTAGGAGTTTGAATGTTGCATAGAACATTGTTACAGAACACAGCACTTCAGACGGAGAGTGACAAGAATATACAATACGCAAAGAGAAACAGGTTTCTTTTTCCACCTGCCTCACACTGTTGAAAGTGTCTAAACTGATCCAAAGCCTGCAAGAAGCATTTCTGGGCTAGACTTAAAGAAGAAGGAATAGCTCTGTGGGAATTGGCTGTACATGAAAAGCAGGTCAGCAAGTTATAGGGTTATAATAGTAACAGATAATCATCAGCTTATGGTTGGATTTGATGATTCTAGAGGTCTTTTCCAATCTTACTGATTCTACAATACATAATTATGCCAATAAAAGTAAGATGTCCCCTCTGAAGGAAGGCAGAAAAGTGATGCTTAAATTCTTGAGCAATTGGAAAGGAGGTAGGACATCTTGTTTCTATTTAATCTCTTACTCTTATATAAAAAAAAAATAAATATTCATCTTCTGAAGCCAGTATTCCACAGGAAAGAATGAAAGAACAAAACACATTACTTCCTTTTCAAAGACAGTGACAGAAAGCAACACATTAACTTACTACCCAGTATCATCATTTCCCCCTAGTGCACACAGTAACTTACAAGCACGTATGTAAAAAAAAAGTATGCACACTCTATGTATGATGGGACATAAAGCCCAGAAATGTAATTGGGTGTGTCTTCCTCTGTTCTCCAAAGCTTTGAATCAGACCTTTAATTAAGGCTACTTGATTTCAATATTCAATATGCAGAAGGACATACACAGTTTTGCACCTTCAACTTTTCTCTTGCGTCTGGGAGGCTGATTTTCCTACCTGATCTCTCAGCTGTTGAACGGAAGTTTGAAGGTTGAGAATTTGATTAAAAAGCGGACTCTGCAGCACTGATTTTAACAAGTTCAGTTTTTCCTCATTTGCGATGTCACCTCGATCCCGAAGCTTTGCCTGTAAGCGCTCCACAGCCTGGAGGGCCCGATGTGTATCTGTAGCAACATTCACTCAAATCAGTGGCAGTTTAGAAACAGTCATATTGAAAGCACATAAATTTTATTTAAATAGCTCTTTTCAAAATACAGAGGTCTAGAAGGGTTTTTGTTCAGAACTGAACCAAACAAGTCTTAACGAATAATGAAGTCAGAGGAAGAGCACAAAGCAGAAGGCAAATAATATGATGGTTGTTCATTTTGTTGGCTTTTTTTTTTTCTCCATTAAAAACTGGATTGCAAAAAAGTGGAAATTTTCCATTAAAATTCAGTACAGGAATTGTGGCTAGAGGCAACTGCAAATAAAAATCAAACAAAAATATTCCTAAAAAGATGTCTTTTCCACACAGACCTTTTAAAAAGACAAGAAAAAAAAAGACAACTGGGAAAAAAATGATAGTACATCTTTGTGTTTCCTAATTCTAAAAGCAAGCAAACAAAAAATTGTCAAGTATTTGTCATAAAAACCATCTCATTTGTAAACACCAATAACCTATAACTATTATGCACAATACATTTGACAAATACAGTGATACAAATTATAATTAAGCAAAAAAAAAAAAAAATTACCAATTGTTTCCAACATGCTCACTGCTTCTGCTTCTTAGTTCCTATTCCAACACAGAAAAAGACAGCACATACAAATATTGTCCTGGTTTTTCCTGAAAAAAGAAACACAGGGAAACTGTCAGATGTAGAATACAAAGTAGTGAGCTCAGAACGAAAAAAATTAACATCTGAAATAAATTGCCAAGCCCCCAAAACAACAGCCTACTAAAACTACATCTCCTTTAGATAATTTATTTCTGCATTTCCATATCAAAGATCCTGTCTGTATACTGTTGCACAACATGCCCCACATTGCTTTAATCAGAAGGTATGAATCATAGCTATCACTGAGACTTCACAGTGTTTCATTGCTTTCCTTTTCAGTGATTCATAAAAACATTCCCTGTAGGTTCAGTTTTCAAGCCCTGTGTTGACAATATCAGGTGCATGAACCTAAGAAGAAATTAATGAGTCACAAAGCATTACTGCTATCAGACTTGCAGAACTATCACACTACAACCTCCAGAACTCATGCTACAACCTCCACTACTTACATACAACAATATTAAGAGTCAGATATGGTTGATGAATGATTTTTACCAACACAAATTTACAGGCAGGAAACTCTACTTTACAAAAAAATCTGAAACTGATTAGTATTTTGTGAGTTCTGGGAATTTGAGTGGTTTTCTTTTGCTTGTTCAGTGCTTTTGTTGTTGTTCGGTTGGTTTGGGTTTTTTGGTTTGGTTTGGTTTGGTTTTTTTTGCCTTTTAGAAACTAAAAAAAATTAAAAAAAAGTATTTCTAATGTTGATCAGAAATTTGTGATTTTGTATGAGTGGGAGAGTCTGCCCATCCACAACTGTGATGGAGACTGTGATGGAGGTAAATGAAGTGAGAAATCCAAATATCATTGTAGGAGCACAAACTGACCTGTACTTTTTATTTATTTATTCTTCTTAGCAGTATTTTTGTTTTCTTGGTAACAGGAAAACAGGAAAGCAGTTTAAGATAATATGCCAACTTCAATCTGGTAGGAAAGCACCATACAGGAAACAGCACTCAGAAAGAGCTAAGCACCCAGGAAAAGTGACTTTCTTCTTTGAAGAGGATAATAAAGAAAGGATCGTGTTGACAGATCTCTGGGTATGAGAGAGTAACTAAAATTGAAAAGGGCCATTAGCCATAGAAGTTGAGCAGGATAAACATGAATCAATCCCCACAATAAAAGTGAGAAAAAAAGTTGTCAAAATAAATTTGCTTAGAAGAACCACTATTGACAACCATGTATTATTTGCAGTCTGAAAAGAAAAAACAAATTAAGTGGTTTTTAAATGGTTTCAAGTTCTGTTGCTAGACCTCCCTAGTTTCAGTATGCCTTAAGCTTCATATCAGTTAATCTTACGGCATATGAATTAACCAACACATTGCTACAGAAACACTTATCATCACTTTTAGGATAATATGTCACTTAGAAGTAGGCATGAAATTCAAATCTTTTTAATGTGGTAAGCTAACCTTTTTCATGATACAAGTTATATAAACATGCACATCAATAATTAATAAAACAATACTTTGTAAATTTGTTTTCTCACTTAACAAGGCAAATCTCAGCACACAACTACCAAACAAAACCAAAGAATATCTTGCATTTTCACCTGTTCACCCTTCAAAATAAGACTGTCTATTTAACAGAAAGGGTTGGATGAAGTCATTAAAAAATTAATGAAATAAGCTGGTTTTCCCCTAACCTTAAATACCAATAGCTTTTATTTTCAGATGAAAAAACTACCATCACACAGTCAGTTCAGAGGCCCTATTTACAAGTACAGACATTTACAAGTAGTGTTCATAGGTCTTTTTCTCAGTGGCAGTGCCGATTAAAGAAGTTCTTTCCTGTTTCACGCTTTTACTCCTATCTGTACAAATGTTTATGCAGCTGTGTTTTAGATCCAATCAGAAAACTGTATGAAACAAATATGGAGACTACTACTCAGGCATTTCAGTCCCATCGCCCTGCACATGTACACGCACACAGCCATCATATCTTCAACTCTCAAATGTTGAGAATCTAACCAGGAAAAACAGAAAGTTACTTGTACTCCAGGCCTTCTGCTTCAGATCTCTAAGGATCTCAAGAAGAGGAGATATCTTTTAGAGTTGGTGGATATTACATTACATTATGATTCAACTTGCCTGTTTATAATGTGCTGTGAAAGGCATGTTTACAAGCAGTAAAATGGACACATCACCACTGTGTTGGTGCAACCCTAGAATAATCATCACTGATGATTTGAAATTGAAGCTTTCTCAACACAGAGACTTATTAACAGAAGTCACTAAGCATAATTCTAGATATAGAAATGATCCTACTTAATCTGCAATGAAAAAATTGCTGAGCACTGCTAAGACTCTCAAGGTACACTTTTCACTTACCTCATGCATCAGAGGTAGGAAAACTGTCCCAGAGCCATCTTAGTTCCAGCAAATCAGTTTTTAAGCTCTCATTTTATTTTACTTCTCCTTAACTTTCCTTATTTTGTTCTTGTACTGGAAGAGACTGACTCCTTAGCTGAGCCACCTAATGCTTTTGTCAACCGCAGCTCAAGGAAGGATCAAGACAGGAACTGCTGTCAGAATGTTTTCCTTCAGGATACTTCCACTGAAGCAGAAGCAGTGCCTCAAGGCACACCAGTATTCATATATCACAGTTCAAGATGACACCCTTTGCTCTGTGCACACTCTGGCATGGTGAAAAGCCACCCAAATCTGTTTCTGCTGTGCCACATCCATGCTAACAATTGGGATCTGTCAGCACCATCTTAGTGGCACATCAGCCTAGCCAAAGCTGCATTTGCCCAAGATGAGTCCATAGTCACCACTCCCACCCACCACAGCGACAACTCCTGGTCTTTAACACACCACACTTCTAAGTATTTCAGTAATAATGCACTGAGCAAACATGGTCCAGGGAGAAATATGGAGATAACTCTTTATTGAAAGAAGTAAATCTTTCATTTGCTATAGTGAATATTATTATAATACCATCACAAATTCTAGAAGCATGAATGAATGACACGCAGTTTCTGATCATCTCATTTCCTATACTCCTGGCTGCCTGTATCGCAAGAGTCCAAAGCCAAAACCTGCCTTTTTATACATGACACAAACACCAGTCTTGATCCAAAGAGCTTACTAGCTCATCTCAAAGTAGATTTAACTATTTATGTGTACTGCTAAAGTTCACTAATCTCATCACAATAATAAAAACATTGACTGACTTAGACTTTTTTATTGGCTACTGGAAGAAGTACTGCTTAATGAACAGCAAATTAATTCAGTTTTTCCAAAGACACAGGTGTGACTTTTAAAAATAGGCAACTTATCTCTTTACTCTTGTTTTATAGTAAAAAAAGTAAAATATACACAAGTAATTTTAGCTAAATACACAACAGAAACTTAATCTTCTGCTAAGCTTGCACAAAAGCTAAAGATAATCCCCTTCATCATATAATCATTAATACATTTGCACTTCTAAAATTTGACTCTTCCTGTGCCAACAAACAAAAATGTGTTACATATGCATCTCTCCACTACTACAGTTGCTCTTCTCATAGAACAGCTGCCAGACAAATGCTGCAGCCCTGAATTCTTAGTACCTATTCCTAAACCACTCATATCAATAGGTTTAAGAATTTTAAAAATAGACATAAAATGTATGCTCAATGCCTCCTTCTCATGGCAATCATGCAAACCTTATTAAATGGAACACCCAGAAGACTCATGAAAAAGGAAAAGATGAATTCCTTCTAGTTATTGCTCTTTCACACCTGGTCATGTAATTCCTACAAGGAAACTTCCTCCTTTGCATTTACACATGCTCCATCCACAATTTCACAAATCCATTTCAGATAATACCTTGGAAACTCATGCTCACAGCACTGGATTAGCAAACATGTGATTCCAAAGATAGAAAACAGAGTAATAGGCTTTGCCTTGTAGCTCTTGCATTACTTTATATGCCCTCAAGATACACAGGAAATGCCCATCCTAAAAGCAATCTCCAGGTCCAAACTTTGGCAAGGAGTTGCGTGAGATTAAGACCAAATCTGACTCAGTATAGCAACATGGTAATCAAAGCTTATACTCTGTTGATGCTAAGAAGAGTATTTCAAAAATTCTAATTAAATTTCAGCACCCAGGTTTGAATATGGCTGGGAACAGGTATCCTTTCCTACTTTATCCTTTCTATTCCCCTTCTTTCTGGCTGTCACTCAAACAGGCATACTGTGTTAGCTCTACGTGGCAGAAGAATGAAAACCAAACCACATAGGAAATAGAAAACACTGATTACCAGGAGACCTTCTGTATTGCTTTCAATTTAACTGAGCTTTTCTGTTTCACCCAGCTATCTTTCTCACCCTGGCTAACATCCCTGTGAAGAAAATTACAATGATCCTCAGACTCCTGGAAAACATGTCTTGTCAATACAAAGACATCTGAAATCATTCAAGCTCAACTGAAAGATCTCATACTTCCTATTTTTCCACTGCTACAAAGGCAATTCTGCTGTTCATACAGCACTTTCAAAGACTCCCAGAAGTATTACACAGGCTCAACAACTGTAGTCTGACAAGTACAGCCTTCACTACTCAGTGACAGCGATAAACATACTTGAGCACAGAAGGGGGAAAAAAAGGGAAAAAGAAGAGGAAAAAGAAGCAAGCAGTGGAAAAGAATTAAGATAACAAAAAAAGGCTAGCCTACTGTTTCCGCAACAAGACACGGATAGGCAGAATTAGCATCAACCACCTGTTTCATCAGCAAAGGGACTGCACAGTTGTCTGTAACAGAAGAGAACTGACTCAATACCTGTAAAATCTGTCAGTGAGGGTGTCGTATAAACGAAATTAAGTTCCACAAAGAGCAAAGAAGACCTCCACTGACTGTCAGGAATGTAACAGGAAAGTGTGAAAAGTCTGAAATACACATTTAAAAGCTAAATTAAAGGAAAACCGTTCCAAAGCATTCAAACAGAAACAAAAAGTGAATTCACAAAACTGACAGAAAGGCTGTATGGAGTCTATAAGCAGTTTGGTTTGTAAGATGACAGTGCTAGCCTCCTGAAACTTAGAAAAACACTGAATGTATAAAAAAAGGGGTAAAAGGTGATAGCAGCAGCTCTGTATCTCAGAGAAAAGTATAGCAGTAGAGCTAAATAACTATGAAAACCAGGTTTTGAGGATTCAACAATTTTAATCTTCCGCACACATCACACTAAAGTTTTAAGGAAACTTGCAAAGCTTTCAGATAAATGTACAATCTCTTTGTTTCTCTTTAATTAATAATATTTTGTAATACAGTCAAGAGCTCTACATGAATGTTTTACGCTAGCTGTGCAAGTTACAACCATAACCCAGAACTGGGCCTAAATGACACCTACTACTTTCATTTGCAGATATACATATATGATGCAAAGTATTCACAAGTGACTGGTAAAGAGTTTTGCAAACATAACAAAACAAAAACAAACAAACAAAAAAACCAACACGGTAGAGAAAATTTTTGGCGTACTAAGGAAAATAACAAACAGATAGTCTGTTCAGAAAAAAGAAATCTTGCAGTAAATAAATTGAGATTAATTGAAATAATTTTCTTCAAACATTAGAAATACAGGATTAGCTTCAGAAATTGGAAAGCAGCTTTTCAGCATACACAAAATATATGTGACGCTATACATCCCAAGCCGTTCTAAATAGTCTAGACATGGTTCATATTGCCTACTCACTTTTCCAGTATAAACAATTGATTACCAAATTCATTACATTTAGATGGATTTAATTAAACACAGTTTCTACATCATAGCAGTTGCATCTCTTAACTTCTATTGGATTCCTCACAGAGGTAAAAACAGGATACATAAATGGTAAAACAAAAAAAGAAGAAGAAAAGAAGCCTCACTGTAAAGGCAATGAGGAGTCATCATTTTCCTTACAAACCAAAAATGCTGCAGAACCTCTATCATATACTGTGAAAATAAAGGAAGAATCACACAGGAAGTCATTACAGCACATAACCAGAATATGATACAAGGTGGCTTGGATACCAGAACTGAGTCTGAAAAGCCTGTTAAAGAAATACTCCACAACCATATAGGCCAATTATTCCACAAGCAACAACCAACCATACTCCAAACCAATTTCCATGTGGAAAGACAGCACTGAAAACAAAATGACATATTTATGCACTGACTCGTTGAGAATGCCTATGGCAAAACAAACGTCCTTACCAATGATGACAGACTACATTATCAGCTTGGTATCGTATTTGCTAAAACTGCTTCAGTAGGATGTTTCAGTGGAAAGCCAATTAGAGAGTGTAATGCTTATCATCTTTAGAATGTAAAATTTTCTTGCATGAGATATGGACCATATAATTTCAAACACTTTTAATTTTGGTTTTCAATGCACTCATTGCTCCACAGAATTTACAAACACTGCCATACTGAAAATAAAGAACATCAATTAGTATGTAAGTAGTGCAGCTCTTTTTTTCCCCCCATGCTGAAATCGATCTATCTTTCCCAGTGCACTGTTACGTGAAGAGAATGTATCCAGTTCCCAAAGAAAAGCTTCTTGATAGCATAAAGGAAGCCAGCAGAAACTGGCTGTAACCAGTAAATGTTACACGTGTGCTCTGTTAGTGCAATTTGAAGATACGAATTACTTGTTACCCATTGTTGGGGTACAACATTGAAAACTACAATGTTATCTGATGTTCTCTGCCATTAAAGCACTGTTAGTGAACACTTACATTAATATGCTCTGAGGCGTTTTTGTTCTGCATTCTTGTTTGCTTAATGCTATGTTACTTTTCACTTCTGTAGGGAAATGACATTTCCCAGACACGTTTTACTACTTTTCCCTGTATTTGTTTAGACCTTTTGCTCCCCAAAAGTTGTCATCTTGGAAAATGCCCTGCTGATATGGAAACCACAAAGCATTACACAACAGGCTGCCACAATAGCTGAAACCAGGCCCTTTTGCTTGGCCCAGCCACTGCTCTGCGGGGCAAGGAACTCCGCCTATCTCCTCCAGTACCATGGCTAGGAATAACGTTTTCTTTTCAGCAAGTTATGCTAACAAAGTCTCCTGCGTGTACTAAGAAGCAAAAGGGATGAGGTTCTGGTTTTAAAAGCTGAAAGAAAAGGGAAAAAAAAGAATGCAGCTCTGCTCAGCCAGGCTGCAAATCAATCTTATGAAATGCTGCACACAGAGCTCACAGGGTCAGCTCTGCGAGAGCTTTTCTTGCCTGTTATTCTTTCCAGTAACGCAGGAACGTACTGGAAGCGGAAGGGAAAACCACCCTAGACAGAAAGCATCCCATACATCAACCCTTTTTCTTCACACAGCCTCACCTATCAGAAGGCAAAGCTAAGGCCTCGCACCCACTCTGCTGAAAGGACCGTGCCCGAACGCACACTCGTGAACCAACAACAGCGGATCCGGCGCCGCAGGAAGCGCCTGGCACCCGCGGATAGCGGTATCCACACTGGAAGCGCAGGACCCCAAGAAGCCCATCAGCGCCTACCGAGCCCCTCGAACGCAACCACACAAGGGAAACACAGCGGCTGCGAGCGGCCGCGGGGAGGAGACATCCTCCAGGGAGGGGAACTGCCCGCCGGAAGGGGGCAAAGAAGAGCGAGAGAAGGAGGCGCTCAGGGACCTTCCCTCCCGCGGCCGCCGGTGACGCGCGGACGGCTGCCTCCGCCAGGCCCGCAGCCGCCCTGCCGCCCCGCAGGCCGAGCCGCGGCCCCGGGAGCGGGGAGCAACAGGCTCGGCCCCCCGCGGCCTCTCTCCTCCTCCAGACCGCCCCGCCCGCCGAGCCAGCAACACGACGACAGAACTTCGCAAATAAACACACTTAAAGAGCTAACTCGCAACTCCGCACGGCCGGCGCTCCTCTTTTCCGAGCTCCTCTCCCCGCAGCCCCTCCGTCCCTCTTACCGGCGGCTCCGCGGGCCCCGCTCTCCGCCTTCGCCCTCCCCGCCCCCGAGTAACGGCGCCGCGCCGCGGGGAAGCGCGCTCGGGCACGCCCCGCCGGCCTGAAATCTAATCCTGCCCGCCGCCCCCCCGGGCCGGCCCTGCGGCACCACCCGGCGCATCCCGGGGGGGGGGTGGGCTGAGCTGCTCTGCTCTGCTCTGCTCTGCTTTGCTGGTGGGTCGCGCGGTCTGCCTTCGGTGAGAGCTGTTCCTCAGACAGAAACAACAGCGCAGTTAATGAGTCGGCGGTAGGACAAGAGGGAGCGGTTTTAAACTGAGGAAGGGGAGATTTAGGATTGATGTGTTTCTCTGTGACCAGAGAAGCTGTGGGTGCCCCATCCCTGCAGGCGCTCGGGTCCGTGTTGGATGGGGCCCTGGGCAGCTGGGCTGCGCGGCGGGAGCCCTGCCCAAGGCGAAGGGGAGGCTAGCCGGGGTGGGGGGGTTGAGGTCCGTCTCTTCCAACCCATTCTGTGCCTGCTGGAGGTGAAGTGCTGTCCTGCAGTGAAAATGATCCGGGTACTTGCACGTTCACAAGCAGAGTACTTTTCATGCAAATTTAAAGGAACGCCCCTCTTCGTACATTTAGTGTTTTTGTTATTACTTCTATCTGATAGATCGCCTTTTGCAAAAAGCTGGCTCTCCAGGCAGTATGTCTCATTATAGCCAGCAGAACTCCAAATGATCCTTTTACTGTGCTGCATTTTAAAATCTGTGTGTAATTAAGTGTTTAAAAATCATTCTTCCAGTTTATGAAAAAAAAATAATAATAATAATAATTTTCAGTATTTAACTCACTGTTTGCTCTATTTCCTCCAATGTCTTCTGATGAGCACTTGCCCATCAGATCAAATACTGCAGTTGTATTTGATTTATCTGGAACTGTGAACACTGTATGAACTGTGTCACCTGCATTCCATGTTACATCAGACTTCAGTGACTCTGGAATAAAGTCTTCAATAGAAATTCATCAGCATGTGTCATTATTCAACAGTGAATTCACTAAATGCAAAGTCAGACAACTATTCTTTTTGCTTATTCATATATGTATACATATAAAAACAATTGTTGTTTATGTAACAATATAATTATATAATTGTTTTCTAAACTGTTGTGTACTGAAATAAAATGTGGTGATATCAGGAAGTTTATTTGGAGTTTAAAAAGTCAAAATTGGGTGTAATAGTGTTTTACACCTAATGCTCAATATCCCCTGTGTAACAGTCCCTCCCAGAACAACCTGTTTTATGTGGGATATACCTTCCAGATCGTTACCATAGGCAGTACTGAAAGTATTTGCGTGGGCTTAGTTGTATTCTCGTACATGCAAAGCTGGACTTCTCAGTAAACATACAACACATCTATACCTTAAATATACATCACAGCAAAATAATGAGTTTTCACTTACAATAGCTGATGATTGAAGTCAAGTTGTGCAGTAACAGATCAAGCAAGTAGCAAAGAAAACTGTGTTTGGGTTTGGAGTACACTACTGATCTGGAGCGTATACATGCTAACAGGTTTACATAGATTGCAACAATAGTTACTCATTTGTTTCTTGTTTTTACCAGAAGTAAATTTTACTAGTTCCACAGTAAGGAAACCACTTTACCTCTCTGGAACTTTTTCATAAACAGTCTTATGCTATTAACAATTCCCCAAGATGGGCTTGATGTTGTACACCTAATGTACAACATTAAAATTGTGTTGTAGCTGTGTTAGTATAAGTAGAACATTAATATTTGCAGTTTTGAAGGATGCTGTCGTCAAAACCTGGAGGAAGAGAATCTCTCTCGTATTTTAAGCTTAAATGAGTTCACAAGATATTGAATGAATGTATACATACATCTCCATACATTTGTCACATGATTTTAAAATAAAACTGCAAACAGCTTTTTAAAATACAAGCTTTCCTCAAAAGACCATTACTACAACAAAATCCATTATGTTGTATTCTGTTAGGAAGACTTTTTAAAAAGATTGTGTAGGGGACCTTAAAACAGTGACAACACAACCAAGTACTTCCTATTATTATCTCCAGTAATATTATGAGAATGAAAGAGTATTGGAACAGGCAGCCCAGGGAGTTTGTGGAGTCTCCTTCTTTGGAGATACTCAAAACCTTTCTGGACACTTTCCTGTGTGACCTGCTGTGGGGAACCAGCTTTATCGGGGAGGAGGTTAGACTTGGTGATCTCAAGCTCCCTCCAATTCTATGCAACCACTATGATTCTGTGCTTCATTTCTCAGGCTAATCTAAAATATACTCCTGGTAGAAGTATGAATACTGCATGAGATGTCTACCTTCTGAATTCTTTTAGCACATCTTCATGGTAAAACAACAGAGGTTAATATTAAGAAGGCTCTGCTTAGATTTATTAGAAGACATGAAGGAGCAGTAAACTCAGAGGAAAAATCCTCACAGAAAGCCAAGACATTTTGTGTGTCCACTGAATCATTCATTAGGGGACTGTTGAGAATCCAATCTGAAATGGATACAGGATTTAAAAAATGAAATGAGACTAAGCTCCTGGTCCTGTTCTACCTCAGTCATAAACATTGACTTCACTGTGAAACAATATTTCCTACAAAACCTCTTTGACAACATTTTTGGCACAAGTTAGTGTATTCACAAAAAAAAAAAAAAAAAAAAAAAAAAAAAAAAAAAAAAGATGTATTCATAAAAGTAATTCTATAGTTTTATCACACTGACTTGTGTGTGAATACTATGTGGGTATTTTTTTTTACTGCACAGCATTTTTGTATGGAAGTTTCAATTGGATATCCTACTACAGAATTCATAGAATATGGATTTTAGGGACCTGTGTATCTCTCCTGAGAGAGAGAATTCATATATGTCTTTATAGTGTGCTTATGCTTGAAAAATTCCAACTCTGAACTTAAAACATAAACAAGAGTCTGATAAATCTTTCTCATAAGCACTAACCTAATTAACAGTTGAATGCTTTCTGCTTTTTTATGCTTATTCTTCAGTACTTACAGCATATTTTTGTTAATGGTTATGCACATGTACTTATTCATTCACAGGCACAATGTTACACTTCTGAGCCGAGTACTTACACAAAATTTAGGTTAAATATCACTCATAACCATTCTTGTCAGAAAATGTTAAGGATTATTATAGATCAAATCTTATTCCCAAATGTGTACACCAAGAGTAGTCAGTAGCATTAAGCATAATTAAACTGTAGAAAACCAACCTGAGATCAAAGGTAACTGTGATCCCAATTGCTGTAATTTCTAGTCTAAATATGTTAAGTATGTGGTTATGCGTTCTAACTTTATCTGCCCAAATAAATGTTATTTTTCATGGAAGTGACTACAATACATTTTCCAGAAATTATACTGGCTGAAGTACACAATCAAACTAAACATAACACTTTTCTCCTCCATCATCTCAACATAAAACTTCCACTTCAGAAGCCAGACAACAAGAACTGAGTAGCAGTTGGAGGTAACACCAAGCATGCTGTTATGCAAAGTTAAAATTAGGAACTTTCTCTTAAGTTTAGTGCTTGGAATTTATTCAATTTTTGGATTATTATGCTGGCAAGTACAGAATATTAGTTTCACTTACTGGAGCATGCATGCTGGCAAGAATGGTGCATAGATTTACATTTTAAAAGTTTTAGGGAAATTGTCTCCCTTGGGGCTATACTTCATAACTGTTATTAATGCCATTGGAGGTTACACATGTGCGTAGAAGAGAAAGTATTCCCCTTAAGGTAGAACCAAGTAAAAAAAAAATCATAAAAGGTATGCTAATTATTTATAACTACAAAACAAAATACTTGAAATTATGGCAAATTAAAAGAGCATTTATTTACACACAAACAGGATTGTTTAAAACCACAGGTCTTGCCCGTAGCAGAGGAGTTAAGCCAAGTAAGTGACAAAGCATATTAACCTTATCATAGATTTCTCAGACACTTAATACCTATAAGGAGAGTCTGGTTTGTTCAGATTAAGGTTTTTTTGTGTGTGTTTTTTTCCTTTTATTTTAATATGTTCTGCAGATGGTAACTGTGTATTTGACAGACCCCACTTGCTGAAAATGTAACTTCTTAGAAGTTTCTTTTTTCAGAAATGCTTCAAGGAACACAATTTGAGCAGTGGATGTAGTCTACCTTGATTCCAGCAAGGCATTTGGCACTATCTCCCACAACATCCTTATAACGATGCTGAGGAAGCGTGGAATAGATGAATGGATGATGAGACGGGTTGAGAACTGGCTGACTGACAGAGCTCAGAGGGTTGTGATCAGTTGTTCAGGGTCCACTTGGAGGCCTATATTTAGTGGTGTTCCTCGGGGGTCAGTGCTGGGCCTGGTCTTGTCTTCAACATCTTCATCAGTGATCTTGATGAGGGAATGCTGTGCACTCTCTGCAAGTTTCCTCTTGATATCAAGCTGGAAGGAATGGCTGACGCATCAGAAGGCTGTGCTGCTTGCTATTCAATGAGACCTGGACAGATTGGAGAGTTGCACAGAGAGGAACCAGATGAGTTTTAACAAGAGCAAGTGCAGAGTCTTGCACCTAGGGAGGAATAACCACATGCACCAGTACAGGTTGGGGGATTACCTGCTGGAAAGGAGATCTGTGAAGAGGCACCTGGGGGTCCTAGTGAACAACAGGTGGTCCATGAGCCAGCAGTGTGCCCTGGTGGCCAGGAGGGCCAGTGGTATCGTGGGGTGCATTAAAAAAAAGCATGGCCAACCGGTCTATGGAGGTAATCCTCCTCCTTTACTCTGCCCTGGTGAGACCTCACTTGGAGTATTGTGCCCAGTTCTGGGCTTTCTGGTACAAAAAAGACAAGGATCTCCTGGAAAAAGTCCAGGAGGGCTACAAAGGTGATAAAGGGCCTGGAGCACCTCTCGTGTGAGGAAAGGCTGAGCAACCTGGATCCGTTCAGCCTTGGGAATTAAAGACCCAGAGGGGATCTGATATAATACAATAAGTATCTAAGATGTGGGAGGCAAAGGAATGAGGCCAGACTCTTTTCGGTGGTGCATGGTGATAGGCCAAGGGGAAATGGCTACAAACTGAAGTATAGGAAGTTCCACACAAATGTGCATAAGAACTTCTTCACAGTAGGGGTGACAGAGAACTGGAACAGGCTGCCCAGAGAGATTGTGGAGTCTCCTTCTTTGGAGATGTTCAGGACCCACCTGGACAACCACCTGTGCAACCTGGTCTAGGGAGCTTGCTTTGGCAGGAGGATTGGACTTGATCTCTAGAGATCCCTTTCAACCCCTACAATTCTTTGATTCTGTAATTCCAAAGCACCTTGTCATTAGCAGTACTCACTAACGCAAGAGTTGATGCAGTATTTGAAAACAAAAGATGATAAATCTTTGAAAAAGAATGTATTAGAAAAATAGGTATGTACTACATGAGAATACTTTGAGCTTTAAAATCAGAATGGGAAGAACTGGCCTAACCAGTTTAGAAGTTTGTATTCGGTTAATCATGTTAACATTATTCTCTAACATCGTAGCTTGTCTTCACTAAATACTGGGGTATCAGAACAACGATATATATTTCTTTGAAAAAATGCTTCGAAATTAACCAATTTTACAGATAGCTAAACTGCAGCATATTAGATGGGAGGGAATCATTATTATAGGAAGAGAAGGAAATACTTCTCTGGGTGGCTAATTTATTTTTGGAATAAATCCTCTTGAAGATGAATAGGTGGAATTAATATAAGCTGACCATAAACCAGCTGTTTATAGATTGATTTATCACATGCCCTTGCAGTTTATTATGCAGAAGGATAGTCCTGCATGTGGTACTGACCAAGCAGCTTCTATACTCTTCTGTATGGACTACTGAGATAATCAGTGTCTCAGATTCTACCCTAGCACTTGTTTTCAGCAGTTCTTTGCTTCTGACCCAAACTGAGAACTTGGAGAGGTGTTCCTGTTTGGATTTAATTCAGTAGTTTTCAGAGGGAAAATCTTTGTTTTCAGTCATGAGCCTTGTTTTCTCAGAAACAATGACTACTCATTTTCGATAAAGAGCTCTCTACTTACTGTCAAAAAGGGATCTTCTGGTCTGAGACAAGAACCATCATCGGAATGGTAGTCTTTGCATGAGGGCGGGCAATGAATGACCATAGAATTTGGATAGGCTTGCCAAGTAATTCTGCATCTTGCCAAGCTGGAGGAACTTGGCAAACAACTGTCCTCCATGACCTTCCAGAGGGTGTTTATCCAAGAGGGATTTTTCCGCATGGTTCTGCATAATTTCTCAATTTTAAGTTACATGTAGAGAATAAGCCAAAAGATACATTGATGTTCTTCTTTCATTTTGTTTTCAGTGTAGCTGTACTTTGGCTTAGCCCAAAATATCTTTACTGGTATTATTAACTGCAGCTAATGCTATTAATACTTAGTTGGATAAAATATCTGATTAGTGCAGACCAGGAACTACCAAAACAGCGTTGATGTTGATATGGAGATTTGGAGAGTTTAAAATTTTACTTTAAGCACACATCCCCTTGCCTAGGAATTTAAAACTGCATATTGCTCATTCACATCAACCCAATTGTTTAAGGATGACGAGCTGACATCTCCAAAGGAAATTGTTACAGTCTGTTGAAGAGGATACCCCGGAAAAAGGATTCAAAAGCAGTTATCATGTCATCACATACCTGTGCTAATTTGTCTAGCAAGATCAGCACCTGTAAGACAATCCAGAGTGGGGAACCTTTCCCATGTTGAAAGCATCTCATATTCAGTGAGTAGGATAAGAAAAAGAAACTATTGTTGCAGACTTGGCTCAGATATAAATGAGCGTGTTTGTTACTGGGTGAGTTTTCAAGACCTGAGGCAGGTTCGTTGATGTAAGAATTCATAGAGTTTTCTTTGATTTTTACCAGACTTTCTTTCCCGTGGACACTCCAGTGCAGGGAAGTTCATGGTTCTTGCACACTACCAAAGAAGTACTAAGAAAAACTGAAAAAGAACACCACATGGAAAGATACTTTAACTGACTAAAAGACTTTAAAAGGTTGGTGTTTCTGGAATAGGCCCATCTATATAAATATCTGAGAACTGGAAGGTAAATTTTACATCATTCTTAAATAGGAATTTAGTATTAAGTGAAAATCATTTTAGCAAATGAAGCGGATATGAATTTAGCCCAACTGTGCTCTCAATAGCATTAAAAAAGCTGTGTTACTGTGTGAAGCTGACTCCATAAATCCCTTTCTTCTGTTAAAGTGCACCTCTCTGGTTTGGTCATCTGCTTCTCATATGTAAGGGTTCCTTCTCACAGTGGTAAGACTGTGAGGAGATCTCAAAGACTTTGGTATGTAGCATGTGAAATTTTGCCCTTAGCTGTTCAGTAAGTACCAGGAACCTAAATCATAATTAACAATAAGAATGAATGTGCAGTGTGGAAATACACAACTGTAGCAAGCTGAAATTGTCACTTCCAGCAGTAAAAGGCCATTCAGTACTCTCAATTTTGTATGCAGAAAATTGTTTATTCTCCAACTAGATTGTGTTGCCACTGTCATTAGCTATATCTCCATTTTCTCCAGCTTTTAAGAATTAATACACTGTCCGTAGCACAGAGTAAGATCTCAAAGCACTCATAAACTTCCCTCCTCTCTTCTGGCTTGAGCCAACATCAAGTCTACAATCAGTCATAATCTCACAGTGTGTTATGCAAAGACAGGCTCTGATGAACTGCCTTTTTTTTTTTTCATCACATGGCTGCCTTTTAATTTTTGTTGCCAAGGGGACAAACCAAGAGGAAATGGATTTAACAACTGTAAAATGATGAATTTTAAAGCTGCTGTTACTAATATTTGAACTCTGATTCTAATTTGTATGCAGGAGGAATGAAGAATAACAATATCGTTTCACAAAATAAACAAAATACGACCAAACAAAAATCACCCTTTCACTCCTGCCTTCTTTTCGTACTCATATCATTTGAGAATTCAAGCTTCAAATATAAATGTCCGACATCACCAGTAACATGGAGAGGCGAAGGGCATGAAAATACTGAATCTGCTATACCTCATAGCCTTATATTACTTTAACATACACAGACATTCTTGAAGGTCCAAAATGTCTACTTTATACAAAGCTACTCTAACAGCAGATAACAAGAGAGACATTTCTACATCTCCCTCTCCCCCTTGAATGTTTTTCAACAGGAAAAGCTTGAGGGAAACCGGTAGAAACAATAGCCCATGTAGTTTTTAATGTCTTTCTGCATAAATCAGCTGGGTCACCTTAGACCATGAGCTGTCCTATAATCCTTCCAACAAACAACATAGAACCTTTCATCCAGTTCAGGTGGCTTCAGGAAGCCTTTTTCCTTCCCTTCTCGATGTCACTGCATTTTTCTTCCTCTCTGGGACCTGAAACTGGTGTAGAAGCTCCGCTGGTACCTTCAGCTTTGCTTACAAAATCACCCTTCACTGCAGAAATCTTATGTTGATGGTTTTTCTGATAATGCCACTGTTCATTCCTTTGTTATGAACTAGATATTGAAACTATCCTAGGAAAAGCTAGAGAGAATTAGTACCAAAAGAACGTACTGGAGTTGGAGAGATCAAAATGTTCTTCTCTAGATACCTGCAAATACTTGAAGAAGAGTACTGGTATTTTACACCCAACTCTCAGTCTCTCCAAAGTCTCCTTCCTGAGACTTCACACCTTGAAATCCATCACCATTATGTTTTGACATTGCATTTACAGAGATGACTCTGTTTCCTAGTACACTCTTGGGAAGGCATGCTAGGATTCATAGACCAAACATATTTTTATCCAACTTTGAGGATTGTGTCCAGAATTTTCAATCGATATGTACCTTCTTTCCCAGATGTCTGAATGGACAAAGTATATTTTGCTTCTCCTTCACTGTTTTAAAGTGAGAATCAGGCATTTAAAACAATCAATGCTTTCCTCTTGAAAAGCATTTAAACTCACATTTCTTGCAAAAGAGAAGTAACCTAGACTGTACTAACTACTAGTATTCAGAGGTAGGTTATTCTGACTTTTGGCACTAAGACTGCTCCAATTTTCAGTCTGCATACACAGCACTATTTAAATTTTGAAACAGTAGTCTTTAATCTATTCACTCCAGTGATTGTCACGCTAATGTCTTTGATCAAGAAAGCAAATCACCATAGAATCATAGAATGTCCTGGGTTGAAAAGGACCATAATGATCATCTAGTTTCAACCCCAATGCCACGGGCAGGGTCACCAACCATTAGACCAGGCTGCCCAAAGACTCATGCAGACTGGCCTTGAAGGCATTCAGGGATGGGGCATCCACAACCTGCTTGGGCAACCTGTTCCAGTGTGACACCACCCTCTGAGTGAAAAACTTCCTCCTAATATCTAACCTAAATCTCCCCTTTCTCAGTTTAAGACCATTCCGCCTTGTCCTATCACTATCTGCCCTGATAGACAGCCGTTCCTTCTTCTGTTTATATGTTCCCTTCAAGTATTGAAAGGACACAGTGAGCTCTTCCTGGGGCCATCTCTTCTCCAGAGTGCTCAGTCCACACTTAAGGAGGAATGAAAACAGGATTGAAGCCTGCTATACAATGTTTATAATGTCTGCCCACTGAATTATCCTACGCATAAATGACATCTCTGCTACACATGAAACTGAGTAAGCTTTTGTGTCAGCTATCCAGAGCCATGATTTGTCATGATTTGTAAATCTTACAAGATAGAAAGTACCTCAGTCTCAGAAGATGAAAAATTTAAATACTTGTGTCTGTATTCTTCATAGATAAGGCAGCTGTTGGCCTAGCATCCTTCAGTAAGACACCAAATACTTTCTGCTCATATCTCAGTACTTCAAGATATCAAGTACATCAAGGCCCTGAAAGCAATGAAAGAGACTGGGCATGAAAATATGTTTGCATGCCTGTACCAAGCTGGACTAATCACACTTTTTTTGAACTGAGATGTAGACTCCTTACCTTCTAGTTTTTATCTCAAGAAAAGATCCAAATAGATCTCTTATTAACCTAACATCTTAGAATTTGGGAAATCTCGATTTAATCCTTTTGTATGAATTATAAGGAAATCTTGAAATACATAGAACAGGCAAATTCCTCTTCAGAACAGTGTGACTTACTTTGCCTCTGCAATCTGGTTGAGGGACAGTAAGTTTACACTTAGCTATGAATAGATTTTGAGGGGAAAAAAACATATATAAATATCTATATATACACTGATTTCACCTTCAGACTTTCAGCTGTCTCATGCTTCCAATAGGATAAAAGCATCAATCAGCAGTCAGAGAAGAGAGCATGTACCAGATACAGCAGTAACAGTCACACATTTCTTACAAGGTTATTTTCCCTAAAAGTGTGGTGGGGGGTAAATGACTGTTTGTCCTTGATGTGAGATTTGAGAAATCAAATATTTTAGGGGAACATAAATGTTTTGTAACCTAGAGGTACTGGAAACATTAAGGTCAAAGAGGAATTGCAAACTTGAAATTAAAAAATTAGAACACATGCTAAAACTCGAGGATTTCAAATCTTCAAAGATTAAAATGCTAAATCTAATAAACAGTCAGTGTAGAAGCTTGGAGAGAATCAACTAAGGAGATTTATACTTCAAATTAATTTAGTATATAGCTTAAAAATAATTTCTTAATTTTTCTTCAGCATTGTAAATAAATCAGGTGAAGACCCTAGAGAAAGTAAGAAAATTAAGGACTATTTTTATCAAGTGTTAGATGAAGAGAAGCATACAGTGTAACTGAGTACCTCATCACTGCAACATGCTGAACATATTATTAGCTTTTAAATCAAGAAAGACAGCTAGTGTTTGGTAGCTTCTCTGCAGAACTGATCCCCAGGGTGTCTGTAGCTGCCTGTAGGTCCAGTCTTGACTTCTTGTCAGTTGTTGCTACTTCAGATATGCCTCTGTGGCATTATACACTGCTGTGCAGAGATTGACAACATACCTCACAGCTGATCATGTTTTGGACACTAGAAACACAAAGTCTGCAGTAGTGAAATAGCATGATACAGATTTTTGTTATGAGAAGCAGAGCATATTAGTGCAGGTGGACTATGCTAGTGTGACCATACTGCTTTTGAAACCCATGTGACCACATCATGAAGACACACAGAATTATTATAGGTCACTCCAAAAGTAATGCCTCCTATTTATTCCATGGAAACTACAGCGGATACAAAGAGCACAATAACACTACCTGAAAGAGCAAACTCTCAGCTAGAAAATGCTATGTTTCAACACAGTCTCCTCTACTTGCTATGCATTTTCACCAACAATGAGCAATATGCACTCCTATGTCAGATGCCATTTTGTCAGACTGCCTTTCTGTTGCCATCTGCCAGACAGCAACAACATATAACAGAGTAGTGGTGGGAAGGTTCAGCCTCTACTGCCATACCACCAACATCTGGCATGGGTCAACATAATATAAGAGGAGACATTACTCTGAAAGTACATTACAGGGAATAACCAATATATAGTGCATGCAGACAATTAACATGCCACCACTATCTTACAATACGGTAAAGTGAAGTCAAGTGTTTTAGACAAGAAGACAGAAATTAGTTCACTTGTGCAGCATCAAACGTTATCTTTCAATAGATGAGGTAATACCTGCTCTACTGTTTTCTTGCAGGAAGTCAGCAGTAATCATGGGACACCATAGAGCAGAAAATATAAAGAGGAAGGAAAATGGAAAAAAATATTCAGAGCTTCTCCTAGCATAAGTATTAAGAGATCCCAAATTAAACGAGAATGTACTAATCAGAGCAGAAGGAGATAAATCTTTCAGAACATGTGGAACTCGTTTCTATAGAATAGAAATTTACATGGGATCATTTAAGATGATCATATTAATAAAAATGGATGGAAGAAAATCTAATTAAGACTTAAATATGAAGACATGAGAATCACTAAGACAGAGAGTAAATATTCATTAAATTAAAAAATCATAATTTTATCACAATCTTCATTAGGAACAGTCAATGTTTGGATGCGTTCCTGGAAGAAGTGGAGTAGCTAACTAGAAGGTGGAGTAGCATTACAATATCTATGAGCTTAGCAAAAGGTAAGAGTAAGCAAAACTTGATGACCCACACTGCAGAGGAAGTAAGCAGGCTAGTCTGAAGTTATCTTCACGATCAGAACATCAGTGAATTGACAAGTTCATTCTGGAATACTTGTTTTGTTTAGGGAAAGTCTTTCTAAGGTAGATGTTTGTTGCCAGGAAGTATGTAGCAAGTTTAACAAGATATCATAGGTGGCAAAATTTTACACTAAGGGAGAAGCTTGAAAATTCAGTCATATAGATATTTAATGTCACATTACATGTGAAGTTTCTGAAAGCATCTGTAACAACTTTATCAGTATCCTCACCTTTGTCTCATTTTACAAAAAGAAAACTTTATTGCAGTGTTCTGACAGTTTGAAAATAAAAGGTAAGCTTTAAGCCTGTTTAGGGATATTTTTAAGTGTTTCAAATATTTAGGTTTTCTAGTCACAGCAGTATTTCCGTACTATTTTAAACGAAGTCATTATTTGCAACGTCGGTTTAGATTTTCCATTACCACAACATAGTGCTTATTGAATGATATGCTAAGATTATTTTGTATTGCAAAAATGATTTATTTCTCAAATATAAAATGAAACATCTTCAAGGTTTACACAGTTAAATCTTAACATGAATGTGTAATGTTGATGTTTCGCACGACATGTTAATAAAGTATATTTAATGATGATCATAGCCCAGAATAAAGGAACAGCTGCTATGCATCTATTACAACAAAATCTTTAAATGGACTATTCTACAAACCATTTAAAATACCCTTTGAAAGAGAAAAAGTATGCAAATAACATATTAAATCTTAGAGGATCTTATTTCTTAGTCTTTTTCTTTTTTCTTTTTTTTTCTTTTTTTCACCAGCCCTGGCATAATGCCCATTGTATCTCTCTTCTTTGGTCAAGATTAAAAATGTTATTCTGAAATCAGTGCACTCCTAGACAAATTTGGAGAGAACATTTCTAGTATAGGATCTTTTGTGAAATGTGACTTGAAAACTAGCAACAAATCATTATGTAAAGATGAAACACTATTTAAAGGTGGTACTTTGGCCTACTTTCTCTTCCTCCTGTTTTAAGGAAAAACATAAAAGACATCTATTATAAACTTTCAGCCCAAAGTTTCAAGAAAGACTGATGTAGTTTCCATCCTTATTAAATTGCTGAAAACACATTTAAGTTGAACTTTTATTACATTTAAAAGTTCTGGCTTGTTTGTTCTTTTTTTTTTTTTCTTTTTTAAATACATAATTTGTGAAAGGCAGTAATTCATGTGTATAGTCCCTGCCCATCAGAATGTTAATTTCTAATGGGATTCTACTTCATTTCATGATGTTCTTGGCCCATTATAAATGAAAAATCCCTCCAAGAAGTGTCAAAATAGCTTTAGTCGGAGGTGACTGCACATGACAGATGGGTGTCCTTCTATGCTTATGCAAAAAATCCTTATTGCAGGATGTCTGTGCTGTCAGAGTGATAACACAGCAGTGCTGACATAATAGTAGGGTTATTTAAATCCTGACATAGAAAACTTTTGTCCATCTTTAATTTCATAGTCCATCCTTTTTATGCCATTGCAGTAACTTCTGTTTAGTAATGAGTTATCCTGCAAAATCCTCAGTCTCTTCAATCAACCCAAATAACAATGAAAATACCCAAACTGCAACTTGATGACAGTATACTTCATTATAATGAAAATGCAGCTCCTGAAAACACACCTCACTGTTAGCAGGAAGTCAGTATACTAGCACAGTTGTTTAATGCAAAAAAAGTGTGTATGTGTGTGGGGGGGAGGGAAGGGGTGGGAGTAAGCGGGGACTTGCAGAGACTGAAAGTATTATACCTCAACTAATAGGTTTGTTATTTCTTACCACATGCTTGACAGATATTAGTTCTAAATACTGACATACCAGTAGATGTCAGTACAATCATTAAACTCCAGAAAGATAGTAGAGGATATTCTTCATGTTCACTGTTGCAGCCAAATGAAGGTATACTGATGATATTTACTTTATCATGAAACAATTCTACATTCTTAAAACATACAAAAGCTGTGTTATAAAATAGATTGATTCATAGTAACAAGGGTTTGAAGAGATTTTCAACGATAACAGAATTTCAGTGGCATTTTGCAGCCATCTTATTTACTTGCTCAACAGCAACTGTAATTTCCCATTTTCATTCCAAATTCGTAGCATTTAAATAAATAAGTATCGGGCATAGACTTTTTCTGAACAAAACTTGGTACTAGAAATCCAGTCAGAGGCTTGGCTACACCTCATCAAAAAATAATTTTTGCAGCACAAGACCAGACCCGAGAGGACAATAACTCATCTTTCATTAAACCTGTATTGCAAAATTTTCCTTTTGTTTTCAAGGGGATAAACTTGAAAACAACTTGAGGTAGTCATCTTTGGTTTGGGAAGGCTGTTTTCCTGCCCATTCTTATATTATTTTACCTGTCTTCATTCCCATTTTAATGTCATGGCCCTTGAGATGAAATCCTTGCTAATCACAAAATCACAGAATTGCATGTGTTGGAATGGATCTCAGGAGATCACTGGGTCCAATGCCTCTGTCAAAGCAGGTTCCCTACAATAGGTCACCCCGATAGGCATCCAGACGGGTCTTGAATATCTCCACAGGAGTCTCCACAAACTCTCTGGCAGCCTGTTCCAGTACTTCATCACCCTTACCATAAGGAAGTTCTTCCTTATATTTGTTGGAACCTTCAAGAGACACCTAGATAAATCAGTTACTGATCTGAAAAAGCCAGATATTATTTTACAGAGTATCATATTGCAGCATACATTCATGTCCATTACCTTGGCCTATCACAGTTGACACACTTATCCTCACCACATTCCACAGAGACACACACATAATTCCAAAGAAATGGAAGCTGTGGTTAAGCCGGCTTACAGCTGCTGTCTGTG
This sequence comes from Phasianus colchicus, assembly GCF_987193195.1. Classification (NCBI taxonomy): domain Eukaryota; kingdom Metazoa; phylum Chordata; class Aves; order Galliformes; family Phasianidae; genus Phasianus; species Phasianus colchicus. Next base: position 60,779,917 of record NC_143476.1, on the reverse strand, counting down.
CTTTTCTTCCATGGAAGGCACGGAGCAGAGGGGCAGGGAGGGATACAGGAGAGCATGGTGTGTGTCTGGGCAGCCCCAGGCAGCATCCAGCCTAGAGTCAAGCCTCAGCCCGCTGACTAGAGTAAGGACAAGAAAGCCAAGGAGGGAGTACAGGATCTTGTTTTCACATCGTGTCATTCTTTCTCCCAGTGGTAAATATTAATCAAGCAGCATTATAACAGGCTTCTCATGCTGGTGTGGACTTTTGGATTTATGTGCTTGTAACTGCCCTGCCAAGGGACTTCTACATTATTAAGATGTCTGTTTGCCTTGTGACATTTTGAAACAGCTGTTGAAAAGAGCACTTAGACTTACAGTATGGCAGTGACTGGTTTCTCATTCTATTCCTCCAAGTCCTGCAAATGCACTTTGACTTTTCAGCCCTCCTCATACGGGTGACAAATGGATCCATTTGAAAATGTGAGACTGAAAATAAAAATGCCTGAACTTCTGTCTCTGGATTTGAACTGTTTCTGCCAGCTATCTACTCTCACAATACTTTGTCGTGTGACAATAGCTGTGTTTTACAAACCGGAGGTAAAAACAACAAATGCTGCAGGAGGCCTGGCTGAGCCTTTCTTTTCTCTCAGGGAGGAATTCATGTTAACGATGAGGTCCAAAGTAAGCAGAAAGAATTTGCATTAGTTTGACCCCCACATACTTCACATTCCTGTTATGCTTCTGTGCACCTCTCACTCATTTTTACATACACACACACACACACAGACAAAACCTCAAAAACAAAACAAAAACAACAAAAACAACAACAAAAAATGTATATAGTCAATGACATTGCAAGAAGCTGATATGCTGAACAGGTAAATAATACATTATCACATTAGCAAGTACAATCACATTAAAGAGTTAAATAGCTGATGATGCTGTTCTTCCTTATTTTACATTTTTATATGCCAAGACTGTGATTTTTTATTATTTCCTGCAGTAGCTGCTGTTAATTCTAATATCTAAAACACAGCACAAGGTTAGATTTTTCATAATGATTTAAATGCTAGTAATGTCACTAACTACTGACAGAGAATCACAAAACTCACTCCAAGAAATAAAGTCCACAACAATCATTCAGGATGAAAGCAGTTGAAATTGGCAACCAAACCCAACAAAACTAAAGTAAATAGAAGAAAAGATGACTATTAAGCAAAATCATTTTAAGAAACTCAAGTATATTGTTATCAAGTAAAGCCATTATGGGCAAATTACTTCCTTAGGATTTAGAAACTCGTGTGAGAATTTTCATGGTCGAATATGAATTGGTGCACACAGATACTGAAGAATTTCACCATGGCACAAGGTCTTGCCTCCTTCTACTTATTCCTGCTATCTATCTTTTCTGTGCACTCATGGAACATTTAATGAATGAGGTTCATTTTACTCTAAAACATTTCATATTACTCCAAAAAGGCCACTGTAACCAGCATCGTCTGTTGTTGACTAACATTCTTCATTACATTTAACAGATTTTATCATTTACAATCTTCACAGTTCTCATGAAAGTCAGTGATCAGTCCCACATTGTTGATCATTACCTGACAGCTGGCATTTAGGTATGCAAAGTTCATAACACACAATACAGGTGGATGATTACAGAGCTTGCAATGAATATGTCTAGTAACGTTAAATTCTCTGACCAAGTATGTGAACAAAGAAGAGAGTAGAAATCAGGCATTTAGAAGATCCTGTATAACATACAGCCTGGGAAATATAATTAGAATAAAAAATGAAAAAGAATAGATACTTGGTTTTAAGGGAAGAACTAGCCTCTTAAAATCAACAAAACTCAAGAGGCAAATTGGCTATGGTATGTATCACTGGAAAGGCTTTGTAACATTTCTCTAGTTCCTTGATCTATCATGCAGCAATAGGTAGTATATGAGACTGGTCTAGTCTATTAAAAAAAAAAGATAATCTTTCTGTTTGTTTCTCTCTGAAGATCAAATTGTTTAAAAATTAGTCCTTGATATTTTAACAAAATAGAAGGGAAAATTTGGTCCCAAACTCTTATTAGAGGGAGAGATAAAGAGATACAACCACAGTACAGAAGTCTGATTTCACACAACAAGTGTGAAACAAGTACAAACACAGCAAGTACAGACTTTCTGGGAGAGGGAGTTGTATTTCATTAAGTGCCACTGAATTTTACTTGTACTTTAGATAGCTGTATAATAATTTGAGCTAATATTTGTCTGAGTGTTCCCTTTGTGTTCCCTTTTCCATGTAAGTAAGATCTTCATACTATGCAATAATTTTCAAGACATTATCAAGTGTTTGGTGGCTGTCCACTCTCACAAAATTGACCTCATCAGGGATAAGATAAAACTGAAAAGAAACACTGAGTACTCCTAGAGAGAGCCTAATTGCAGCTCTTCTGCTTGCCTCTGAAGTACCTGCTTTCCTTCACACACCTCTGCAGACCCTACAACATCTGTTCTGAGTCTAGAGGGGCGTGGGTGATCTGAGATCCAGACTTAGCCACTGAAGTGCCTGCTTAGCTATTGGTGAATCTCATGACAATCTGCTGTGAAAAATGATAGCTCACCAGATGGTGGCATCACTTAACAACAAATGAAACCTGCCTAGACCATCCTTCATTCTGTTTACTTCTTTCCAGAAATTCAGCAAGTACCAGTTGTGCCCTTACACTAAATTCTGCACTGTCAGGAGATAGCAACATGCTATTGGACTCCCAGTTTCTACAGTGAAGCAACAATGGAGCTTTATGAGATATGCAGCATTGCTAAGCTCCAGTTGGAGTGGGCAGCCATGTGTTTCCTTAACCAAGCAATCATAAATTCACTTCTTAAAAGCATATAGAAGATTCTTCATAAAATTTTGAGGAAAATAAATTTTTGTGAATAAAGAGTGGTTGACTGAAAAGTGCAGCTGCAACTAAATATAGAAGGCATTTGGAAACCTAGGCAGATGCAGATTTCATCTCTGTGTCTGCAAAAATCTGACCTAAATGCTAGAATCAGAATATGATATAGTCAGTAGATGGGGTAGTAATAGAAAACTGAGTATGAATTCTGTGATTCAGATGTGTGCCTCCATACGTTCCCAATCATATTTAGGACACCCCCATCTTTATGTAAATGATGAATTCCCAAAATGTGCACCATATGATTTGCAGAATGACAGTGCCCCAGTTTTGCATAAATTAAACAGCCGATCCTGATAACTAGGCTTTCCCATTTACATTATGCCTCAGTTCCAAATCCATGGGATATAAATGAGGGTGGCATATGGTCCTGAAATGGGAAAGCTGTGGGGCTTTCATGTACACACCATGGGAACAAATGGCTGTCCCACAGATGGTGGAGTACTTAGACGCATCTCTTGTATGATGGATGCCAATGTTCAGGAGGTTGAAGCTGTGAGCAACCTATAGAGGTCTCTGCTGGCTGATATACCAAGGACAGATGATAGACCAACACAAAGGGGTTGCAAGGATAACTCTTCTTCTTTTTTTTTTTTTTTTTATCTTGGCTTTCTATTTATAGTGCTTGTCTGTTTGTGAAAATTTATGGCATAACTGAATAATCTTTCCATTAAAGCTGTGCTATAGTTATAACTGTGAGAGCACTAATAATAAAATAATTTTATTTCAGATTAATTGCTTTACTTCAGAGTTTTTTCCATGAACAATGCATGAACAAAGATATTTTTCCCTCTTTCTTGGGCTGGGGCTGTGAATAAAAATTCTCAAGGCAAAGAAGAAGATAGAAAGCTGAGAAACCATCTCAATATCACACAGTATTCCACAGGCACGAGTTGTATACGACACTATTTATGTAGGAGATTGAGATATACCCAATATGGAGAATATCACTGGAAGGAAAGTCAGAACTGTATTTGCATGAATAGTAAATTATTCCAGTAGTATATTTTGAAGTAATAGCATCAGTTATTTGGAGAAGACTGTTAAGATATTGAACAAAATTTATTTCAAACAGTACTGAATCTTAGTCAGCTATAATCATAGATGGGTATGGCCAGAGGGTCCTTACCATGTTGGTGTATGTTTAACTCATTGTAATAAAAAACATGCATACAAACGTAGGAGAAGACTGTTGCAAGAAACATATATAAAAACTTATCTGTCAAATGAAATTGGTACACTTAGTGAGACAAGGTGCACTTGGTGTACAGAGTTCCTGTGCCTGGCCCACCTTCTATGGCTGACCACGTCACCTGCCCCACATTTATGCAACCTCTTATCACATTTTCATACAGCCATGCTCCCTTATACTCCAGATGCATTCATGAATGTTCAATAGCATTGCTGGCATCAGGCATTCTACTGCAGGTTGGGAATTTGCTATCTATTTGGTATTACCTATTTGGGCTGCATGGGGCAGATTTCCACATGTTGCAGGGAGGGCAAGTGGTGGGTGTTAGCACTAAGAGGACTGATATTTTTCTAGACTCTGAATGGGGTTTACTGGGTCAAGCCTGGGAAACCAAAAGGAGAGTGGTGGCATGTCCAACCAAATGTGTGTAGAGGAAGGGAAGCAGCAGTTTGTATGGGTGACTGTGCTTGTGGTTGATATTGCTGGGGATAGCCTCTAACAATGCTGCTTGGGACCCTCAAAGATCCTCTTCACAGCACTGCAGAAAGTACATTTATTCACATTTTCTTTTCTCCCTCCTCCAAACAGAAAGCTTTCTTATGTGGCATGTATAGAATCAGTGCACACTCGCACATGGTTTCATCAGTGACCTTCAAAGCTCTATACCAGCACTTTCTATAGGTAAGAGGCAAGAAAGCAAAGGAACTCTTCAGGACTTCTTTCTCCTTTGCACTGAAATTACCTATAAGCCCATTTTGTCTAAAGGTATAATAATGAAATAATAGGTAGAAGTGAAAATGTATAAAATCTTGCTGTATTTAATATCATAGACGAAATATAGTTCTTGGATCTCTCCAACAGATTGGCTGTGCTTGTGGATTGCAAAAAATTGAGCTTTTTCTCTGTGGTCATTTTGTAAATAAATAACAAACCAAATATGTATGCCATAATAAGTTAATTCTTTCAATTTATTTTCATTTCTTCAGCTATCTGTTTGAAATTTTTCTCCAATTTCTATTTACAATTAATTTTATTACCAATATTCTTCTTCATTTTACTTTTCTGTTCCAAATATTTGTTGTCTGATTCTAGTTCATTTTTTCCCTCCCAAATAGTGGTGAATCATTTTTCTTCTCAGTCTTTCATCAGTATTTTCTCAGAATGTTTTGAGAGCAGAACTGTTGTTTTGTTCTGTTTTGTTTTCTGTGAAAGGCTTTTTACCATTTCTGTTCCATTTTTTGAAAGCAAATCAGTTCTGTCTCTTCTGACTTCTTCTGTTATGTCTTTAAAATCTTACCATTAAACACTTTGCTAGACACTGCTTACTGAGAACAATACACATAAGCAAAATGAAAAGTTAAAATCAGTCCCTCTATGCAGAACTGCCGTAAAGAGCCTAATGGTCTGCACCAGATACCATAAACACCCATAGGTACCACATACTCATAAATGTTGCATTTTATAATGTGCCATAGTGTTACATACCTGAAAATTTGACTGCTAAATATGCGTGCTTTTATGAAGTCAATCACTCTTCTCACTTCCAAAATATTTTCAATAGTAAAGGGAAAATAAATTCAGATACCCACATCCCTGGAAGGTGCTCTGCAGAATTACATAGAGAGTATTCTCTTTCTTCAGTAGGCATTAAGCAACAAGAAATTTTCCTTGGTTTCCCTCTGAGGATAATTTTAACATCGCATTGCATTAGAAAGTCTCTGTGACTTAGTTACACACTGTGCAGCTCTCATCACTCATCCTGAGGGAGTGCTCTGTTATGTGGATTTCTTTGAAAGCCCAAACAAGCTATAGATGATAGCTGGTCAAAATCCAGTTCTTAGCATGACTCATAGAAGACATATCTCAGAAGGTCTTTGAAAGGAAAGTACAAGGTAAAACAACAGATGGGACCACATATATTGATGGTGTATTACATGGCACTTCCTAAAGTAACAAAAAAAGCTAAATTTGACTCTGAACATTCTGTTAGAGATCAAAGACCCACAAAAAAATCAATTTATAAAGTATAACGAATGTTAAAAGTGCAAAAATAATCACATGCATAGCTGGATACTTTTTTTTTTTTTTTTTTTTTTTTTTTGCAATAAATGAATGTGTATTTATGCTACTATATTTTATTTCTGCATTTACTCAGTAGGATCCTTCAGTTATGGATTTATAGTACATGCACTGCCTGGCAACTGGATTGGATTGCAGGCAGAATCATGAGTTAGTTAACTAAAGTTATCGTTAGATCAACTTTCATATATATATATATATATATATATAAGTGTAAGAAGACAGGTAGATTGCTAGGAACTCTCAGCTAATTTCTCAAAAAAAAAAAAAAAAAAAAAAAAAAAAACCTGCACCAGCTACCCAGTTACAATTGCATAAACCAAAATGATGACCCGGTGCTTTCAACAATTTTATCAAGAAACAAGTTAATCTTGGAACTTTTCTTTCTGTACTTTTCTTTTATATTTACTTAAGTAGAGCCACAAGAGGCAAATTGTTTCCTTTTAATATAGTAAGCTCAAGTTAAAAAGAAAGAAAGAAAGAAAGAAAGAAAGAAAGAAAGAAAGAAAGAAAGAAAGAAAGAAAGAAAGAAAGAAAGAAAGAAAGAAAGAAAGAAAGAAAGAAAGAGAGAAAGAGAGAAAGAGAGAAAGAGAGAAAGAGAGAAAGAGAGAAAGAGAGAAAGAAAGAAAGAAAATATCTGCTTGTCATGAAAGTGTGGCAAATGAGCTCTTGGCTTTCACTGCATTTAAAGTTCCAGGGTTTAAAGTTGACCTGTTTATTGGCACCCGGCTGAGTAATGGAGGAGTTTTATTTGGAAATATTTCTGGAGAGTATCTAATCCAGTTTTGGCAGCATTAATTTCACCGTAGTTTGGGGAGATTTTTACCTTTCTTGGAGTGTGTAACTTGTTGACATTAACCCTGGTATAATCTAACAGAATCATGTAATCAAGTTTTTAAAAATGTTCACTGCAAATGTTGGGAAGAGTCACTGAGAAGTCATACAGTATCTTTTCTGTTATCTAGGTAGTATTATATGTTTTGGTCTCAAATGCAGAACTTCAAAGCCTTAAGAAGGAATTCTTTCATGAAACAAACAATTTTTCACAAACGCAGTAACGGGCTGGCTATCAACATTTGTGGATGATTTTAGAATTTATTCACTCCTCCTATCTCTCAGTGAAACTAACTTCTTACAGAACAGCTGCCAAAAAGGAAAATTAGTGTCATCCTCTGTGTAACTTTTATTTTTGCTCATCTGCTCCACATCTCTAGCTCAATTTTCTTTTATTTACTTGAAACATAAATAGATCTCCTTTTTCATTGGGCTTGATTGACTCAGTCTTTGAATCACAGTACAGTCCATTGGTGGATTATCTCCAGCATGTTCATGTTTTTCTTGCCCTTGAAAAGCCTAGAACTGGGCAAAATTAGCACTCCAAGTGAGGCCTCAACTGTAATGAATTCAAGGAAAGGATCACCACACTCAGCTTGCTCGCAACACTTTGCCTAATGCAAGCCAGAATAACAATTGCCTTCTTTGCCACAAGAACACACTGCTGTCTCATGACCAATTTGGTGTCCATCAGGACCCTCAGCAGCAATTTTCTGAATAGCTGCTTTCATGGCAGCTATTCAGAGGTCCCCAGCCTGTGCTGGTGCACAGGGTTTCTCCAGCCTGGGTGAAAGACTTTGCATTTTCCTTTGCTGAACTTCACAAGGATCATATCAGCCCAGTTCTCCAGACAGTTGAGGTCCCTCTGAACAACAACACAGTCAGGCAATGTAATAACTTCTCCTCCTGGTTTTGTACCTTCATCAGCTTGCTAAGGATGTACCCTGTCACACCAGCAAGGTCATTAAAGAAGATGATAAGTAAAACAGCATCCAGTATTGACTTCTGCAGTAGATCAGTAGTGACTGGCCCTTAGCTAGACTTTTGCTTCTGTATGCAACTCCTCGAGCCCAGCTGCTCAACTTTCAGTCCATCTTACTTTCCACTTACATAGCCCTTATTTCATCAGCTTGTCTATGGTGCTATGGAAGACACTGACAAAAGCCTTGATGAATTTGAAATTAACATCCACTGCTTGCCCCTTGTCTAACAAGTCCATCATCTATTTGAAGAAGAATATGAGGGTGTTCCAGCATGATCTCCCCTTCTCCTCCATAAACTCATGCTGACTACTTCCAATCACATTTTTGTCCTCAGTTTGTTTGGAAATTTGTCAGGATTATATGCTCTGTAACCTTCCTAGGCACTGAGGTGAAGTTGCTGGCCTGTAGTTCCCCATACCTCTTTCTTGCCTGTCTTGAATAAAGGAATGATTTTTGCTGTCTTCCAGTCCTCAGAAAACTTACCTGACTGCCATGACTTTTCAAAGATATTGAGGATAGACTCTCTCAAGAGAGAGGCAGGATATCATGTATGTGGTAGACATGAAATATGATTGTATGAACTGGTGGAAATACAGTACATGGACAAAAATGAAGGTCTGGATGTAATGTTGTTTGAATTCAGCCCTGTTCTTCTCTTACGTGCAGGTACGTCATCAGCTGCCGTATGGTACATAGTTGAATGTAAAATGAAGAGTGAGGAAAGGTTAGATCTACATCTGCTGGCACTTATTTTTTTGCCAGCTTTACTAGGACATGCAGGAGCTGTGCTGGGATTTAGTGGATCTACAAAAATAAGTCCATGCGGAGACATTGGTTATCTGAGTTATCTGCTTCTGCTGGGTGTTACCTGTCCGGAAACAAATGTTCACCACCCAGAAATGTACTTTACTTTGATATAATTCAGGAAAGAGTGTGCTTTAGGGAGAAGGAAAGACGGAAATGATCTGGGAAATGGTGATAAATGCTGAAATCAACCATCAAATCTATGTACATATAAATACCCAGTGTGAGCTCAGGAAACAGGAAATGTGCATAGTATTTATTACCCATACAGTGAAGTGAGCTCAGCTGGCTACATATGGAGAGATGAGGATAATCCTGTAATTAAAATTTTCATCACAGAGGTGAAAAAGTGCTGCTGGTCATCTCATACTTGGAGATGTAGGTGCAGAAGAAGAGGGCAGCAAGCAGAACATAAAGGCCACTGTTAGCAATTCTCAAGGAAATGACTCCATGCTGTTCACAATGCAGTATTCCTGTGCACAGGCACACCCTCAAGCAGTCCAGAGCATTTCTAGGTGTTATATATGAGGACATTTTGGTTCTTAAATGCTAAAACACAAGTGGTACTTAACTTAGAAGCCAAATGTCATGGTTTTATGTTTTTTTTTTGATTTTCATAATTCATAAATTGATCTAGTTAACTCCGTGACACCAAGAGATGCTGTTGCAGAAAAGATGAGTGAAACATAATTCTGTTGGTGCCTGGGGACAAGGAAGATATGAGAAAACTAATGACCTTGCTGATGTGACAGAGTACATAGGAAGATAGGCTTCTTCCTATTTCTGATGAGTTTTAGCTCAGGCCCAGATCTGACCAGATAACCACAGTACAGTACAGTTTTCTCTGAACAGCAAACAAGCAAACAAACAAACAAACAAACAAAAAAAAAACAAGAAGAAAATCCAAAAAGAAAAAAAAAACAAACAAAAACCCCTCATTTGAGAAAATTACCTCCCAAATCCTCAAAACCATAATAAATCTGTGCACCCTGGATTTTGAGAAAGTCAAAATATTAGCAGCTTTTCCAGCTGATGTTCCCCACACAAGTAAAATCACTGAATAATATTACGCTTGGTCCCAGCTGGCAGTGGAAAGCATAACGAGCAGGCCCTACAGCCTTTCAGGGCTTTCTTCTACTGTCTTCAACTACTGCAACAGAAGACATCCACTTCACTTTTTGACAGATCCTCTTGGTGCTGCATTTGTTCCAGATCTGTTCTGATCAAAGCCGTGTCATTTCAGGCAAGGGTGAATAAATAGCGCATGAATTCTCGGTGATGATGTGACTGACAGACTGCAATGGGAGCATGAACATTTAAAACTACTATGGTGTACTGAGGTCCAAACTAAGCAAGAGATGAAGGGTTAAAAATTTTCCATATTGCTTTTGAAACACTAGTTCTGTTTTAATCTTAAAATAGCCTCTGGTTCATTTGTGTCTCTCCCACTGTTTGCAAAGAGATCTTTCCTTTTCATCCTCCTTGCAGCCTTGCTTGCATAAGCCAGAGCCTTCATTCTTCCAGCAAGGTGAAGGGGTTGCAATTTCACTTGGATTTCATCCACACATCCCCTTAACTGGCAGGAGAGATTGCCACTGAGTGGTGTGAAGAACTCTGCTCCACAGGCGCTGATTGTGCAGCCTCTGCAAGACTACTCACACCTGCCAGCCAGCTGAGCAAGAATCCAGGGCTGGTCATCATCAGATACAAGCCTCCTGCCTAGCTGGAATACAGCACTTTAAAGAGCACATCATGCGAATGAAGTGTACATTTGAATGTAACTTCTTTTTTTTTTTTTTTTTTTTTTTTTTTTTTTTTGTGGTTAGCACTTTTGTACTTAGCACCCAGAATGAGTCAGCACTATAAAAACAACATCCTTCTCTTTCTTGTTGGCCACTATGTGAACAAAATAGCAAGTATTTACTTAATGCTACCTAGCCAGGAGTGTCATCAAGGATTACAGTAAAGGAAAAGATACAGTAAAGGAAAAGGCACAGCCAGTGATGTAGTAACAGAAGTCAGTGCTTCATTTTTCATCTCAGTCACTCATAACAGCATTGCTTACAGTGCACCTGTACCCAGGCTGATAACCACAGGAGAGGTTTCTCCATAGAGACATAACAGCCCCGGGGGAAAGCAAGTCAGGGGAAAATCCTCAGCAGCATCAGTTTCTTAACTTGCAGGTACTTACCAGCACTGAACATGGAGAGCCATGCTGGCTGGCAGCAGTCGGTCCTTGCTCTCAGGATCATAATGAGCAATCCACAATAGCAATTCTTTTCAAGCCATTGCAGCTGTTCTGCTCTATCAAGCACCTACTGAGTAGGTACTTCATTTGAACACTACAGCCTCAGTTTTAAAAGGTATACGCATTTCCTAAAATATATGAAAGGGCTAGCAAATCATACAAATAGCATACATAAGCTGGATGTGGTAACTGGATATCAGGGAAAAGTTTTTTATGATAAGGATAGTGGAGCTTGGAACAGGTTGCCCAGAGAGGTGGTGCTTGCCTCATCACTGGAGACATTCAGGGTCAGGCTGGATGGGGCTCTGAGCAAATCTAGCAGTAGCTGCCCCTGTTCATTGCAGGGGAATTGGACTAAATTACCTTTAAGGGTCCTTTCCAACTCAAACGATTCTTTGATTCTGTAAATCTGAATAGTTAATTCGGTTCACCCTTTTTCTTATAGAAAAAACAAACAAACAAACAGAAGAAACCAACCCAACTCCTCTGCTCCACCTGCCTCTAACTAGCTGATAATTTTCAGTCTCTCTGTAGATCCATAACACAATACAAATTTGAAGGGCAAGTGCTTTTGGACTGAACAGATTTATAACCATAAAAAGGAACAAGCAGACACTTTATAAATGAACACTTGACCAGCAATTTTTGTTGTTGTTGTTGTTGTTGTTGTTTTTGCTCATTCCTAAAAATCCTGCAAACATGTCTTCCTTGCAAAGTTTTCCTTAAATTCTTCCTGTGTGAAATTCTTGTTTCCCACTCACCCAACAGAGTGTATTTGAACTTCTAACAAAGTGAAGTTCAACTTGTACTGTTAAGCATTTATCAGTTAAACGCGTGTTGCCCCAAGGAAGGTTAAAGTCAGCTCCACCCATCCTCTAATGTCCCCATTTAAATATTACTTTAGGACTAAAAACTAGGATTTGTTATCTAGCTCATAATCTTGAGTCTATGTGTCATGGTGCATACCTCGTTGCTCACTATCACTTGCCTCCATAGTCATGCTGCATGAGTGCTGATTTCTAGCTGGGCTTTAAATAGGTAATGGAAAGGTATACCCTACCTCACTGTCAGTACACATGCTAGCGGCCAACAAACAGCGCAGATGGCAAAGCAACCCTCAGAGTGACCAAAACATTGCTGAAGGAATGGCAGTGTATTTTTATATTCTTGTTTACGTAGAGCAAATGGCATTCTTGCATCCAGATCCCCCGTGTTTCACCCCACAGTCACTGTTGAATGGGTGAAGTGTAGAAGCGTATGCCTGTTTCACTGCTAAAGATAAGACTACACATTTGAAAGTTCAGTCTTTAAAAAAAAAAAAAAAAAAAGTACTGGCTTAAGACTTGTAGCTTCCTGCAGTAATCTGAGGAAGATTGAGAGCAAACATTGAAAGTAGGTAAAAGAATCAAAAACAAATTAGTATTAGAAGCCTATGGATACTGCAGAGAAATGTTGGCACCAGAATGATTCAGCATTTGTTCTTAAAGTGTTTCTTAGTTTCTTAGTATCTCTCAACAGTGAGATAAAGCTCTCATGAGGATGAATACTGGAGTCACTTCACTTCCTGATTCCAACAAGATCTCTCTAAGACCAATCAAGAATTCTCAGAATATTGTTGAAAAATTTTGTTCTATTTCCTCTCTCCACCCAGAAATAATACATAGCATGTAAGGTATGATTGGGTTCCGCACAAGCTTATTGCACAGGAGGAAACTTTATACAGTGGCAATAAAAGCAATGAATTTTGGGGAAAAACAGCAACAACAACAACAAACAACTGCATAATTTCTTCTCTGGACTGGATGTAATTCTATAGAAATGTAACAGTCTGGCCAAGAGAAAATTAAGGAAATTAGTTTTGGTGGAGTTTAGGATTTTTTGTTTGGTTTGGTTCTAAACCAGAGAACAGTGTGTCTTTGCAAAATAAGTACTCAGAGAAGAAATTCAGAGCTGCAAAAACAGATACCTTGAACACTGTGCTCTTCTTAGTTAAATAGAATATCAGCATTGAAAGATCATTTTCCAAATCTAGTTTTCTAGCTGAGCTGTGTTTTTCTTTTTCTTTCTTATACCATACTGCCACACAGGCAAAAGAGGGAAAGAGTATCTAGTCACAGAATCTCCTGTTTGCCATGCTCAGTGGTATAACTTACAGGTCCGACTCCACAAAAGCTTAGCCTCATTCCATCTGCATGGATTCAGTGGAATTAATCACAGTGTATGCAGTTTATGTTGGTGTTTGAGGAATTCTGTCTCCACTCTGGGCAACCCCTCAGCTGCTAAGCAAACAAAATGAAGGTAGAAACCATAACAGTAGACAGTGGGGACAAGATTTAGAAACAAAGCTCAGTTAGTGTAGGGGAGAAACACTGCTGTTAATTGGCTAGTTTCAGATGTAATTGAAAATCACAGGTTCACACCTAAAAAATTACCTGATATAGCTATACAGTTCCAGTGAAAGGCACTTTCCATTTCCACAATTCTGTCAGCTCCATCTTAGCACTGCCACTCAACATACGTTAGCACATCCATGCAGACAGCACCAGATAGAGTCTTCATTAAAAATGCTGGAAGCCAACATCCTGTACCATGCTTTTTTCTTAAAATCCCTGGTCAGGTAGTTCAAGAGGAACAGTTAAGTAACACAGAGTACGACTGTGGTTTCCTTACAGGAAAAAATGCATTGTTCTTGTCTCAAAGGTGAAATTCTTGCCCTATTAAATAAACAGTGAGAGTTTTACCATAGTCTTGATTAAGGTAGTTTGTCAGACCATGCCTTTCACTATAACATTTTCAGGCAGTGTCACAATATTTTGCAATTAAAGCTCCAAACTTGAGTGAAGATGTTTGTATACGTATGCTGCTACCTCTATAATCTCAGTACTGATGCTGTATGTGCAGATTCCGAGATCTGAAGACTGAACAACTCAGCTAAATTTCACATTTGGATATGTCTTCTCAAGTTTAGTAGCAGTCATTTTAGCTGTATGTAGTGTCAGCTGGTGTATTCAATATCCAGCCATCTATTAACACAATATGATCTGAAAATGAGGATGTAATAAAAAAAGCTGTTTTTTAACTAAATATATCCCACATTTGATAATTTAAACTTTCCTCCATCCCTTTACTATAAACTTTCAAAACAACTGAAAAAAGGCTACTCTTAAATGTAAGAAATATTTTATGCCTTTGATTTGAATTATTTTGAACAAATGTTTAAGGGAGAGGGCTGGATACACAAGAAATTATTCCCTTTTCATTTCCAAGTACTAGATTCATCTCAGTAAACTAAAACAATTTATTTTTCTTGGTGGGTGACTTCTCTTGCTCAAAAAATGTGTTATCTGAAAACCTTTATTGAATAAAGATTACCCTGCACCACAGGGACAAGTGGAAATTTACAGCTGTTAAGAAGAAGCTAAAAAGAAAAAAAAAGAACAGTAAGAATTAAAAATTATGTTTTGTAATGAAACTCTTTAACCTAGATTCCCTCTGTTAATAACATGTAGGAAAAAGTTAACAAGTGCTTCTATTGTTGTGCCAGACTCTGTGGGTGGTTAATCCTTATTTAAATTCTGATTCAGTTTTAAATGAGAGTAAGGAGGGTGGAATATTGGACTGGAACCATTTCTAGTGAAATAAAAACTCCAGAGCAGCCTTCATGCAAGAACATCTGCAAGTGCATTTATGTGACTGTTGAAAAGAACACATTTATTCTCATACGTTATTTTTTTCTACTTACTCTTAGCCTTTTTTTTTTCTTCATCTAACACTTACTTATGTATGGTGATCATTCTAAAGCAGCACAGAAGCCTAAATACATTACTTCTAAAGAGAAACACATCTGTGTCACAAGTAAACAGTGTCAGGATATAAGTGGTTGGAGCCAGTAAACACTTTTTACAGTTCTATGTTGCTTGCACCTCACCTTGTGTGGTGGATGAAAAATAGAGGCACTTTGTCACAGTCATGAGTTCATGTTGAAAAAAAAAAAAAAAGAAGAAAAAAGAAAGGAAAAAGAAAGGAGTGTTAGGAGTGCGATGCCTTAGTATTGTAACTGCATGAGGGAAAAAAAGTCAATATGGTGTCATGTCTTACTGAGTTTTGATGAATATAAAAATTTTACCTCATGCGTACAACAGTCTGATCATCTTGAAAGCACAGTAAGCAAAGCAGTGCCATTCACAGTGTCCCAGGGAGTCAGGACTCCTTCCTAAACAGTATCCAAGGGTAGTAAATGGCTATGCTCTAACTCAATGGAGCAATCTAATATAAAAATGGATCTTAGTCTTTAGTAACACTGTTTTCAAAAGTTGAGGTGGGATTGCAACGAATGAGAAAAAGAATTAAAAAAAAATGGAAAGGAATATTTAAATTTGCTAGCATTCCATTGTAGTTGCAATTTGGGAACATGAATCTTACATCTAAATTTTTGGTATCTCTGTATGCTATTGTCAATCTGACTGTTAAAACGAAGAAAACATAATCAGTACACTTTTATGTTTCTACAGGTAAAGTAAATTTATACTTGAACAAAAGCATAGTGTTTGATGCTATAAGAGGAATGAACGTATTTTTGATATTGTGAATGCAGACTATCTTAGAGCACTGTTGAGGAACTGACTGAAACCTGCTACAGTTTACACAAAGGGAAATTCCAGGTGCCCAACACCTGCATCCACCTGGGCCTTCAGCATGCTCCCAGTGTACAGCAGTAGTGGAGAGCATTGCCAGGGTCAGTAGCTCATTAGGATTATGAGACAGCTCAGACTTAACAGGAAGATGTCATCTGCTTGTGACAACTTTATGGCAGTAGCATGCTGCACTGTCCACGCACTACTTGGGCTGTTTGCAAAGCAGGAGCACGTGGAATTACCCCAGCCAGTCACTGAGCCTGCTGTTGTCAGCACGTGGTGCCACCCAGTCATTGATGGTGGGGTCATCAAACCAATCTGCAAAGAAGCTTCACTGTGCCTGGGCTGCAAGCAAATTCTTCCTCCTGCTCCTTGCCCAACATTTCTCTGGTTCCAGGATTTGCAAGCAAGGATCTTTCTTCCCATAATTGATCATGCTGACCTCTGCTCTTCCTTGCAGCCTCAGGACCATCCGCATCCGCCTTTGTCTTGGCTCTTATCTTGGCAGGCCCCGCTCCCTCATCCTCACCCTGCAGCCCACCAACTGGAGTTTCCTGTTTTCCACCCCTGCTCACAGCAATCTCTGCCTTATCTCCCTGCTGGTTTCATTCTCAGCTCCATCTGTTCACTTGACGTTTATGAATCTCATCAAGCATTTGTTTTCAAACCCATCCAAATTTAAATACTTTCAATTGTATTTGTGCTCTCTCGGTTCTCACATTTGTCACTGGGATGATAACTGTGCTGAATAACCTAAATTTGGTTCTGAGTTAGGCTTCCATCCTTTTCCAAAAGCCTGCCGTGCTTTCAAACCTCACAATGAGGTCCCCATGGCTGAAACAGTCCCTTTTTGTACTCCATGCCTGTCAGACATTCTCCAGATGCGTGAAACTTCTGATGTAAATTGAAATCTGCATCCTGCCCCCATTTTCTCCCAGCAATAAAATGTATTTATTTGTCTTGAAACACCATCAGATTCTGTCATACTTTCTTTAGAACATTTAGTGTGACTTTCACTTTTGTGAGAAACATTTTTTTACTTTTCCACCTCCAAATTCAGTGGAAAACCTTTCTTTCACCTTGTTTTCCTTCTCAGCAGGAGGACAGGTTTGAAATTAAAATAAAATATCTCCCTCCATACTCAAACTTGTATCTCATTCCTGCTTTATTCTCATCTGAAATGCCTCATTCCTCCACAATTTTAGTTGTACTGAAGTGTCACATAGATAAAGGCAGGAAGGAAATATAACTAGCTTAATTTATCCTTATTTTTATATCAACTAAATCTGATTTAAATCCCTCAGTTATTAAACAGGTTTCATTCCAAGTATGCCACCTGCAAAGGATACTTTGAGAAAAACACTGCATCCAGATCTCCAGCTCAGAAGCTCACAGGTAAAGGAAAAAAACAAACTTCCAAAACAAACAAAATTTCACGAGGAAAATAAATATTTCACACTTGGAAAGTGAGGATCAACGTTAAGATTCTGACTTTGTGGATCATCATTCAAAACTCCTCATTTACCAATTCCTTTACTAATATACCTAATGTCTTATTATTTGATTTTATATATATATTATTTTATACCCATGGACTGTCCTTTTTTTCCCTTTGAATCTCATCCTAGTATCATAAGTCTTTGTCAGAATACAGGTATCCTGATTACCGCAACTACTACTCTTTCAATACATTTCTACCCTGCAGATGTGTAGTTTCCAGTATTTCCAACTAATGCTTACTTTGTTCTTGTACAAATAATTCTATACACAAACAGTTTTCCTTCTGAGGTGTCTAGTAAGGATTCAATTAGATTTAGTGGATTCTGTTATTTTAAACCAAACCAGTTTAGTTCCACTATCAACTTCACTGCTCATCACTGAGTTTTATTTAATGTATCTGTCTTTCATTGTTTTTCAGCACTGTTTTATAATCTACAGCTCATAAATCATATCTCACCCACCTGTGATTTCCCAGCATGTTCTCTTACTATCAAAATAAAAAATGGTACTGTAAGAAATTTTGCACTTAAAGGAGAAAGAGAAAAATATCCTCTATTCTGCATGTTAACTCATACAACAATCAGAAAACAGCCAGAGAATTTTCAAAACATCTCTAAAAATCAATGATGATTATATTGCCAAGCGTTGAAATAAAACAATGATCACAGCAGATGTTGCTGTGCTAGGATAAAAGCATTGCCTGTTTCATAAAGGCAAAGGAACCATTAAAGCTGCAGAACATTAACAAGAGTATCTTTCTAAAATGAAATATGACAGAGAACCACAAGAGAAAACAGAGGCAATATCATAGCTCTAAACTCAGTATTTCATGTATAAAGTGATCAATTAGCAACACCTGTATTAATAGTACAGCCATCTCAAAGTTGACTTCTGACTTTTCCAGGGCATAACATGGGGCAGAAGGATAGATTGGTGCAATTAAAATGCAAACACCTGTGCTGACTTTTAAAGACCAGATGTGCTTCTATTAAACAAGCCCTGAGGTTTGCTTAAAACTAGCACCTGCTTCCCAGTTGCATACTGTCACTTGGGTTTCTGTATTTAAGTATATTTTAAATTTCAAATATTTTCAGTTCTCTTTACACAGGAAATGTCTGTATTTAGGCATTTTTTTCGCAAGGAAGACAAATTACCTTGTCTGCATGTTATGTTCCAAATTTCATTCCCACCCTTCAGCTTCCTCCTGAGGTCTCTCCTGGATGTTGTACAACAGCCAAGATCCAACAGCCACCCAGTGTGCTGTCCCACAGTGCTTAATTCTTACAATACATTTAGCTACAATGGATAATGATAAAAATGAGAATGGGGATACTGATGAGTCAGCATTAAACTACAGCATCCCACTGAATGACAGCAACCCTTAGGCCATGATAAAAATGACAAACTTAGTTAATAGTTATATCCCAGTTTCTCTTGGCATCTGCACACGGTCTTGGGCTCTGCCTGGCAGCTCCCTGATTTATAACAACGTGGATTTGATTTTGGGACTGAGCACATATGCATCCTCTGACTAGGGACTCCCTCGTGCCATCTGTTGTTTGCCAGTTGTACTGTCCCAGCATGCACCAAAAAAGCCCACACATTTTGAGACTTGCAGGTGAGACAATGACAGCAGCTGCTTCCTAGTGAGCAGATTCGTAATTAGAAGAGTAAGACAATCCACAGTTACACAGTCAGCATATAGCATGTCTCTACTGTTCTACTTAACACAACTCAGGGCCCAGCTCCATACTGTACCTAGCAATATATTTAAAATTGTTAGCAACTAAGAAATCAGCCAGCAATCACCTCACTGAATATCTTAGTTCTGATATTGGAAGAAACAACAGTATTACTATAAATTTGTATACCTCCTTTCCTCTCTGCATTTGTCATTGACAGCTGATACAGTTAATCATTTTAAAGACATGATTTTTTATACTCAAGGGAGTCATCTAGAGATGGAAACAGCTTGACTTTAGGGAGCTTTAAAATCCTAGCATGGTGTGTCTGAGCATGGCAAAAAACAGGATGTTTTTTTAATGCAGAATTATCTAAACTGTAATCTGCGTGTATCTGCCTGCATGTATCACATGCATCCTGGCCTAGCAAGCAACTGAACACAGTAGAGCAGAAATATCCTACCTCAGCGGATGGGCAGCCAGCCCTTTACTCAGGCAGCGGAAAGTAAAGCCTCAGCTGTATTTTATAAGGCAGGACAAATGTTTACATAGAAGCTACCTGCCAGGGTTGTTCTCAGGGGTGAGAAAGGCAAAGGAGACCTCGACATACAACAGAACATACAACAAACTCCTCAAGGTGCTCCTCCCCAACTTACTGAGGTATTGCTAGGTTTCCACTGCACACTTTTCAGACTATCTTCATTTCTATTCTAACTCCTCTTTTCATGAACGAAAAAAAAAAAAATATGTTTAAACACAGCCTAGAATCAAATCACTTCTGAAACTGCAAGAACTGTTGTATCTCCAGGGCAGCAAACAGGAGGAGCAGCAAAACGACCCCGTGACTATTTTTGTCTGGGTGCCTGTGGTGAGAACAGATTTTTGATGATTTGCCTGGAGCACTGGAAATCTTAACACCAGCTTTGAAAGTGTAAGATACACTGAGAGTGAGGAGAGGGATATGAAGTGCTCAAGATATGCTAGACCAGCCTTTTGTAGTGTCTGATGGGGTATTCAGAGAAATGGATCATTCAATTTGTCCTGAAGGTTTTCTGCTTTCAGGAAAAGGAGGAAAGTTCACATTAGTCCTTGATGTAAAGACTGAGCGTGGGCATGAAAAAATGATGATTTTAAGGCTGCAGGGTTTTCAAAAGGACTTAGTTCACAGCTATGAGGCTTCTGAAAATTGGTGTTTTTTTACTCACTGGATCCTATCTAGAAATAAAAGTAACTTACATACCTCAGCAACATTTAGGGAATTTCCATTATTTCTGCTACAACAGAAAACATGGAGATACATACATGATGTATGCATGCATGTATAGATAACAAAATACAGATACATGTAGATTGATCCAAAAATAATGCCTCCTATTTATTTCCATGGAAACTACAACAGATACAAAGAGCACAACAATAGTATTTGATAAACTCTCAGCTACAAAACACTCTTCATCAACATACTCACCACCATTAGCTATGCATTTTCACTAGCAATGAACAAGAAGCTATATGCCATACCTGTAAAAATCTGCAAGGCCATCCAGAATATGGCTTGTCCTTCATATTGCTGTTGCCACTGCTAAAATGCACCACCTGCCACCTCACTGTGCTCACATCCACTATTTGGTCTTCACAGACGTTCAGCAAGCATCAAGGAATGTCAACAAACACCATTTTCTTCTGCATAGAGAAATTCAGGGACACACCATTGCTTCATATGCACTTCCATGTCAGACTCCTGCCTCCCCACTGCCATCTGTCACACTGCAACAAAATGTAACGGAATATTGGCAAAAAGGTTCAATCTCTACAATCATACCACCAACGTCCACCTATGTCATTATGAGCCAACGTTGTAAAATATGAGGCATTACTTTCAGAGCAGCCTTCTTAATTCAGGGAAAGAGATGCACTAATAACAACTTTAATTTGGTTGTCTTTTTCCTGTTTTTGTTGTTGTTTTGGTTTTTGTGTGTGTGTGTGCGTGTTTGTTTATTTGTTTGTTTTTAATGAGGCTCTCTGGTATGAGTATGGTAAACTTCAGAAATGCTAGGCATCACGGGAACAGGAGAAAGTGTACTTTCTTGGTATCTTGATAGTGTAAATCATAGTAATATGGTTGAAATAATCTATTTTCTTAGCACAAGAGTCCTTTTCTGTGACTGGTGAGTACTTTGTGATGATGATCTGTGATCTCTGCCCTTGCCTGCACTGTGTTCTGTGCAGTGATCTCCAGTTCAGTTTTAGGGAAAAGGTGTTCGAAAGTGCTTCCCTGATAAAGGGCAACCTGAGTCTTTGCACAGGTCAGTCCTTTACCATGGAAGCACATGAAGAGGTGGAAAGAAACTTGCACCTCCTGCAATACCCTTAACAGCGAAGTCCTGGTGGCCAGGCTCAAATTAGGCCCACTTGTGAAAGGCCCTGCCTGCCTTCTTCGCAGGAACATTTTTGTTCAGCAACATCTGAATGTGTGGTGCAGCCCAGGAAGAGAGAACAGCTTGTGTCCTCTCCAGGGGACAAGGCATTCCACCAACACAGCACCCTGCTGAGTCCCTGGAGGAAAGAAACATAAAGGGAAAGGAAGAGACATAATTCAGAGGGGCAGTTTAGTTTTACTGCTGTGCAAAGAGGAAAAAATATTACTTTGCTGCAGAAAGCAAATTACTTCCAAAGATGTGAGTAGGCTGTGGGCCTGCAAATTGGCACGTGCATGCTGAAATTAGCCAGGTTTTCAAAAGTATGTAGGCAGGAACGGATGCAGATAGACGTGTAGCTCCCAGATCCTCACAAATATTCAAGTACGTGTATACAGTTAAATTAAAGGAGTGAGTGTCAGCATCTAATTAGTTTGTCTTGCTTTGGCCCTTGTGAGATTTGGACAGGTTTAAGACACCTCTCAGATTCTCTAGGTGCTTGCATACCTTTACAAATCTGTCCTTACATGCCTATTTAAAGACATGAAACACAATCAGTGCTAATATTTCACTTCCTGTAACCTGTATCAACGAGACTTTTCTTGACAATTTGAGCCCAAAACTAATATGAGTGTAACATAAATTCTATCTGAATTACTTGTAGGCTGCTCCTTTATAACCTCCAGATTTTAAGTTGGTCCGTATATGAAAGTCACTGGCAGTAATCCATACTTTTTCCTTCTGGATCTCATTTTCTTCAGCAATATCCCTTCTTTTTTTCTTTTTTTTTTTTTTTTTTTTTTTTTTTTGCCTTCAGTATTCAGAACAGGGTTGGATAATCTGCTTCATTTTTCAAAATTAATCATTTATTACATTTTTTAAAAAGCCAACAAATATGCATAAACCACATTCAGACATCTGGGTCTGACAGCAAGAAGCCAGTGCTGCCTTATGGCCACATATAATTGTCACAGACATATCTTGCAGCACATATTCTAGCATTCAGCATGTCCTCCAGCATGCATTAGCAGTTCAGCGCCATTTTCTTTGCAGTCCGAGCTGCTCACAGCAGCATTTCCTTACTAGTTCTCGACGTGTTTTTTTGGATTCCAGAATAACTTCAGCTCTCCATTCCTTTGTGATTATACTCAATGATCCACTTTGCCTTTTCCTTTTTAACCGTTGCCAAAATTGGCATTTTGACAGCACTGGAAACTGAAGTCCTCTGTTTGTTCAGGGAATAGCTACAAGCGCAGGCAGTGCTGCAAGCTGTCCCTGCTCTGCTCAGCCAGCATACCCCAACCTTCCCTGGAAAAAAACACTCTTGGTTGCATGCCTCTTTCTTTCCTTACTCAGATCATTCAGGTCTTGAGTTGCTCTGGAAGATAGCCTGCAAACCAGGACTGGTTAATGATGGCTGCAGTGATATTTATTTGACAGCAGTCTGACAGTGACCACCATCTAATTTTGTAGAGGCTATTGGATCGATGTCAGGTGGCAATAATTTCTTGCCATTCCTGCCTTTTGTTGGATTTGAACCAGGGTCTTGGAAATGAAAGAAGAATTTTAGCCTCTTAAGGCATTTAGTACACCTGTCTTATCATCTCTGCTTTCATTACATACTTCCTTAAATCTCCTTTCTTTTTTTTTCCATTTCAGTCACTCCTTTTATTCGTCCTCCTTGAACCAGAATTTTGCTCCTTTGTAGACCAGAATACACATACTCCAGTACCTCCTTTCTTTTCTTAATGTCAAGCCAGCAGCAGACTCTCTCTTTTCTGTTATCCCTCCACTCCCTGTTAATAAAGAAGATCCCATAATGCCAATGGTTTTGAAGTTAATGGGTGCAGTTTCTTGATGCTGAGTCTGTTTGACAATGCTAATAAAATTCTTGACCATGAGGAAGGTTAGAAAATATTTCTTAGTGTCCAGTTTGAAATATGTGTCATAAAATTAATTAAATAAATATTGCCTGTGTCAGTAATGCACAGTTCTAATAGTGCACTTAACTTATACCGAGGTATAATTTAACAGCAATGGGAGCACTTATGGTATCCAACTTACTATGAAATAAATTCATAGTGATCATAATGACATGACACTGACACCCTTAGACAGGGTCCTCCTTCATTGCATTTTTTAAAAAATTCCCTTAGTAACAAGAAATAGTGTTTATTTTTTTATATATATATATTTTTAATGTATGCAGCAAGAACATCAGCAGATCGACACTAATTTTACCAAGTTTTGTCATTTTAAGCTCCCATTCAATTTAACTGCACAAGAAACATTCAGGTTTTTCTCTACTTAGAACTTCAAACCAAACCAAAATATGAATTTCAGTATATTCAGAGCACTAAACTCCTACACTTGCCAAGCTATAGTTTGTCTTGTTAAATATGTACATGTGAGTACCAAACAGTCCTTCCAAACACAGTGACCTATTACAAGCCATTAAAATCAAGCACCATGATAGGGTGTTAGATGGCTGTTAGCCACTGAGAAACAAAACTTGTAATGTCTGGATGAACATGCTGTCCTTCTGGTGGAGATAATTTACAGTTTGTTTTCATTTCTTCACGGAACTGCCATGCTCTAACCTCACTGACCTCTCATTTATGGGATTTGTGGTAGTTCAAATCATATTCTATATTCATAAATGCTCCCTCAGGTAATGACACAAAGTGATTCAGTTGGAATTTATAAAGGAATTTTGATTAAAAGCAAGTCTTGAAGATGTGAATGAACTGACCTCCACCAAGTTTTATTTGAGAAGAAAAGTTTCTTGAATCATAAAGCTTCTAATATTTTCCAAAGCATGTGGCAATATTAAAAACTTAATTAGACTCTAAAGCTTAAGAATTGTTGACTTAGAGACGTTATTTTATTTTTATACACAATGCCAGGTTAGCGTAAAGTACTTTTGCAGTAATTTTCCTTTAGATTTCTTTTTTTTTTTTTCTCTTTGAGGTTTTCCTTTGAGGTTTATGTAGACTGCATGTGGGGACAGCAACTGTTATATCAATCGTATTTAATCATTTCTTTTTACAGTATTATGCATTGTATATATGTATAAACTGCAAACAAAAGAGACACTGATATAGAAAAAAAACAACCAACAACAGAACCAACGCAATTATTTTCTGCACAATATATGACTACTATTATTATTTTATTCATAGAATATTTGACACAGGATTTATTTATTGTTACAGGCTTACAGTATTATTTGCTTTTGTAAGTAGAAAGGCAGTTTCATTTCAGTGTAAGGTGGTAATATAGAAAGATACAGAATAAAGATATTTTTCAATATTATCTCTCCAAAGAAATCAAAATACTGGTCAGGAAATACATCTTAGAGGATGGTATTTTACTTTTTTTCATATATATAATAGAGTAATATCTTAGTTTTGCTTGCTTTCTGTAAGAGATTATTGGAGCAAGACACTTTCTTTCTATCTAATATCTGGGACTTAATGTTTATATTGTCTTAAATCATTTCCAATCCATTAATATACTGCATTGATCCACCATTCATCTGATTGTTGAGAGGAGGCATTAATGGTTTCCATTAGTCCATTTTCTAATTTCCATGTGTTCTGATGATAATAAATCTTCACTTCATCTACTTGCAAGGAGCAGCAGGTTCCAGCAGAATGGACTGCATTGCAGATGATGGAGTTTTCCAGAAGGAGAGGAAAAGCAATGAACAGTGATTATCTTCAGAGGAAAGGGGAACTGCAGAATCTTTTGCAGAATTTGTTTTAAAGAAAGAAGATAAGCACAAAGGCTAAAAGGCAGGATCTACTTACTATATGTGACTGGAAATCTACCTGTGTTCATCAGTCTTGTAAAATCAGGCAGCAGGGGAGGAAGGATGAAACTTGGTTGGGGTCAGTGCTCAGCAAAACAACTCCCAGATTGAAGGCAGCCCAAATCTAAGCCATTCCGGCTGGGGTCTGTGACCATACACCTGCCTGAAGCACAGAGTAGAAATGCTTTTAGGCATTAATTAGAGGGGGTAAACAAAAACAAACAAACAAACAAACAAAAAACCCTGCATACATTTGTGCTTCTTCTTTTGGTGATGAGATTTGTTTCATTCTCAGGTTGCTACCAAAGGTATAAATAATTGAATCCTACATAGTTTCAAGAATTTACAAAGGAATAAAACTAAAATAGGCAGGAAGGGAAAAAGACTCCATGGATCTGGCTTGTATCCATACAATTCTATTTATATAAAAGAAATTACTGAGCATTCATAATGCAGAGTACTGCTGCTACGCAGTAGTAGGTCTTGAATATACCTATTTTTACATGCTGTTCAGAACACTGCATTTCATAGTTTGAAAAACTGATTGCTTATTGAAGTACCAGACTATATGAGCAAACTCAAACTCCTGCATTTTCAACAGAATCCTTCTTTAAAGCAGGATTTATTTGTCTGATCTATTCTAAATTTGGAAGGAAAATGCCTCTTATCGTTCACTTTAGAGGTGATATCAGTGGAGCTGTCATTCCTTCTTTAGGAATGGAGAGCAATGAAAGCTCATAAAGTTGTTTTCCTTGGCAAATTTTCAAGTATAAGTCTCTAAAACAGAGATTCAATGGTCACGAGCTGGCAAATCATTCTCTTAAGTCTCACATGCTCACATATATTGCTTGATCTTGGTCTTACATCACCAGTTTGAAAGTTGGACAAGAAATTCAGCATTTTGGAGCTTACTTATGGAAGGACAAAAAGAAAAAGAAAAATCTGATCTTTGAAGTAAAATTTCTTTCTACAAAACAGAGATAATATACACAAAGAAAATCTGTGAGATAAAGAACATGAGGAGGACAGGAAAGGAGTACTAATAAAGATAGACAAAAGAATTATTCCAATTAAAGCATCTGCTGAATACAAGGTGAGTTGTTTTGCCAGAATATGTTTTGGAAGGATTATTTTATCCACACAGGGCTTTATCTAGCAAGTTTTAAATTTGAATATAGCTTCGAAGTGGGTGAGGGGAACCCCCAGTCTCAGTTCCAGGAAAAAGTGGTCATGAACTCAAGCAAGCTTTCCACCCTTAGTCCAAATACTTTAAGAAGCTGTTGACAGATTGTCAAACTCTGAAGACTGTATCTCAGTGAGTAAGCCAAAAAAAAAAAAAAAAAGGAGAGTAAGAAATGTGTCTCCTGGGATGGGGAAAGAAGAGAAAGAAGAAGAGAAGACATTAAATATTTAGCACCACACACTGCCTAACAGGGAAGCTGACAGTCTATAGAATAAATCCTGTACAATTGTCCAATTGCAAAACAGATCCAATCATGACACCAAAGGAATTTGAAAGTCAGACTAGAGGAGTTGATGCAGCATGTGCTAGATTTGATGAGACTAATAAGAATTTTAAGATATTTCTTCTTATTTGATCTAGAGGGATAAATGATTGGGCTCACCAGGCACTCTATGATCACATGGATGATCACATATTCCTAAAGAAGACTCTTGACGAAGAGAATGTACAAGGTTGGGAGTAGATGCATCTAAGCCAAACTTTTCAGTTTGATTGATAATTATGTCCTTCAGAAAGTAGTTATTTGTGGTATTGACACAGTAACTGTAGAAGGGTCTTTCATAAATGCTGTATTTAACAAATATTGAACCAGGCAGAGGGAACACTGCAATTCTAGTCAAAGAGAGTGACATGAGGACATTGACTGGAGGTGAACTTTTCACTCTAGTACTGGGCAAAAAATAATTCGTGCTTCTTCTTGGCAAGTACAATTTTTCAGATTGCAGAAGAATGTCTAAAAAACTGATGGTATCAATAGTTGCTAATTAACAATGACTAAATTCTGTAGGATGTTTTCAATGAGTTCCTACTGCTTTTTTCATCTCTGAGAGGCATCATGGTGAAACTATTGCTCATATTTCCAGACCAGCCTTGATAGGTTTTGTATTTACCCTTAAAAGTAGATGAGAAACTATGTAGGTCTGCAAATGGCTGATCCAGTCGAGCTGCTGAAATTGAATAGCACATTCCAGATTAGATTATTAAAGCAGATTCTCACTCTGAGGAAGGTTTATGCAAAAATGGTAGGGAATGGGGAAATATTGGTGGTAGGTGGGCAGCTGGTCTGGATGATCTTGGAGGAATTTTCCAAACTTGGTGATTCTATGATTCTTTGAATTACCAATTCAGTGACTCAGTGAAATTGCCAAGGCTGGATGAAGAGATGGAGGAGAAGGATGGGCTGAGTGGACAAAGAGAAGGGACAACACTGACGAGGAATGAAGCAATTAAGATTTGTACTAGCAAGTGAGATTCTAAAAGCAAGAAAAGCAACTGCAGCATGAGCAAAAGAGTCAACAAGCCTCTTAAATCTGTGTTATCTTTGAAGTGGTAGAGACTGTAAAGGGGACAAATATCAGCTTCCCCCTGCACCTGTACGGTGTAATGGAAGAACTGATTTCTTCACCATGTATGTCTGAGCCAAAAATTAACCTCACTGATTCTGGAGAAACTCAGCTGCCAGCCACACTGAACTGGGTGGTGGTTTTGAGGAGCAACAGGATGGCAACATTTAATTCATTTGTTTTTATATTAGAAGCCACATCCTAGCCCCACACATTCCTCCAGCAGAGCTGTACCACACATTTGGTTTATGGAGTGTCTCATGTTTCTGGGGAGAAGACAAAGGGAGTCCACATCATGATGACACAAAAAGCATCCCAGCAGCCAAAGCTTGCCAAGCACCAGGCCGTAACTCTGCCTCCCCTGGAAACAGGAGATGATTTATTTTCCCCATCTGCCTGGCTGTTCACAGGCAAATCTCACGGGAGGACAACATAAAATTTGAGCACAGCTGCTATGTGTGGCTGGGAGGTGAGCTGATGGAGATACCACTGGAAATCCAGAAGGACAAGAGCAGGTAGGAGTCCTCCATGAGAAGATCTACACCCCGTTATTCTATTCACAGTCTGAAAGTGCTGGTACAATTCCTGTATAACTCATGAATGAGGTCTGTAGACAGTTTTACAAGCATGTAGACCAGTTTCTTTCCCTCATTTTTGGGAAGGTGAATTCAGTTTGGAAGAATTGGGCAAGGAATCTGATCCGAGAAAAGATCAGAGAAGATACAACATTGAGAAGTTTTAGAAGTTTGTTGGCTTTGAGCTATACCTGCACAGAGTAATGTGAAGAAGAGAAGTAATAATCAAGGGAAATCAGAAGAAACTTGATTTAATGCCACTATGCTCTCTGTGGGCTGGCAGGGTCTACAGGTTAAATTAAAGTACTATAAGGGCTCCTGTTCTGCTCAGCAAAACATCCTATAAAAAAAACTGGTACTCACAGAGAAACTGAAGGATTCTCAAATAAGCTTCAGTCTGCCCTTGCTGCTTGTTGCTTATCCACACATAGATATTAGATTGTTCTAATTTTATTGAAACAAAATATAGAGCTCAAGTCATATATATCTATTTATTGTACTGCTATATTCTAATCTAAGAGCTAAAGTCAAGCTCAAAAACTAATATCAGTGACTGGAAATACAATGGCAGCAACTGAAGCAAAATTAATTATATAAACAAAACATTGTTCTGTGAATCAGATCTAGATTTTGTTCCATATACAACTATACTCAGTTCAGCATCTCTCTCTTTTTTCCCTCTTTGGTATAATATTTTCTCACAGGCAGACTGCAAATATTAGTGTTCATTATTTTCATCCATTACATGTGAATATACTGGATGACTCTAAAGTGGATGGTGTCAGAAGGGCTGTACTAAAACAGAAGAAAAATTACAGATAGTCACTGTTAATTTTAAAATCATGAATGAGGCTGATAACTGAAAAACCATGCACAGCACGCAAAGACTTATAAATCAGTAAAAGGAAGTGGGCATAGAAGACAAAAGGGTTATGTTCAGGACTGCTAGAGTAAGCCTGAGAAGATTAATTTGTAGTGCCAGTAATAGAGTACTCGAGAATAATTAGCTTTCATATCAAATGTACCCTGCACTTGTGCCTAAAATCTGCTACATGAAACATATGCATCTTAAAAGAGCTATGAAAATGAGAACTAGATTGTTTAAGTCTTTGTAGCAATATCTTTGAAGAAATCTGATGACATTTCAAATTAGTGAGAAATAGTGGAAATGCAGTCAATGCAAAGGAGGAGCACAATAAAAATCCACTTGATGTAGATAGGTGAGGAACAGAAGCAGTTGAGCAGCTTATTCCTCATGGGAAGGAAATGTCACTTCATGGTGTGCTGAAGGAAAAAAGAAAGTTGAGAACATATGACACAAAATGGTATGTTGGATTAAACAAGAAAATCGGTCACATTAGTGTATTCTGTTTCAGTTCACAATCAGTATACACTGCCACATCCAGAAAGGATGGAAATGATGCAAACTGTTGAACTGTAACACTGCTTCTCAGACTGTTCACACCTGCTCTCCGCACAGTTTCTTTTTTTTAATTAAAAGAAGATGAACATTTTCGACAATAAAAACTAACATCACACAAGGAAGCTTTTGAGAGCAAACCCTTCAAAAATTTAAATGCATACATACAAACACTTGCACACGTGTGCATAATCATCCTTCACAGAATACGTCAAGCCAGTCTCAAAACTGTGTGATTGCCTCCAGAGGCCTTCTAGTACAGGCTGCTCATCGAGTGTGATAGCTGATGAGATGCCTGTTTTTCATTAGGACACTGGTTAAGAATTAGATTAACAATCTCATTTCCCATGGTGCTTTGAAGCTGTGTTTTGAGCACTTTCTTTAGATTGAAAGGTAGATCACATTGCAAATTAGCAGCATGGGGTTCCTTGCGGATTCACCTTGTGTTCTTGCCCACACCATGTGTTCTCTGATATCACACTGATGGGCTCAGAACAATTTCTCAAGAGTGTTTTTATTTTCTCTGTAATGTTATGATTACTGCAGACGGTCAAGTCCTTTTTTCTGTCCATTGTAACTATGGCAAGCCCTTGAGTTCCCATTTGTACAACAGTCTGCAAGAGTTTCCTTCCACTGCAGTCTTCCATGTTTATTGTTACCCCTGTGTTCAACACAGAGTCAAGGTATGCGGGTACATTTTATAATTACTATAAATGCTCCAGAACCAAAGGAAAAGCACTTTTCTCTCCACTACTGCCTCAGGCACCATGGCTTTAGACCTGGAACGTAGCCAGACCACTACAGGACCGATACCAGAGCAACTCCCAACCAAATCTTGAAGCATATGCGTAGAAAGATAGGTATCTCATAAACTAATCACACAAAAAAAGAAAAGTTGACATATTTTTAATATTGTCAGCATTTTGCCTTTGTTTCACAGCAGTAAATAATGTAGCAATACATGGAAAACAATTTGAATGCCAGATGGCAGGGACAACTGTTGCTGATTTAAGGCAAGGTTGTGTCTGAATGATGGAAACAATGGGAAACTGCTGCAGTTAAGTGGCAACGCAAGTCTTCAGGAGAAATCTCCTCCAAGCTCAAGAATAGTTCATCCAGACATTCAGGAAAAATTGAGAACCTCTCTCAAGTGAAAAGGAATGCATGTCTTGAGACCCAGCACAAATGATTTTACGCTGATGGAAATGAGAACAGGAAACAAAAGCAGAACATAGAAATATGGGCTGAGCATGCAGGGATATTCTCAAAGAAATACAAAGCTCGATAAGGTTGAAATTGCCAAAGGACACCAAGGGCAACAAGATGAACATCTATCTGAAGTAAAAGAACAAAATAGGAATGCATTGTCATTCAGATAAATGGGGAGGGTGATTAAGTGACAGCAGATGCAAAAAAGGCTGATGTACTCTGTATTTCCCAGCCAGGGCTCAAGAAGATGTGCTACCAGCAGTAAATGAGTATCAGCTATGGGATCTTTTCAGAAATCTTGAGCCAGGGCCCTGAGGTCCAGGGGCCTGATGGAACTGCATCAGATGATGGTGAGCAAGATGGTTGATGTCACAGTAAGGCTGCTTTCTATCACCTTTGAAAGTTCTGGGGAAAATCTTCTAATCATAGAATCGTAGAATCATAATGACACAAAATGTTGCAATTATCTTTGGAAGGACAAGAAAGAAGAGCCAACAAACTAAACATGAATTTATCTCTCACTGTTTTCTGAGAAAAAGTCATGGAGTTTATTCTCCTGGGAACATTTTTTGGGGCATAAGATAAAAATTAATTTGGAATAGAAAAAATATGCCCATCCCAGTTAAGACATACTTGACCTTTACTGTCTTCTGTGATAGAATGACTAGATGTGGTTGTGAACTGTACATAAGGAAAAACCAGTTAACTTTGCCTTCCTTGATTTTAGCATGTCTTAGTTCAGGGTTTCAACAGAGCTCATCATTGCATTCTTATACCCATACTGTAATGTTACTGTCTAGACAGGTACACTACTGGATGGCAGAAAACCTGTCTGGGTGGTCAGATTCCATGTGTAATGGATAGTAGGGAACACTTTACCTGGCAGCTAATATCAAGCAGAGCAACATAAAGGTCCCTCTTTGGATCCATCCTATTCAATATCTTTAACAATGATGTGAAGGAAGAATCTGAGGCATGTGCATCAAAAACTCCCACTTGACGTGTACATCTCAGATTGCCATTCAGAGACACCTAGACATGCTGCAGGAATCAGCCAACGAGAACTTTTTTATGGAACAAAACCAAACACTAGATCCTGCTCCTGGGATGGCCTATTCCCCCACAAGGGTATGAACAGGAGACCAGCAGCCTGGGAAGAAGCTCTGCTGAAAAAGTCCTGGCACATCATAAGATAAGCATGAACAAACAGCTTATAGTCCCAGAGATCAAACCAAATTTTGCTGCAGTTAATTTAATCATTTTATTTGTAAGCTTACTCTGATAAAGTCACTACTTCATGGCCTGCATATCCTCAGTCTTTCACGTTTTAGAAACCGCTTCCCTCAACCTCTGTTCTCCACCTCCCCCTATAAAACTCTGTCAGTAAAACTGAAGGAGACTGCAAAGCATTCTTATATTTGAGACGTGAGAAATGACAGGCTTTGCTCTAAGAGTCTCTCTGTTTTCTATCATTTTGATGCAGCATTTTAGAATTCATTTTTAAATTAAAAAAAAAAAAAAAGAAAGAAAGAAAAGAAAAGAAAAAAGAAAAAGAAAGAAAGTAGAAATAGGGAAAGGAAAAAAGATTTAATTTAATTGTGCATTTAACTGAAATCTTTAAAACTCCTTGCATTATTTTATCACATCAGACTTGTCAAGTCACACTCATTTGAATGAGTGAGATTTGAAAACTTCTGAGTGTTATATTACATTTTCCATTGATATATGCTGTGAATCTTTACGGCTGCATGAAAATGAAGCCAAAAGTAAGAGGAGACAGCTCACTTCAAATGAGTGAGACTGGATAGGTCTGTCATATGTTATTTCAGGTGCTCAAAGGATAGCAATTCCAAGCAGAGATGGGTGATGCAGCTGACAGGTTTGGATGGGTTTAGATAAAGAGGGAAAATTTAATCATAGAGACAGAAACAAGAGGTAATGATTCTCCTCTTGGAGTCATACCCTTTGAAGACTGATTTGAGCCTCATCTCAGACTCAAGAGGGGCAGAAATGTCACAGCTGAGAGCCCTCCTGCAGGCTCTTGTTGGGCTTCTGCAATGACCCTGCACTTTTTACAGGAGAAAACAAGCACTGTTTTCTCTCTAACTGGGATGGAGGAACTGTGCCCCACTGATCCCCTCTCACCCCCAGCAAGAAGATATCTGTGTGGATGAGATTGCCCCAAAGCCAGGCACAGGCTGACCCTGCTCCTGACTTCCTGCCTTCCAAGAACACTCACACTCCCTTCATGCATGCAAAAGTCGTCTTCCACTCCCATCTCAGCATTTTGAAGCTGCCAGAGACAGCTAAAAGTTTATAAAACTCTTCAAACAGAGATTCTTCCTCTTTTTTTTGTGTGTGTGTGGGGGGGAACTTTCACTGCGGGAGGATGGACATACTTCCTGGCAAGCACCTGCAAGTTGTCTTTTTATTATTATTATTATTATTATTATTATTATTATTATTATTATTATTATTATTATTGGGGGGAGCAGCAAGCCACCAAAGAGCTCAATATCACGCACCTGGGGCTTGGCAGCTTTTGCAGGCAGTGAGAGAATCGCGAGCTGCAGGCGCGCCCTCGCTACGGCGTTGCCTTTCGCACGATGGCCGCTAGAGGGCGATGTTTGCACGCCTTGGGGTGCCGGGCCCGGAGGCGCAGCGCTCTGCCACTCTTAATGAATTCAGTGTTTGAAATCAAACCACCGTTTGAAATGTACTTGCATTAATACGCAAGGGTAGACATGTAACGTGGAGAATTTCCATTAAACTTTCTACACAACCGCAAATTTTCAGTACTTTTGTGGGATGTTTTTGGAAAGTTGCTGCGGCAAAGATGTTGGCTCTCACAGCGAAATCTTCTCAGAAAAGTTCATGCACCAAGGCATGTGTTCAGCATTTCTGAGACTGAAAGCAAATCACACATGGCGATTTTTAGGAACACGGTATCAGACTGAAAACAATTATTTCTTGGGTCAGGAATGCGGCAGACACACTGTAACTATTTTAAAGGAACGGAGGCGTGGGGATAAGAGTTTTTAAGTGGTACCAGCATGCACTGGACAAACAAATGGGCAAACTTGGATGCCATGCTTGTAATGAGATCAAACACACTTGATTAGACTTATACTAAAAAGCAATAGTGATTATAAAACAACAACAGTAGTAACAGCAAAAACAATAGTCTATTTGCTCTCTGCAGCAGACATACGGTGCCAGAGAATGTATGTCGTAGCAGCAGGGTTGAAACTAGATGATTATTGTGTTCCTTTTCAACCCAGGTCATCCCATGATTCTACGAAGGAGGTTGTAGGTATCTCCCCTTCCCTGTTCGGCCTGCAGATCTGCTCACCACTCTATCAGGCTTAGTGGTGGTAGAGCATGGAAATGAATTAGGAAAGAAAAACAGTAAAATCTGACAGACGTGCCTGGAAATTATTTTGCTCCCAGAATTTAAGACTGCTTTTGAAGAAGCACTGGTTAAATTTTATTTTGTTTTGACCTCACCCGTTTTAGTTCCTTGGAATTCCTCTGAGTGTAAAAGAGCTAAAAAGACAAGGCACTTCTTCCCATTAAAAGTTAGCCCGACGTAAAGGACAGATATTTCCTGGAGATACTTACACAGATATCAGCTTGCTCCGAGGCACAGGAAATGTTACTAAACACCCAGTCCCTCGAGGGGATGGTACTTAGAGAGCCACAGAAGTTACATCTGAGGCTTTTATGTCCAGAACTTGCATGTGGGCAGAAAAAAAGCTTCAGTCAAATCGGCCCTGATACTCCTACTGGCTGGGTGACATGGCACAGCTGCACAAGCCCCAGTTTCCTTGGCAGATGATAGCTGTGCCCTCAGGCCATTGTGGTGTATGAAGTAGCCATCGCTATCAGTCATGAATTTGTCAACTGAGGCTACATAGTCTATAGTCAGAGCACAAGTACAGCTGGAATGGTTGTCAATCCCCCTTTCCCTGCTCCTGCCCTCATCCTTTTTGGAGCTGGTTGTTGTTTCTAGAAAATGGCGTTTCTATGAACGTTTCCAACACAAGGTTTATGTTTTTCACATGGCTGGTGATCCAGTGATAAGTATAGCAGGTCTAATTGTTCTTTTGTTTTGTCAATACAAAACCGCAGAGGCTCATCCGAAATCTGCAGCTTTTCTCTGAACACACTGCAGTGTGAACAAAGGCCATGATAGAGTCCGGGGTCCCTCCTCAGAGGGAAAGACTCTAAAGACCAAGGTTCTGGTTTTACTCTGTCATACTGCAGAATTCTGCGGCAGCCTGCAGCATGTGGGTGATAGTCTGAGATGACACAAATGCTAACGTCTAAAAGAAGTACTCAGGGACACAAATGTTGGGCAAAAAGTTAGCTAAAAAATGAAGACACATGGAAGCCAAATAAAAAATAGCCACAGTTGAAATGAGTAAATCCTCTGTTACTCCTGGGTGTTTTTAATAGAGAAAAAGTGTAAGCATATAACTTTGGGTAGACTTAGCATCACACGCAGCATTAATTTTAATGAAAGCTTTTTATTTATTTTCTATTTTGAAGAATAACATAAAATCAAATTTAAATTGTAAATAGTATCCAGATACTACTGGTTTCCTGGCTCAAATTCTTCAGCACATATGGCAGAAGCATAAGCTTGTGCCAGTCTGCCTACTTTGGGTAATTCTGCATGCAAATAGTTTAGTGCCTATGTTGAGGTGCTAGAATGTGTTTAGTACACTTGAAAATATTTGCATTGCAAAAAGACCGCTAATCTCTCGAGGAAAATCAAATTGATATTTTGTATTAGGAGACTACTTTGGACATTGTGTGGCACTGTTATATGGAAAATGATGTTGACAGTAGAGCTAGAATTTTTAATTGACCTTCATAAGTGAAGGACTCACTACTGCTTTGCCAGATTTGTAAGCTATTGGAACAGTCTTTGCTTGTCATTCATCAGTGTGCTCTTTTGCTGCTTCTGAATCTTTCCTCTGATAATTTCATCACTTTGATAAAGCTATTCCCCATAAGCAGGTTTAGCAGTGATTGCAATATTTAATAAGTACTCAGGAGGCAGGCTGGATGGAAAGAAGAAACAGCACTTATTAATGGCATAAATCATTACCACAGCTGGGTCTTCTCTAGCTTCTGGAAATGTCTATTTCACACTAGGCGTGCTTAGAGGCTCAGCTCTTGACCACTTCACGGCCATGATTCCCATCCTCAGCAGCAGTAATATATGCATTCTCTTACTAGTAAGCTTATACTTCAGGCTTACATTTCCCTGGCCGTGAACACGCATGCTCACATACATAGATATCCCTTTTAGCTATTTAAAAGATCTCTGACAGTGTTTTCCTCTGGGTCAACATGAAACTTGTCAGTATAACATCTAAGAGGTTATCTGCTTAGTCTGTGCCGCTTGGATTTTGTCCCCTTAGCACCTGGCTGCCTGTCTCACAACACGAGACCAACATGAGTTGTTCTGGTTTGGTCATGTCAAACTTTCTGGCTGGTTGGACTCTGTGACAGTGGTCTCAAATCAGCAGTGGCTCAGTACTCAGAGCTTCCTTTGGCATGAGCATGTCGTGGCACCTGAAACACAACTGGTTTCCCATTTGTTTTCAGTCCCACAACTGACGTGCTATTTGGCAGGATGACTTTTGTGAGGACTTTTTTTCTTAAAACATGAGCTGTAACTTCAGCCCCACATTTCTATGGCTTCCTAAGCATGTATAGGATAGTAGAATGTTAAATTCTTTTCATTTTGTGCTGAGGGGGAGGAAAGATTTGGAAATTTTTCCAGTTAATTTATATAATTACATCACTCACTTGGGTACTGCACTTAAAGAAAAGCTGATGCTGTTAGCAATAGGCCTTTTTTAAAATTTATTATTTTATTTACTTATTTATTTTCAGTCTGAGCATGGGTTTTCTTGGCCCTTCTTGCTGACCTAGACGCAAATATATTTGGCTTCTCTACTGCAGGAAAATCTCATTGGGGACCTTACTGAATGCTGTTTCATATATCTACCATAAACACTCAAGAAGAAAGGTGTAAGTGCCTTGGGAAATATTTTTGAAGCAGTAGCCCTTGATGTGGCAGATAGCCAGGATCAGAACAGAGAGATGAGCAATTGTGTGATCAGCCATACAGTCCTGCTGCAGGTTAATGGTCTTTTGCTATAGAGTTGCAAGCTGGAGCAGGATGCTTTTGCACTGACCAAGACTGCCTTGCATTGCGTTCTTAGGATATACTGATAAGGCAGCAGATTAGCTAAGTCTTAATAACTTAAAAATGCCTTTTGTATATATCTGTCCAATACCAAGTGAAACCATTTTCCAGCAGGTCCCTAAGGTGCCTGTTGGCTTTCAACATATGGAGAAAGAATTTAATCTGGTTACAAAAGTTTTGCATATCTACTCTATACTGTGTATATGGTACTTCATTGTTGCTTTTATTCATTCTCATCAGCAATTAGCTTATCTTTATTTTTCAGTTTGTCTAATAGATATGATGATCGCTACACTGATTTTTAAACTTTTTGAAACTTAGAAACTTCTGTTATCTTTATAAGGAACTTCCATAGATTTTCTTACTCTGGTCACTTTGGTTCACAACCAAAATTAAAAAATAATTTATTACTACGTCAGGTTCTTGTAATCCTTCAAAAATTTATAGTATTACTCTTTGAAATATTCCAGGAGTAGAAATAATACCACATGGCATTTCCAGACACTTGAAACCTTCAAATGGTATATTTACAGTCATTTAATTTACTTCATCTCATTTGCCAAGAGGCAAAACTTACCTGTAAAGTTCCGAACACCATTATTTCTTACATATCACCTGTTACCTCATAACTTCCTATTCCTTCAAGAATACTTACATGTTTGTTTTGAAATCATTTCTGGGAGGAAGTCATGCTTATTAAAACAGGCAGAGTATTTGGAAGGAAAAAGTTCTATTAACTATCTGCTGCTTTTTAGCTGTGCATCACTGAAATTTGAGAGCGTTTCTACATGACTCTGGGCCTCTTGCCCTTTATTTGTACAATAGATACATCTTATTTGGCTGTAATGCTGTAACTGAGAACATCTATTCTGCCTAAATCTCATCCTCTAAGCCTTCTTTATAAGTTATTGTACTATCAGGGAAATAGTTATTATTAATGCTGGTTCTCATTTCTTTTTCCTTATTTCTATGTGTTGGTGAGACTGGAGAAGGAGAAAAAGCATAAATGCCGTGTGTACTTGTGTGGTAGATAAAGCCTTTGGCAACTGCGGAACTCCTCACCTTCAGGAAGGCTTTGGAATTGGATTTCTAGGTATTACAAAGGAATTAGTTACCAGTTCAAAATGTTGATCATTTTTTAATGATGTGTTTTGAAGATGGGCCTTAGAAGAAAACAGTTGGATTTCATGTTAGCCAAGAAATACCCCTTCTTAATACCAGTAGCATAGCTAACCACATCTTAGTAGTAGTTCTATTAAAGTATCATAAAGAGTCTAAGTAGTATCAACTATTAAAGTGCCATCAGTAGTGTTCTGATTTAATATGATAATGACAGTGATGGAAGTAGTTGAAATGGTCTAAAAACTACGTGTAAGGGCAGCTGCAGAATCTGGCTCTTGCTCTACTCACATTTTAATAATTATCCTTCCAGTGATAAGAGAAGTATTTAATATTCTTGATGAAAGCTGAGATGCCAAAGAACAATTATTCAGCAGGTTGGGTTTTTTTGTTGTTTTTGTTGTTCCAAATGCATATATTTGAGCAGCTTTACAATGATATTATAAGTATTTGTATGAACACATCTGTTAGCACAGATACTTCCACAGAAGCATTGCCTAATCATTAGCATGTTCAGTTCCATACTAACAATATGATACCTATCTGTAAAGCAAGGTGCCAAAACAACTACAAAGACACTTTGATGAGTAGCAGTGGTTGTTGATCTGTGAGCACTCAAAGGCTCTCCCAGATTTGCTGGGGACCAGGTGGTTAGAGTCTGAACTGAATCAAATAACATGCACAATGGTGTATGCCATCAGCTGTGCTGTTTTTGTTGTTCTATTATGTTGAATCAAGGGAATCACAGTCAAACAGTCCTAATATAAGTCTGGAATCTCTTCCTGGTCTGATAGCATCTTTTGCTGTTGTTGAAACCTGGCATCATGGTTGCATAGGTCATTCTGAAAGTCTATTTATTTCCACGGAGATTACAACAGATACAAAAAGCACAATACTGCTACTTGATAGAACAAATTCTCAGCTACAAAACACTATTTTTCAACACAGTCACCACAACCAACTGTGCATTTTCACCAGTGAACAACAGTCTGCACGCTAGTAAAAATCTGCATGGCTGTCAAATGCAGCTTGTCTTTCATATTGCTGTCACCACTACTGAAAAGCACCACCACCAGCTCAATGTGCTCACATCCACTGTTTGGTCTCCACAAAAACATTCAGCAAGCATCGATGAATGTCACTGAATGCCATTTTTTCTGCATGGAAGAATTCGGTGATGCTCCATTGCTTCATACGCACTTCCATGTCAGATGTCATTTTGTCAGACTGCCCCTCTGCTGTCATCTGTCACACAGCAGCAAGATGTAACGGAATATTGGTGAGAAGGTTCAACCACCAACATCTGCCCCTGACCCCATGGGCCACCATCATAAAATAGGACATATTACTTTCAGGGCATCCCTCATGTACTCTATCTGTGAAATAATCTGTGACTTATTTTGAGGAGGAATGTGAGACTTCCTTTTGTTACATTTGCAGATCACTTTAATTTTTTTTTTTTTAAATCATAATCTAAAGTAGGGGACTGATGCAAGATCCATCCTCCTGTTGCTCAGCTCTGATTTTCAGATTCATCCCTTTTACAGTTTTCATGCATCTTGTTGTGAGGAGACAGACTTCTAGAAGTGTTCAGTCAGCTGTAGAACTAAGGTGGAAGTGAGGCCAGCTCAATCTGTAACTTTCGACATGTTCACAAGTGCAGTTCTGTATAGAATTTATATTGCACTTCCCCTTCAAAATGTATTGTGATCCACTACAAGGTGACAGAAGATGTTAACTAGAAGATGTGTAGTAAGTTGTGAATGCCGAGGGTTGGAAGGGTGGAGGAGTGTGATAAACGGTAAGCACTTGCTTATATCATCTTGACTCCTCTTATCCTTAGTGATTGCTGCCTCTGTTTCAGTGTTGAATAAGCACTTCAAAATGAGAATGAGCTAGGTAATTGCACAAAGCTGCAGACAGTGAGAAGTCACCATTCCAGTAAGTCATAGTACAGTCCACTGTGTCTACACATTTCTCATCTGCAAATAAGCAATACCAGATGGGATTGTAATAATTCCCATTGTTATGGAACAGTCCTGCTACTTTTAGGAAAGTGCCGCCTGAGAGAGCTGCCTACTGAAAGCATCCACACCAGTAAAAACAGTGTGTTCCACAGCTTTTTGCAGTATTTTTTCATCCTGTTTCCACCACAGCTCTCAGTAGCCTGGTGTGGGATTCTGTTTCAACACATAGTTGCTGCTAGTGGGCCAACAGGAACTTACTATAAGCAAAGAACAATAAGGAAGGTCTGGCTTACTGTGTCTGTGGAACTCCTGTCTGTTAGCAATTGCCTCCATTTGAAAAAAGCAGAAATAGGGCCTCTGCTGCCTGAGGGATGCTGACACATCAATCAATCCATACTTATTCTCAGGTAAGTAAATAAAGAAATAACTGAAGGATAAATCACTTCTGAAATCCACCAACAAAAACTTATGATAAATAAACTACCAGAATGAAATGACTCATTAGCAGTTTGGAGGCTGAATTGCATTTGCAGACGCGGGGAGGGAGGGTGGGAAGGAAAAGAGCAGCAGTGCAAGCTGTGGAACATGCATCTGTCTTTTATTCCCCGAATCCCCTGCCCTTTCTCGATCCCACATTACCAGAAGGGAGGGAAGGGAAAAAGGGAAGGGAAGGGAAAAAGAAAGGAGAAAAACAAAAAACTTGCAGCATACTTCTAAAACAGCTGCCTCTACAGCTGATGCCACTGTTAACTCCTGGTTCTTACCCTGCTAGCCTGAACGTATGAGAGCCCCTGGCAGTCACATCATGCAGTTATGTGAGCAGAATGCCCACCTCTCCTGGTGCTGCAGCCTGCTGCCTCCTCATCAGCGAACACAATAGGCATATTATATCAAGTCTTGTGAATAATTCATCCCTTACGTTGGGGGACAAAAACCCAAAGAAATTATACATTTTCCAGTAGATAAGTTTAGAGATGTCTTTTAAGGAGGGCAGTAAATTTAGAGGCTTTATTTCCACCTGCTAATCATCTATTTGAAGCAACAACAACAAAATAAACTAATAATCTTAATAACTTCAATAGGTATATTTTGTGTTCTGAAAGACATGGATTAACCCTTTCATTTAATGAGAATAATGAATATCACAGCCCGTTTTTCAATTGGACCATGCATCCACAGCCCTCATGAAGGTGTTCAGAAACTGCCTAATTGAGACTCTGCTCTTAGAGTGAACTTGGATGGTTCAGAGAGAGGCAGTGTATGTGATCTGAGGTCAGTCAACATTGTTTTGGTAACATTCACTAGCAAAACAAAATGATTTTCTGCTACAGACCAGTGAGTTCAACAAAAGCCTAAAATGGGACTTTTCATTGATACTAGGATATTCTGGAACAAACACTTCTGTGGTTTGGACCTTAAACTGCTTTAGTGTCACTTAAATACCCACTAATTTAAGTCCAGTTAAATTGGTAATAAAAACACCGCTGACTGTGCTGAGCTTTCAATCTGTTTATGCAAAAAGCTCAAATCCTAGTATTAACTATGCTAAGCAATGCTGCTGCGATGAAACTGATGGTGCATCTGCATTGCTTTTTTTTTTTTTTTTTTTTTAATAGACTATGAGAAAGTCTATCCAAGTGTTTTTTAATTATTATTACTACTTTAACTTCCTATTACAACAACTTTGAAGCAAAAAGTCTTTGCGGATAACTATTTCCAATTCATCTTGTGCTCTGTCAAAATTTAAACTATGCTTCTTTACCACCTTTTACTTATGTACCTTCCTCTGCAATGTGCAAAAGGAAGATGAGCTTGTGTAACTGCTTTCCCTACAGACTGACTTTCAGGTTTACCACAAATCATCTAATGTTTAGAACAGGGGAGGTGTTCAGTTGGTAATGCAAGGGAGGAAGTACAAGATCATCCTTCTTCTGTAACTGCAATTGACAATAGGCAGCTGAAGTATTTAATGGAAAAACACTCAATTTATCCATGCTTCAATTTGTTTATCTGGATAAAAGTGTCATGACATTTAAGTACATCATTGGATCAGAAACAGTCACTACAGATTATTGTGAACATAACAGCTCTATCAGGTCAAGTCAGCATAGAGCCAGGTGTGTATAGGAGATAAGGAGAGAAGAAGGAGGAGAAGAGATCAGTTTGGATACTGCACTGTGAGATGAAGTGGTTGTTCTTGGTCAAAAATGGGTTGAACTGAAAACCTGAGTTCTGAGTCAACCTGTGGCTGGGAAACTTACTGGTGAAATATAACTTGAGCTTTTCAAGAGATTGGAAATTTTTGAAAGGTAAGTGTTAAAGGATACAATCTACACTTTGGAGTACATTGTAATTTCATTGTAAAGTTCCTTGCTTATTCACAGAAGCACGGAATCATTAAGGTTGGAAAAGATCTCTAAGATCATCATGTCCACTCATCCACCTACCACCAATGTTGTCCACTAACCCATGTTCCTCAGTATCACATCTACCTGATTCTTGAACACCTCCAGGGATGGCGTTCAAGATTTAAAAAAAAATTTTTTTTTCAATCATCTCTATGGACAGCCTATTGCAGTGCTTGCCCACTCTTTTGGATAAGAAGTTTCTCCCAAATCCAACCTGAACCTCTCCTTGCTCAGCTTGAGACCATTCCCTCTTATCACCAGTTATGCAGGAAAAGAGGCTGACCTCCAGCTTGCCACAACCCCTTTCAGGTAGTTCTACAGAACAATAAAATTTCCCGAGCCTCTTCTTCTCCAGTTTAAAAAATCTGTTCCCTCAGTCACTCCTCATAAGGTTTGAGTTCCAGTCCCCTCACCAGCTTTGTTTCCCTTCTCTGCACACTCTCCATGGCCTCAACGTCTTTCTTGTAGTAAAGGGGCCCAAAACTGAACACAGTACTCAAGGTGTGGCATCATCAGAGTGAGTATAGGGGTACTGAGAATAGGGGGACGATCACTGCCCTGTTCCTGTTGTTTACACTATTTCTCTTACAGGGGACAGGGTGCCATTGGCCTTCTTGGCCACCTGGGCACGCTTATAGCTCACATTTAGCTGAGCTTCAACAAACATCACCAGGATCTCTTCCTCTGACTTGCTTTCCAGCCTGTCTGGCCGAGGCTTGTAGCACTGCCTGGAGTTTTTGTGGCCAAAGTGCAGGATCCAGCATTTGGTCTTGTTGAACTTCATCCCATTGGCTTCAGCCCATTGATCCATTCTGTCATTTGCCTCTGCAGGGCCTTCCTACCCTCAGGAATATCAGAACTTCCTGCCAACTTGGTGTCATCTGCAAACTTATTGAGGGTGCACTTAATCCCTTCATCCAGATCATAAAGATATTAAACAGGACAGGCCCCAGTTCCCTGGGGAATACCA
The DNA here is from genome assembly GCF_987193195.1 of Phasianus colchicus. Lineage (NCBI taxonomy): Eukaryota > Metazoa > Chordata > Aves > Galliformes > Phasianidae > Phasianus > Phasianus colchicus. Next base: position 60,736,318 of record NC_143476.1, on the reverse strand, counting down.
TTTGTGACCTGTCACTAGCTGGCTTTAACTCCACTCACCATTATTCTCTGGGGCTGGCCCTCCAACCAGTTTTTTACCCAGCAAAGTGTGTATCTGCTCAGGCCACAGATTGCAAGCTTCCCCAGGAAAAATCTAGGTAGACAACATCAATGGTCTTTTTCTTATCCCCACCAGGCTGATCACGTGGTTATAGAAGGAGAACAGGTTGGTCAAGCAGGACTTGCCTTTCGTGAACTCAGATTCCTCATTCACCTGTTTCGCATACAGAGAAATTGATTCTAATGTTCCAGTAAATTAATGTCACCAGTTGAACATAGTTAAAATTCAGCTGTTTCCAGAGACAGGACTCATGCTTGCTGCAGACACTACTGGGAGAGGAAAAGCACACTGGTACCTCCTGTACCCTGATACTGTGGTGCTACTTTTTTAAAGTTTTCCATGAAGGAAAGTAATTAAAAACGGGATAACTTGCAAAATGAATTCTGGGCATCAGTGACCAAGGCCAATCCATTCTGCATCGCTTATTAATAGGCAGATTTAGATAGTGAGAAAGAACAAAACAAGTTGTGCAGCTGTAGAGATGGAAAGATGGACCAAGAGAAAAAATATGTGGAATTTATTGTCATATGCTCTCTCTCTTTTTTTTTTCTGTTTCTTATCTGACTTCCTCTTGTTTTTCTAGATAAATAATCAGATCTTGACCTTTCTTCACAATGGAACCACATGCAATATTTAATTTGTATATTCGTAATTTCTAATCAGAAAACTAACTCTACAAATGTTTGTGTGTTTTTATTTGTGGTGTTTTTTTTGTTTTGGTTTGTTTTTTTTGTTCCTGTCCCCAAAGTTATATGCAGATCTATCTGTGAGATTGAAGATGAAGAATTACAGAAGGATCTCACTAGTTCATTTTCAGCCAAGCAGTTCTTTCAGTGTCAGACAACACCATAAGCATGGGCAAAGAGACTCAAAGCAGATTTTGAATAGCTGTAGAAATGATGAGTTATAAAACCACCACAATATCTGTAGGACTAGCTCATTTCATAGACAGAATATGCACGTCAAGGCCATTGTCAACAGATGTCTATCCAACTTATTCTTAGAACATCCCATACATATTGCACAACTGTGTAATTTAATTTTGTCTCACTTCTGTATATTTAAGGAAGTTTTTCCTGATATTCCATGTTAATCTTTTTAAAAATTTTTTACTCTTCCAAATAAGAAATTTGATATCCTAATAGCCATAGAAAGAAACTGATTACAGCCTCTTTTGAAAAACTGTTTGCATACTGAAAGATTATCTTTGTATCTCAGCTTCCTCTCAGGTTTTCAAACTAAACAAAACAAGGTTATTCCTCCTTTTCATGTGCTTCTCATTGTTGATAACTTTCTTTGGGCACTCGTTGTATCATCCTTTTTTCTGATCCGCTAAGTCTGTTTCCACATAATTACTGCTCTTGCCCTTCACAAGACCTTGACACAAACCAGCACCCTGAAATTGAGCAAGATAAATTATTTCAGCATGATTTCGGGTAACAATAAACATGACCCAAATATATGTTGTTTTAAAAAGATGGGACAAGCACACCCTGGTGTTTAGAGTAACAGAATATATATGCGTGTAAGGGGTTTAAGATATGTACAACAGATTTACAAACGGCAACAAGAAAGTAATTCTAATCTTAAGTTTATAATGCACTAGAAAAGTGGCTAATACAATCATTCTAAAAGGCTACAAAAGAGAAAGTGTATAATCTGGACACCTGTATTTTGGAATGAATCTCAAACCTTCTCTAGAATCACAGAATCATAGAATCATAGAATCACAAGGTTGGAAATGACCTGCAAGGTCATCTAGTCCAACTGTCTTCTCATTACCACTGCTACCACAAACTAAACCATACCTCACAGCTCCTCATCCAGACGCCTCTTGAACACTGCCAGGGATGGCGACTCCACCACCTCCCTGGGAAGGCCATTCCAGTGCCTGACCACTCTCTGAGAGAAAAAGCTTTTCCTCATGTCTAACCTAAACCTCCTCTGTTAGAACTTGCGGCCGTTTCCCCGGGTTCTGTTCATTGCCTGGGAGAAGAGGCCAAACCCCTCTTCACCACAACCTCCCTTCAGGAAGTTGTAGAGTGCAATGAGGTCTCCCCCAAGCCTCCTCTTCTCCAGACTAAACAATCCCAGCTCCCTCAGCCGCTCCTCATAAGACTTGTGCTCCAGATCCCTCACCAGTTTCATTGCCCTTCTCTGGACACGCTCCAGGGCTTCAATGTCTTTCTTGCAGTGAGGGGCCCAGAACTGGACACGGTACTCAAGGTGCGGCCTCACCAGTGCTGAGTGTTGATCACCTCCCTGCTCCTGCTGGCCATACTATTGCATCTAATGCAGGCCAGGATGCCGTTAGCCCTCTTGGCCACCATCTCTCTTTGAGGCAGAGAAAATTCTTGAAAGTATTACTTCAGAGAAAGCAGGATTTTCTCTTTCCTGAAATGCTAAAATGCTTCACAGTTGTTTATCCAAATGCAAACATTGGTCCTGCTTGGCAAGTCTGTCACAATCAAAAGGACCATGATACATACCTTACAAGGTATTAATACCTTACAAGTGTTGTGAAAATTTTCAGCCAAAGGCTGTCACAGCCAAGCCATGTTTGCCCCCAACTTTCCTGGCTAAACACAGATGACCTAATATACATAAGCTAGAAGTAGCTTTCACTATTAGACTTCCCAGAATTTATGTAGTAGAATAATACCAACTAAAAGGATATGATGATGTTCTATCATAAAGCCATGTGAAAACATGATTTCCATAATAGGACAAACATGTTGTTTTATATTGTACTCAGATAAGAGTTCATTTCTGATGCCTCGTGTTACATGGTGTGTGTAGAAGGAAAATTGCATGTAGTGAAAGGATCTGGAGAGATTAGTCAGAGCGGTATATACGCTTCCAGTGTGCCTAGGCAGCCAAGAAGGCCAATGGCATCCTGGCTGGTATCAGAAATAGTGTAACCAGTAGGGGCAGGGAACTGATTGCCTTTCTTACCTGGTGCTGGTGAGGTTGCACCTCGAGTACTGTGCTCAGTTTTGGTCCCTTCACTACAAGAAAGACATTGAGGCCATGGAGAGTGTCCAGAGAAGGGAAAGAAAACTTGTGAGCAGACTGGAACACTGTAAATGCCACTGGATGATATTTATTCCACATGGAGGAATTCAGTTCCACACCTTTGCTTCACACACATTTCCATGTCAGATGCCATTTTATCAGAGCACCTCTCTGCTGCCATCTGTCACACAGTGTAACAGAATATTGGGGTTCCATACCACTAATTGCCTTTGACATCATGGGCCATATTAATAAATAAATACACATGCACCTTGCTGAAAATATTATTTGTTGGCTAGTACTACCAAGCAATTATGCCTTGAGCCTCATAATATTTTAATGAGCTTTTACACAAAGTAGCAATAAAAATTGAATAATAAGAATCTCTTGTAATTAAAAAAAAAAAAAATTAAAAAAATGAGAAGGAAGGAGGCTTTTTAGGTATTTTCTTTTGGAATTAGTTGTCTTTTGGGAGGAAAAACCACATAGTAGATGTTGTGAAACATAAGGATCAAAATACTGGCTGAATTTTGTACTTGAGTAGTTCACAAAATAAAGGAGTTGAATTTATATGCTTATTCATTTATTACTTTTTTTTTTTTTTTTTTTTTTTTTTTTTGCATAGTACATTTGTGCTAAAGGAAAGTAAGAAAAGTTATTAGTTTAATTCAAAGTGTGTTAGTGTGTTTGTTTTTTACTGGTGGGAGAGGAGGAAACTCTTAAGTGGCACTCTTACAGTAGCGTTGTTAATATACTAAGTAAAGTCTAGATATTAATAACTAAACATTTAGCATGCAGGACATAGGAAGTTCTGTACTAAAATGCAGAACAACTTCTTTGTGATGAACTTCAGTGATGGTGACAGAATACTGGAACAGGTTGCCCAGGCAGGTTGTGGAGTTTCCTTCTATGGAGATATTCAAGATCCATCTGGACACCTACCTGTGTAACATATTGCAGGGTATGTACTTCAGCAGGGGGATTGGACTTGATGGTCTCTTGAGGTCCCATCCAACCCCTGCCATTCTGTGATTCTGTGATGTACTGTAAAGGTCATACTGTTTTAAGTATTGCTTTACATAGATTAAAACTATTTATTTAGAGATGGATGGCAGTGACAGTTAGGTGTGAGTGAAAACTTTGGGTTTTTAACAATACTGATGCTCATAATTTAAATTCTAATGATCTATAAAAAAAGATTTCTATTCCCTCCTAGTTTTGGCATGTCACCAGCTACCTGAGCAAATAAGAAAGAAAAAAAAAAGAAAAAAAAAAAAAAGTAAAACAAAAAGAAAAAAAAACCCACAAATATCCACTTCCTCATGGTTGAAGCAGAATAATCCACTTGGATTTGATTTCAGTATACCCCTCATTACGAACTGTTTTCACAGACTCCTCTGTACCTCCTGCTTAGGCAGTTTTAGCACAGGAAATCTGTTTTTTGTTTGGATCTCCTCCCAGTGGATTTGTGGGATTCTTGCTGTCAATTGTATTGGAAGCCTTTTCTTGTGCCAAGGGAATGGGATGAGGAGGCAGGCAGCAGCTGGGTGGGAGCAGCATCTGCCTGCTGTTGATCTCTGCCAGCAACCCCCTCTAGCCCTGGCTGTCCTCTGACTCCAGGGGAAATGATCAGAGATGTATTCCCCATGGGTATCCATGGGAAGAGTTTTGGGGGACCAAATCCTCAAGCTGCTGCTGCCACTGCTATAAGCACCTGTGACAGTGGCACACAGGAATGGAACCCTGTTGAATTCTTGTGATGTAAGACTGTGACTGAAATTATTTGGGTTAATTTGGTTGAATCCTCAGTTTATCTTGGGATAACCCATGCCCTTTACTCACAACTTACTCTGGTCTGCGCCAAATCAGAGGACAGCAGCACTGACTGCAAAGTCATTTGGCAGAGCTCTCTCTGACTCATGAGAAGAGCTCAGCACTCTGTTTTTATGTGTTTTTAAAAACTGTGCAAGGACACGTGGTAATTTGTCTCGTCAAACTGTTTTTTTACAGTTGGGAAGTATAGTAACTGAAGTTTCTTAGCTTCTAGATATATTTACAAATGCATCCAGATATGTAGGAGTAAAGGGAAAGATTACTTGTGCTATCAGGGAATCCTATGGGAACCGCTCATTTCTGGACTGGAGTATGGAATACTGACTTCTCTGCATCCCATAGGAAAGCACTTGAAAGGAAGGAATGGCAAGCCTGCCATCTGCAAAAGCACAGGATGAAAAGTGAAAAATGCCCTAGGGCTTTAACCATTTCCATCTAGTAAGTTATGCACAAAGAATTTGCTTTTTATTTGTTCACAAATTTGGTCACAGAACCATATCTTAAACAACCAGATCATATTTTATTAATTTGGAAGCCAAGGTTTGACTGCATCTTTCATTCAAAATATTGAGAGTGAACAGATGGGTAAAACTACTTTTTAAAAAAGGTGTAGATAACAAGGAGATAGGGGAGTGAACAAAGGTTGCTAGATGAAGATGGTTTTCAAACCCCTTTGCATTCACCTTCATTTTTTTATCCTTTCTGTTAAACTACTACTTAATCTAAAAACACTCATGCACATAATACTTGAGAGGAAGCTGAATTGACCTTGCCATATACTTATGTTATTTCATTTTTCTGCAGTCTTTTGATCAAAGTATTCAAAAAGATTGTTTAGAGAGAATTATTTGAGATGTACAGGTAGCTCTTCTTTTACTGAAGTATTTACTTCAGGTGATAAGTTTGAGAAAGACTGAGTCTGATTCTATTGTACTTCTACTCTGAAGGTCTTAACCAGGAACACAGCCGTATTGATAGCCTACATGCATATGTATGACAGAAGATCAATATATAACAAAAGAATACATGAGGGCTGATCCAAAAGCAATGCCTCCTATTTTGTCATTTTTGCCCACAGTGTCAGAGATAGTTGTTGATATAGCAGTAGAGGTTAAACCTTCCCATCAATATTCCATTACATTTAGTAGTTGTGTGACAGACGGCAGCAGAGATGCACACTGACAAAATGGTGTCTAACATAGACGTGTGTATAAAGCAAAGGTGTGAAATTGAATTCCTATATGTGGAATAAATTTCACCCAGTGGCATTCACTGTTGCTTGCTGAATGTTCATGGAGATCAAACAGCGGATGCAAGCACAGTGAGGTGGTGAGTTGTGCATTTCAGGAGTGATGATAGAAAGAGTGGGTTACCTCTGCTGGTTAAGATTTTTATGAGCACCACATGCAGGCTCATGGTCATCACTGGCAAAAATGCATAGCTAATGATGATTAGTATGTTGATGAATTTACCAAATAGTTGAGTTCTCTGTATCTGTTGTAGTTTCCTTGGGATTATATAGGAAGCACTACTTTCAGGGTGACCTACAAGTAAATTCAAATACATTCATTTATTTTTTCCATATTGCCTCTGTTTTAAATTCTTTGTCTGAAGTAAAGCACTAGACAAATTTGTAAAGCACATAGGCTATAGTTCAGTCATTATTGTTGAGTTTTGTCTGCTGTGCTGTGCCAAATACAATTTCTTCATCAGACCAAGGTTCATGCCAGTATAAACTACTCTGTGTTAGACGTCTGCAAAATGTTTTTTGATCATTTTATTATATTATTATTTCAAGCTTATCTGTGCTGAGATTGAGTTCTTTCTGTATCTCTGTTTTTCGTGTTTGCTGTCTGTGTGAGCTAAGTCTCACGCTAAATTGTGTTTGGAAAAACAGTAGAGAGAGTAGCCAACACCTACTGCTCTGTCCCTGTTTGTATATTACAGTGAAACAGAACCGGAGTCTTCTTATAATAAGAAATGTTGTAAATAATATCAGACAGGGCAGTCCACAAATACTTGGGTAAGCACATTGTGTCATTTCTGTTCAACTACTTTCATTTGGAAAAGTGAGTTAACAGCAGCGTGCTCATAGACACACACACACGTCTCCCCCCCCCAAAAAAAAGGGGAAGGGGGAGGAGGAAGAAGGAAATAAAGTTACTCTGTTATTAAAAAAATAAAGAAAAAGACATTCAGGATGAGAGTGGTCACATTCTGTGACAGAGACAATAGAGCATACAAACTCTTCTGAGCAAAACACATTGACCAACCTGGCCAGTTTATACAACACTGTATATGCATAGCTTTTAAAAATTACTATGGATATATTCAAGGCCTACTTGTACAACCTTCTGCAGGAAAACTGCTTTTGGAGTGGAGTTGGACTAGATGATCTCCAGAGGTCCCTTCCAACACCTGCAATTCTGTGATTCCATGATTAAAGAAAGAAACTACAGAGACATAATAAAAATACCTAGGGAAATGGGTTGCAATTGGAATTTTTGCAGTACTGAGGTCTTTTTAGGACTGTGTTCCTCCCTCCCTTCTTGACCCTACCCAAGCTGTATCTCTGTTTGCCAAGAATCTGACATACCTATCCTTCATTTAAACTGTCAGTCAGCTTCGTGCTTGTAAATCAAATTACTCCTAAAAAGAATCTAGATCCTAGAACAACTGATAACAGAGCTTGAAAAGGCTGTGAATCGAGTGTGTCTTTCATTCTCTCATGTTAATCTTTCTATTGTTGAAAATGTCCCTTGGGAATGTTCTTGGAGCCTGCACTGTTCTCAGTTTTTTCCTCCTTTCTCTGCCAGTTGTTGCTAGATCGAAACCATTTTGCTAGATGATTACAACCATATGCATTTAAAAATATACATTTTCTTGAATTAAGGTTAAATTATCAGAAATACCAGTACTCTTTCAGGAAGTTTCTGTGTCCTCATCACACATAACTCAAGTTATGTTTGATGTTTATTAGGCAAGTTTATTAGGCAGAGAGAAAGAAAACAAAAAAAGAAAACAAAAAAACAAAACAGGATAGCACTGATCGCTTATTGCATTCTTTTAGAAGAACTGAAACTTACAGGTCTGACCTAATCTTTTTGGTATTTTTCAGCCATGTCCAGACCAAAACGTGCGTTTCAGAAGTCACATCACCAGGTTTTCTCTAAAATTGTCACTATGTTTCTCTTACTGAATTCTACCTGAACTGTTTCTGGCAGCCCCAGGTGAACGATTCTCTTATTAGTAACGGGTCTCTCCCAACATGTATTTAGCTTGTAACCCTGCTCAGGGTGAAAAAATCAAACTAAGTGCTCTCTTTTGTTCCAGATGTAGAAGTTTTGTAGGCAAAAAAGAATAATAAAGACATGGAAAATTAATCTCATAGAACATTACAAAGAAAGAAAAGCTATCTGTGTGCTGCTGAGAGTAAGCTGATGAAGGTATCAAACTGTAAGTCTATTCTCTGGCTCCATCAGAATTCATTTATTATGGAGCATAAGAATTTCCGCACAAATGTAGGTAAGTACTTCTTCACAGTAATAGTGATGGAGCACTGGAACAGGCTGCCCAAGGGAGTTGTTGAGTCTCGTTCTCTGGAGATATTCATGACCCACCTGGACACCTACAGCACAACCTGGTCTAGGAGTTTGCTTTGGCAGGGGGGTTGGACTAGATGATTTCCAGAGGTCTCTTCCAACCCCCACAGTTCTGTGATTCTGTGATTTTTCTGAAGTCTAGGTGATACTTACTGTAATACTGTTGATAAGGCATATAGCAATCATAGAAATTATGTCATTCAATTACCATCAAGCAATTCAAGTTATTGCCTATCCTTACCCAACATCAAATCAACTTGAGGTACACACTGGGCTGCTCTTTCCTGCCATGTAACTCACCATATGCCCTCACATCCATAAGGAAAAACAATTTCACTGATGGACTTACCTTTGCTGAGGGTGGAATAACCCAGACTGCCTTGTCCAGCATGTATTTTATGTGATCCTACACTTAGAATATCTCACACAGTATAATAAGAGTTTCGATTGGGCTGGGCCAGCTCTTGTGCCAAACACTCCAGATGGTTCCAGGCAATTCCTGCCAGTCCCAAACAGCTTCACCACACCACCTGTACAGATGACAGCTGAGCCCACCAATGTAGCTGGTGGCTCTTCTGTGAAAACATAGGGAAAGGAAAAATACTTGCAAGAGTGTGAGGAGTTGGGAACTTGAAGGTGAGAAACAGCTGTTTGGGCACCAGGGGTACAAGAGAAGTGAGGGAGAAGGTGCTCTGCATGCCAGAGAAGAGACTTAAACACCCCTGTCCAGAGGCTTTCACACCAAGAACTGATCCTTTCTTATCAGAGTGGTCTGCCATTCAAATATTGGGAAAAGTAAGGCCGATGTTCAGTATTATGGAGAGACAAGCTGACCAGTATTGGTACCAGCTTTGGAACATTGTCAGTGTCTGAAGGATAAATGATTATAACAGGTTAAGAGTAATGGTTGATCAAGTCCTCTCCCTGGATTATGATACTATCAGATGATGTGACAAAAGCCATTTCTGTGAACTTCTTGAAGGGGAAGATTCAGCTGACAATCAGCTAGACAAGTGTGTAGAAAGGAGGTCACAAATTCATAAAAAACCTGAGTAGTGAAAGTTTGTCCTTCAAATCACAGAAGCTACTGGTAAAGTAAGCCCATAGGTTTATCAGTTTTGGTCTTCCTCTCATCATGAGACAGTGGTGGAATTTGTATAATAAATCATAAAACCATAGAAGAATAAAATGTTTTGGGTAGAGAATATTAAAGATCATGCAGTTCAATGTCTCTGCCATTAACAAGGATGCCTTATTCTGAACAGGTTGCTCTGAAAGTAATGTCACCTATTTATGTAAGTGTTGATGGATGTCAATTCCAATTCTGGAATAAATGGCATCCATTGACAGAGGAATTCAATTATACCTTTGCTTCATATGTGCTTCAGTGTCAGACTCCATTTTGTCAGACTGCTCCTCTGTTCCCAGCTGTCTCATGGCAAGAAGATGTAACAGAATATTGTCAGGAAGGTTCAACCTCTACTGCCCTATCACCACCTATCATCTGCCTGCGGAGTTGTGACCTTACATAATAAGACAGGAGGCACTGCTTTCAGAGCAGTTCTTGTAGGTTGCCCAAAGCCGCATCTATTCTAGATTTGAGTACTCTTGAAGATGGGACAGCCTTCTTAAACGAGTTGTTCCTCACCACTCTTGTGGTAACAGATTTTTTTCCACTATCTAATCTAGCTCTATCCTCTTTCAATGGGAAACCATTTCTTCTATTCATATCACTGCAGTTCTTGGTCAAATGTCGCGGAATCACAGAATCATAGGTTGGGAAAGGCTTTCAGAATCATAAAATCTTGCAGTCTGTGGCCTTGGGGCTTTGTATGGTTGTCCCTATACACAGGCCTGTGCTGTAATCACTGTGCCCCCATAAATCAAGCATCCTCATGCCGCATCTTCCCGTGAGTCTGTGTTAACCGCCGGATGGTGAATGAAAGCAAATTTCTACTGGACCCCAGCATCCTGCTGCTCTGTGTCCACCATGCTTGACGTATGGCAGTGGTTACAGGGCCACTCAAGGCTGCAGCACGGCAGATCTGGGCCCCAGAAGCACTCATTCTGAGTGAGTCACTGTGCTGCATTTCAGTGCCCTCATAGTGACAGTCAAAGATCATCTAGTGAAACAATCTCTCATAAACTCACCAGAACCTCCCAGCTCTTAGGAAGAGAAGGATTATAAATGTCTAAAGTAGTTCTATTGAGGGAACTTGAAAGTATTGGAAACACCATGGAAGTCAGGAGCTTCAGTTCAAAGAAGTCTTTTTACTTCAGCACACTAAAGCATGCTGTTTTCTTAATCTTAGTGTCCTCTCCTGACAACTCAGAATGGCTTTTTCTGGCCAGAAGGCCCTAGGTTACCCAAACTTCTTGCCCAGGATCACTCTGAAGAAACCACAACCACTGGCCTAGCTGAGTGGTCTTCTGTGTTCCTTGGTCTGTGTCCTTCCTGGAGTCTCTGGTGTGCTGGAGGATGTCATGGAGCTGACAGTGACTTCACAGTTCCCCTAGTGACAACAGCAGATGCCTGGTTTCCATCTCTAGAGGAAGATGTAAGGACATGTGTGGCTCTAGTCCCAGCATGCTGAATGCCGTGAAATTAGCACTGCACGACTGGCAGTGCTTTGGCCCTTGCCTCCTCACATTCTTGATAGCCTGGGCTGCCCTGTGTTGTTTGTTCAACTTCTCCAAAAAATGCCATCAGGTAGGAGAAAGGCTCTAGGTCAGCCCTTCCCAGGGAGCCTTGCAGGAGAAAGGTTTGGGAGCAGGTGGGGACATGAGCCTCTTGGTGGGTTCAGCTGGGACCACAATCACTGGAATCATAATGAGGTTCAGCAGAGCTGAGTGCAAGGTTCTGCACGTGGGTCAGGACAATCCCCAGTATGTGTACAGACTAAGAAAAGTTACTGACAGAAGCCCTATGGAGAAGGACTTGGGTGTTCTGGTGAACAAAAAGTTTGACATGAGCCAGCAGTGTGCTCGTGCAGCCAGCCCAGAGTGCCCAGCATATCCTGGTCACATCGAAAGAATTGTGGTCAGCAGAATGAGGGAAATGAATGTTCCCAACATGCTCTTCCCTTGTGAGGCCCCATCTGAAGTAATGTCTCCAGGCCTGGGGTCCTCAGCACAAGAAAGACGTGAAGTTGTTGTAGGGGAGTGCAGCTCACATAGAAGATCATAGGGCTGGAGCATCTCTAATACAGAGAGAAGTTGAGGGAATTGGTATTGTTTTGTCTGAATATGCAGTAGCCTGATCTGGTGGGTGACATCCCTGTGCAAGGCAGAGTGTTGAAAATATATGATTTTCAAGGTTCATTTCAAGATAAGCCATTCTATGACTATTTGATTCTGTAATTCTATGAGTGCTGCTTTCTTCTAGCAGGTCTCTGTCAGGAGCTGGCACAGGACATATTGCATGAATACACGGGAATCAGGTAAAGTTTTGCTCGTCCCTGGGTACTGGTGTTCCAGTGCTGGTCCAGTCTTCAACTATCAGCTGGCCACCAGACCTGGACTTAAGGTTGGAGGCCTGGAATGCTCTTGTTCATGGAGCCTCACATCCCCCATCTTTTGCAGGTGGTGAGGTGCACACAGGTGAGCTTGGTCTGCTCTCCCTGGATGGCAGGCCTCTGGGCCAGTTCTTGTGTTACAGACCTGACTGTGCTCGCTGCAGCCAGGCCATCTGGAAGAGGCTTTTGCAGCACCATGCCAGATGGGCCAGAATGAAGGCATCCCACCATCCGCACTCCTCTTCATCTTCAAACTCCAGAACCTCCTGCAGGGAAGAGAATACAGCCAGCGCATCCCATTCCTCAGCCAGGAGGAATCTGACCACCCAAATTTACCTATCCTCTGTTGAACTCTTGTGCCAGTCAGAGCTGAGAAAACAGAGGAAAATCCATCTTGAGCACACAGCGAGATACCAAAAATTGCTGACAATGCAGGGGCCAGCTGACGCAATCACCTTCAATCTTGGACTTCTTAGCCAGGCCCACCAACTTACAGAGACAGATCCCGTGCAGCCAATGAGAGATGTTTGCCACTGGACTGCATCACTCCCTACCATGGTTTCCTCTGCTGATCTGCCCGCTGGAGTGGATTCTCATTGTGTGTCAAGGCTAGAACAAGTACTGGACTTCTGGAAGCTCCTGAAGATGCATATCCTGAGGAAGTCTGTAGAGACCAAGCTGAGAGCCTTCCCCACCATTGTGCAGCAGTCACACAAGATGTACACACACAGGACATCAGTTTGCACAGCTAACACACCACACCACTCCAGCATTGCCCCCATCTACTTCTGTTCACTGGAGGCTCTGTTCCTGGAGGAAGAGGTGCATGAGACCCTGGAGCTCCACATCCGTGAAAAGAAACTGCACCACCAGTGGGTCTTGTCTGGGAGGCTGCCAGCAACACCTCAGGCATAGCCAACATCCACATGACTACAGTGTGCTTCACTCCACATCCATTACCCTTCTTGGCATCTGGGAATGGGCACCACATAAGATATCAGGTGGAAACCAACTCCTGCTGCCTGCACTGTGAAGGCAGAGGCCTCCCCATTGAAAATGTCCCCCTGATTTTTCCTATTCCCATTAAAAATATTAAAGCCATTCCTCTCAAATCTGAGTATTTATTACAGGCCACCAGGCTAGGATGAGAAAACTGTTGAGGTCTTCCACACAAAGCTGAATTTAGCCTCACAATTACCGGCATTTGTTTTCATAGCCACCACCTGATATTTATTGGACATGTTCCAGACACATTCAGTCTAGGAGATTCCTGCAATTTGTTGAAGATAACTTTCTGACACAGGTGGTAGAGAACCCAGCAAGGAAAGATGTGCTGCTGGATCTTTTTCTTCCGAACAACAAAGGACTGGGGAAGTCTGGGATGCAGTGATCTCAAGGCAGTAGAATTCAAGGTTTTGTGTGGGAGAAGCAAGGCAATAAGTAGGACTGAAGCCCTGAACTCCAAGAAAGCCAACTTTGTCCTGTTCAAGAACCTAGTTAGTAGTTAGAAAGTTGGAAGAAAAGGTGACCTACGAGTGCTGATCGACATTTAAGAATCACTTTTGCCATGCTTAGAATCTCTAAGGGTAAGAAGTTGAACAAAAAATGTAGAAACAACAAGGGGCTCACTTATAAACTCAAAGAGAAGAAGAAATACCATAAAATGTGGAGAAAGGGCCCAGTCACTAGGGAAGAAAACTGGAATATTATCAGGCTTGCAGGGATGCAACCAGGAAGGCTAAGGCTCACTTATAATTAAATCTCGCAATTAATTAAATCTGAGTAGACTGGGGAAAAGCAGTGGGTGTTGTTTACCTTGACTTCAGCAAGGCATCTGATGCTCTTTCCCACAATATCCTTGTCATGAAACTTAAGAGTGTGGGATAGGTGTGCAGACAGTGAGGTGGATTGAGAACTGGCTGACTGGCAGAGCTCAGAAGGTCATTATTGGTGGCACAGTCTAGTTGGAGTCTTGTAATAAGTGGTGTTCCCCTGAGGGTGATGCTGGATCTGGTCTTGTTCAACATCTTCATCAACTACTTGGATGAAAGGACAGAGTTCACCCTCAGCAAGTTCCCTGATGATACAAAGCTGAGAGGAGTGTCTGATGCATCACAAGATTGTGCTGCCATTCAGTGAGACCTGGGCAGACCAGAGCGTTGGGAAGAGAGGAACCTGATGAACTTCAACAGGAGCATCGTGTCCTGCACAATGGGGAGAATAGCTGTATGCATCAGTACAGGTTACAGGATGACCTGTTGGAAAGGATATCTGCACAGAAGGGTGTTTTGGTGGTCAAGTTGTCTGTGATCCAACACTGTCCTTGTGGCCAAGAAGGCCTATGTTATCCTGAGGTGCATTAAAAAGAGCATGGACAGCCAATCGAGGGATGTGATCCTTCTTCTCTACTCTGCAACTCTGCACTGGTGTGTCCACATATGGAATATTGTGTCCGGTTCTGGGCTCCTCATTTCATAAAAGAAAGGGATCTTCTATAAAAAGTCCAGGGGGAGGCCACAAAAATGATTTGGGTCTTGGAGAACAAGTGGAAAGGATGAGATATCTGGGACTGCTCAGTCTGGGGAGGAGAAGAGTGAGAGGGGATTGAATTACTGCCTATGAACACCTAAAGTTTGGGAGTCAAGTTGGGGGAGCATGCAGCAAAATTCGCATACCATCTTTCAGGTGGCATGCAGCAAAACGAGATGCAACAGGCAGAAACTGGAACATAGGAGGTTCCATGGCAATACTAGGAAGAATTTATTTACTGTGAGAGTGACAGAGCTTTGAAACAGGCTGCTTGGGGAGGTTGTGGAGTCTCTTTCTCTGAAAATATTCAAGAAAGTCTGGATGACTTTCTGAGTGACCTACTTTTCAAAACCTGCTTTTAGCTCGGGGATTGGACTAGGTGATCTCTAGACAGCCCTTCCAATCCCTCTAACTCTGTGATTGTGTGATTTCACCTCCACCTCTTTTAGGCATCTGTACCAAGATTTTTATTGATCACCTCTATTTAGATTTGAAGATATTCATTTTGACATTTTTTGCCCAGAAATTGGATCTCCTTTGCAGGCCCTTTGACTTTATTTTATGGCAAAACTGGATTTCAGAAGGATTTAGATTACTTTCTTCCCTTTCTCAAAAACTTCCTCTGCTGTTTTGTCCCACATTATGATGTCATCAATGTATTGCAGATGTTCAGGAGCTTCCCTCAGTTCTAGGGCAGTTCGGATCATCCTGTGGTAAATGGTAGGACTGTGATACCAAACCTGAGGCAGTGAGTTCCAGGTGAGAGTCCTTCCATGCGAGAGCTGACTGTGGCCTGTATTCTGATGCCAAAGAGATAAAAAAAATACGCATTGACAATATGAGTTGTGGCATACCTCTCGGCTGCCTTTGACTGAAGTTCTTGTTGAAGTTTTGCATGTCTGCAAGCAGCATTCAGTGATGTGGCTTCATTCAAGCCATGATTGTACACTGTTAGCTTCCCATCTTCACTGGACTTTTGCACTGGCCATATGGGACTAATACAGGGTGAGAGAGTTTTTCTGATTACTCCTTGGCTTTCCAACTGATGAATAAGCTTATGGATGGGTATCAAGGAGTCACAGTTAATGCAATATTACTGCCAGTTCACTGTTGCAGCAGCGACTGGCACCTGCTGTTCTGCTTTCAGCAGAAGGCTCCTCTGAGAGACCAAAGTAGGCAGCTGCTATGGCCCTCCTTCTCTAAGGCATCTATATCAAAAGCCCACTGAAGCATCCTCTCCTGAGGTTGTCTATGCCAAGGATGCACAGAGTCTCTGGACCTGTCACAGTAGGGTGCTTCAGCCATTCAGTCACAGTTAGGCTCATGTTGACCCTCAGTGCAATTAGCTCCTGGGATTGCCCTTGTCGCTCCAGAAATGCAGATGATTTCTGCCTGTCAACGGCTTACAGGCTGGTTCAGCCCAGTTCCATGACTAGCTGGGTGAGGGATTTTGCAAATCCGTGCCTCCAGACAAAGGAAACAGGGGACCCCGAATAATTAAAAACAGCAGCAACAATCTGAGGAAAAACAAACTAACTTACTAAATACGATACTGGAATACAAGATAGCACATTATAATACAATATAATTAGAATTGAAGCTAATAAATCAAATATAATGAGAGAGTATCTAAAAGCTGTAGGCCTTATGCTAGTGCTAAGGCAATGCACACAGTTAGAATGAGCAGCAGTGAGGAGAGGCTGACGACTGAAAAGAGGGATGCCGGTTGACCCACCAAGACCTTATATCTATTCCCCCTGAGCAGAAATGATAACTGCACAGCAAACAGTCTTCTGGGGAATGTAGTTCCTATTCTCTTCTGGGACAGGTACCTGGAACTAGAGCATTAATACTTTAACTCCCAGTGCACTAAATGATGTTATGATGTGGAATACCAATAAACAAATATCATAAAACAATGACACCGCCCCTTTTTAACTTGGTGACACTAGGGCATGTTGTGCACCTGTGATCACTAGGATCTTATACTCCTGTAGCTCTGTTATGCCATGCCATAGAATTGAAACAGTCAAAAAAGCCAGCTGTTTCTTCCCTATACCTAGCTAGAGTTCTGGTTATTGCATTAGTTACTCACTTCATACAGGCCAGTAAACTTTCTTCATATTGCCAAAGTTGACCAGCCAGTTCATCCACCTACACTTTTTCTCCATCTTTGCAGGTCATTACAGCTAGTTTAATGGTATATGACCAGAGCAACATATAAGCAGCCACCACATTGGTGAACTTAGCTCCAGAAAAAATTCATTGAGTAAATATAGTAAAAGGAAGCCAAGAATTGGGGACAAAGGCTGCTAAATTTACCAGGCACTGTAAAAACAATTTCCCAATTAACTCAATGAGACACCAGAGGGGTGTTTCATGTCTGTTCATGTCTGTATATCCAAGGTTAATGGCATATCCTTTTTTTCTTTTATTCATAAGCTGTATTACTTGCTCTGGAAAAATGCAGACTTTGTACTTCAAGACTTGAATCAATATCCCCTATTCCTTTTTTTTTTTTTTTTATACAGGAGCAAGAAGCAAAGAAAGAATTGGGGCAGTTTTATGCTTTAGCTCTACCCTGGATGTATATTCTCATGCATTTGGAAGTCAAGAGTTGCTGTCATTCATATCTGTGAGACACTCTTGCGATATACAGAAGGGAAAGGAGAATGTTCTTCCTTTAGACTAATTAAGAAAGTGCATGGAGAAAATACTTCGGCCATCAGAATACACCTGGAGTACTGCGTCCTATTCTGGGGACCCATCATAAGAAAGGCATTGAGCTGTTGGAGAGGGTCCAGAGGAAGGCCACAGAGAAGATCAGAGGGCTGGAGCACCTCTGCTAGGACAGGCTGAGAAAGCTGAAGCTTTTCAGGGTGGAAAAGAGAAGGCTCTGGAGACCCTATAACAGCCTTCCAGTATCCGAAAGGGGCCTACAGAAAGCTGGGGAGGGACATTTTATAAGGCTGTTTAGTGACAGGATGAGGGGAACTGGCTTTAAATAGAAAGAGGGTAGATTTAGGCTAGATATGAGGAAGAAATTCTTTGCAGTGAGAGTGATGAGACACTGAAAGAGGTTGCCTAAAGAGGTTGTGAATGCCCCCTCTCTGGAGGCATTTAAAGCCAGGCTGGATGGGGCTCTGGGCAGCCTGGTGTAGTGGGAGGTGTCCCTGCATGTAGAAGGGGAGTTGGAACTAGATGATCTTAAAGATTTTTTCCCACTCAACCCATTACACGTTTCTATGATTCTATGAAACCTAGTAGTATATATTTATAAAAAAAATCGTTGTGTGTACTTTTCCCCTTTCAGTCCTCTCTTTGGATGGTGCACTTGGGACAGAGATGGCTAGTATGTACTTCAATTACAAATGAAGACAGCAGTCCTGCTAATTAAATTGCATATGTCATAAGAACAGTTATTAAAGTGTCCAGAAACTCACAGCACCTTCTGCCATTAGCAGAAAATAACTTGTGAGATTGTATCTTACCCTAATAAATTTCAGTTACAGCTCTATTTTAATTAGAAAACCCAGGAGAATTAGGACCAATTCATTCTTGTTCTGCATGTGGTCGAGCTGATCACAATCCAAGAAATGGAATAAGTCTGAACAAAAGACTACAAAATAAACATGTGCAGGCAGCTCTGGATTATCTAATGTTGGATTACCAGAGCCTAGTGCCACAAATAAGCAATGTGCTCCATTCTCTCAGGCTCTGCTCTCCATGTTACTTTTTACTCAGTCATTGTTCTGGACAGGAATCAGTTTAAAAGCTCTTCTTTTTCCCTGAAGCTGGTATATCAAATATGCAATTTTTGCCTAATTTACATTCATTTTGTATAATCTATGCCTCTGTTTTTATAAAGCTTTCTCTATTTCAACCTCAACCATATTCTCTAGAATGATTAACTGTTTCTTTTTCAGAATTATTTTAATTAACTTTTATTTACAGTCAATTAGCAGATGGCTTCAGATTAAGTGTATAAGAATCTTTTTCTTAGTCCTAGTTGCTATCTACAGTCGTTTTCCTGAAAGTTGACAGGAGTATTCTGTACTACTTAAAAAACAGAGGAGAGAGCTGAATTTGCTGTGTTGCTGGTGTAGGATCACCATGGATCTCGAACTTTTTCTGCTTGGTATGTGTAGATAAATTAAAGCTAAATCCACGTAGGTTAAAGAAGATAAAACAACAAGATAAAACAAGAGAAACAGGGTCTCTATGCATAGTTTGTTCTTATGCATCAAAAGCATGCCATACTCAGTTCCTCATCATTACAAGAAAATGGTGTGGAAATGGATAGCCTTGGTGTAAAACACAGCACTAATCACATCAAATCTGCTGAGTAGAACAGAAAAAAGAAGTCGATAGCCAGCTGCCACTGACAGAGAGATTCATTCCAGAGGCTGTACATTTGGATCCTGCAGCTGCCAAGCTTGTAGTGACTGACTGCTTCCAACACTGTAGTAATCAAAGGTGAAGTAAGAGAAGTGGTACCATCTCACTTTGATTAGTGATATGGAAAAAATACAGTTAATATTTACTAGGGTACTTTTTTTTTTTTTTTTTTTTTCCTGTTTTCTCAGCATGCCTGTGTATAAATTTGCTTACTAACATAAGAATATCTAAATGTCTTAAACATCTAGAACTCAGAATGATGAAGAATATTTTTTCTTTTTTTTTTTTTTTTCTAGATCATTTTCAATTAGAAGAAAACAGGAAGCCTCATTATCTGCCTGACAAACTCCATTGCTGGATATGGTCTGAATATGTTTCCTCTTCTCTTCCTCCTTGCTTTTGCTCATTTCCTTATACTTAGAAAAACACTAATGAACCTCACACATTTCAAATTAAAAATCAACATTATCTGGCAAAAGTTTATAGCTAAAATATAAGTAAGAATTAAAAATTATTTAGTTCCCTTAATTTCCATTAAATAAAAAGCTAATGCAAAAGAAACAAAACATGTTTGTGAAAACTATTTGATTACCAGTTTCCACAGACTAACTTCAATTTTGTAACTGCTATAAAAATTGAGTCAAACCATCAGAAATATCTAGCAACTTTCTGTAGTGAAGACTTTGCACACTGGGATTGGAAGCTGGGGATTAGAAGGAATGTCAAAAGATCATTGTGTCCAACCTCCCTGCTAGAGCTACAGTTGGTCACAAAGGTAGATATCCAGAAGGGACTTGAATATCTCAGTAGAAGGAGACTCTACAGCCTCACTGAACAGCCTGTTCCAGTGCTCTGTCATCCTCACCGTAAAGAAGTTCATCCTCATGTTTGCATGGAACTTCCTATGTACAAATTTTAGGCCACTGCTCCTTGTCTTATTCCTACACACCACTGAGAAGAGCCTGGCCTCATCCATTTGCCTCCTACCTCCCTTTAAATATTTATAAACATTAATCAGATCCCTCCTTAGTATGATTTTCCTCAAGCAGACCCCGGTTACTTAGCCTTTTGTCAAATGGGAAATGCTCCAGACCCTTCATCATCTTTGTGGCCTTCTGCTAGACTCCTTCTAGGACATCTCTGTCTTTTTTGAATCAGATAGCCTAGAACTGGACACAGTCGACCTCACTAGGGCAGACTAGAGTGGGAGGATCCCTTGACTTGCTTGCAGGATGCCATCGGCCTTCTTGGCCACAAGGGCACCCTGCTGGCTTTTGGCCAACTTGTATGCCAGAACCCCCAAGTCATTCTCTACAGAGCTTCTCTCAAGCAGGTCATCCCCTAACTTGTACTGATGCATGAGGTTATTCCTCCCCATGTGCTAGGCTCTACACTTGCCCTTGTTAAACCTCATCAAGTTTCTCCCTGTCCAGCTCATCAGTCTGTCCAGATCTTGCTGAATTGTGGCACAGTCTTTTGGTGTGACAGCCACTTTTCCCAGTTTCCTATTATCAGCAAACTTACTGAGGATGCACTCTATCCCTTCGTCCAAGTACTTGATGAGGATATTGAACAAGACTGAACACTGAACTGACTGCTGGGAAACACTGCAATTTACAGGCTACCAGCCAGACTGCTTGCTGGTGGCAACCCTTTGAGCTCTGCCAGTCTGCCAGTCCTGAATCTACCTCACCATTCACTCATATATCCCACACACTCTACGTTTCATAACAAGGATGTTGTGGGAGAAAGTGTTGAATGCCTTGCTGAAGTCAAGATACACAACATCCACCGCTTTTTTGCCATCCACCCAGCCAGGGATGACATCATAGAGTGCTACCAGGTTGATCAAGCATGATTTCTCTTTGGTGAATCCATGCTGACTACTCCTGGGTATGGTATCCAGAACTAATTGTTCCATCACCTTTCCAGGGACAAATGTGAGGCTAACTGGTCTATAGCCTCCTGGATCCTCCTTCTTTCCCTTTTCAAAGACTGAAGTGGCATTGGCTATCTCCCAGTCTTCAGACACCTCTCCCATTTGCCAATATCTTTCAAAGATGATAGAGAATGGTTCAGCTATCACATCTGCCATTTATTTCAGCACATGTGAGTGCATCCCATTGGGGTCGGACTTGTGTGCACTGATTTTGGCTTGATATTCTCTGATCAGGTTCTTCTCAGTGAATGGGAAGCCTTTCTTTCCCCACACTCTCTCTATTACTTCCAGGATTAGGAATTCCTGAGGGCTAGTCTTAGCATGAAAGACAGAAGCAAAAAAGGCATTCAGAATCTCTACTTTCTCAGTGTCTCCTGTTTCCAACACACCCACTCCATTTATTAGGGGACCCACACTTTTCCATAGTCTTCCTTTTAACTGACATACTTCAAAAAACCTTTCTTGCTATCCTTTACATCCTTTGCAAGGTTCAGTTCCAAGAGGGTCTTAGCCTTCCTCACTGTATCCCTGCAGGCCTGACAACATTACTATGTTCTTACCAGATGGACAGACCCTTTTTCCACATTTCATGCATCTTCTTTCCTTTTAGTTTATCCATGAATTTCTTGTTCATCTAAGCAGGCCTCCTGCCACCTTTCCCTGATATCTTACTCTTAGGGATGCACTGATCTTGGACTCAGAAGTGGTGTTGAATAGCCAGCTCTCATGGGCCTCTTATTTTCTAACTCTCTAGCCCATGGGATACTTCCAAGCAGGTTTTTAAGGAGGTCAAAGTCAGCTCTTCTGTAAGCCAGGGTAGCAATGCTACTTACTGCTTTTCTTCTTCCACACAAGATATTGAACTCCACCATCTCATGATTGCCATATCCCAAGCTGCCCTCAACCTTCATATCCCCTCAGCTAAAATATAAGTCAGCCCTTCCTTGTTAGTAAAAACAAGGTCAAGTAGCACACCTCTCCTGATCAGATCCCCCACCACCTGTATCAGGAATTTATTATCAACGAATTGGAGGAATTGTCTGGACCTTGTGTTGCTGTTTTCTAACAAATATTAGGATGGTTGAAGTACCTCATAAGAACCAATGCTGAGAATCACGAGACTACTTTCAGATGTTTATAGAAGGTCTCATCAACATCCTCCACCAAATGTTTTTTGAAGATTTATGATTTTTTTTTATTTTTTCTATATCAAAGCAATTCTCCGAATATAAATTAATCATATCTAGAGATTATCAATATATTTTGACTGAAAGACATGTACCTCTGCAAAATAAACTTATACTCTCAAATATTTGTGTCTTGGAAACTGACAGGTGTTATCAGTGTTACTGAAATACAGCCATTCTGTTGCATTATCAAAGTTTTGAGTCACATGGATGTTTTGAAATGAGAGTACAGTTTTCAATAATATCATGAATGATCAGAGGAATCTGTAGGTTGGTAAAGGTAGTTGTGAATAGTTAGTTGGAACTTACCTAGTCACTAATAATTCTCAGAATTTGTTTAATCTCTCAGTGATGTCAACATCTGTAAGATTCCACTCTACAGATTACACTTATTGCATCTAGCTGTGTTTGTATCTTTGCAGTGATCTTACTTTACACCATTCCATCTATCATGCCCCTACATATACACTGAATAATACTTAGCATTTTCAGCATACTTTAGAGGCATTAATTAACCTTTACAGTGCCAATGCATGCAGTGTACGGACACAAGTGTTCATAATGAGGACAATGACATTGACTAGAAAGCACCACAGAATCCTGATCTAATTTAACCAGGGCTCCATACTAAATCAGTGGATATGACAAGAATGCTGACTATAGACACAGAGGTATGGCAATTTAACTTCATACAAGTAGAAATTTAGAAATATGTTTGGGCTGCTATATGTACATATGCAGTATGCATTTCATTTCAATTTATTTCATTTCACTGAACTGATTCCCAATATTCAAGAGCACAGTAATTATGAATCAGCTTTATTCTCACCATAGACACTCAAGGTAGGGAAGTGCTATCCTTATTTAAGAATAAATGTGGATAAATATATGATGTATCTCAGACCAGCCAGCATCAGTGGCATAAATTGGGGATTCTATATATTCAGAATCTCAGTACAACAATTTGGCTAGACCAAAGACCACTTTTTAATACTTAAGGAAATTGGCTTTTTTGTTCTTATTGGTTTTTGTTTGTTTGTTTGTTTATAAATTAATGGAGATGATGAAGGATGTTGGCTTCACTGTAATAGTAATTTTCTATAATAGCTCTAGTTAATAGCTAGTGTAAAATTTGGAATGGACAACGCTTGTATTGATCTCAGCTTAAGGAGAGGAAGGCTTAAAATGGAGTAGCATCTCAAAAACTGCTTAATGAGAAAACACGGTAAAAGTAACACAAAGAAATACTGCTAAGTGGATTCTGTGTGCTGCTGGACTGTGAGTAGTTTGGAATAAAAAGTCTGATCAAAGAGGTAATTATAGCAGCTGAGATCAAGCAAGAACAAAGCCTATGATCTCCTTTAGATAACAGATGCTAAGACTAGTAGATCTTGTTTCCATCAGTGGAATATACATAGCAGATTACTTGGGGGTAACAAACTTGCCCATGGCAGATTGTGTTTTTTTCCTCCTGATCATAGTACATTAAGGAATGCTGACTGTGAAACCTGTAGCCAGTGTTCCTCACTTATTTCTGAAACGTTAATATCTGAAAAGACACCTTGATTTTGGGACTAAGTACCTTGGAAGAGCAGACCAATACTGTCTCAGATATCACCTTTCAGTTCTCTTCATACTGTAAGTCATAATAGTGCCAGTTCTGATTGCTTTCATTATCTCCTTCCAGACACTTATTTTTCCTACATAAAAGATACGACCTTATCAAAATCTGAAGAACATGAGGAAATCAATGTTTAGAATCACCACCGCTGTTCCTACTTGGTCCAAAACAATGAAAGACTTCCCCTAGGGGATCAACACAGTATTTTTTTAATCTAATGTAGAGCAGAAATATCTCTTCTGGAGGCAGTTCTGTTCCTGTCTTCACTCATGGTTATATATGCAGTTGGTTGACATTCACTCACAAATGAAACACTACTGGCAATAGCTTGACTCCAAATATTATCAGCCACCTTTCCCAACAACATTGCATGAAGTAAAATTTAGCTAAAGAGTCTCCATGGTTTCTTCTCTGCTTCAAAGGCTATCTGATGACCCATTTGATTAACAGCAATTCTCAATATTTTGTTCTTTCTTTCAAATAGTTGTTAAAGACTGTGTCCTTCCTGCTGCAAGCAAATAAGAAAAATAGGGATTATTTTGAAGAGGTGTAATTTGAAGAAGAAAGTTTAAACCCATGTGTTCATTTCATCATCACCTGATTTAGATTATCATATTCTGCAACATGAAGGCCATCACCTATCTTCACAGACTCTGAAGCAGCTCCTGTTGTGCATCTGTACCAGAGCAGTAAGCTCAGTAGCATAGCTCCAAATGACTTTAGCAAGAAGTTTGTCTTTTTCCCTTTTTTTTTTTTTTTCATTTGTTGTATTGTTGATCTTACTACACTACCCCATAGATTACATCTTAAACTATGTTTATGATGAGGAGAATGAAAAAATGTTGTATATGAAAAATAACTGCTTCATTTTTGCACTGAATTATATATGCTTTGTTTTTCGTGAACATAAACAAATCTTTTCCTCTATATTTAACAGAAATTGATGCAGATATGACATGATAAGCTTGTTTCTTTCATAATCTATGTATTAGCACAACGATTGCTTTTTAACTGTTGAGAATCTTTATTTAATGCAGATAAAGCAATTTAATTAGAACAAAAACCAATTTATTCTTCAACTTCTCTCTACAGACATATTTTCTTTTTTAAAGTAGCCAACCATTTTTGGCTACAAATGATATGCATATTCAGTAGTAAAATATTATCTTCCGCTCTGTGAGAAATGTGTAGGGATGCAGCTGATTTCAAACAGAATGGATCTTACTTAAAAAATGATAGAGGGACTGCTTTAATCACATTGCTTATGAGAGCAAACTTCATATTTAGAAGGGGCTGGTGAGGGCTGTTTAGGACAGTTAATTATCCTTTTAAGTCTCTTTATATAACTGTGCTTGTGGTGAACAAAGAAAACCTCTGTGTACTTCAAATACATGTATGACATTAAATCAGCTCATGAGAGCTGGCTTATTACTCCTCGTTACTCAGCAGTGACTTCAGACTGCATAAAACCAAAATGGAGGATAGAAAATCAATGGCTTTGCTGTAGCAATACTCCACAAGATGTGCAATATTCCTAGCCCGTTTCTTTGACAAGGCAGGGAGCTTAGACTGACTCGCAAGGACATCTAATCTGAAACAGATTTCCTTACTGTTCAACACTCACTGCAGAATGAGCTCACAAGAAAATTACTCATTAGTTCCAGCAACCTGCTTTTATTTTTATTTCTGTCCCTAGTCACCTTCTTTTCCATCATGTCATTACTCCCTGTAACAAGTTATGCTGCCTGGAACACGCTGCAAGTTTTAGCAATGCCAGCATGACATACCAGAACAACCAAAAGTATAGCTTGAAATTATCATTGGAGCTAACTGTAGCAAGTGACATTCTTGCTGGTATAAAACTTTCAGAAAGTTCAGAATATCTATCTTGTTTTAGATAGTCAGCACTTGTCATGTTGATAGTTTGTTTGTATTTTTTAAAGCTAAATTTAAAATTTAAAGAAAGAATGCTTCTTGGATTTCAGTTATCCCAATTCTATCTCCAGTGTGTTTTTAGGGCTTGGAAAGGAATTTTACTGTTTGAAGTACGCACAGTAAACTCTGTAAACCATTTTTAGAAAGCGGAACAAATAAAAAACCTTGTAAATTGCTCTGTACATGCAGAACAATACTTCTCAGAAGATACTTCAATCATTTTGAATTTTAAGGTTTGTCCAAAAAAAGAAGATGAGTCCCTAGTGCTAATTAATTACTGTCCAAAGCATTTATTTGTCTGTGGGGATGCTCTTCCAAATTTCAACAACTGTTCTGGGAATTTTCTGTCTTAAAAGTGTTCAGTAGATATCTGGTGTAGGGGATGTGATCTCTGGCTTGATTAGTGAAGGCTTCTACCTTTCAGCAAAACTGTTTAGGTGTGTATTATTACATTTACCTTGAGGCATGTAAATATCACACCCAGTTCCTTTGCAACCTGAGCCTTAACTGAAAAAGAAATAAAATGCCCTTCAAGAAGGAAGAGGGCTGGATTTTTACTTGAAAGTAATATCTTCAGGGAACTGCACATATAAGTAACTTTCCATTCTCAAGGCAAGTACAGTCTCCGTTTGACTATATATGAATAAAAAGACTCTTGAATCAAAGTAGTTATTACATTTTGAATTTTTCCTCTTAAAATGTTTGCAAACAGAGCCTGATGGAAGAATTGCATTCCTTTATTTTAACCTTTCTCAGTGTACTAAGGAACTGTTTTGGTCTACCAGCTCTCTTGGTACGTGCTAAAGAAAAGCATTTATGCAAGCATTTATTTTTGAATCTAGTGTTCAGTTTGTGCAAATGATCGTGCGTGTAGTCTCTGTTCCTAGCTGGGAGACTTTCATCTTACTAACAGAAACAGTGGCAAAGGAAAAAAAAAAAAAAAAAAAAAGAATTATAGGAAAGAAAAAAAGAAGAAGAAGAAACCTCGAGAGAGAGGAGAGAAGAAAACCCACTTTAAAAGGAGAGAACAGTCAATAAAACAATCCAGCAAATTTTTGGTACTTAAAATCTTTTTCCTGTACGTTTTTAAACAGGAAGAGGTTTTATATTTGCCTATATACAGGAATGCCAGTTTAAAAATACTTGATCTCTTTCCCAATAAGAGAAAGATATAAACCAGATTTATTAGCTGCTTAATAGAGTTTATGTTCTCTTTTCTCATCACATTCCAGCGGAATAAACTGGGCATATGAAGATTAGATACAACTAGGGACTTCAACAAAAACAACATGAAATACCTGTGTTTGCCTAGAAAAATTTTCAAGGACAGAACAGGTTTCACTTTTACCTCAGCAATTCAGAGGAGAATAAGTTATTTGGGACTTGTTTTTTTGTTGTTGTTGTTATTGTTTTTGTTTTACCTTTTTTTTTTTTTTTTTTAAATACATTTCTGGGCTTATAGTCAAACACTAATTTATTAGTTTGGGCAGTTAAGTATGCAGCCTAATTTAAGATGTTATAAGCATCTACAGGTTGTGATGAAATAAATGAATTCTCTCAGAACAATTAGTGGTTAACTGTAAGCATCTACACTTATAAATGTTGACCTGTTTCCATATGGCAGGTATAAATACAGCACCAGTCACATGTTGTTTATTTATTTCTTTATTTTAAATATTTACTGAATACTAAATGTCTGCTAAATATATACTTAAATACTAGAACATCCACAAAATCTATTCTGTAGACTTTTCTCGTTGTTAAAACTGTTTAATTTTCACCACATGTGACTACCAGGAAAAAAGCAAGAACAACATTATTCAGAAACCATGAACCATGTATAACTATCATTATGGAGTATTTTCTTAAAGATTTCAATGTGTGAAAATCAGCAACGTGAAAGAAAACAGCAGCACTCAAGACAAACAAGTCAAGCCCCTCTATTCCTAAATATCATGAGAATGGCTTCATTATCTGAAGATAAAATAACACTTTTCTTGTAGGAGTTTATATTTCATTATATGATAGTTTACACTTTTTTTGTGTGTGTAAAATAACTTGAATTCTTTATCAAGAATTTTGTATTTCTTTAAGTCACATTTTTTACCTTCTATTTTCATTCAGAAAGTCTCAAAATGGAGTTAACAAAAATCAAAATAGGGCTATTAATTTTTCTTCTGGTTTTATAATACTGTGTAAAAACAACTAAGGAAAAAGTTGTGTTCTACTACTATTAATTCAAATGATTTCACTGCATTGCTATGTTTTTAAAACTGAAGGTCCTAAAAACAATCATATTTACTTTCTTTTTTATTAATTAACATTTATACATTGTATTACTCTGATCTGCTATAAATCTATATATATCAGAAATGTGTATCTTATTAGTTAATATTTGTACACTGTATTACCCTGACCTGCTATAAATATATATACATGTATCACAGAAATTTGTGTCAAATAGATGAGTCTTTGGGGAAAGAGGCAGAAGGGAGGTTGGATTGAAATACAATTACTTTTATCTTAATGGCAAAATTTGTTCATTTTAGAAGATGTGGTTGTGATTTAAGGTCTGATCCTGTATTATTTTCCCACAGAAAACATTTGATAATAAACAAATTTTGATCATTTAAGTAGAGAGTAATTTCTAAACGAATTATGAGTGCTGGCATTGTTCAGAGGTTTGGCACATGAAGATTAGTACAGGAATACTCCTGAGATATTAAGAATGCCTTGTGAATTTCCCATCCTGATAGTCAGACACTGTAATATACATTCACATTTTCTTAATATTTCCTAACATGATTTCTCAACTTTTGCGGCCTGTGCTCCAGACAGAACCAGACTGACGAATCTGCCTTGATGCCAGTGCAATATCACATTCACTGTAAAAGAACCTGTCAGTTTTTAATTCTTCTCTAGTTCTGAAGTCAAGGGGAAAGATACCTTCAAAGGAGCTGTGAAAGTTATATTTCCACTTGCACTTCAAAAGTAATAAACACCACTCCCGATCGATGTGCCTATCATGTCAGCATCACACCAAATACCTTTGCAGCAGTCAGGCTTTTCTTTCACTGCAGTGACAGATCAGCTAATCCTGGTCGTTCTGTAAGATGTGTAGAGATTATGCAAGTTAGCTAATATCTCACCCTTGACTGATATTCTCATCTCACTTGTATTTTTTGTACAGACATACTGTTGATACAGTTCACATCCCATGGGATTTCTTTGGTTGCTTCATTGCATACTAAGGCCACTTATGTAATTAAGGGCTACTTATCACTGAATATTAATTTCTACTGGCTATGATGACAACTGTTAAAATTACACATTTAGAATGTGTGATGGCTGCTGATTTGCTAGTGTGACCTGCAAGAAGAAGGGTCACTGTTTCAATATATTATGGACAAACATCACCAGTAACCAGCACATTTTCAAGTTAACTGTAAAACTATCTACTATGCTCCTACTTCAAGTAATTGTTTTTGTTTTGGGCTCCTTTAAGAACCTGAGATCCACTGAACTTGCAACAAAATAGAATTTAGTTAGCATGCATGCACAAGTTTCCTTTCTTCTTCTTTTTTTTTTTTTTTTTTTTTAATTAAGCACTCAGACTTACTTCAAAAGTAGCACAAATATGCAAGTCAACTTTATGATTAATTACTGCAGACTCAAATGCTTTTATTCTTGGTCTTCTACTATTCCCTACTATTACTAATCTACTATTTCCACTGAGATTTTTTCAACAACTTTAGCCATATTTAAAGTTAATGAGCTTTTTCAATTAAAGCTTCAGATATTTAGCCTTTGGATAACATTTAGAAGAACCAGGGTGTATCTAATTATGTTGGGTGAATTCTTAAAAGGCTCTGCATGTATTTCATTCACTGTGATTACATTTTAAGTTGCGGGCACATACTGGACTGGACTTCACTCTAGACTGAGTGCAAATCCCTCTTGTGAAATCAGTATGACCAATAGGTCTGAGAGCCCAAGGAATGACTGCACCAGCAAATGCCCTTGAGAACAAGTACAATATCAGCTATTCTGAGTGGCAGAAAAATCAGGATTCCCATTAGGTAAAAACTATACAAGGAAAAGAAGGCTGCATAAAGTGTAAGGACTTCCTCTAAACTGAACAAAGCATGACAGAACGAATACTGAAAATGTGCAGCTCACTTACAGAAAACAGCAGTGAAGTCAACAGAAAGATTAAACTGAAAAACCCTCCACTCTACTATGAGCAGAAGGAAAAAATAAATGTGATTTTCAAGCAGTGTCCTTTGGTCCAGATGCATATAGGGAGGAAGTCTGTCAGAGCTGATTTCTGCTTTCCTGTGGGAGTCCTTTGTTTCTAATCACACTTCTAGGCTCCTGAGGAGCAGAAGTTAGCATTAGAAAGAGCCTGACTAGCTCAGTAGAAAGTGACACATCAGATTAAGCTGTTGCTTACATTTAGGGTAGCTATTTCAGTGTGTTTTGTATCTGGTACAACTTTGAGAAGATCGCTCGCACTAGCCCATCCCTGAAGTCCTGTAAAAGGAGGATGTCATTATTTCCCTATCTAAAAAGGCAATTGCGAGTATGTGTCCTGAAGCAAAGAACTGGCCATAAGGAAGGACTGAATAAACACTTACCTAAGTAAATAATAAATAGCATTAAACTGAAAAGTACATCTAC
This sequence comes from Phasianus colchicus, assembly GCF_987193195.1. Classification (NCBI taxonomy): domain Eukaryota; kingdom Metazoa; phylum Chordata; class Aves; order Galliformes; family Phasianidae; genus Phasianus; species Phasianus colchicus. The sequence continues at coordinate 60,705,965 of NC_143476.1, read as the reverse complement.
AGAATGGAATTCTAAGAATTTTAAACCAAGGAATCCTGACCACATATTCCACATAAAGATATGAAGCAGAAAGACTTGGGAAGGCAAAATCTGGGCTCAGATCTCTATTGCTCGTACAGCGTAGAAATGCCTTCATAGAATATCTTTGCAGAAACCCAGCTCACTTCTATGTTTAAAATTTGCAGATAAAAATCTCTCAATACCATTAGCTTAGTTTGATATTTCAAATATATGCATTTCTCTGTTCTGCCTTGTGTCTGTTTCCAATTTTTTAGCCAGGTTTAACTCATGCCTTAGGAAATTCATAGTTGTCTTTGACTTGACCAGTTGGTCGTGCAGCTTCTTGGTACAGCAAGGGGACTGAACTGCAACTGTTTACCATTCTGAGGGCTCTGATTTTAATTCTATCTTCTCCATCCTGCTGCCAGTTTTCAGAAAAGTCAATGATGGTATAATAACCTTGATTCCCTGAAGCTGACCACTTGCTACACAACTGTTACAGGCAATGGCACAAGCAAACACAATGGTATGGCTCCGTAGAGCTTTATTGCCAAGAATCCTGACTAAGAGAATGTAAGGGCAGGGAAGAAATTTCAAAAGCTACAATAGATGATGTGATTTAAAGAACAGTCACTAAAGGAGATGGTCTCATTTTTCTCCTGCTCCCCATTCTTTTTCATGCAAAACACAAAGAAGAAAGTGCAGTAGAGCATAGCTCTGAAGTCAATACTTGCACTGCATCTTTCTGACACTGTATTTATTGCATTGACAGATAAAAAAGAAATTGCTCTTTTGGCGACTAATACCTCAGTCTAAATCAGAACATAGCAAAGCTCACGGCTGCTTCTTCAAGATTGTTGTGAGGATATATCTGACTTGAAAGAAAACATCACCTTTCTCCCTAGCTAACTGTGGCATTAAAGAGGAAAAGTGGCAAAATTCCAAACATAGCTTGCCAAAACTGAATTTTAAGGTATTTGTCTAAAGAATAAAAATATCCACCATGTTCCCAGCACTGAAGTATGGCTGTTTTCCATCCATCCAAATTTCCTGTTTTTTTTTTTTTATTATTAATATTATAAACAATGTAGAAAAACCTTACAGAGACCGCAAAAATGCAACTTCGTATCATTTTTTGCTTTGAGAATTTCCTCCACATAGAATTATTCAAATCATACCTCACACTTTACTGAACCTATCTTGCTCATTGTTTTCAGAATGACAGAGCCTATTTCATTACAGCTGACGTTTCATTTACCAGATAATGAAGTCACATTTTCCTTTTGGATATGAGTCATCCCCATGGACAGCCTGATGCATAAAAGGGGTATGCACCATGCAGACCACCATTCTGGCCAGTTAAGACTCAAGAAGTAGCTGAGAGTACACACTGGGCATTGGACTGGACGTAGGTGCTGGAAAGAAATTCCTCATGCAATTACTTTTGAGAAGGCCAGGCCTTTATTTGTACCTTCAGTCATAATCACCAGTTTGGCTTTTTGAAACAGTTCATGTGATTTGATTGCTTAAAGTAGCTACTTGGTTTTGCCTGGTTTATACACTCACTGAAAACAGAAATATATTAAAACAGCAAGCGTAGTTGGAGCTACAACAAATTTAAGAAGGTGCTTTAAGAACTTACCAAGATACCTTTGTCGCTCTTTTTTGGGCTTCTGTCCCAGTGACTTCAGCTTGAAAGCATTAAATGAGTTCTTTATACATGCTTTGCAGGTGAGGGTTCTTTTCTTTTCTTTTTTTTTCTTTTCTTCTCTTTTTCTTTTTTTTTTTTTTTTTAGCTTTAATTTGCTGTTTGATTCGCCCCGGGATTTTCAGGTGTTGCACGAAGGAGTAAAGTACAGAAAGTACCTCGGTTCTTGGTTGTCAGCCATTGGATGATGGCCACAACATTATTAAACCATCCAAGCATGCTGGGTCTCAACCACAAAATTTAATTTTCCCTACTGCAGGGACTAATCAACTACCAGAGGCTCTAAGTCCTGAGGAGACTGTTTTTATCTGTATTTTTTTCTTCTAAAAACTGAAGCACAGTTAATTTTATAGTTTTGTCTATCCTCAGGCTTACAAACAATGACAGAAATGCAGCTTGATGAGAAACAGATAAAATGTGGAATTTATGCTTACACTATGACATAAATTAAAGAAAGATGAAAGGTCTAAGTAATTAATTGCACCTCCATATGTTGGATAGAAGGACCCCAGATTCCCTTGAGTGAAAGAAAAGAAAAAAACTTATAAAAAGGAAAAAGATCAGTAGCTACTTCTTGCTTTGTGTAAAAAAAAAAAAAAAAAAAAATCATGGAGAAAAGTTACAATTCTTACTGCAATTGCCCATTTCCACAAAACCACCTCTGTGGACAAACTGAATTCCCATTTCTGAGACTTCCCAAGACATTTACAATGCACAAATTTGTATCTTAAATTTAGGATTCATAGGAAAAATCAATTATGGGATTCCTCACATAGTAAATCTTGAGTTTCTTGAGCAATTGCTAGCACAATACTTTTTTCCGGAGCTCCATGTGTATGTTCTCTACCCTAAAAATGTGAGTAGGCAATCGAGCCATGTAGGTTTCACTTAGTGAGAAGCATACGGTCTGATGCTAAGAGGAAAAAGCAGAGAGGGAAGAAAGGAGATAAGGGAAAGAAATGTTGCAGCTCAGCACCACTGCTGTATTCATCTACCTTATTTTTAATTGGAGAAACTGTTTCTTGGAGTTCTCCCAAGAAAGACAAGGGGGGAAAAACTCCACAATAATTCCTCAAACTTACCAATACTGGAGATAAAGGCAGTATTATGCACATGTTTAATTTTATCAGAAAAAGATGGTCACAAGCAGCAGTTCACATGACTAAGACAGAATTCTTTCAAAGTGACGGCTGTTCAGGGTTTATAGGAAACATTATCTTTAAAGATATTTGGAAATAGAAGAAAGTTTCAACCAAAGAAAACAATTATAAATATTCTTAATTGCCTGGAAATAATTTGTCATACAAAATTGGACTGAGATACATTTATACAAAAGTTTCAGATGCATTGATGTTGTAATGCCTTTTAAGAGCTCAGCATGTTTTTGCACAGAGTGTTCCAATAACACATTAAAGAAAAGGATATGACTTTCACTTTTATCTTCTGCCTCCCTCCCTCGCTCCATTCTCTCCTGCACTTCTTTCTCTTCAGTTTCTTTTTTTCCTTTTCTTTTTTTCTTTTTTTTTAGATCTTTTTTTTCTTCTCTCTCTCTGCATAGCAGAAGAGAGCATAAAATAACCGGAAGACTCTGTAACTGCTACTCCATTTATTTTATTATTTCAGGAATTCTTTCCAAGTTGGGTTGCAATTACATTTAAAACTAGAGAATAATGGGCTATTGACATGTATATGGTTTTAGAAATATAAGGCCTCATTTTCTCAGCTGGAATTTCCCCACAGCGTGCATTTGCATTACATTAGAGATGGTCTTTTTAAAAAGAGCATAGCCTGCATTCAGAGGTTTGACATTATCTGGGTCAGAGGAAGTGTTTAACAGCAATAGCCTTACATCTACTGTGAATCTCCTACAGGCACACACAGTGCATTAGTGAAAATGGGGGAAACACTGAGAGGCTCTACCATTTCAGCTGTAGTTTATGACATACCTGCCTGCACCAGACATTAATCTGCAGGAAATGGATTGTCATGGTCATGGTCACTTGCTCCACTCGAAATGCATATGCATTATTTAAACTGAAACCTGCACTTCACACCTTGTGCAGTTTGATGTAACCAGAAAGGGTATGATCCATAAACTAGCAGTTTTCATGGTGCATATAACTGTTGCCATTTTCAACGTATTTACCTACACATATAGCAGCTGCAAGCTTTTCCTTCTGTCTTAACAATGACGGCATTATTCCCCTTTTGCTTAGCTGAGGTCTAACTAGCTTTCAGGCTCAAAATCACGTGGCACTGGTTAGGTATGTAAGCAACTCAGTGCCTTTCTTGTTCCCAGAAGGGTCTAAGACATAATGAAAAAGGAATGCAGAAGTTTTTCACCTGTTATAATTGTCCTATAAAGCCCTATACAATGAACTCTTTGTCATCTTCCAGGAATGGGTCATTTGTGAATGGTAATGCTTACAAAAATGTGTTTTGTGAACAGAAAGTGTAACTGGTGTGATAATGCAAATGAAACCCGGGGAGGTTGCACAAGATGTCTATAACTTTCACCATTTGCAAGATTTTTAGATATCAGAGATTTAATTTATCCTGCAGTGATATTCTACATTCTAAATGAAAAGTGCTCCAAACCAGTACTATCCTACTGTAATTACTGAGAAATGAAAGTCAGCATAAACTATGTTTTTTTTTTTCCTTCCTCTTTTTCTCTCTCATTTCTAACATTTCTCCCCACTCCTACTGCCTACCACCATCAAAAATTTCTCTCTTTTGAAGTCCTCTGTATTACTGCTCTCTTTCTCTCCTTCTCACCAACCTGGTGTGACCTTTGCTGCTCACTTAACTCTTCATTTCTCCTAAACCTGCACAGTATCTCAGGTACACTATGGCTCTCTTGGTATTTTTTCTGCTATTTTTAGCTGCATGTTCCACACATTCATGAAATGGCTTGAGCCATTTTGAGGGACAAAACTTCTCCTTTCAAAACTTTTCCTCTCTTGCCTTTCTGTTCTATATTCCAACCTGCAGACCACATTCTCCTATCCATTTCCCTCTAACTTTCCTTTTATGTGAAACCTACATTTTCTTTGATAAACAGACCCTTCTTGATGACCTGTTCTCACCTCTCTTCCTCTAGCTGGCAACAGCAAAAAGATATACATTAGTGTGTTTGAATTTCCAGATCCAGTTTTTCTAGAACTATTGAACCAACAGCTGTCACAGAAGTTGCTGCTTAGTAGACCATAAAATGTGTCCAAAATATGTCTGTCCCCTGACTCCTGGAAAAACGGAAAAACTAAAATTAACACCAAGACCCTCTTCAGATTGTGCAGGACATCTCACAGGACTGAAGACTGTCATTCTTTCAAATTCTTCCAACTAGGTATGGAGTGTAGGTGAGTCATGAAAAATGAGAACTTGAGATTCTAAAATTAGGAAATGTCTTTCTTCTTCCAGCCAAAGTTTCATCATCTCTCCCCAGGATTCATAACAGCCCTAACATCGTCCTGACCAAAAAAAGTGTGTATTCTTCTTCTGAAGGGAGATTTTTTAGCTCACAGTGTAATGGAGAAGAAAGAGATGAGCTGCTTACATAAATGTTTGGATTCTCTGCCCCATCAAAATGGGAGATTTTATCGTGCTTTTCTTTCCTCAGAGGTGTGTAAATCTTAAAATTCTTTTCCTCCTAAATGGAGAAGGTGTTGGGAAGTGGGAACAGATGGAGTGATGATTTTCCATGGCATGTAAGCAGTTCCTGATCTTTCCCCAAATACAACCTACCAGGCAACTTGTCTGCTTGTAAACAAGTGTCATCTGTATTGTTTTTGTGTACTATGTCCCTTCACATGAGGTAACATGCTTTCACTCCACAATGTATCAAGTCATGCTTCTAGGTAACTCCAGAAAGGACAAACTCCCAGTCCTATTTTGATATCTTTTTGTCACAGATGAAGTTAGTACCTAGCACAGTACCTAGGTCTGGGAGCAAAGCCTAGTTTTCAACTCTGTTAACAACACTATGCATCCCAGTGCCTTTGTGACCAAAAATAATCCCTTCAAGAGAACACTCCATGCTTCAAACATATTTTACAGTTTCAGCACATGGTAAGGTATGTCCAAAATCTATTAAGTAAAGAAATATTATCTCATATTTCTGGGATGAAGAAACACTGAAGTCAAGCAGACAGTTTTAAATTTTCTGATAAGCAGCAGTAGCAGATTCTGTGACTTTGTGATGAATGAGGCCAGGTTCTTCTCAGTGGTATGTAGCAATAGGACAAGGAGCAATGGCCTAAAACTTGTGCATAGGAAGTTCCATACAAACATGTGGAAGAACTTCTTTACAATCATAGTGACAGAGCACTGGAGCAGAGAAGTTGTGGAGTCTCCTTCTGTGGAGATCCATCTGGACACCTACCTTTGTGGCTTATTGTAGGGTACCTGCATTAGCAGAGGGGCTAAACTCAATCATCTCTTGTCCATCCCAGTACCTGCAATTCTGTGATTCAGCAATTCTGACAACTGTATTGCAAGTCAATAAATATTTAAACAAATCTGTAACGTTAGCAATTTTGCCTGATGAACCAAAGAGACTAGTTTATTACTGAATATGACCTGATAATGTAGAAAGTGAGCACTTTGGCACATCTGCTGCCTAGTGTAGCAGCATAGATATTTCAGCAGTGCTTCATACAAGCTCTGTGAGAACAAAACAGTGGCCATGCTGAAAGTGAACCACAATATTCATTCATTTAGGGGTCAAGCAAATCATTCATACAGACATTAAAACCTAGGATGCCTTGAGCCTGAATGTGTGATCTGGAAACTCTAGACTTACACTTGAGTCTGGTTACATCAGAATTGAAAATAGAACTTGTCATACCTCTGAATGCAAATGTTGGTGAGGCATGTTTGCCTCCTAAGTGGCCCAGCTGCATGTCTATCATAAATAGCAGACAATTTCCCAGTAGGATCTACTGAGAAATTAAGTCTGGAAAATGGTGAAGAAATCAGATAGCAGATAAAATCCACCAGTGGGAAAGAGGCAATGGAATCAATATGTTGTTCTTTGTTAATGATCTTATTTCACAATTATTGCTGACTGAGTTATTAAAAAAATTCAGGTGACATTTTATAAATATACATACATTAAAATGGAAAAACAATCACCAATGTTTGTTCCTATTGAACTGATACAACTCCAGGATGACCAAATGCTAACATTTTGCCAGAAATTCTTCATCAAAATAAACATGAAAAGTGCATTCTGTTGCATTAGTATAAATTGTAACAACAAACTGGAAGTATTAATAATTCCTGAAGGCTACAGTTTTATCACATTTATTTAGAGCTTTGCATTATAGACTTCAAACCAATCTTGAAAGTTCTGCTTGAAACACCTGCAGACACTGTTTTCCAAGCTCTGGCTAAAATTGCCCTTTGCATTATAATAGTCTCCATGGTATTTCTTAGGGATCATAATTGGGTAAAATACCTGCAGACACTTCAGCTAAGAAGAAGATACAGATATATGTAAGATATGTATCCTATACATAGATATATATAAGATATATGTAGGAAGAACATACATTCTGTTCTTCCTACAAAGTGTAGATTTGCAAGTATTCAGTATCCATCGTCAAACACCGTAGCTTTCTTCCATTGACTTGCCTTCCACAAGACTGCATCATTCCTACTGAAGACAATAAATGCAACCTGAAAATTATTGTTCAAGACCAAATTAATCAAAACTTTGAGGCTGTACATAGAGCTATACATATTGTATATGTCTGTACTCCATATATTTGTCTAAATCTATATCTATAAATATGTACATATGCATACACTCACAATCACAGGGAACAGAGAAGAGTACAGTTTGTGCTTTGGAAAGAGTCTTACAAGTTTCAGTTCTTGCATATTAATCCACAGCAACAGCAGCTCCTAAAACTGCAATGAGAAACAGGCTCATTTGATAACAGTCACACTGCGAAGTCACAAACTGTAAAACTCCCCATGCAAACAGATGTGAAATCATCTTTAACTACCTCTTGCTTTTTAACAGTAAGTTGCAATGAAAAGGTACTTTATATCAGATTACTTGTGTACTATATATCTTACAAAGCTGAAAATGTTCTTAAGCATTTTAAATGTTGACTAAAAAGGGAGTTGAAGACTTAGGAGACCTATACAAGACTGCTGAAATTGTTCCCCAATGTTGGCATGCACTTAGAAACCAATAGTACTGTAAAAAGAAAAAATACAGATTTTTTTTTTTTCTGATATTTTTGAGTAAATAAGAAGGATTCAGACAAGTTTACCTGAAATCCCTTTTTCAAGAAATACTTGCATTAACCCTGCTACCTGCAAGGTGGTTTGATTTCCATTCATCTGCTCCAACACCACCACTGCAGTAAGGGGAATTACAAACAGAAATCATAAATATTCTGTGATTTATTTGGTTAGCACATCTAAACACATTTTTATAAAAAGATCAGATATTTCATAAAAAAATAGAGAGTATTTCAGGCACACCACAGCAGAGCCATAAAGTAAATCTCTACACTTAGAAATATTAAACTAATATTTCTTAGTAAGCATTATGTGTCCTTCATTAAAAGTAAAATAGTTTAAGATATTATTCTCTGAAAGACTGCTCAGTAAGTAATTGGATATAAAATAGAATCATTTAGGTTGGAAAAGAATTCTAAGATAAAAAAATTCAACTATTCTAATATCATCAAGTCTTGCTGTTCTAGTCTGCTTCATATTCATGAACTCATTTCTTACAATTGGGTGGAAGGGTTATCAAAGATAAGATGTTATCAAATAACATCTTAAGAATTAAACTTCCAGGAGAAAACTTTATCTGCCAAGCTTTTGTAAGCACTATGCATTAGGTGTTCTTTAGATTGTGTTATGTATGAAGGATAGAACCAGATTGAGACCAGAGCTGCAGTTACAAAAAGAATTAAAAATAAAAAACTAAGCTAGCAACTATGGCTCAGAATGGGAGGGCTCACAGATTAAGGACTAACAGCATAAGGGATCTCCAGCCAAGACTGATGATCCGGGCCCAGAATGAGGTTTCAGCTGAAGATACGGTTTCAGCAAATGATCTGGAATGAATGCTTTATTCAGACTGAGACAGTAAACTTAGAATAGGTTAAAGCAGGAATTGAATCAGACAGAGGATGCCAGACAATCATTAAAAAAGAGAGGTTATAAGCAGGTGTGGTTCAGGTGTGGGTCTGTAAGATACAGATTCACAATTAAGTCTGAGACCAGATGAACAAATAGGAGGGGACTTTGGATATGAAGTTAAGCAGCAATAATAGATTAATGTTATCACAAAGGATAGCATCTGGAGTTCCCTTGATCTGGCAGCACACTTTGATTGAACTTGAAACTGAATAATCCACCTAATAGTCTGCATTATGGATATGACAGGAGCTAGGCTAGGTCTAGTCCAGTTCCTGGAAGATGTCTCTGGCTGAATTTTACGGTCTTTGTCAATATGACTGCATCAACATTCGCAACATTCTTTACTGCATACTCAGCAGAAAATGTGAAACAGCTGTAGATTATGATCTCTGCATCAGAAGACTCTGCTCATTTGTCTTAAAGTGTTGTGTAAGTCACATCCACCCTAACCTTGTGAAGATTCATGCCAATTGCTAACTTATTCTTTTATAAATGAAAGGAAGTATACAGGAAAAACTGAATATATTATATATATTCCGGGTAACTGAATAGCCGAACTAGCAAAATTCACAACTATTGCTATTGTTGTCATTATAATTTCTGTCCTTTTCTGCCTGAGTATCTGCTTACCTAAGAGCAGAGATGCAGTATGTAACTTGGGGTACAGCCAACTAGGTGTTACCTACGAATACTCAGAAAACAGAGAGAGTACAGAAGTATTAGGCCTTAAGCCTTTCTCCAAGAGTTCTTGGGAGTTCTTTATATCATCCCTTGCCTTGTATGACACACCTAAGAGAATGTGCCACTACTGAGTCACCTGGAAGACAGATCTTGGCATAGTTTCTCCTTTCCTGCCCCACATTTCATTATTTTAAAAAAATAAAAAAGTCTTGAAGTGACACCAAGTTCTGCATACATCCAATACCTTTTTTCCCAAAGCAAAACTCTGTTTTCATAGGTAAATAAGCATGCTGTTTAAATTAGGGCACCATTTTTTGAGGGCATGGAATGGGAAGGTAAGGTCAAAAAGAAAAGTGCCACAAGCTATTTTCCTGTCTTGAGAAAAGATGGGAAAACAGCCTTTGCTTCAGAGTAGCATTTGTTTCAAAAGAAGAACACTGTATTTATTGTCAAAGTCTGGGGAATTTGCAAACATAACTACATCTTCAAAATGTCATGGAGTCCCACAATAAGAAAAAGATGTATGGATAGCTAGAGATGGGAAAGTCCTTACACACACACAGTAAGTGCAAGTGAAATGCAGGAAACACAAAGCAGGGAGAAGGAAGGGAGCAGGTTCCATGAGACATACATTACTCTGCTCCCCTAAAGAGCTGCAGCCATGTGGGGTGGGAGGGACGAGATGACATGCTAATGAGGCTGAGCTAGATTATGCCTATTCAGCAAAACAGGCTGGTTTTTGTTACTTTCCCTGAAGTAGTTGTAAACTATTGGATTACCTCTTTTGGCAGGAAATGCTGTAGAGCCACTTCCTGAAGGGCATTATAGGCCATATTAATGCTAAATCACAAGCCATCCTTAAATTAATATAAGTTTTCTGTATTCTTTTTCACAGGACCAAAATTTGCTTTGGTGTAATGAAAAAGTCCATTTCAGACTAGCACCTACAATTTATTCTCTTGCAGTTATGGGCTTTTAATGCTTCTTCCTTTATGTTTCAGCTGGACTTAACGACTTAATTTTTCAGCTTTTTTTGCAGCTATTGCTACTGTATCTCTGCACTTTTCCTGCTGCTGTGTTGTGGGGACTTTTCTTTCTGTGAATGCTTTTCCCTAGATTCATCAATTGGCTTTTTTTTATCAAGACTTCGAGACCAATGTTTCTCTAGTGGACTATTTTCTTTATAACTTTGAGTAAGAGGTCTTTGTCAAGCACTCTCTGTTCTTGCCTCTGATGGGAAGGTGAATACAAGATAAGCCTTGCCCCTTTCCAGACCTCTCAGATGGAACTGGCTCCAGGCTGTATAACTTCATTATGTAATTTAGCTTTTAGCAATAATTTCAATTTGGATGAAGTTCATATTTTTCATGAGTTATTACCTAACTTCAAAAGCAATGTCTTCATAGTTGCATCAAGACACAAGGCCTTATTCAAATACAGAAGCTATCATAGTGGAGAGAATACGTTTAACAAGTGCCATGTCACAAGTTCTTTTTCACAGTTTTTCTTCAATAACGACAAATCTTTGCACAGAGTGATTAATTTATGGTTAATATCATTTTAGGAACAAGTAGTTCTTTTTTAACAAACACGGTAGCCTGTAAAAGAGCCTGGTGTCTAACAGCACGTAATTGTTCCATTAGAGAATTATTGTGAGTACTGAGGGCATTGGCATCAACACTGCCATCACATGGTGCTCCTTGCCATAACCCCCCTGTGGTGGGTGCACTGTTCAGTACACTGTGCCCTTAGTTTTATTGTTGCTGAGTTTATCTGGAGTGTTCAGATCCCTAACTGTTCACAACCCACCGCAGCCATGGTCATTGCTGTGAGAAGGAGGGGCACCAAATGGTGCTCCTCACTTGTGGAATTCCTTCCCTTGAACCATGGGATCTGAACAGTAACAGAATTTTGCCTATCTCCATCTTTCCTGTATTCAGGCTGTCCTAGTTGTAGAAACACAACCTTATCAATGCATAGCTTTTGGGATTCTTGTACTGACGTGCTGTAACCCAGCACACCCAGCTGTCACCCAGCTCCCAGGTGCTCACAGTTTGTGGTGCCACCAGAGTCTTTCTGCTTCCTGCCTCAAAACGGTTTCTTTGACTACTTATCTTTGGATTTAAAACTTGCTCAGTGAAAAGAGCATCCAGAATTATCCTTTCAGTATCAATCGTTAAATATGCTTATGTTTTTTCAATTCTTATATGCAAATATTTTTATATCCTCTAGAGGATAATGGTCTTGTCACAAAATCACTTCAAATGTCGTTCTTAACATTCTTCTCATGAGAAGAGAAAGCTGAAAGACCATAAGCAGTGAAGTTCCATTTTATTGTAAGCAGTCCATAAAAACTGAGCTCCACAGATACTTGATAGAATTCTGATGCTGTAGTACCTCTGCTACTATACCCAGTTTTTGAATATGTGACAGATGACAGTCTCTATGTGTTTTGGTTTCTGAATTTCGCAAAGAAGAAAAGATATTTTTAAACTTGTGATGGTGTAAACTTAAGTTCATTTTTCTTTACCCCATATTTTTGTGTGCTGTCATTGAAGATACAGAGCCTTTGTAAATTTTCTCCCCAGGTCCACCCATTATCCATTCTTGGTATAGTATGCTCATCAGAATATAGCCCAGCTTTTGCTTGGCATTTCACTGCTTTGTCACAGAACTCCTGTAGATTGGATGACCTTTGTCAGTCCTAGAAAGAAGACATTTACAGAAGTGTTCTCTCTAACGTTTCCAAAATTTTGAGGACTGTGAAAGGGAGACAGAGGGAATTCCTAGAGCAGTTTGCAGAAGAATGAAAATGCAGAATATTTGAGTATTTACATCAACCTGTGTGTATTTAACACCTCATAGGATCATCACAGTGTGTTTCAGTATTTTTGCATGTAAAATATTCAGCCCAATGAAAAGTTAATGGTCATTCTGCCTGAATCTTTAAAGGTTGTGAGAGGGATTTGTTTACTTGTTCCCATGAAGTTATATATTTCCTTCAACACATGCTCAGTTTCTGCTATTAACATATCCTCTGTGGAAGTAATTTTCTTTTCAAAACTATTAGTGCCAATTCTATATGATGTTTCTTGAGTGGTATTCCCAGAACAACAAGATGCTGTAATACAATAACTTTTACAGAAACTTGCACAATACACATACACCTGGCTATATTTTCAGCAGAAGCAATAGGCTGCAGATAAAAACTGAGGGCAGTCTGTGACATACAGAATAAGTAGAAAAATAAGAATACAGATCTTCAGCTGCATGTATGTCTGTGGAAACTCTAGATGAAAATCTTATTCGGTTGATGTAACTACTAGCTACCTAGCTCTCTGCAGCTGGTTAATATTCCTATATGCACACACATATACAAATGATTCTACTTTTTCCACTATGAAATCCCCTTTGACTGAGCTTAATAACTGGGCTCTAGACTCACTACTATTTAAACTGTACAATTTATCTTCAGAGATTTGTGTTGCTGTTTGGTTTTCGTTGAATAAAATGTGATTGAAATTGATTTAGATAGTTTTCTTAACTAGAAAAAAGCCAATATAAATCTTATTCTGAGCAAATTTTGGATATTGTGCTATCATTTTTTTCAACTGACTAGAAAAAAAAATCATTAAGAAGAAATAATTGTTACAAGATTTTAATAAAGAACATGTCAAACCATTTATATCTGAAAATAAAAGATTGATGTATTTTGTATAAAAAATAAATTAATCTAATGACCAAATTAACTTTTTTCTTTAAGATTTTATTTTATGCCCAGCTGATGTATCAAGCAATTAAAGTCCAAGTTCTCCAATTTGTTTGATACTGGCTATTTTCCTGTTGATGGTACCAGTTATAAACATAATTCTTCAGCTTTAACTCTTCACTTTAAGCTAAGTATCAGTGCTAACACTTTTTCCTGTAAAATCCTACAATTTGTGATTTTGTAATGAATAAAGTTACAATACTGTGCACCACTGTCCATTTACATTACACTGCGAACCTGATCCAACTCCTGTGTAACCCCATAAGAATGTCTCCACTGACCACACTGAAGTTCATAACTACCACAATACCAGATTCAAAAAGGTTAGAACTTTATCCAAACTTTTGATTCAAATCCATCTGCAGTAAAACTACAAAGTAAATTCTTTATTTCATCTTAGTCTGCAATGTGTATTCTAATTGTGCAGAGTTTTAGAGAAGAAATTAGGCTTATAATGGCATATAAGGAGCTGCTAGTCTGCCAGTGAAAATACTCCAGCAAGTATTTTCATTGGCAACCGTATTAGAAAGCCTATTGCTATGTTTTGACATCAGTGGATGTTTCATTCCAAATGTATTATTTATATACTATTCACATACATACTGGTCATTTTTTGTCTGCTTTGTTTTTGTTTATTCCTTTTAAAAAAATAGTGTAATGTTGATATCCTTCTGAAAAATAACTGTGATATTTGTGCTTTTATTATCAATAAATGTGATTATTTGGTGGATTCAGGCTCACATTGGCTTACATTAGGCACATATAGCAACGTTTTGTACCTTCCACCACCCATGCAGGATCATGAAACTTGACAAAAGAGAGATGTTGGTGTGGATTCTCTTCTTTCCAATTTCACAAAAAATTCCTAGTAGGTACACATAAGCAAACAAAAGCCTGACGTACCTGCAGAAATAAAAAATCAGGATAGAATTTGTTTTGCAGACCATGATTATAATGGCTTGTGAGAAATCACAGAATCATAGAATCACAAGGTTGGAAACAACCTGCAAGATCATCTAGTCCAACTGCCTTCCCATTCCTATTAGTACCACAAGCTACTAAACCATATCTCGTAGCTCCTCATCCAGGTGCCTCTTGAACACTGCCAGGGATGACAACTCCACCACCTCCCTGGGCAGCCATTCCAGTGCCTGACCACCCTCTGAGAGAAAAAATTTCTCCTAATGTCCAACCTAAACCTCCTCTGGTACAACTTCTGGCCATTTCCTCGGGTCCTACTATTTGCCTGGGAGAGGAGGCCAAGCCCCTTCTCATCACAACCTCCATTCAGGAAGTTGTAGAGTCCAATGAGGTCTCCCCTGAGCCTCCTCTTCTCCAGACTAAACAATCCCACTCCTTCAGCCGCTCCTCATAAGATTTGTGCTCCAGATCCCTCACCAGTTTTGTTGCCCTTCTCTGGACACGCTCCAGGTCTTTCTTGTAGTGAGGGGCTCAAAACTGAACACAATAATCGAGGTGCAGCCTCACCAGTGCTGAGTACAGGGGGATGATCACCTCCCTGCTCCTGCTGGCCACACTATTTCTAATGCAGGCCAGGATGCCATGCAACTGTCATTACAGTTGTTTGGATTGTATATTTTTTCTTGAAAGCTCAAGATACAATCCCAGCGTAAATTGCTGGGATTACCATGTAATTATTTTTCTGAATCACTTTTTGATTGTTCCGGCTTTGAACAAATCATATAGATATGAAGAAGATAGATCAGATCTATGTTTAAATATTTGCACAAAATCTCTATTCATACATAGTTTACAGTATCATAATCTGGAGCATATTTATGCTTTACATAAGAAGATAAAACCACTTTGAAGTTTAACCTTCCTTGACCATTTTAAATTTGATACATTTTTCTAGAAGGAGAAATTTGTTGAGAGAGCCAGGTATAATTGAGTGCATACAAGATCAAGGGAATCTTGAGCTCATAATTTTGTAAAATCTTACCTTTGCCCACAAACACAGGTCTTCAGAACAGTAAATAAGCATATGGATAGAGTAGAAATATTTTCAGCCCGTTTTTTATTTATGTCTTCAAATACTTGAAAATGACCACCAGTTTTGCTTCTAAAAAGAACTTGTGGTTTGTGTGAATTGCCAAGTCCATGGCCATAATTTAATCCACGCACTTGGCTTGTATTTCTGATATTATAGGAAGTCCAGTTTTTTTGTCATCACTGAACCTATTCAAAATACAGTGTTACACATACAAATTTTAATTTTGTGGTGGTAGCTCACCTCTCATTTTCATCACCTATCAAAAACTCTACTGAACATCCATTTGTGAATAGATGAAAAAAGCTTTAAAATAGATACATGGAGTAAATATTAAATGATTTACTCTTGTCCTATCAATTTGCTGCTAGTCCCAATTTTGTGATCTTGTAAATTTGGAAAGCAAAGTAAATTATCTGTCTGTTTCTGTTTTCTTTTAAAATTTACCGGTTTTTGCACATCCACATACACAAAATGCCAATTCTTCTTCAATTAAGGAGTGTCACTGCAATCCCACAAATGTTTAGCATGGTAGTAGATTTGAAACCATTACCATTAGGAACTGCTGTGCATCTACTGTACAATCCGAAGACAGCTGAAATGCTGTGCAATCTCATTCTCAGAACAGCACTTCTTAGAAAACTGGGCAATACATAGAATACTATATCTGGATGCCCCAAGATAAATGTTGCCTAAAAGAAAGAAATCCTTAACTTGTTTCTCTTCATTGCAATGAGAAAATTAGTGTGGTCAGGAAAATCTGGAAGACTGTTAGAAAAAAAATCATTGTGGTCTGGTTTGAAACACATCAGTGGATTTAAAGAAAATCTTTGCCTCAGGAATGTTTTCTTTTTTGGGGGGGGGAGAAGGGGGGAGAGTTGAGGGGGGCAGAATAAAAATGTGGAACTATTATCAAGCAAAATTTTATTGAACATATTAATTTCAGAATGCATCTGTCTTGCAACGCAACTCAGTGTTCATCTTTTCCTCAGATAAAAGGCATATTTTTCAGTACTTTAGTGCAAAATGATTAGAATTATTCAGATTAATCTTCAAATTTTGAGGTTCATCCAAACTGATCAAAGGAGCTTTACTTATCACTTAAGATAGGTAGTTTCTCTAGACTGATACTCATGTGGTCAGAGTTGTTACAGAACTACCAACAAAGTTCTTACTGGACTTGGATGTGCACAGAGTTAGCATAATGACTCCTTAGTAAAAAGCTTTGATTTGCTGTTGAAATGTGCTACGTAGGAATGTTAATATTATTTATTTAAAAAATAAACAGAATCCAAACTGAGCACTCCCCAAACTCTGAGAGAATGCTGAAACCATATCCAAAATTGTGGTTTTAACTCAGCTATAATTTACAAGTTATAATTGACATTGAGCAGAAGAAGTACAAAGTACAATGATAAATTCTACTCACCATCCAAACTGAAAAAATATAAGTGTTTTCTTTGAACTACACAAAACAAAAGAGAGAGAGAGAGAGAGAGAGAGAGAGAGAGAGTAAGAGGTTTGGGATTCTTTGCTCTCCTCAGATAAAAAAATAAAAGATACTGACCTGAAGAAATAAAGTTTGCCAATTTCAAAACAAATTGAAAATGTTGATAAACCAGTATTCTGATTACAGCAACTGAGCAGAATTAAGGAGCTTTCTAGTGAAAGAAAAAGGACCCAGGAACTAACTATTGTGGAAGCCAGTTTTTAAAAACTCTTACAGATTTAAAAGTCTCTGTATAAACGTATCCATAATTTTCCTATGCCAATTTAATCTTATTAATGACAACTGTTTGACACACAGGTCGTGAGAACTAGGAAGCAGACATACAACTGCTGAGTGACCCCACTTCCAATTGACCTCAGTGTAAATTACACCTTGGATGATATTCTGACAAATCAGGGTGTTAAAGAGCATTAATGGCTAGAAACAGATTTTCAGCAATGCTAAGAAACAAATTTGTCTTTTGCATGTTTGTAGGCAAAAGTAGTAGTAGGCAAAAGTATCCTTTGACTGTCGTCCTGTGAAATAATTCATAACTCCTGACAGCTGATCAGTTTTAGCATAAAGCAATTATTACTGAACATTAATAGAAATTTATATATTTTTTGTGTTTGCCTCAGGCTGAACCTTATTTTTAGTGAGAGTAGAGCCCTTGTGAGGGAGTACTAAAAGTATTAGAATTCAGGGACTAAGCATAAGTTTTCTATGAAAATCCATGAAGAGAATGATTTCATATGTCAGTAGGAGAAGTATCACTAAAACAAAATATAAGAGAACAATGTATACCATAAATGCACATCAAGCATAATATCAATACAGATGGCACAAAACTGGGAGGAGTGGCTCTTATATCATATGGTTGCACTGCTATCCAGAGGAAGCACAGGATGGAGAAATGGGCTGACGGGAATACATGAAAAAAGTTTTTTCTTCTCTACACAGAACATGACTGGAAAAGATGTTCATATTATAGGAGAAAATAATTGTTTTCTGTGGTTTAATCAGTTCATTCGGATCAAACTTCAGATAAAAGAAGCTGTACAACAAGCTGAAACTGTTGTGTTGCCAAGAATGGAGCAAATTTGAATGGACATGAGTAGTGATGAAAGAAAGATGCTGTGGAGAAGAAATAGAACAGGAAGACAGTGTACTATGTGGAACACAGAAGAAATGCTTTAAGTGAATTTGTGTTTTACCCATAGCCAATTCAAGCACAAGTGGTGGCCTGCTTGAGCCTGGCTTTAGTAGCCTGAAGAAGGGAAGGTGCGTGTGTTTGAATAAGGTCATACCTTTCTCTTGAGACATTTCATTCCTCTTGGCTAGAATACTTATAGGGTAAAATTACAAAAACCCATCCATGCCTAAATGCAGAATCTCTTCCAAATATCTAGGCAAATGTGTGAAATATGAATGCATATTACCTTTCAGGTTTATTTATGCACAGCGAAGAGTTATGAAACCTTTTAATTTCAATTACCACTTTAATTAACATAATAACTTAGAATAGTACTATTTATTTCGCTTTGGCTTTCTCCCAAGTCAAAACCACAACTCTCATTCTATATATCTTCCTTGGCTAACAAATATTCTGTCTTTGCAGTTTTTATGTCCTGTTTGTGTTCTTTCATTTTGCTGCCAGACTTCCTATTTGCTTACATGGGACAACCTCCTCCATTTGCTATCTCATAACTATGAAATGTAATAATTACCAGGTGCTGATGAAGTGTCACAGGCTTTGAGAAATAAATACCAAATTTTAACATTGTAGGAGTTGCATTAATAGCTATAAGAGAACACACAACTAATAAATCAGAGAGACGATGCGGTCAAAATTGTACAGAATTAGAACAGCTTTTTTGATGGGACACAAGTATAAGGAACAGAAATATACTTTAGAAGTTTACAACTGAAGGCATTCATTATGAATTTCTTGCATCCTGCTATTCACAAGAGTGAATAAATGCTTTGCAGGCCACTTAAATAGCAGTGTTTTTTCCCCACTGAAAAAAAAGTCATAGTAAAAAGACACTTGCTGAAAGGAGTGCTGAAAAGAGAAATGAAACAAGTGCTTTGTCATTCTTATGTTACAAATGAACAGTCCCGTTGTGACAAGCCAATACAAAAGAAGAAAATCTTAAAGTAAAGCTTTGATTTTATATATTCAAAATGCACCAGAAAATGTCAAACTAATAAAGTGTTTTGTTACAGAAATTGGGCCCAAATACTTGAAGATCCTAATCTGTTGAGTATTTCTGGAGTATCATAGAGCTGCAAATTCACTTGCGTTGAAAGAGACCATTTTGATCAAGATCAACCTGACCTATAAAGTCACATCTATAAACCATGTTCCTTAGTGTTGTGTCCATGTATCTCTTCCATACACCCAGGGATGGAGACTATGCACTTTCCTTGGCAGCTGATTCTCATTTTTTACCTCCCTCTCCAGTAAGGAATTGTTCCTCACACTCAATCTAAATCTGTCCTAGTACAACTTGAGATTGCTTCCTTGTGTCCTCTCATCTGGCACCTGAGAAGAGAGACTGATGCTGTCCTAAACACAACCCCATTTCGGGTAGTTGTAGGGATTAATGAGGTTTCCCCTCAGACTATTTTTTCTCTGGACTAAACCCCAATTCCTCAGTCACTCCGTATATGTCTTCTTTTCTAGTCCCTTTTCCAGCTTTGATGCTCTTCTCAACACGTGCTCAAGCAACTCAAGATCTTTCCTAGCACATAGGGGTCACTGACAGGTGGCAGTAGTTCCCTGGATCATCCATTCTACCCTTAAAATTTGGCGTGACATTGCTTTTCCAGTCACCAGGAACTTCACCTGACTGCCATGGCTTTCCAAGTATCATTCAGAGTGGCTTGTTACTACAGCAGCCACTTCCCTCAGAACTCTGGGATGCATTTTATGGAAGTTCAGGTTCTTCACGTGGTCGGGAACCTGGATCTTCATTTACAGCAGGAGGGGCGTTGCTCCCCAGTGCCCAATTTCCGATCCAGCTCACTCCTTGTCAGTGTCTTCCAACACAGGACGCTGGCTACTCTGGAAACAACTGACATTACTAATAAAGACTATGGGAAAACAGATAGATAGATAGATAGATAGATAGATAGATAGATAGATAGATAGATAGATAGATAAAGTACTTCAAGTTCTCCTTCTCCTGTTAATGTATTTATAAAAACAGTTTTGATTTGTCTTTTACTGCACCAGCCATGCAGAGCTAGCTGGACGTTGGTCCTTCTAATTTCCTGACACTTCTGTAGTACCCAGCCTGTTTTTCCAGAGTCTCTAAACTCTCTTCCCGAATTCCTGAGGAAGCTCTCTCTTCAGCTATGCTGGTCTTCTCTCACACCAGTTTTGAGTGTGGTGTGTTGATAAGGCCTGGCCTTTGAAATTTCATTATTGAAGAAGGCCCGACCTTTCTGACTCTTGCCTTTCCAAACTGCATCCCAGGAGACTCTGTTAGGTAGGTGAGTCAAGATGCTAAAGTCTGCTCTCTGGAAATCCAATTGCTTTCCTTACTTCACCATGGATCAAAAACTTAGATGAATATAAAACAAGAAAATCTTGGAGTAAGGCTTTGATTTTATATTTTCAAAAGGCATCAGAAACTAATGATGACCTAATACAGTTTTTAATTAGAGAAATTCTATTCTAAATACCTGAAAGTCACAACCTTGAAGGTGCTGAGTATTTCTGGAGTATTGCTGGCACTCATTCTGAACAATATTCAGATCCGTTCTGATGACAGTGATTTTTCCTTATGCTGGTACTTAATCTGGTCATCAGTAAAGCCAAACTAGCCTGATCTTTGATTATGTATTTTCACTATTATTTTTATGTTTTTAGGCACAACATTTCTGGCCCATCCAAGCAGCAAATTATAAATGTAAAAAATCATTATTAAGTGCAGAACTGCAGTAAACAAAAACAGTATAATTTAGAGACTAAGAAACCACAGGCATACATACAGTTCTGTGACCCTCAAGGTGCACTGGGTTACATTATTTTTATATACAGATCATGATGAACATGGAAATATAAAATAGTATATTTTAGATCAGAGAAAACATATTTCCTGCAGAGCAAAATGGAAAGGAACAATTACAGTCTTGACATTGCCAAACACTGAACTTCAGCAAAAGGGTTAGAAAATTAAAAGCAAGAAATGCCATTTTCCATAAGCAACATGATACAGTATGTGATATATTTACAGTAGGATGTGAATATTTGTGGCTGTAAGTTTGTGATGGGGAGACCATTTCTCCTTCTCCACTGATATAATATTTCAAACAGTGGATTATAATTTTTGGATGCTGTTCAAAATGTACAAAATTCAAAGACTGGTGACATAAGTTCACTTCATCTATGGTTTCATTTAATAGGGCTTCGCTGTATTATTTTTTATAACTATACTATTTTCTGCTTTATTGCTGAATCTTTCAGCTAGCTCGCTTTATAGAAAATGTAGCAGTTTCATGAGCTATAGTGATGTTACAGTGGTTGCATGTCTAAGTGTGTATGTACCTACCTATCTATACCTACGAATATATATATCTCAGAACACTCACTGTTTTAAACTTTAATCATGCATAAAAACTGCAAAGTGCTCAGAGTTTGAAATGCTTTCTTGAGTGCTACAGAAATAAAATAAGAGTAGTTTTGGCAGAGTTTAGGATGGATCAACTGCCTAAAGGTATAGTGTTCCATTTTGCTGTGATAATCTCTGGAAATATAGCTTCTATTCCAACCAAATTAAATTCCCCAAAAGAAGTTTAGGAATATGTCAGCCTGTAGCAGCTGTAGAACTGCACATTTTCCCTCTTGCCGTACTTCCCACCATACATCAGACCATGAATGCTTTTCCTTGCTTTTGACTCTCCATTTAATACTCACAGACTGAAGTGAACATCCAGAAAACTTCCTCAAGGGTAGGAGTTCCCACACTAATGTTTCAGCCTGGCCCACACTGCAAATGAAGAGACATAGGACAACTTCTCTTTGGCATCTAACAAAAACTGCTGGCTTGTCAAAATTACACATGCATAGGTAAAGAGACGATGAAGGACTCAGTGAAATCCTGTGGGCTGGGAAAGACAAAATGTTCTTATTAACATGAGCTTCCTCACACAGACATGGGGTCTCAGAAAAAAAGACTAAGTTTAGGTACTTAAGTTTATTCTGCTTTTTTGAGAGAATCACAGATCTACCTCCAATGTAATGTTAACACTTTAGTGTTTTTGTAACAAACTCTAAATTCTGGAGTCATTCTTTTGAGAATCTCAGCTACACAAGACTAAACAGCTTGTAAGAATTGAAGGAATAGAATGAAAGCATAAGATGGCTGTTTTGAAAATCCTACAATGTCTGCTTCAATTTCATTTTTATGAGGAAAGGCTAAGCAATCTGGGTCTGTTCAGCCTTGAGAAAAGAAGACTCAGAGGGGATCTTATTAATGTTTACAAGTATCTTAAGTGTGGGAGTCATAGGGACATGACTTGACACTTTTCAGTGGTCTGTGGGGATGGGACAAGAGGAAATGGTCATAAACTGGGGCATAGGAAGTTCTGCACCAATATGCGAAGGAACTTCTTCACAGTGAGGGTGATGGAGCACTGGAACAGGCTGCCCAGGGAGGTTGTGGATTCTCCTGCTCTGGGAGGAGACCTGCCTGGATGCCTACCTGTTCAGCCTGCTGTAGGGGGCCTAATTTGCAGGGGGGCTGGACTCGATGATCTCTAGAGGTCCCTTCCAACACCTACAATTCTATGATGCTGTAATTCTGAGATTCACTATTTTGAAGCACCACTTGCACCTGCTGAGCAATGCTGAGTGTGCTCAGTGTTGATCTGTACATTCTATTTTATACTGTGCTGTGTTCTATATACTTTTGATCCTGAGGAGGACTGAACGTTTCCGGCTGAGTTCCTTCCAGAGGAAGAAAAACATTTTAAAGCTGTTTCTTAGAAACTACAAAACAAGATCCTATTACAAAGAAAAGATGGACTTAAATATGGAAAAACCTTCATCTCAGTGCTAAATTAGCTGAATATTTTCAAAAGAGAGAAAACAAGCAGTAGTAGGATATTAGGAAAGGAACAGAGAAATTCACAGTCAGTATAAACATAAACACAGCTAATATGAAATATAAACTGAAAAATGGACAATTTTCCTTCAAATTAAACATTATATATAAATGGAAAATCAAGGCTGGAGCTGTGCTACTGCAAAACAGTGAAATACCAACCAAAATATATAGATTGCTCTGAAATTAATAGCTCCTATTTGTTTCCATGGAAACTACATCTCAGACCAAGAGCACAACAACACTATTTGATAGAGCAAATTCTCAGCTACAAAACACTATTTTCCAGCATAGTCATCACCATTAGCTACGCATTTCCACCAGTGAAGAAAAGAAAAGTACAAGAGTCCACATGTTGCACTCACAAAACTCTTGGTCATCTAGATGGCTTATCTTTCACCTCACTGTCACCACTGCTAAAATGCACCACCACTGCCTCACTGTACTTACATCCACTATTTGGTCTCCATAAATCTTCAGGGAGTGTCCATAGGTGTCAACGGCTGCAATTTTTTCTGCATGGAAGGATTCAATTCCACGCCTTTGCTTTATACTCATTTTCATGTCCGGTGCCATTCTGCCAGACTACCCCTCTGCTGCTACCTGTTACGTGGCAACAACAAGGAATGGAATATATTCTGGAAGGTTCAACCTCTACTGCTGTACCTCCACTATCCACATTTGGTGTTGTGGATAAACATAATAAAATAGGATACACTACTTTCAGAGAAGCCTGTGTCATTCTTGCAGGGCAAGAGATTCATAAGGTGGGGGAAAAAAAGAAGGCATTGTTTTGTGATTTAAAATAATGCTTAGAATATGGAAAATGAATGATTTTAAAACACAAGGAACAAAGAATTGGTTACATATAGAGACTTCTTTTAACCTTATCCATTGTGGCTTCAGCTATTGTAATTTCTTTAACAGGAGAAGCAAAGCAGAAAGGAACATCTTTATCTGAGCACAGTGGGAATTGTTTAAAGGACAGAGAACAGCAGAGAAGCTGAAATTCCATGCTCTCCCTAAAAGGTGGTATTTCTTTCCTACAACCTATTAGAACATTAACTGCTATATAATTAAAAATAAAGTTCTTAGTGAAGGACTGAAGAAAAGCTTCCCTCTTTTCTCCCATGTGCTTTTCAAGATTTTAGTTTGTTGCCACCGTAAAAAATTTTCTTTATACTTTCAGCCTTGCTTTCCTTATTATCAGGAAATACATTATCTCTTTGAGATAATGGTAATCATGATCTCTTACAAAGTTTCTTGCAAAACTTGCCAATATCTTGGACTCCAAGCAGTAATGGAGTAAAGCCTATGCTTGTCATTTCTTACCTTTTATATACAGAAGACTTTTTTCAAAGGCATAAGTGACATACTGCATTAGTGTTTTAAAGTGTGTAAATCCCTAGTAACTCATGCTTCCTGGCATACATTTTGTCAGACAGCAGCATAATAACGTCCTGAACTGGTGACATGGCACACTGCAGACGAGGACTTGAGCCAGAGAAACAGCTCCCTTCCCCGGCCCTGGACTAACAGAAGTGGGAGCCTTGCTTGCAAGCAAAAGTTTCTAAGAAGAAAATGCTCTGAATATCCACAGGAAAGCTGGTACAATCAGTACACAGGATTCTCCCAGACAATCTAAGGCTTTACTGGGGAAGAAAAAAAAACACCACCACAACAGAAATCCTTTAACTCAGTACATAAATGCAAGAGGATTGTCAAAATGGGTAGGCAGTTTTATCACACTAAAAATTGTTATTCATATAAAGTAAAGCTTTGTTTAGGCTTCAGTGAAAGCAACCAAATTTTAACAACAGAAGTTCTGTTCTTCACTTTTTTTATCTCCCTTTCCACATTCAGCTCCTCTGTCCCTGCACCTGCTTCCAGTTTTGGCTTCTTGGCAGTTATGCTTAAAGAGACATCAGCTGGCAGTGGCCAACTGTTAAAAGCTCCCCTGCAATGCAGCTTTGCAAGTGCCAGCCATTTATTCTCTGGTGCATTCCAGCTTAACACAAGATTTCTCTCCCCATCTTTTCTCTGCTCTCAGATTTCACTTCCAGATAACAGCAAAAGATTTGAATTATGGCCTACTTTTTTGAGAATGGGTGAAATGTGGTCATTTCTGTTTGCTGTTGTTTTTGTAATATATTGATCTAATAGGTCTTGCAGAGAATTTCAACTATAACACCATTTCGTCATTGCAGACATAGCAGTTGGACCACAAGTTTTGTTCTGTTTGAATGGTTTGTCCTTCCAGGCAGATGGCAGGATAGCTAAGCTGCAGAGATTTTGGTGTTATTTTCCTGCCTTTGTGTTTCCTCTTCTGCTTTTCGAAGTCCAGAGTGCTATCCTTGAGAAAGAAATATACATAAAGCAGGAAACAAAAACAGGGGGAGGCAGAATAAGTATTCAACACAGACAGATTGCTCTCATGCTGCCTTGCAGTTCACAGCTCAGTCTGATCTCCAACGTACTAGAATAAATTTAGAGCTATTAACAACATCAGATTCATTAGACTGGCTCCAGATTTCCATGCATGGAGGGATAAAAAATTGGCCCTAACCAGACATTTTTCAATTCACTAGATTATTTCAGCAGAGAATGAGAGAGTGCCACAGATGTGTGTGAATTCCACAGTATATTTTCTTTGGAAATTTCAAACTTATCTCTGTTGTGTGTTGTCTGAATTCTCTTCCTAAGCCATCTGGGGAGATGATAAAGAATGTGATTTTCACAGTCTGAACTTCCAGCGTTTCTTGCTGTATCTCAGACTCTCTGGAGATAATGCTGGGTGGGAAAGCATTGCTCCACAGCTTCCAGTACAGATAGCTTCCAGTACAGATAGTTTTTTTTTTTTCTTCCTTTTTTTTCTTTTTTTTTTTTTCTGCAGCAGCAGTTTAATTTCCATATTCCTGTTAATTTGAATATGTCTATTGACTATAACCAAGGTTGAACCATGTTCTTCTTTGCTGAAAGGTTGGCCATGAGCCAGCAGTGTGCCCTTGTGGCCAAAAAGGCCAATGGTATTCTGGGGTGCATTAAAAGGAGCGTGGCCAGCAGGTCGAGGGAGGTTATCCTCCCCCTCTACTCTGCCCTGGTAAGGCCTCATCTGGAGTACTGTGTCCAGTTCTGGGCTCCCCAGTACAAAAAAGACAGGGATCTCTTGGAAAGAGTCCAGCGGAGAGCCACAAAGATGGTGAAGGGCCTGGAGCATCTCCCCTATGAGGAAAGGCTAAGTGAGCTGGGTCTGTTTAGCCTTGAGAAGAGAAGACTGAGAGGGGACCTGATCCAGGTCTATAAATATCTAAGGTGTGGGGGGCAAAGTGGCGAGGCCAGACTCTTTTCAGCAGTGTGCAGAGACAGGACAAGGGGAAATGGCCAGAAGCTGGAGCATAGGAAGTTCCGCACCAATGTGCGCAAGAACTTCTTTACGGTGAGGGTGACGGAGCACTGGAACAGGCTGCCCAGGGAGGTTGTGGAGTCTCCTTCTCTGGAGATATTCAAGACCCGCCTGGACGCCTACCTGTGCGACCTGGTGTAGGGATCCTGCTTTGGCAGGGGGGTTGGACTCGATGATCTCTGGAGGTCCCTTCCAACCCCTACGATTCTGTGATTCTGTGATTCTGTGATTCTGTGAAAGCTACGCTGTTCATGGAAGCGAGGAACAGTGTGGGATGGAAACATTAGTAAGGTCACTGCACACTGTCTCTTTGGAGTAGAGAAAAGGGGTATTTCAGAACAGCTACAGTAAAGCCAGGGTTGAAAGTAGTATTGAGTTTTGGAGAATACACAGCTCTGAAAGAGCCAGTAGGAACAGTACCCAGTTCCAGATGCTTTGCTAGATTATGTTTCTTAAATGTGAAAAGCTTAGATGCAATCCACAAAGTGTAGGCCAAGAACAGACACGTTTCAAGCCTCTGAGGATGCCTCTGTCAATGGCATATAAAACAGTTGCATCTTAATGCCTAGTTTGTGTTTGAGAAATTGTGACTCTGAGAACGATGCTTAGAATCCAAATGTTCTGGCTTGGAAAAGAATGCTCACATGTAAACCTGATCCATAAAAATACCGAGAATGGAAATGACAAGTTCAAGCATTATATAGTATGAGGTGAAAGAGATTTTAAGTTGTGAAAAACTTAACTATCTTCTGTTTGATTCAGGGGAAGGTAAATTCTCTTTTCTTTGCAAACAAGAAACATTGCATCAAAGATACATGGCTCTAAACCACAGAGTGACTTCCAATAACCTGATTTTTTTGCTATGTGCTTGGGTCAAAAAGGGATGGAGATTAGTATAATATCATTAGGCATATTTTTGCTTGTAACTTTGAATTGGAATCTAAATCTTTCTTTCATTAACCCTAAGATTGCCAGGTAACTGAGAAAAAGGAGGGAAAATCTACAAACACTGGGAAACTCTGTATGCCTTTAATTAAACAGCATGGAGTTGAAGTGCTCAAGCACAACTTTCGCTTACATCTGTTCTAAAGCTGCAGCTGCCCAATAAGAGTGGAATAATATAGACCAGGTTTTGTAAAGTTGCTCTTGCAAGATATAGAAAGTGGATACCTCTTTTGCTGTCTTGAAATGGAGGAATTTATTTCCCTGTAAAATATGAGCTTGGCTCAAATTTGGCTTTCTTTCAGAAGTACTTGATTATATATTGAATGTCTCTGATATAACAGATCATTCTAGAGTTTCTCAAAACCTTTTCAAAACTACAAGCATCATGGAAAAACTGAAAGAACTGTCTGGTTTTGTTAACAAATATTGTTTTTGTCCTAAAGATTTGGAGCAGCTTCAAATGCTGAGTGAAAATTACAGGACGCTGAAACCTTGTGAACAGATTACTAAAAACAACTTGAGCAAACTTTGCATTCCCCAAATTCATATTATTATCAACTCTTCTGCCCCTATGCTAGTCTAAAATAGCCATACTATCTATATAGATAAAAATACAGTCTTTCCTACTTAATATGTAAACTGAAAGCTTTTACTGCAGTAAAACAGGATGGGACTGGGGGTAAAAATCTCTGATAGAGAGAATGCTTTATTTCTATTAATGCTAATTAATCTTAATGAAACTAGAAATAATTCACCTGATAGAAAATCCTCTAAAATTGAAAAGCCAAAAGGAAGGAGAGAGTTGGTTCCAGTGTATGTGATAGGCTACAGAAGAAAACAACTTTAAGAAAGGAAAAATTACAGAAAAAATAGTGAGACTACAAAGGCACAATCCATGTAAAAGTGGCATGGAAATTATTGTTATTATCCACTGTCTTGATTTTGGTTTCATACCATACAACACAGTAGAACTGTTTAATGGGAAAACAAAAATCAGAAACATGCATGCATATGCATGTGTATGTACAAACACTGGACAAAAGTTCTGAAAAACTTTCAAACATCTTCACCAAAAAACAATCATCTCTTTTGTTACTCAGGTTATTACTGCACTGGGCAAATCAGTTATCCAGGGCTTCACATTTATTCACTTCAGCTAACATACAAAAATTATAAAACAAATTAATGGGCATATTTTTGAATGCAATGAAAACTTTGGGAGAAATGTTGAGTCTATAATCTCAAGTGCTACACTGAATTAAAGGACAGAGAGATTAAGTGGGAGCAGCATCCAGAGAAATACTGAGATCTCAAAATGCTTTGAAAAGGATGGAATCCATAATAACAGTTATCCTTAATTGATAATAACACTTTACAACTGAGAGGAAATGTGCTAGGAGAGCGGAATTTAAAGGAATGTGCAAATATACAACTAATCATTTCTCTCTGTCTATTCAAAGTCAGATGCCTTCATGCAGGTGGAAACCAGGGATATTGGGAAGGAAAAATGAAGCCTTAAATAATCTCTGAGAAAAGCAGTATCATTTTACAAGATTAGAAAATCCTCAAACCTAGTCTTTAATATTTTGTAATATAAAACATTGTTTTGAAAACAAAGCTTTCACACGGAAGGAAAAACTAAACCGATACAGAATGTTTACTACATTTTAGATCTGCAGTGAATTTTGTTACCGAATTCTGAAGTAAAACCCACATTTCAGTGATATCAATAGAATAAGGGTTCATTTCTTATTTCTTGGTCAAATTCTGTCATAAATAGCAATATTTAATCTAAAATCCTAGTACAGTATAAATCAACCTGTGCTGTTAACCTCTCCTGATACAGAAGGAAATGTTAACTAGGCATTTCTAAACAGCTGGCATATTTCAATCCAGAGGCTCAGAACCTCATGCAACCTTCTGTAGGGAACCTGCTCTAGCAGAGGGTTGGCTACATGATCTCCAGAGGTCCCTTCCAAACCCTGCAATTTGGATTCTGTGAATGTGGCAATTGGCTTAAAAGTGGAACATATTGCTTAATGCAATATTTATTTTTAAAGTATTATTTGAAGAAGGCTCATGAAGCGTCACACAGTACTGAGATGCCTTGCTTCTACCTAGCTGAGTATCTTACACAGATACAAAATTGCTTGAATAGTTTGGCAATAGATATATGCCTGATATTTGGAAAGTTGTTCAGAGCATGTTGATTAACCACATTCTACATTTTCAAGCAAGAACATGTTGGTTTCATTCTAAACACATTCACAGTATTTAATTGATAACTATCCCACATTTACATAGTCCTTAATCTAGAAGGGCTTTGAAGTACTTTGCAAATTATGGAACAACTCATTGTGAGGGAAATCATCTCCCATTTTCTGCACAGAGAAGGAGGGCAAAGGATTTTATCTACATGTGAAATACTGCTTTTCCTCTCTGAAACTCTGAAGAAGCCAGTATACTGCTTCTAAAGGGCCAACTTAGGCAGAGTGTAATTAGAACCTGTATTCTGTTCCAATAATATGCACTTTTGCTGATACTTCGGTTACCTGGGACTTTAGATGCAAGATCTGCTCTGACTTTTATCTCATGTCTCTTCTTCCTTTGCACTCAGTGCTTCTTTTTGCATCTATTTTCTGACTAGGATAGTAGATGAGAACAGTCAGAATTCCCTTAAGCTGACACCAGTAGAGCATAGAACATCTGCCAGATGCACTTCCAGAAAGGTGGGCTCCCCTGAATACAAACAGGGCCATTTTCACACTCACATGTTTTCTGGGAATGCATCTAGAGATACAAAAATGATCTTTGAGTAGAAACTTCCTAGATCCTCCTCTCATATACCTTCTCCAGCTGGATGTTATTGGTTTTCCAGACCAATGGCTGTAACCTTCAAAAAAATGATGGAGCACAAATCTGGCATTATAAAAACTTTCAGACTAAACAGTGTATAGCAGTGTCCCATGGCTTCTGTGAAATCTCATTTTGCACATGCTTGGATTCTCAAGCAATTTGCATTTCCTCTGTTTTTCTCCTCCAGGATGTCAACAGAAGCTGCAAAAATGTCATCTCTTCTGGTGTGTGTTTTAAAAGAAGAGTGTATCACTCTTTTTCCTAGGGTCCAAAAATAATATTCTTTTTGTATATATTCTATTTATCTTGGTGAATTCTTGTATTTCCATTTCCATACCATTCCACATCTTTTTCTTTTAAATTTAACTTTCAAACACAGTTGGAAATTCAGCTCAGTTCAGTTATAAACAAACAATCCGTCATTTTTCATGTAACTAAAACAAAGTAATGCTCACTGAATAAATGCTCCTTTAATCAAGATCTCCATCTTTCTGCAAGTGCGTAGTCTCTTCTGTGTTTACAGCATGCAGTTAACACATACTATTATTTATTCTAAACCTTTTACATCTGAGAACTTCAGATAAGTTAAATTCTAGAGTGTCTTGTTTGCTGCTGATATCTTCGGATGCAGCACAGTCCACTGAAGAAAAAAACCATCTTGCACTCATCTTAAAATATATGTATTTATATACATGTACACACACAGTATACATACAAATGTATACTGCCCAATAGAAGGCTTGACTTCTACAATACACAGAAATACATAGACTACTCCAAAAATAATGCTTCATATTTATTTCTATGAAAACTGCAACAGATACAAAGAGCACAATAACGCTATTTGACAGATAACATTCTCAGCTACCAAATGTTATTTTTCAACAACGACATCATCAATAGCAATGCATTTTTGAAGAAGAGCACGCAGTGCTCATAAACATATTCACCAGTGGAGGTGATCCACTATTGCTATCACCACTACTGAAATGCATCACCCACTGCCTCACTGTGCTCACATCCACTGTTTGATCTTCATAAATGTTCAGCAAGTGGTGATGACTGCCAATGGCTGAAATTGGTAAGAGTCTTTCCATGACTGGGAGCAAATTACTGGGAGTGAAATTTAACTGTTTTAATCCTCTCCTTCTAGAACAAAAACTTCACTTTTAAGGATAGTATGCAAGAAACAAAACAGTATGCAGATCTTGATTACAAGTAAGAAATGAAAGAATTGTAATTCATATCTCAAAGTGAGGAAAATAAAGAATTCTTAAAGAAATTATCCACCTCCCTTCCTTGTACTATCTGGTTGCTACCATGTTTACTTCCCCAGGTTTCTGGACTCACAAAGATACCTTGCCAAACCTAACTCAGACAAAGTACAAGGAGAACACTCTTATTCCTTTCTTTGGAGGAAGGCTGGGACTACCAATATTTGGCACACAGAACTCCGTAAATATTGGGAAGGAGGGAAAGGATGGAGAGGGAATGGAAGAAAAGAGAAAGAGAATAGATGCCTTCAGGATTCCCTATGTTTTTGTTGGCAGAGCTCCTTGTTTGCGGTGCAGGTGTGCAGGAGACCTCCCTGTCGTCACCACAGCAACCTGCCCATCTAATCTGCTGAATATATATTGAAAAAAAAAAAAGAAAAAGAGAGAGAAACAAAAAGAAAATCCATCCACCCCCCTTTTTGCTCCATCCAGGAGCCCAAAAGAAGGATATAGTCTCTAAGCATTCCTTATATTTCCCTAGCCATTTCCCAGGCAACAGCCACCAGGAGTTGGCGGACCCTGTGGAGAGAAAGCCTTGCCTGTCTGGAGCATCGCATCACCAGCTGCAGGCACTTCCCTCCCCCTCCACAGGACTCTCTGCTCCCTTTGCCTGTACTCAGACATGGCCAGCATGTGCAGGCTGGCACACAGCACGCAGGCCTGGGCATCTCATCTGGGCCTTCTCCAGCACAGCAGGGCAGGACATGAGCACACACACTTCATCACCCTTGACTTTGCCTGACCTCCTGTCCCAGATTGGCACCTGGAGAGTATGACAGAACATTTCAAAACAATCATCACCCCTGCATTTATTCTGAAGTGATCCCACATCCCTTCTATTGTGGCTGTTTCATTGTTCACTGTTGCCAATAACAGGACCTAACTTTGTAAAGTTCAATCTCCCATAGGAAAAATCTAAAAAGTTTTACATTGCATGGTAATTGTGGAGCTCATATGATCGAGCAGCCAGAGACTATAGCCATAAATTCTTCTGAAATGCCAGATGGAGACTCAGCATCAGTATTTGAGAGAGGTTATAAGAAGAGGGTTTTGGAAACCTTTGAAGATACTTAAGTCTACAGTCACCTTGCAGATGAGCTGTGCCGCTAGAATTGTGTTTATCTGGTAGAGAAAGGGCTGGTGAGAGAATTCTCCTTATCAAAGCTGGTAGTTTAAAAAGCAAACCCGTGCAGTTTCAGTTATGACAGCTGTTTCTGGGATGTGAAGAGGTTTTTTAGAACTGTGGGCTCTCTATCCCTTGTATCCAGCAGTGAAAGCTCTCATTTGTCTTCCCACCATCGTGTTGATGCAGCTGGGTTTGACACTGCTTACCTCAGCACTTTTTTTGTTAAAAGGCAGAAAGCTTACTTATGATCCCAGCCTTTTCCTATCAAATGACACTCAGCTAGTGGTTTTGGTGACTTATTTACTGGCACTAGTCCAGCAAAAACAAAAATGGACATTCACAACTAATAAATCCTTTAGCCCAGATAGCTTCAGCTACATTGGTATGGTTACATCAAATTGTCCAGACTGATATCAGCACTCCCTGGGAAGCTGAATCTTGCAATTGCAGGGGGATGCTTCTTTCTATTGTGTCCTATATGCTTTCACACAGGCTGTACTTTGATCTTGCGGCATACTTTACATTTATATGCACAGTGCAAGAAAGAGAAAGTATGCCTTAAAAAAGAAGTTATTTTCTTCCTTCTTGCTTGTTGGATATATTTGGATAAGTGCAGTATAAACTATATAGTGTAAGGGTATAAATAGCCTATGTAGCACAACAACATAAACTCCACAGGAGTGACTAGACAGATGGGAAGAAAGTTTTCATCTTTCTCAGCAGCACTGAGGAACACTATTTTACTGCAGACAAAGGGTCAAAAAAGTTTAGCAGCTATAAAAAGTTTAATGTAACTGTATGCTGTGCACTGCTGCATACCATCTGAGGTCACCCCATCCATAACACTATAGGAAGTGAAAGCATTCCTCCAGAGCACTGGTGATAACATTGTTTAGCATTGCATTCATCTTTCTGATCACTGCAGCTTCCTTATAGAGCCAAAATACAGCATAACTATTTGTTGAAGGGCTCTGCTTTCCAAATACATAACATAGCTCCCTGTAAAAACTTTTTACACTGTAATTCAGAAGGAATAATTTTGAGCAATTGCTTCTACAGCAATTTCCTATTAAATCTGAAAAGTGATTCATTTAAAAATGCACTGGAGAACTCAGAGTTTGCTAGACTAGGATGAAGGACTCCATCATATGTGCCTTGCTTTAAGATCAGGAGCTGAACTCTTTTTTGTGATATTTCATCAGAAAGTAACTAATGGATCATCCTAGCTTTTTTGCTTTCCATCACGATTTACCACTTCCTTATCCTTTTTACTTTAGCAGTGACAAGGAAAAAAAGCAAGATTACCCTGTATAGAGGTTAAATACTATGTAATGCTGTGGTCTTCAAGTTCTCTCTAAAAAAAAAAAAAAAAAAAAAAAAAGCTAGTAATGCATTGTTGCACAGAGAACGTCTACCTTACAGTTGTAGCATATGCCCGTTGAAGGACAAAGTCTACAGTTAGATCTGCTACCACACAGAGATATCTAGGAAAGATCAAGACATCTAGGAAAATGGTGGGAAGAAAAAATGAGGGAACTGTTTGGTACTAAACTATCATCTAGAACAGCTGTGTGGGAGGTATGTACATGCACTCTCTCTCTGACACATTTTGTTAATGAAACATGCTTGATAAAGCATGCACTCTGCCACTCTATGACATCCACTTACATGAAAGAGTTAAGAAAAAAAAAGTTATCATGAAAAGAATGATGGTTCTGCAGTTAAGCCTGGCAGCCAGGAGACCACAATTCAGTGCCAATAGCTGTCACATGTTCCCTGCATGACCCTGGGCACGTCAAATCATTTAATCTTGTATTGACTCAATTTCTCATCAGTAAAGTAGGAACTATTCTAATCCAGACTGTATTTGTTTTCTCTTTGAGACTATAAATTCAGCCTTTTGTTTACTCAGACTCCTGGACAATGATTCATGCTCAAATATATGCATAGTGCAGTATAGCTTAGAATTCTAATTTACAGCAGGATCACAGAATCACAGAATTATAGGAGCTGGAAGGGACTTCTAGAGACCATCTGCCAAAGCAAGCTCCTTAGACCAGGATGCACAGGTAGGAGTCCAGGTGGGTCTTGAATGCCTCTGGTGAAGAAGACTCCACAACCCCTCTATGCAGTCTGTTCCAGTGCTCCATCTCCCCAATTGTGAAGTTCTTACACACATTTGTGCAGAACTTCCTATGCTTCAGTTTGTGGCCATTGCCCCTTGTTCCATTGCCACATATCACCAGAAATAGTCTGGCCTTATTCCCTTGCATCCCACACCTTAGATATTTATAGACATTGATCAGATTCCCTCTGAGTCTTCTTTTCTCAAGGCTGAACAGACCCACGTTGCTCAACCTTTCCTCCTAAGAGAAGTGCTCCAGGCTCTTCATCTTTGTGCACATCCACAGTACTCTTTCCAGAAGATTCCTGTCTTTTTTGTACCAAGGAGCCCAGAACTGGACACAGTACTACAGGTGAAGCCTCACCAGGGCAGAGTACAGGAGGAGGATTATCTCCATAGACCTGCTGGCCATGCTCTTTTTAATGCACCCCATGATAACATTGGCCTTCCTGGTCACCAGGGCATACTACTGGCTCATGAACAACCTGTTGTCCACCAGAACCCCCAGTTCCCTCTCCACAGAGCTCCTTTCCATCAGGTCATCCCCCTGTACTGGTGCATGTGGTTATTCCTCCCTAGGTGCAAGACTGTACACTTGCTCTTGTTAAAACTCATCAGGCTCTTCTCTGCACAACTCTCCAGTCTGTCCAGGTCTCATTGAATAGCCTACTGGTGTGTCAGCCATTCCTACCAGCTTCATATCATGAGCAAACTTGCAGAGGGTGGATACTATCCCCTCATCAAAATCATTGATGAATATGTTGAACACAAGACCAGGCCCAGCACCAACCCCTGAGGAATACCACTAAATACAGGCCTCCAACTGACTCTGTGCTGCCAGTCACAACCCTCTGAGCTCTGCCAGACAGCCAGTTCTCAACCCACCTCACCATCTACTCAACTATTCCATACTTCCTCAGTATTGTTACAAGGATGTTGTGGGACACAGTGTCAAACGCCTTGCTGAAATCAAGGCAGACTACGTCCACTGTTCTCCCCAGTCCACCTAGCCAGTTATGACATCATAGAAGATTACGAACCAGGTTGGTTGAGTTTGACCTTCCCCTGGTGAACCCATGCTGACTACTCCTGATAACCTTCTTCTCTTCCAATTGCCTGGAGATGGCAACTAGAACAAGTTGTTCCATCACCTTCCCAGGGATGGAGGTGAGGCTGATTGCCTGTAGTTTCTTCCTTCTTGCCCTTTTTGAAGACCAGAGTGACACTGGCTATGCTCCAGTCTTCAGGCACCTCTCCCATTCTCCAAGACCTCTCAAAGATGATAAAGAGTGGTTCAGAAATCACCTCTGCCAGTTCCCTCAGCACGTGTAGATGTATCCCACCAAGGCACATTGATGTTGCCTAGATGCCCTCAGACCATCTCCTCCCTCACCAAAAGGGAGCCTTTTGTTCCCCAGACTCTCTCACTTACCTCCAGGGTCCAAGATTCCCAAGAGGGAGTCTTTGCAATGAAGACAGAAGAAAAGAAGTCATTCAGTATCTCTGCTTTCTTGGCATCCCCCACTACAAGAACACCCTCCTCATTTAGTAGGGGACCTATATTTTCCCTAGTCTTCCTTTTACTAGTGATGTACTTTGAAAAGTCTTTCTTATTATTCTTTATCTCCTTTGCCAGATTCAATTCCAGTTTGGCTTTAGCCTTCCTTGTTGCATCCTTGAAGGCCCTAACAACATTTCTATATTCTTCCCAAGTGGTCAGACCCTTTTTCCACATTCCATGGACCTACCTCTCCCCTTTGAGTTTACGCATGAGGTCCTTGCTCATCCACACAGGTCTTCTGCCACCCTTTCCTGATTTCTTACTCATAGGGATGCACTGATCCTGAGCTTGGAGGAAGTGCTATTTAAATGAAGACCGGCTCTCACAGGCCCCCTTACCTTCTAACACCCTACTCCACAGAATAGCTCCAAAGTAGGTCCTGGGAGAGATCACGTTGGCTCTCCTTAAGTCCAGCAATCCTACTTTTTGGTTTGCTTCTTCTACTCAAGATCTTGAACTCCACCATCTCGTGATCACTACATCCCAAGCTGCCCCCAACCTTCACTTCCCTAACAAGCCCATCCTTATTAGTAAGAACAAGGTGCAGTCACACCCCACCCCTTATCAGTTCCTCCACCGCCTGAATCAGTAAGTTATCTTCAACACATTGCAGGAACCATCTGGAGTACATGTGCCTGGCTATGCTGCTTACTCAACAAATATCTGGATAATTGAAGTCCCCTGTAAGAACCAATGCCTGGGATTGCGAGGCTACTTCCAGCTGCCTGCAGAAGGCCTCATCAACTTCCTCATCCTGATCAGGGGGCCTATAATACACACCCACAACAGTGTCATCCATTCTAGCCTGTCCCTTAATTTTCACCCACAAGCTCTCCTTTGGTACATCACCATTCCCCCAGGTGGAGGTTGATACATTCTAGCTGCTCTCTCACATAAGGAATAACTCTACCACACCGCCTTGCCAGCCTGTCTTTATGAAAAGAAAAAAGGGATATTTATACAGGAATATAAAAAAGGAATATTTATATAGGACAAATATTTCAAAATTTAGAAGCAGGATAATTGTGATATGCTCAGCAGAAAACACACACTGCCCTGCAATGAAAAATATAGAAATTTGAGAAAGACTCTTCCATATTGTACAGCTAAAATGATAACAACTTATGCAATATTCAGGAATTTTAAAAATTTAAGTAAAAGTATGAATTTATGAAGAAGTAGAGTTACAAGAGTCTAAAACAGATCCATAGTGCATTATTTATTATTATTTCTCATCAATTATTTTCTTAAACTTGTTAAACTTTCTTTCTTCTGCCAAACCAGGTTCCCCGCAACATTTCAGTTGTCTTCAGGAGTCACATCCTGCAGGTAAATTAGAAACTTTTTTCATCTAAGAAAAGCAAATGTACTGATGTTATATTTAGGAATGGAAAGACATGATTTCAGCTCTAGCAATGTTGTATATAAACTGGTTCTCAAAGCAGATCTCTGTTCTCGTGGGATCACAAACACCTTGTGTTTCTCCTAACCAGAGACATGAATTTCTAGTGCAAGAGATTGAGTTTTCCTAAAAGAATTTGAAAAAAAATGATCAGAGGTGCTCTTTAACACGTTCTTCTGTAGAAACATCAGTGTGTTTGATGACCATTACAAATGCCTTTGCCTTCTCAAAAAACATACCATACTTTCAGTATCTGACTCTGCTGTAGAAATATCAATTTGTATCTTTATTTTGCTGGCTATAGTAGGCCTATATAGCTGTCATGAAGAAAAGGTTCCACCTTCCCATTTCTTTATTATTCATTACATGGAAGAGCACAGATTCAAATAACTCTTTACTGTTAAAAGATAAAAGAAGTGATGATTTCTGTTACACTGACAGTACTCCATCCAGAAAAGGGAAAAAAATCTGTCACCGAGCATTCACTTGTTATCAGCTGTACTCAATTAGCCAAGGAGAAACCTGTTTAACAGCCACATCAGTATTCAGCAAAGAGCTCATAGACTATAAGTTCCATGGAGATCATTGGGTTGACCCGAGGTTGATCCCTTGAATTTCAGACTAAAGTGTGTAGGAGGTCTGAAAAGTGCTAAAAACCAGCTGCAAAGGAGATATTAGCCACATATAAGAGAGGTTCCAGATGCTTCCGAAGTAATTGGTACTGAAACACAGCTCCTTCTAGCACCTTGACTGCTGGTGCTAAACTGGATGTTCAAGGGAAAGATTCTCTCCACCCATCATGCTACTGATGCCACTTGGAGTAAGTGGATTGCGTTGATTACACAACAAGCTCAGATGGGACACCTCAGTCGTCCAGGAATCTTAGAAGTGATCATGGACTGGCCCAAAAGCAAAAAGTTTGGACATCACCAGGAGAAGAGATATCACATGATAAAGAGGCCCCACCATACAATGAATTACCAGAAAATGATAAGAAATATGCCCTGTTCACTGATGGATCATGTCACGCCATAGGGAAGCATTGCATTTGGAATACTGCTGTGTGGAGCCCTCCATGACAAGTTACAGAGGCTCTGAGGAAAAGGAGAATCAATCCAATTTGCAGAGGTAAAGGCTGTCCAGCTGGCCCTTGTACATTATGCTGGGAAGAAATATCTTTTAAATCTAGGTATACTAACATGAGCCATTGCATCTCTGCTCCTAAATAAATTACTGCACCTAAATAAGTATTGACA
This sequence comes from Phasianus colchicus, assembly GCF_987193195.1. NCBI lineage: Eukaryota > Metazoa > Chordata > Aves > Galliformes > Phasianidae > Phasianus > Phasianus colchicus. The sequence goes on along the minus strand of NC_143476.1, from coordinate 60,667,076 downwards.
CAATACTCAGCCAAGAATCATAATTCTGAGCCTGAAATCATTGGAGGTCAGTGAAATGACTGCACTGCCTGGAAGCTGTTTGCTAGCTATCATAGGTAGATGGTGCTGCATTTTGTCTTCAAATGCTTATTCAGCAAAAAGATAGCTGCTTTGTGAAGCAGGGGAAGAATTTAAAGAGTGTAAAATGAAAAAAAAAAAGCAGTATCAAACAAGAAAATGAGACACTACTTTATATATGCAACTTTCTTATCATTTTCTCCTGAAAAATAATTATTGACATAAGATAAAAAGTTGTATGTATTAATATATATACTAATGCATATATTAATGTAACTATAAGTGCACAAATACTGACTTAAGCAGCTTCCCAGAAGCAAAATCCTTCTCCAGCATGTGGAGTACAAATAGTACTTGTCCAATTTTCTAGGGGAATAGAGGAATTTTTTTTCCCATGATAAGTGTCCAGAATAACTATAGAAAAACTCAGTGCTTAAGGTTTCCTTTTTTATTTTATTTTTTATTTTCTTTTAAGTCTACAGGGATAGACAACCATTTTAGAGATGAAATTCTCTAGCTAATACTAAAGAATATCACATAGTTCCTTACCCTCTCTCCCACAACAAATCTCTGCCGAAATGTACCTGCATTATGTTTCTCAATCACTTTTCACAGTGGGATACTGTACCAACTTGTAGTTAAGGAATGACTTGGACTCAGGGAGACTCAAATGTAGTTCTTGGTCCTATGCCATAGAATTCTTGTGTAGTCCTGGATGCATTTCTTATCTCTGTGCATCTTAGTCATTTGTTTGTACTAGAGGTGTGTAACAGACTTAATCTCACAAAATTATTCTTTTATTGTTAAACTGTAAAGACATCAGGAAAAGAATTTCACTGTTTGTTTGGATGACTAGCAAAACAGGGTCATGATCTTAGTCAAGACTGCTGGAAAACACTGCAGTCATTGTTGGTATTGTTATTATTATCATCATTACTATTGCTGATATGATGGCACAGCTATTCTATTAGACACTACAGAAGTTGTCACTTTTACTGTGGAGATACAGCTGCTTCATCCAACAATTGCTCTGATTGTATCAGATAAGGTCTTAAGCTCACTTGATCCTGTCCATGCCACTGAGGTAAACATGGTTAAATGTTTACCTCAGGTAATCATGGTTAAATGCTAGGAAACCTGTGTAGCATATTTGATACTTGCTAGGAAATACAATTAAAAATACTGTAGGGAATCCTTACAAAACTTCTAAAGTCTTGCAGCAGACTATACAGACATGAACTACATTTTCTCTTAAAAGATGTATTAAATATTTCACTTCCCATTTTAACTTTTCTTTTACTTGACAGTCTCACTAATGGAAATGAAATAGACTGCAGAGCTTAGAATTTCTGCTTTTGAACTTGATCCATGAAATAGTGTGGTTAATCCATATAGGTACGTCAAAAACAGCAAAAGACAATGACAGGTTGGCAAGATGCTGCAAAGTTAGCAATCTATTCAACTTCCAGACTGAAAACAGCCATAGGGGGAATTTCTGGATAACTGATATCATAACATATATCATACAGAGTCCTAATGTATATCTCTATGAAATCAATGGAAACATTAGATCTTGGGCTTCCTGTCAAAGGACTCTAAATAAGACACAATAGTAGTTTCTAGTTTAAATAATTGTTTTCCATCTCAGGACATAGTAGAGAAAAGGTGGAAGTAAGATATTGGAGCCATACAGTGTAAGACAAAAGTAATTCTTAAACAAAATTCCACATTAACTTATACAAGCAGTTTAACAGTATTAACAGCATATTGACATAAACAAACAGGTAATGAAGGATACTCAGAAGGTGCTGTTACTGAAATCCTTCCTTGGTTTGGTCTTTACTGCTAAGATTATCCCTTGAGAATCCCAGACCCTGTCAGTAAGAGAAGTAAGAGAGAGTCTGGAGAAAGGAAGGCTTGCCATTCACTGGAGATGATCTGGTTAGAGATCATCTGGGCAAACTTAACACACACAAAATCCACAGGCACTGATAAGTCTACCCACAAGATCTGAAAGAGCTGGCAGAAGTGATTGCCAAACCACTCTCTACTCTCAGGTTATCAGGATTACTGAACACGGATTCATCAAGTCAAAGTCATGCTTGAGCATCCTTGTGATGCCATCTAGCCTTCTATGATGCCATGACTGGCTGAGTAGATGAGGGGAGGGCAGTGGATGTTGACCAAATTAACTGTAGAAATTAAAACATTTATTCTGTCATACTGGTCAGAGAATCAGGCTGTGGGAGGGAGGGTAAGTGAATACTTGAAATGAGATTAAAACAAAAAAAGCACTCAATTTTCCCAGTTTTTCAAATATATGAGCAACATTCTTATCAGAATCTGCAAAATATGATCTGGAGCTAACTAACGGCCCAAACTGACACAACTTTTAAACAAAGGCCTCAAATCTAACCTCCTCTGTTGTCCAGGCACAGCATGGAGTATTTCATTCAAAAAAGTTTTGCCTCTAATTGTTGTGGACCTTTTTTCTTTAATGTAAATTAAGATCTTGTTCAAATTCAACAAGAAAATTTGTGCTTTATTTTGTAACTTAATTACATCTCTTGCCCCCTGTCTCTTTTCTTGCTTTGTGATTAGTTATGCTTCTAACCATTCACCAGAAGTAGAATTAATATAATATCTTAAAATGATAAAATACAAAATGTGTGTGGGTTGTACTAAAAGTGTATGTCTTCCTTTCTTCAGACTCTTTCTCTTATTGACAGAGTCTTTTGAAGGGAAAATCTTAGCAGTAAAGACAGAAGCAAAGACCACCCTCTGAGTATCCTTCATTATCAGGGCACCGTCATCATACAGACAAAATACAAAAAAGATGTGGGTTCTACTAAAATAACCCACACCAACAGGGATATTAATTAATTAGATGTAAACATGAACACCAGTAAATCACCGCAGAGTAAAACAGAAAAGCTGTGTAATCTCACCTGCACTTTGTAATAGTATATGCTATTAAAATTGTAGGAGACATTCCACAGGCAAGTTTATACATTCTTGATTTGCTTGATATTACTTCTTGAATTATTACTGTGCTATACATGCATTATTTTCACGCAGGAGCAAGAATGTAATAGGTAAAAAAAACCAACAAACACAAGACTTCAGTCATCTCAGTCTTCCATTAAAACAGTATACAAGTCAAATGAAAACAAATTTTTTTCCTGAAGGTTAGTGACATAATACTTCTGTTTCACCACATATTCCCTGGAATTGTTCATCTGAAAAGCAGATTGCTAATATCTCTCATGCAAGAGAATTCACAACCCGTGCTCTCCTCTGAGCATATGACATTTGGAAAGCAGCTCAGATTACTAAATTTAAAGTTTACATTTGGCAGGTTCTGCAAGGCTCAAGTTTGGCAAGCATTCTGTAATAAACAAAATGGCATTATTTTTCATCATATTTAAAAATATAATTCCCTGAAGATTAAAAGATGCTTTGGGGAAAGAGGCTATTAGAGGCTATTTGTTCCTTTTTTTTTTTTTTTTGGTAGGAGAATACTCAATTTATACAAACAAGTTCTGCTTTAATGAGAGTGGCAGCAACACTTGTTTTTTGACTCTTGCTTTAATTGTTTGCAACTCCCTTTGCTAGAAGTGCTAAAAAGAAAATTCCAAAGAACTCAAAGAAAAGGGCCTAGTCAGTTTCTTTGCTTTGAGTAGGAGCCTTTCCAGACAGACTCTGCAGAGCTGTCCACAGGGGAGCCAGTTGTCGAGCTATTATTACTTGAATGGTTTTCAGCTACAATGTGTTCCCAAGGTTAACAAGACAGTTCAGCTAAAAATAACCTTATATACAAAGTGGGGCTAGGGGGAATTCAATATTATAAAAAAAAACTAACAAAAACTTCAAGGACTGGCTTGTACTGGGAATGCCTAGGACATCCAAAGTTAAGATTAGAACTTCACCTCCAATAAAACCATTTTGAAAGACAAATAAAAGCACAGTAGGACAATTTAAGGAGAATGTAGCTATTGTATCTTGATTTCCTGGCTTCAGCCACCCTTTATCGTACCCTTAATGCTCCTAAGCTGAACTATTAAGGGCAGGATGGAATGGAACAGCTACTTTGTGTATATACAAAATTTAATTTATTTTATATACAAAATTATTCACTTCATATGAATAATTCCAAAAGTCCATGCAAGAAAAGCTTCAGTGTTCATGTACAAAGATACAGTTGGGACAGATGGGACTTCTACAGTCGGCATAAATGCTTTCTTCAGCCAATGGTATATTACACCTGATTCTAGGTTTAAGGGACTTTTATAGGTTTTCAAAACTGAAAAGGGCAAGTGGTTTTTAACTCTTCACTGCACATGCAGCAAGTACACTCTCAACATAAGGGCGTGTCACATCAAACTCTTCAGACATAGTTCAGATGCACTCGCTTCTGCTAGAATGAGATTTTTCCTAAGTCTTCCGTTCTCAGCAATGTTAACAACAAATTCTCTGTGAAACACACCCTAGCCCAAAATATATTAGTTCAAGGGAATGTTAAAATTAGGTCTCCTACATATACATTTTCTGTGGTTTCTGTTGTTACTCTCTAAATAAGCTCTCATTAAGGTTTAAGCAAAATTTCCCTGTATATTTAGGGCAAGGGCATTTTTTCATATGAAGTTGTTTAATCACAGATCCAAAAGTTTAGGTTAGATCCAAAAAGACATGAGTCTAATATGGATACTGCCTGTCATCGTGGCTTAGACAAGAATGAAGGGCAAGATCTTGAGCATAAAGGCAACTCCTGAGCTTGCAGTGAGAGTCCTCAGACAGTACTTACAGTGCAGATATGATCTCCTTAGTAAACGTTTGTTCATTGCAGTGGTTTGCTTTGCAGCACATGATGAAATTACTTTGCAAACATATCCATAAAACCAGAACATATATTCTTCCCCATAGAATCTATGCCTTTTACTCCACTGCAGGTGGTAACAAATTTTGTTTAGCAAAATTTGAGAAATATTAAGTTGAATAATAATGATACTATCTTATTTCAAGTGCCACAAATAAGCAGTGCCATTGTTTTTGGTAGAAAGAACTGTGAATCCAGCAGCCTGCAATTATTTAGGCATCCAGAGTGTATCACTCAAAAGTAAGGCTCAGGATCTCAGTAAATATAGTGTTAGCCATAACCACACTACATCATGGTTTCCTCTGTAGCAAATACATATGAGACTGAACATCCTACTCTGCTCTTCTAGTCTGCTTCATTTAACACATCACAAAGGCCATCTAACTTTTTAATCTTTGTAGATACTTTATCCCTTGTATAAAGCACTTCCCAGCACTTTCTTCATGCATGTGTGCATTCTGCTTCGTCTCTGTGCAGCCAAGTTACAGAACACTATCTCAGGTCTGTTGCTGGGTTGTCTACAGATGTTATCCTTTCAGAATCATGGCTCCCTCTCTCCCCTAGCAGTACCTTTCTCTATGCTATCCTACCACAGAAGCATAGAACGTCTTGGGTTGAAATGGACCTTAAAGATCATTCAGTTCCAACCCCCTGCCATGAGCAGGGTTGCCACTCAGAGATCAGGCTGTTCAGGATCCCAATGAACCCAGCCTTCAATGCCTCCAGGAATGGGCCATCCACAGCTTCTCTGAACAGTATATGCTAGTGCCTCATCACAAAATATACCTTTGACATCTAATCTAAATCTCCCCTCTATTTGTTTATAACCATTCTCCCTTTTCCTATCACTACCTGCTTATCTAAAAAGTAACTTTCCATCTTTTTATAAGCTCCCTTTTCATACTGGAAGGCTGCAATTAAGTTTTCCCAGAGCCTTCTCTTGTCCAAACTGAACAAGCCCAGCTCCCTTCACTTTTCTTCATAAGGGAAGTGCTCCAGCCTATTGATCATCTTCATGGCCCTCTTCTGGACCCACTTCAACAGCTCCACATCTTGTGCTGACAGCCGCAGGCCTGGCTGCATTAGTCCAGATGGGGCTTTGCAAGAGCACAGAAGAGGAGAACAGTCACTTCTTGCCCTACTGGCCACCTCTCATTTGATGTAGCCCAAATTACGGTTGGACTTCCAGGATGCTAGTGTACACTGTTGGCTCATGTTATGTTTTTGGTCCACCAGAACTCCTGGGATTGCCCCGATCCAGATGTGGCTCTTTGCAGTTGGCCTTGTTGAACATCATTATATTCACATGGGCCCACTTCAAGCCTTCAGGGGTCCTCTGGATGGCATCCCTTTTATTTTTTCAACTGCACCACTCAGCTCAGTGTCACCTGCAAACTTGCTGAGGATTCACTCAATTCCACTGTCATTGATAAAGTCATTGATAAAGACTGCTGGTGAAGACTGGGGCAAAGGAGTTCATGAGTACCTCAGCCTTCTCCATGTCTTACTGCCATTTCTCCTTTCTCATTTATAAGAGAGAGAAGACTCTCCTTAGTCTGTCTCTTCTGACCAATACGTCTAAAGAGTCCCTTCTTATTATTTTTTACATCCCTTGCCAAGTTAATTTCCATCTCTTCCTTGGTTTTACTCTGCAGATCCAGACAGCATCTCTATATTTTTCCCACTATCTTCCCCTGCTCTTGGTTGCTCATGTTCTCTAGGGTCTACCTATGTCCCTGTGGGGTTGTCCCGGCACTGCTCTCGGTCCTGTCCATGCCTTCTCAGCAGCTTTTACAAGGGCCTGGGTCTCCTGGCAGCTTCAGGTATCTCTCTCCAGGTCCTGGGGCCTCAGCGATATCAGAATTCCCCTGCACATTGTGATCTCCTGCTCTGCTGCAGAACATGCCTGCACTGGAGCTGATTGCTTTGTAGAATGACTACTAAGATGTAATCCACTAAAACAATTCCCATTCTGATTTATTTATTTATTTATTTACTTATTTGATTCTTTCTTCTTTTTTTTTTTTTAATTATGTTGTACTTAGGTAAAACTAATTTGCTTGAATTCTAGCACTCATTTTAAAAGTCTCCTTTAAAAGCAAAAAAAAGAGTCTGGAAAATTTCAGCTATTGTCCCAACATATAATAAAAGTATTATGGCCAACTTTGTAGCTGATATGTTCATAAAGCATTTCCTCACTTCCATCGAGAGAAACAGTATTTTTTTTTTCCTCACAAAGTGCTTATGTCTTTCAAAGTGCTTTTTCTTTGCTTATTCTTACCCTTTTTGATGCTCCCTTATCCCAGAATTTCCCATGTATTTAAAACATGCAATTAAAAATTGTGAGCTTTCTAAACTCAAACTGGACTCTAAGTTAAAGGAATCAGTATGGTCTTCACTACCACAAATCTGAACAGCTCTCAAGCTAATATACCTCTCAGTATAATCCAATTTAATGATTTGTCAAAGTGTACTTTTGACAGCTTATTGACAGGGACAACTTACAGATGGTCTCCTAATGGACACATAGGTTTAGCCTGGAAGAGAAAGAAGGCCCAGGGAGATCTCATTGCAGGCTTATAATATTTAAAGAGTGATTATAAATAGCAGGGAGACCAACTTTTTACACAGTCTGGTAGTGGTAGGACAAGGGGGAATGGTTTTAAATTAAAAGATGAGAGATTTAAATTAGACTTCAGAGGGAAATAAAAAAAGAAATGGAAGCATATATCATGCCTGAATTCTAAAATCACAGTGACTTTCCCTGGCATTCTTTTCATCTTCCTGAACTACTATAAATGCTCCATTTTCTTCAGAGTTACATACTTGGTAGATTTTGCAGTTAAGTAAACTAGAAATTCTTGGTTAATGTGCAACTAAATCCATCCAGTAGCAAACTCCCTGGCTAGTTGCTAAAATAGTCATTATAGCTCTAAAGAAGGTGCTCTATTGCTTCAGGTCTTCCTGGTCGATATTACTGATTGAAAACATAGTTACTGGTATGAACTCCTAGATGTCACATTGATTTAATTAACCCTTGGCTTAAAGTGAAAATTTTCTGTTTTAGAATTCAACCAAGAGGCTATTAGGGAATAGTTCATCAGGGAGAGACTGATAGCTCCTTAGCTCTATAACAGTTACATCTATTGGAACAAAAAGTAAATAAGAGGGCAGCCATGCTAAAAAAAAAGCTAAGAAAATATTAAATAGTTCAATTATCAAGAGTAGGATATGCATAAACAGAGTCATTCCATCTGCAACAGGGCCTGGGTGGGATCATGCATCCTTGTTGATGCAGTCAGTCAGGAATGATCATAAACTGATGTGAATTTACAGAGTAATGCCACTGGCTTAGAGTCACACTTGTATCTTACTTTGCACTGCTTTACCTTTGCTATATTCTTTGTAATCCTTCAATCTTATCATTTCTATAAAACAATAGACTTAACTTTGCACAGGGTAGGAGATTTGTTTACCTTACTTTATGTTCTCATTCCATGTTTTTTATGCTAATTTTGATAATAGTAACCAATCTAACAGATAAAAGAAAAGTGAAAACAAAGATTTTTATGATTTTACAGTATTAAATCATTACACGGTGCAGTGGGAGTAACAAACCCGTAACTTTTCCAAAATTTTATACATATGCCTGTTGTTTTCAGAGGTCTATTAGGATAAAATTAATAAACAACAAACAAACAAAGAAGTTTCAGTTCTGTCTTGTTGGATTGCACTCCACTTTAAGAAAATTGCAGGATTCAAAGAGAAATAGTTTTTTAATTTTTGTTTTGTGTTTCCTAAATTCCATTGCCACAAAAATTCTTTTAGCTCTCTCAGATGTGAGCAAAAAATATGCGTAGTGAGGAGAAAAAAAGCTCTTCTGATCTGATTGTATGATGATTCTGAAATGATACCCAGCTATATATTTCAGCAAAATTCCAAAAAATGCCCAATGTCTAAAATAACAATATTCAGGATGCCCTTCCTTTGTTGTAGCAACACCACCAAACCTGTGGAACACCACTGAGAGGCAGCACTCACCAAAACAGACTTTCAAAATAATGAAGTATAGGGAGAGGCCCAAATCTGTTTAAATATTATTGCAGAAGGGAAATGTCAGCTCAGTCAGGCTGATGACTCCTTGGGAGCCATTATTAGGGAGCTGACAGTGGTCTGAAGTTGCTCTGAACTCAGACAAGATGACAAAAGTTGAGCTACTGGCTCAGGGCATCGTAGCAAGCATTAGTATTCCTTTTTTCCCATGGCCAGTGAACTCCTGTCTGGTTTGCAGTATGGAAATGTAAACGAAAAAAATAAAAGCGAAGGAAGCTAGAAATGCCAGAAGATTAGTAAAGTGTGGGGAAAGAGGGTGGGTGGTTAAATGAGTATACATTCAATCTTCTTTTCTTTTTTTTTTGGGGGGGGTGAGCGGGGGGGGGAAGAGGAGGGGAAGAAAAAGCAAAAACAACAACAACAAAACAACAACAAAAAAGGGTTATATATTTCCTGAGGAGTAAAAGTATTTTCATTTAAAATAAAATGATGGTCCTGCTCCAGGACCATCTCCCACTCTGCCTAAGAAGGCAGATTCTCCCTGCTTCCTTTCTCCCACCAAGGGACACCAAGGCCCCCTGCAATCTGCCAGAGCCAGTGCCCAGCTTCTGAGAGTAAGATGGGCAGCAACGGAAGCCTGAGGCTCTTTAGTCCTGCAGAAAGTGGGGGCCAGGAAAGCACTGTTATCTGGGCAAGGTGCCAACTCCCCTCCTGCACAGTAGGCACATCCAGGGAGCTCTAGAGACCCACACAAGTGCAGAGTCAACCTGGCCCTGTTTTCTCTGCCATGTCAGGCTCAGTCCACCCTCCCTTCCCATCATGTCTCTGTCAGAGGGGGTTGGGCCCCTGCCCTGAGAGGGAACCTCCACTCCTGCTGCTGACTTGGTGCCAAAATGGCATTTCTGGAATGGCCTGCAGTCCATGCATTCTAAATACACTTGCAAAGGGAAGGACTGGACAGGCTGCTTCTACACATTGTAGGTAAATATCCCAAGCAGAGTTTCCTCTTCTTCCTCATCCACTCCCTTTGGAGATAAAACACAGGACAGCAGGTCAGACTCCACCTGACTATGAGAAAACGTGGACCAGACTCAGGCCCATCATCTGCTCCTCTGTCCTGCAGCTCCATTTCAGTCCAGCCCAGTGGAGCTGGGAGCAATGGAGCTGAGTCCCTTTGACATGTGTTCAAGCGTCCAGAGGTACTGGGCCAAAATGCACTGAACAACGCTTGAGAAAGATGACAGCACTCTGCACAGCCCTTGAAATTCCCCCCACATTCTGGCACAGTGGAGACCAGCAAGTCCCCATCACAGATTCTCATCTGGGTCCAACCCTAAAGACCTGACAGAGACTTCCAGAAATGGTAAAATTTTGAGGAGTGCTACTAAAGTTCCAAAGAGCAGAACTGATCTTTCAGGTGTGGTGTAGAGAGACTGCAGTCACTTGGATGTGTGCAGGAAAGTAGAAGACTGCTGTCTGGAGGCAACTTTAAAGCCAGCCCTGCACCCAACACTGCAACCTGGTAGGAGCCCCAGGAAAGGAGGGGAAACCCAACTGCCACGATGGTATCTGCCTCAAAGTCACATAAAAATCAGGAAAGTGGGCATGGACAGGCAGCAAGCCCCTGTGAGGAGGGCAGCAGACTCTATCTCAGCCCTCATTGGGTGAACAGTGAAGGACAACTTAGCCACTGACATTTGGTGCCCACAAAAACTCAACAGAGAGAAGAATTTGGAAACACTCATAGGGGCATGGTGGGAGCATCAGCAAGGTGTCCAAGGACATTATAGAGCTGAGCCAAGGGAACTGCTCTGACACAGTTGTGCTGTTGGGCCCTGTGATTTTGTTTCATACCTTTGATCTCAGAGATCTTACTCCACAGTGCAGCTTCCTTTTGAGAGGGCCAAGCACGAACCCAACACTGTGAGAGCTGCTGGCCTGTGTCTATACCTGTGCAACTCGAAGCCCAGTCAGGCATAATGATGCAATTTTCATAAAGGCCCTCTGACGCTGCCTCTCACATGTCCTGAATTTCCTAGGAAAGACAGAAATGAAGGAAGGAAACAACCACGTGAACAATGAGCAAAGGAAGAAGCCTGTGTCACAAAACCCAAACAGCCTTGTTCAAAGAGCAAAAAGACTCACAGCATCCAGACAAGAAAATAGAGGATCTGTCAAGAACATCTGTTTATATGGCAATTTTGTGGGTATGGATCAAGGCCCAACAGCTTCTTCTCCACTCTTGACACTCTCTAGCTCAGCCTAGAGAAAGGTTCAGTTTTGCCACAGGCAGGTGCTGCCGAGAAGACACCAGCATTTCTCCTCTCTTTCCTATCAGCTCAGGACCAACAGAGGTCCCAAAATGCTGAGAGAAAGATGCTGGCAGTCACAGAATCACAGAATCACAGAATCACAGAATGGCCCAGGTTGGAAGGTACCTCAAGGATCATCATGCTCCAACCCCCCTGCCACATGCAGGGCCACCAACCTCTACTTTTAATACTAGACCAGGTTGCCCAGGGCCCCATCCAACCTGGCCTTGAACACTTCCAGGGATGGGGCATCCACAACCTCTCTGGGCAGCCTGTTCCAGCACCACTCCCATAGTAAAGAAAAGAAATAAGCTAAAACAATAAGCTCAACAAGCTCAATAAGCTCAAACAGGTTTTTTTGAGAGTTGCTCCCAATCTGAAAACACATATTCTTCTTTGTGCTTCCAAATGAGAGAGAAACCTTCTCAATACCTTATTACTTACACAAGCTCACTGAGGCCAGTAGGCATGGAGCCGTACTTAGAGCCAGCACTTGAAATGCGATGCTGAATTGAGTCAAATACCTCTGGCCACAAGTCACTCAGAAATCAGTTTCCCTTCCCAAACACTGCCAAGTGTCCTGGGGAAGAAAGACCAAGCACAACACAAGAATGGAACAGGGAAAAACTTTGCTTCAGGTTATTTCCTGGTAAATCACAGCTCCCATTGCCTGACCCATAACTTCACTGATGTCCATAGCAAACTGCCAGAATCAGGGTTGCAACACTAGTTACGAAAGATCTGCACATCTTCCAAGCCTGATATTTTAAAACAAGCTGCCCCAGTACTGTTTGAAGTCAATGACATTTACAGTCAGCAGCAATACTTCTACAGCCTCCAAGTCAGAGAGTCAAGGAAATAATATCTTGCTCATCACTGTATCAAGGACAGAAGTCAAATTGTGCTGGAACAGCATGTACTTCCATTTTGTATACGTAACAAAAGTGAGTACCCTTGAACTGCTGTGACGAAAGCCTTTCCATTTTGAAATTTAGATTCAGACAAAAAAACTAAAGTGCAAGATTGCTGTATCTCCTGAACGGTCCTAAAGTTCAAGCACGCTTTCTACAAGAGTACAGATGCCTCAGCCCACAGATCCTCAAGCCAATAACTTGATGAAACAGTCCTCCCTGATCTGACATTGCCTGCTCCTGCCTGACCAGAAGCTTTATGGAAAACAAGCTCTACCTATCAAAGGATGGGTAGCTGGGGAAAGCTGCCCAGGGCCTCATCCAGCTTGGCCTTGAATTCCTCCTGGGATGGGGCTCCACAGCTTTTCTCCGCAGCCTGTTCCAGGATCTCACCACCCCACATGTAAAAAATTTCTTCCAGTGTCTAATCTAAATCTCCCCGATTTTAAAACCATTCCCACTTGTTCTATCACTATCAGATTGTGTAAAAAAGTTAATTCCCCTCCTGCCTGTAAACTCCAACTACTGTAAGGCTGCAATGTGGTCTGTCCACAGCCACCTCTTCTCCAAGCTAAACAAGCCCAATCTGTCAACCTTTCTTCATAGAAGTACTCCAACTCTCTAATTTTTGTGGCCCTCATCTGGACCCACTCCAACAGCTCCATGTCCTTCCTGTCCTGAGGGACCTTGGGTCTGAACACAGTATTCCAGATGGGGTCTCACAAGGGCAGAGTAGAGGGGGAATATTATCTCCTACCTGTAATATTCCAGTAGAAAAAAGTACAGCAAGTCCTCCATAATTCAGACTCAATAAAAACTCTGAATTCTCTTTTCCTGAAAGAGTTTGAAGGAAGACTTTGAGTCCAACAAACATTGTATCTTACTAGAAAAACACAAACTGTGATCAGCAGAATACACAGAGAACAACAGGATGCAAAAGTACCTGCCTTTTTAGAAACAGTATGTACAAAAGACAAGTAAAAGCAAGCCTTTGCACACAGATGCCCTGGCCTGGGTCTGCTCTCACTGTACAGCTGTCAAAGTAATTTAGACTGCCATGTAATATCTAATCAACAGTGAAGAAATGAAACTGGGAAACAGATTTAAACTTTTACTTACTTATTTATGTATTTTAGGAACAACAATCATTCAGTATAATTAAAAATCAAAACTAGAAGAGGTTCTAAGAAAAAGGTTCTGGAAACTAAGGAGTTCACAAAGATATATATTTTTTTTCAGAAACTCTCACTTCATTATCCTCATTAAAAAAAAAAAAAAAAAAACCCACAAAAAACAAAAAACCTTAAAATTGCTGAATTACCTTCAGCCATTGTAAGTCTGTTTTGTTCCAGCTGCAGGCTTGCAAGTTGCATAGAAATGAACAGTCCAAAACTTGGAAATTATTAAAAAGTGGTTAACAACAATGTGGATTCCAGCCAACTCAAAAGAAAATAGAAGACTATTAAACTCAAAAATACTGCTATTCTGACCTCTCTCAGCACTATAATTTCCATCTGTTTATTTACAGAGACCTTAAAGAGACATGAAATAAAAAAGTTTGTGCTGTGGTACTGCTGTCAACTGTGCTTATTTGAAGAACAGATATATATTGGGGAATATTTATCTCTCATGATTGTCACCTGGTGTGACTCCTTAGACTCCTCCTTTTTGGAGTGAGTGGTGGTGACAAAGAAGCTAGGGCAGAGATAAAAACAGGGAGGGGGACAGGGAGAGATTTAAGGTGAAAATCACTTACCCTTTTGTTTAAAAATATAGCGTGTATACTTCACAAGTTCAATGAGTTTAACTGGAGGAGTATAGGAGTTGTAAACCGGGTTTATAGATCCAAAGCCTCTGTCCAATAAAATTCCAGTTTGGCAGTAACTTCTTGGAACGAGCTTTACTACTGAAAATCTAAAGTCAAGATATTTAGGAATCTTTTTGACTAAAATGCTCATCAGATTTATTAGCAGGCCCAATCCTGTAAAATAGGGGGTACTTTCAGTTCCACCTAAGTTCTCATTTCTTTTTCTGTAATTTTATTGGAAACCAATAGGATTTCTCAAAGTTAGTTATTCTATTCAGATAATTGCTCCAAATACTATTTCTTCCATTCAGAGACAAGCCAATGGATTAATTAATTATAAGCTACGCATAGCAGCTGACTTGGCTGTATTTTCAAAAAACATCTAGAGATTAGAATTAATCTGTAAGATTCCCCAAACTGCAGGTGTTCCCCAAAGACATTCACTATGTACACATGCTTTACCCTTACTGTAGTTAATGTTTTGTGATTTATAATCTCTACCGCAAATAAAAGAGAGGAAACATAATTGATGTTACACTTCGAATCCTAGCTTCAGCATTTCTTGACCATGGGACTCAGTCCATTACCTGATGTTACAGAAGTTTCTGTAACCTACTTACACTATTACACATAACGGGAGGAATGCTTCAACTATAATGTTTTAAATAAATTTTTAGATATAAAAACATGAAATATGCACAGCTGAAAATTCTCCCACATTGTCAACCGTTTTCCTTTCTTTTCCTTACCATATCATACAGAACCTGCAGAGCACACAGAATACCATAACGTTCTACTTCTTGTCCTAGAACTGCTTTCTTCCATGTTTTATTTTTCTATTCTGCATGTGTTAACTCTTAGTTTAACCCATCATTTACTTTATTTTTCCTGTAATTGTTCAAATATTCTTACTACCTAAATCTTCATTCAGCACTGCTCAATGCTAATAAGACAGCATGTGGAGTACTGTTTTCAGATGAGATCTTCATCATGTGAAAGACATGGACAGATGTTGAGGATGAACTGGAGCATCTTTCATACACAGAGAGACTGAGACAGCTGGAGCTGTTCAGACTGGAGAAGAGAAGTCTCAGGGGGATTTCCTCCATGTTTATAAATACCTAAATTACTCTGTAACATATTCCAGGTCATTATACTACTTTTTTACTTTTCTTTCTTCCTTTTTTCTTTTTTCTTTCTTTTTATTTTTTCTTTCTTAATCTTCTAAATAACCATTTATCCCTATATTGGAAACTGCACATAAAAAGTGAACTTGGTTACCAACTTCACATTTTCTGCTTAAATCCTCAGACAGCATTAGAGTCACAGAACCATAGAATATCTTCTGATGGAAAGAACACAAAAGGTCCTCCACAGGCTGGACATCTGATCCATGTGATGTGTCATGTGCTACAGGAAAACAGACTGCTCTACCATGGGCCCCTCTCAGAGGTGCAACCAGTATTGCACATGGCTCAGCCCATGCCAGCAGGATATCCCTCTTGGAGCAGCTGGAACTGACTCTGATCTGACATGCTGGGGCTGCCGGATTCTTCTCACACAGGTCACCTCTGTAGCTCCCCATTCTCCTCGCCCTTTGCTACAAAAACCTTGATGTATAAGAGAAACACAATATCCAGGATTCCAGCTACAGAATCTGGTATGTTTCTTCTCAAATTTCATATCACTGGTGCATTCTCAGTGCTCCAGACTATCAAGATCTATTAGGATCTATTGGAATCAGGAAAACCAACGTGCAGACAGAACTGAACTTGGCGAGGGATGTGAAAAACAATAGGAAGACTTTCTACAGGTACAATGCCAGAAGAGACAGGTTAAAGTGAGTGTACCTCCTTTGGTAAATGTAAAAGGAGAACTGGCTTCAACGGACGAAGAGAAGGCTGAGGTACTGAATGAGTTCTTTGACCCAGTCTTCACTGGCGGCCAGGATTCCGGTATTTCTCACGTCCTTGAGCCCTGCACCCCTAAACCTCTAGCTGGAGACTAGGGCAGTAAATCCCCCCCCTCCACTATAAGGGCAGAGCAAGTCCGAGACCGCCTCATGAAATTGAACGTGTACAAGTCTATGGGGCTGGATGGCGTGCATCCCAGGGTTCTGAAGGAGCTGGCTGAGGTGGTTGCTGAGCCACTCTCCATCATATTTGAAAAATCGTGGCTGTCAGGTGAGGTCCTGGATGACTGGAGGAAGGGTCACGTCACTCCCATTTACAAGAAAGGGAGTAAGGAGTACCCCAGGAACTACAGGCCAGTGAGTCTCACCTCTGTGCCTGGGAAGATCATGGAACAGATCCTCCTGGATGACATGTTTGATCACATGAGGAATGAGTGTGTGATCCAAGACAGCCAGAACAGTTTCACCAGAGGAAGGTCATGCTTAGCCAATCTGGTGGCCTTCTATGATGGAGTGACGGCATTGGTGGACAAGGGAAAGGCGACCGATGTCATTTATCTGGACTTGAGCAAGGCCTTTGTCATGGTCCCCCACCACATCCTTATCTCCAAACTGGAGGGATGTGGATTTGATGGGTGGACCACCTGATGGATAAGAAATTGGTTAAAACGCTGCAGAGGGTGATCATCAATAGCTCTATGTCCAGATGGAGGCCGGTAACAGGTGGCGTCCCCCAGGGGTCTGTCTTGGGACCGGTGATCTTTAACATCTTTATCAATGACATCGATGACAGAATTGAGTGCACCCTCAGCAAGTTTGCTGACGACACCAAGCTGAGTGGTGCGGTTGACACGGTTGAAGGAAGGGATGCCATTCAGAGGGACCTCAACAGGCTTGAAAGGTGGGCCCGGGTGAACCTGATGAGGTTCAACACGGCAAAGTGCAAGGTTTTGTACTTGGGCCGGAGGAATCCCAGGCATCCCTACAGACTGGAAGGAGTGGTCCTTGAGAGCAGCCCTGTGGAGAAGGACCTGGGGGTCTCGATAGATGAAAAGCTTAACATGAGCCAGCATGTTGCAGCTCGGAAGGCAAATGGTATCCTGGGATCCATCAGAAGAGGGATGCCAGCAGGGATGGGGAGGTGACTGTCCCCCTCTACACTGCTCTTGTGAGGCCCCATCCGGAGTACTGTGTTCAGGTCTGGAGCCTCCAGTACAAGAAAGAAAGGGAGCTGTTGGAGAGGGTCCAGAGGATGGCCATGGAAATGAGCAGGGGACTGGAGCACCTCCCCTACGAAGACAGGCTGAGAGAGCTGGTCTTGTTCAGCCTGGAGAAAAGAAGGCTGCAGGGTGACCTCATTGCAGCCTTTCAGTACCTGAAGGGAGCCTATAAACAGAAGGCGAATCAGCTCTTTGAAAGGGCAGATAACTGCAGGGCAAGGGGAATGGTTTTTAGTTGAGGGAGGAAAGATTTTAGTTGGATATCAGGGGGAAGTTCTTTACAGAGAGAGTGGTGAGGTGCTGGAACAGGCTGCCCAGAGAGGTTGTGGATGCCCTGTCCATCCCTGGAGGTCTTCAAGGCCAGATTGGATGGAGCCCCAGGCAGCCTGGTCTAGTATTAAATGTGAAGGTTGATGGCCCTGCATATAGCTGGGGGATTGGAGATTCATGATCCTTGAGGTCCCTTCCAACCCTGGCCATTCTGTGATTCTGTGATTCTATTAGGCCTACCTACCCCCACCAACTTCTCTGTCCAGGTCACTAATTAAGTATACCTGTGTTCCCAACAGCTTTAGTAATCTCCCCAGACCTCTGAAGACTCTGTTGACCAACCTTGGACTTCACTTCTTATCGTGACTTCATTCACGCGAACAAGAAAGAGCAGACAATAATCTGAGGGCTATTCAGGTATTATCCTTAACCCAAGTCCCAGGGAGGCAATAAACTTCCCTAACAGATGGGTTTGATAGACATGTCAGGCCTTCTGTTCCTTCAGAAAGGAAATACCTCTGACAAGGACCCATTTTCTCTTTTCACAAAGGTGGACACAAGAGGATCAAGCCTAACCAGCATAGGTTGATGAAGGGCAGGTTCTGTTTGACCACCATCTGGTGGATGAAGGAAAGGTTGGATGTGGATAGAATCAGCCTGGATTTTAGTAAAGCTTTGACTGTCTCCCACAGTATTCTGGAGAAGCTGTCAGCCTGTGGCGTGAATAGATGTACTCTTCACTGCATGATAAACTGGCTGGATGGCCAAGTCCAGAGAGTGTTAGTGAATGGAGTTAAATCCAGTTGGTGATCAGTCACTGTGGTGTTCCTCAGGGGTCAACAGTGTGGCCTTTCCTGTTTAATATTTTTATTGATAATCTGATCAAGGGGATTGAGTGCACCTTCAGGAAGTTTGCAGCTAATACCAAATTGTGAGGAAGCGTTGATCTACCTGGGATTAGGAAGGTCCTACAGAGGGATCCAGACAGGCTGCATCAATGGGCTGCTGTATGAACTTTTAAAAAGACCGAATGCCAGGTCCTGCACTTTGATTACAACAACCCCTTGTATCACCACAGGCCTGGGGCAGAATGGATTGAAAGCTGTGCAGAAGATGGATCCAGGATGCTGGTCAACTCTTGGCTGAATATAAGCCATCAGTGTGCCCAGATGGCCAAGAAGGCCAATGGCATCCTGACTTTTATTAGAAACTGCATAGTCAGCAGGTGCAGGGAGATGATTGTCCCTTTGTACTCTGCATTGGTGAGGCTACACTTCCAGTAATGTGTTCAGTTTTGGGCTCCTCACTACAAGAAAGACATGGAGGCTGTAGAGCATGTCCAGAGAAGGGCAACAAAGCTATGAAGGGTCTGGAGTACAAGTCTTATGAGGAGCAGCTGAGGGAGCTGGGATTGTTTAGTCTGGAGGAGAGGATGCTCAGTGGACAGTTTATTCCTCTCTGTAACCACTTGAAAGAGGCTGTAGTGAGATGAAAGTCAGCCACTTGTCCCAGCTAACTGGTGACAGGACAAAAGATAATAGCCTTAAGTTGCACCAGAGAAGGCTTAGATTGAATATTATGACAAATATCTTCTAAGAATAGTGGTGAAATGTAGAAAAAGGCTGCTTAGGGAAGTGGTGGAATCACTGTCCCTGAGCATTTTCAAGAAACATGTAGATGTGGCATTGAGGGGCATGGTTTAATGGGTATAGAGGTGAAGAGTTGATAGTTGAACTAGCTGATCTTTAAGATCTTTTCCAACCATGGTGGTTCTATGATTCAATACTACTTTACTACATTATAACAAATTGTGTTGTAAAAAAGTGCCTCTACTCCTTTAGTTTAGTCATTAGACATTCCTGATTCAAAAAGTCTGTGTAGGTGCATTTAACTCAGTATGGGCTTAGTTATGTCCATTTATGACAGTACAATTCAAGAGATGATGGTCCTGTAACAAGTGGTGCTCCCCAGGAGTGAGCATTGAGTATTGTTCAAGAACCTCATCAGTAATCTGGAGAAAGGAATAGAGACCACTCTCAGCAAGTTTGCTGAGATTCAAAGCTGGGAGGATTGTCTGACACACATCATAAGGCGGTGCTGCCATTCAGGAAGTCTGGGACAGACTGGTGAATTAGGTGGAGAGGAACCTAAAGAGCTTCAACAAGGGCAACGGTAAGGTCCTGAATGTGGAGAGGAATAACTGCATGCACCAGTACAGTTCGTGGGCTAACCTGCTAGAAAGGAGTTATGCAGAGAAGGACCTAGGAGTCTTGGTGAACAATAGGTTGACCATGAGTCAGCAGTGTTCCCGTTTGACCCTTCAGAAAGAAGCCAGTGGAGTGCATCAAGAAAAATGCAGCCTGCACATTGAAAGAAGTTATCCTCCTCCTCTAAGTTGTCTTGGTTAAGAACTGTGCCCAGTTTCAGAGTGTTGTGTCCTCTTCTGAGTTCCACGGTGCAAGAAAGACAGGGAACTTCTAGAGAGAGTCCAGTTAAAGGCTGCAAAGATCATCAAGGGCCTGGAGAATCTCCAGTACAAGGAAAGGCTGAGAAACTTGGAACTCTTTAGCCTAGAGAAGATTGAAAGGGGATCTTATGAACATTTACAAATATCTAAAGGGCAGGTATCAGGAGGATGATGCCAGACTCTTTTTGGTGGTGCCCTGTGACAGGGCAATGGGCAACGAGCACAAACTGGAACACAGGGAGCTCCATCTGAATTTGAGAAATAACTTGTTTACTTCAAGAGTGACAGAGACTGGAACAAACTGCCAAAGAGGATGTGGAGTTTTCTTCTCTGAACATAATGAAGATCCACATGAATGTCTTCCTGTGTAATTTGTTCTAGGGAACCTGATTTAGCAAGGGGGTTGGACTAGATGATCTCAAGAGATCTCTTTCTCTTATATATTCTTATATTATCTCCAGAAGAGACACTGTACAGAAAGAAAAAAAAAAAAAAAGAAAGAAAAAAAAAATTGATTAGTTTCCACTGTAACAAAAAAAATTTGAACGGTTTATGAAAAATTATAAGTTGGCAGTAAATCTTCTTATTATGAGGAAAATATGCTACAAGTGGAAAACACTTCACTGAGCACTATTTCTAAATAAAAAACATCCAAGTGTTTTCAGTGCTGTAATGCAAGTATTTAAACTTCATTTCACATACATGCCATATTTAAAACTTAAGTGCTCAGTTAAATTTAGTGCCTACGTGTATTTTTCTTTTCACTGTAGAAATATCTTGAAAAGTATTCAATTTAGTTTAGATAGAGTGTGCACAACATATGCAAATTTTCATGTTTTTGCATTTCCCTTGTAGATTAAACGTATAATAAACACAAAATTATGCGTGTGTTTCCAAATATGTATTGTTGTTCCAAACTGTGAGTCTCAGCATCATAAAGTGCATTCTCTGTTTTGCATCCAGAGCTTCAGGTATGGTACTGACAGTTGTAAAATAAGTTTTGTCACTTGGCCTTGCAGTAGGTCATTGCACATGCCCACATCACTTCTCTGGCAGTGGGAGACATTAGCTCATTTAGTTTTGTTGCTCTATATTAAATATGGCAGTTTTATAATTCAGCTTTTCGTCCACTAAGAAGTGGAGATTAAACAAAAATTCTGTTCCAATGAGCTCTGCAAAATGTTATTTCCTGTGTTAGACAGAGGCAAACACATTGTGAGAGAAAAATGGAATTGAAGGGAATGTCAATATAGTTTAAATTGGTCATGTAGCAAAATTCAGAGAAATAAGGACTGGGAATATATTCCAATCCCCACCACCCACCCTTGAAATTTCATTCCAAATCATACTGCTGTTTTAAATGAAAAGCATATTTTCTCATCAAGATTAGTATATTACTATTAAGTTGTTTATCAAATTCACTACTAATCAAAACATTTTGGAAACCTGCTGTTGTCCCTAGGGTAGCCTGAAGCATTTTATTCCAGGATGTTTCAGGAATGCTGGCTGGCTGCAAAACTGCAGAGGAAACTTCTGGCATGCCTGCATATACCACAGGATTTTCTCCC
Organism: Phasianus colchicus; assembly: GCF_987193195.1. Taxonomy (NCBI): domain Eukaryota; kingdom Metazoa; phylum Chordata; class Aves; order Galliformes; family Phasianidae; genus Phasianus; species Phasianus colchicus. The sequence goes on along the minus strand of NC_143476.1, from coordinate 60,645,623 downwards.
TAGAGAAGCTGTTCAAGAACATGGTGTTTTTAAAAGCAATGCCACAAGTGCTGTGAAATTCAAGTTTTAATTAAGAGCTATCCATGGGATTTTTTGTTAAATATTATGTAGGATTTCTTGAATAAGACAATTGTGTTTTTCAGCTGTGATACAAAGTATGAACTAATATAACAAGTGTCCTTACTGATAGCCATTATGCCGTTTGATAATTGAGTATGCTTGAAACTATGAAACATCACATCAAAATTCGAAGTACTAAAAATCAGAAGACAAAATCATAGAATCATAGAATGACCTGGGTTGAAAAGGACCTCAAAGATCATCTAGTTTCAACTCCATTGCCACAGACAGAGTCAGCAGCCACTAGATCAGGCTGCCCACAGCCACATTCAACCTGGCCTTGAATTCCTCCAGGGATGGGGCGTCCATAACCTCTTTGGGCAACCTGTTCCAGTGCATCAGCACCCTCTGAGAGAAGAAATTCCTCCTCTGTCTCAGCTTAAAACCATTCCCCAAATATAAGTTTGTGTGTTCTTTCTGGAATAATTGTTGGAAAGTCTGCAATTTCACTTGCCTACATGTAAATATCTAAATAGAGTCTCAAAGTCAAAGAGGTTCACCTAACTTATCCTTATTAGCTAGGTTTCTACACCAGAAAAAAGATGAGCCAGAAAGTCTGGCAATAAGATAGAGACTTTTGCTACTTCCTAAGTCTGATTAGTATGATATCATGAAGAGAACAAGATTTTCTTCAAAGGATTTTGACACTTAAATTAGAGATCCAATACAAGCCAGAGAATAAATTAAGGAAGAGGACAGAACATTAAAGACACCTCTGTTTAAGGCTGCATTCCTTACATACAGTAAAATTTGTACTTTACAATATGTGCAAAGTGCATGTATGTAGTACATGACTCGTTTCTAAGATCTTTTCTCTTTACCAGCAATTTGGACCCAAACTAATTCCTCATTCTATTCTGCTTTATCATAAAATGATCATACAACTTTCACTTAGCAACTAACAATACCATAACACATATGTGAAGGGAATTGGTTAAATTTATATGGTGCTACTTCAAGATATGAAGAGCTAGACTGACAGATTGGGATGAATATAGCCAGCAAAATTCTAGTTCTGTTTCAAATTATACAAGACATAGCCAGGCAGGTGCTGTTTCCTCTGTTATGCTTAGTATTGTTGTGGACAGTTCTAGACTCCACAATGTAGAAACTATGTTAAGGTACTTAAAAGTGTCCAGAGGAGGGCACCAAAGCTGGTACCAGGGCAGGATGGCGTGTCTGGTGAGGGGAGGCTGAGAGCACTCAGGAGGCTGAGTCTGGAGAAAGGGAGAACAAGAAACAACTTCACTGCTGCCTGCAGAGGGAGGTGCCAGGCTCTGCTCCTGGGAATCTACGTCTTCTTAGATTAACCTTCTGACTTTCTTAATGGTAAAAAACAAACAAACAAACAAACAAACAAAACCCAACAAACCAACAGCTGATATTCTGTCTTTTTGTCCAACAGGAACTTTGATAGTTTTTAGAATGCCGAAACATCTACAAGAAGAAATTAAAAAATGAAAGAAAAATACAACCTTCCATCTCGCCTGACTTGATGTTCTATAGTACTAACCTTTCATAAAATAATAGCATCAAATATAAATTAAGTATAGCAATCTGTATTAGTTGAGCAGTGTTTTAAACAGTTCTCAAATCATCGCCCACCAAGACTGCTTTATTTGCATAATAATCCTACTCTCAACACATTCTCTCTCCCATTCTTCCTCCTGACTCATCATCACAGTATTTGTTACCTTGTTCTTTGCTTATCTGTTACCTATTGGAACTCTGAATCTTTTAGGAGGAAAAAATAAAGAAGGAAATAAGAGTGGTTTTGGTTTTGTGCCAACCAAAACTGAGAGCAGATCATCATGTTTTGTCAGTCTGATGTCTAGATTTTGGTATTCCATCAAAACACCTCAACAGAAGAGTTTATAGGTGTATGCCGAGCAAAAGGATTTTGCTGAAAAAAGAGTTTGTTTGCTTTCCCTCTCAACCTATTCCTGGAATCCAGACTGAATTGTTATTGTCTTTTCTCATAGCACAAATTTCTTGAATCAACAGCTCTCACTCATCTCCCTAAAGAGTAATTCTTCTCTGGCAACTATTCCTAAGAAGCAGAAATAACTATACATTTCTGGACAAACACAAAAAAAATGACAAAAATACATTAAGTGCAGAAGACAGAGAGAGGTAGCTTTCATTTCCTCGGTTCCTGACTCAGTCCTGAAGACCAAATCAGTGTCCTTGGGTATGGCCTGTTTAAGTCTCTGTGTATTTAGCACGAAGGAGGATCTCACCTTGGTTCATGTTTTTTTTATGTGTAACATTCAGATGCAAAACAGGTATCTATAATTTGGCAGGAATGTGAAATAAGTTTTATTCAAGGTGACTGTATAAGGTCTGTTCCATCTGAAAATCTTGTCTTTTCAGAAAAATATTCTGAAACACATTTTCAGAAAAGACAGAAATGTTATTTGAATGTCTTAAAAATTAACTGAGATATACCCAACTAATCTGCCAACATAAATGAAGCAAGCTTGTCTATATTTTCTATCTAAAAGAAGCAGCTGTTCAGACCTGTGTTTAATATATTTAACATGTTTGTAAATGTATGTGCATGTAGACATATACACATTTGTGTAGTCTGTCATTTAAGATTAACAATGTCATCTACAAAATCATTGATAGCATAGCAACTTCTCATTTTTTTAGAAAAGGCTACATACTCATATGTGGCTGTTCAAGAGGCAGTAAGGAATATCTTTTTCTATTTTCTACATAAAATCAAAGCCTGGCTTTGGAATTATTTCACTGAAAGAAGTGCAGGAGGAAAAATATTTCTCTATCTTCCTCACATGACACCCACTGATAACTCCAGGTCATGATTATATGACATAATGTTACAACTGAGGAAAAAATACATTTTCAGGGAGCAAGGGGAAAACAGTTTGCTGCCTCTTTTTTCCAAGAAATCTTTGTTCCTTACATTCTTCTCAGTCTAAAAGTTTTTTATAGCTGCCACTCACCAGTTTACCTGATTTCCTACATAGAGGGATCCCACGCTGAATACATGACTATTACTGAGGTGCAGCTTTACAGCAGCATAGTGTAAATATTTCAGTTGTGCCTTTTTTCTTTTCACCACTTAGATGTAATGTTTCCTCTTTAACCTAGCTAGCCAAACCAATTGGCCAAATATAACTTTTTTTCCTTTGTGATTCGTTGCTGATAAGACTTTGTAGCATATTTTGACATCTACTGTTAATAATTATCTGTCTGGCAGTATTATGCTTCTGATAGAAATTATTTTCTCTAATAGCTGGTAATATTTGCTGCTTTAAGCATCCTGTTTTTTACAGATCATCTTTTGTCTGAACCTTTTTACTTCTTACTGCTCCAGACAGCAACTTTGTGTCTTTGGTGGTTCATGTGGTAATCACTGATTCCCACATCTAGTCAATTTGCCCATTGGTTATATGAAAGCTTCCTGTTTTGTTTTTCACTTTGTTCCCCACCCCATCTAATTTGATTCCTTGTTAATTGTCATTTTCACAGATTTACTCTATAGTTATATAACAATCTTAAGTGGCTATGTAGATATGCAACCAAATATTTAAGACTTCAACCTGCCCTTGCTGAAATAGCAATTTCATTTATCTAGAAATGAAAATTTGTACTGACTTTACTGTAAATATGAATTTTACTTTTGAAGTACTATCTGAAAATCTTGGGTATTCAGATTTCACAGACATATTTCGGATTTCACA